>NC_140992.1:195275498-195876723 GCF_052327205.1 Somniosus microcephalus | reverse complement strand
GCTGGAGGAAAGGGCCCCCGGCTGGGGGCTTCTGCTTAGACTGTCTGTGCCGCCGTGAGCGGATTATGTCCAGTGGTGGCGTGTCGCCACAAGGTAATGCATTTGGGGAGAGCTAACAAGGCAAGGGAATACACAATAAATGGTAGGACACTGATAAGTGCAGAGAAACAGAGGGACCTTGGAGTGCATGTCCACAGATTCCTGAAGGTAGCAGGACAGGTAGATA
Organism: Somniosus microcephalus; assembly: GCF_052327205.1. Lineage (NCBI taxonomy): Eukaryota > Metazoa > Chordata > Chondrichthyes > Squaliformes > Somniosidae > Somniosus > Somniosus microcephalus. The sequence goes on along the minus strand of NC_140992.1, from coordinate 195,876,497 downwards.
AGGTGGTTAAGAAGGCATACGGGATATTTGCCTTTATTAGCCGAGGCATAGAATATAAGAGAAAGGAGGTTATGCTTGAACTGCATAAAACACTAGTTAGGCCACAGCTAGAGTACTGCGTGCAGTTCTGGTCACCACATTACAGGAAGGATGTGATTGCACTAGAGAGGGTACAGTGGAGATTTACAAGGATGTTGCCTGGACTGGAGAATTTTAGCTATGAGGAAAGATTAGATAGGCTGGTTTTGTTTTCTTTGGAACAGAGGAGGCTGAGGGGAGACCTTATTGAGGTGTATAAAATTATGAGGGGCCTAGATAGAGTAGATAGGAAGGACCTATTTCCCTTAGCAGAAGGGTCAATAACCAGGGGGCATAGATTTAAAGTAATTGATAGAAGGATTAGAAGGAGTTGAGGAGAATGTTTTTGCCCCCAGAGGGTGGTGCGGGGTCTGGAACTCACTGCCTGAAAGGGTGGTAGAGGCAGAAAACCTCAGTGCATTTAAAAAGTACTTGGATATGCATTTGAAGTGCCTTAACCTTCAGGGCTAAGGACCAAATGCTGGAAAGTGGGATGAGGCTGGATAGCTCTTTTTCAACCAACGCAGACACGATGGGCCAAATGGCCTCCTTCTCTGCCGTAAATTTCTATGATTCTATGAACATTCTGACTCAGGGGCGAGAGTGCTTTCATGGCTGGCAGCAAGTGCAGAGATCAAGAATATATCATCTGCGTTGAAGAAATAACATCTGTGATGTGCACATTCTGGATTAACACCATTTAAATGAATAAACCAACACTCCTTCACACTGTTTCCCATGGCCAAACCAAATGCTTTGCCTATTGGTGAATTCAGGGCATCCAACTGAATGACCATGAAACTCATGGCAGCATCAACAGTGAAAAAAATTGGCATCTCTACAGCATAAAGCATCTGTAGCCAATTTGACTGGCAGCCACTAGTTCTGCAATCTGATCGAACTCTTCAGAGGGAAGGACCACATACAATGGACATTTCAGATCAAAAGTTCTTCTGAATGGACATCTTTAGAACTCATATGCATTCCAGCATAGATAGTACCTGTTGCACCGAATCATATAATCCAGAATTACACATTGCTCTTGTTCATGTTCCTCCCTGGCATATCTGTGAAGCTGGTCATTTTCCCCAGGAGGCATGTCGAACAGACTGAAACATTTCCCACATTTTTATTTGGAGGATGCATATCATGTATTTGTACACAAATGGACTGAGATTGATTCTGAGCCCACTATATTCTTTTGTTTTAATTTGTTCTTGGGATGTGACAATCGCTGGCAAGGCCGGCATTTATTGCCCATCTCTAGTTGCCCTCGAGAAGGCGGTGGTGAGCTGCATCCTTGAACTGCTGCAGTCCGTGTGGTGAAGATACTCCCACAGTGCAGTTAGGTAGGTGTTGTGTCTGTGTATAATAAGACACAGACTGCGGAGAACGGTACAACAGGTGTTTACTCAACGTGGCTCACACTGCAACTGCCTGTACAGATTACTACTCAGTGCTATATACAGGTGTGGTCACTGCCGGTACTACGGTATACATGAGCTGTAAAAAGTAGTTCCCCCCTTAAAGGTATATACATTACAATTCCTCCCCTTTTAGATTAACAGTACCATGACACTCATTTAACAATTAAATATCAAACTAATTACAATTAACACTTTTAACATGCAACATTAGCTGAAAATAGTCTATTTATATATTCAGTCTTTGGGGAGGCTTCCTGATCCTTTCTGGATAGCGCCTTTCCCGAGTGTCTTGCTCTTGGTGCGGAGGCGATTCTGGCCCCCTGTCGTCGGTTGGTTCATCAGCTTCCGATGCGACTGTTTCTGGGGTAGATGCGACCTGTACGTCGGGTTCATCACCAGGTACGTATGGGCGAGGCATGGGGTTGACTTGTTCCTGTGACTCTAGGATCTGGTCAACATGGCATCTCACGATGCTCTCCCCAACGTCCACTGTGTACATTAGTGGGCCCTGCCGTGTGCATATTGTTCCTGGCTGCCATTTTTCTGTTCGGTAGTCGCGGGCCAAGACTGGTTGCCCTACATTGAAGCTCCTTGTTGGCTTCTCATGGATGTGCTGGAATTGCTTACTTTCAACATCTCTTTGTACGTTTGGTCTCAGCAAATCCAGGCAAGATCTTAACCTTCGGTTAAAGAACATCATGGCTCGGGCCTGGTTGGTGACTGCATGTGTCGCATTCCGGTAGGCGAACAGGAAATTGTCCACCTTGTGCTTCAGTGGAATGTTGTCATTGTACATAGCCTTTATTGCCTTCTTAAAGGTTTGTACAAACCTCTCAGCCAATCCATTTGTGGCTGGATGATACGGGGCGGATGTGTAATGCCTTACCCCATTCTTTTTCAAGAACCTCCGGAACTCTTCGAACACAAACCGTGGTCCGTTGTCGGAGCAAATCTGTTCTGGCAAGCCATTCCTGGCAAAAATGGTCCGTAGGACTGCAATAGTTTTCTCCGTGGTGGTGGAGGACATTTTGATGACCTCAGGCCATTTCGAGTGTGCATCCACGGCTATTAAAAACATTGAGTCCATGAATGGACCAGCAAAATCAATATGCACCCGTTGCCATGGAGATGAGGTCCACTCCCATGGGTGTAGAGGGGCCTGTGGTGGTGCATTTTGGACTTTCTGGCATCCTGAGCAGCTCTTGGTCAGGTCCTCGATTTGTTTATCGATTCCCGGCCACCACACATAAGCCCTGGCAAGGCTTTTCATTTTTACCCCTCCCAGATGACCCTCATGAAGCTCATTGAGCACTCTATCCCTTAACTTGGGTGGAATTACCACTCGGGATCCACACATCAAGGTCCCCCGGCACACTGACAGCTGTTCTCTCCTTGTCGAGAATGCTGGCAACAGTGAGTCGCCATGTGCTGGCCACCCCTTCACCGTCAAATCATATACCCGAGACAGTGCCAGGTCATTTCGGGTTTCCTTTTCGATACAAGCGTTAGTTACCGGTAGGTATTCAACTATAGTCGAATGGAATATTTCGACAGGATCCACTGCTAGTGCTTCCTCCGCAGTAGGCAGTGGCAGGCGTGATAGCCCATCAGCATTTCCATGCTGTTTCGTGCCCTTATATTCAATCTCATAGTGGTGTGCCCCTAGAAAGAGTGACCATCTTTGTAGTCGTTGTGCAGTCATCACCGGAACGCCCTTCTTCGGATTAAAAATGGAGACAAGAGGCTGGTGATCAGTCAGCAAGGTGAATTTCTGCCCGTGCAGATAGTGATTGAACTTTTTCACACCCCACACTAGGCTGAGGGCCTCCCTGTCAATCTGGGCGTAGTTACACTCGGCTGAGGTTAGTGATTGTGACGCAAAGGCTATTGGCCTCTCTGAGCCGTCCGAGAATTTGTGCGACAGCACCGCTCCAATGCCGTAGGGTGACGCATCACATGCCAACCGAATTGGTAATGCTGGGTTGTAATGTGCCAATACCTCTTTCGGTGTGATTAGTGTTTTGATCTTCTGGAAAGCTCGTCTACATTCGTCACTTCACTTCCATGGCACCCCAGTTTGCAGTAGGGTGTTCAGTGGGTGTAGTATTGTAGACAAATTTGGCAAGAACTTATGGTAGTAGTTTACCAGCCCGAGGAACGACCTCAGTTGTGACACATTTTCCGGTGCTGGAGCCTTGACTACTGCCTCAATCTTCTCTGGGGACTTATGTAACCCCTCTTTATCGATAACGTGGCCACAATACGAGATCTGTTTTCTAAAAAACTCGCATTTGGGGCGGTTAGCTCGGAGCCCATATTCCTGCAATCTAGTGAGCACCTGCTCCAGGTTGGCAAGGTGATCACTGTCATTTTCGCCCGTGACCAGGATGTCATCCAAATAACACTGGGTCCCCGGGATCCCTTGCAGGACTTGTTCCATTGCCCTCTGCCAAATAGCCGGAGCTGATGCTACCCCGAATACCAGCCGGTTGTATTGGTAGAGACCTTTATGGGTGTTGATTGTGAGGTATTTTTTTGATGCTTCTTCTACCTCCATTTGCAGATACGCCTGGGCCAGATCAATCTTAGTGAAGCGTTTCCCTCCAGATAGCGAGGCGAAAATATCTTCAATCCGCGGAAGTGGATATTGTACGGTGTGAAGGACCGGGTTCACTGTTACCTTAAAGTCCCCACAGATGCGAACCTTCCTTGGTTCCCCAGGCGTGCTGCTCAACAAATTTTTCATCACAGGGACGATGGGTGTAGCCCACTCGCTCCAGTCTACCTTGGACAGTACACCTGAACGTTCCAGACTCTCCAGCTCTGCTTTGACGGCTGGGCGGATCGCATCTGGCCTTAAAAAATTTTGGGCTTGCGTTTTCTTCAATTTTAATCGTCGCTGTCATGCCTTTTAGTGTTCCAAGTCCTTGCTGGAACACTTCTTTTGCGTCAGTTAGGATCTTTGACAGTCGCCCAGGTGTGACGCGTCATCCTTTTTGTCAGCCACAGTCAGTGCCTGTATGGAATGCCAATCCAGTTGTATTTTCCGGATCCATTCACGTCCCAGTAATGGTGGTCCTCCATCTTGCAATACATACAGGTCTAGTTTTGGTGTTTCCTTACCGTTATATATAACGGTCACCCTTATTTTTCCTTTGGGGTAGATTTTTTGCCCCGTGTCATCTTCAAAATAATTTTTGTGTCTCTCAAGGGTATGTGTGAGAATAGCCGCTCGTAGTCCCATCAGTTTATAACTGTTAGGGCTGATCCTGTGTCCAATTCCATCTTTACCTGGACTCCTGCTATCTTGAGAGTGACCCAAATGGTTCGGTGATCCTCCGTTGTGATCACATTATTTAGTTTCAGACAACTCAGTTCCCTGCTTTCGGAGTCGTTATCACTCTTTTGTTCGTCTGAACTATTCTCCGTCATCTTATGTACCTTCTTGTACTTTCCTTTGGTACGTTTCTTATTGCTGGTTTTCTTTCCCGACCTGCAGACTCGTGCTATGTGTCCTACTTTTCCACACTGTCTGCACACTTTGTCTTTGAACCAGCAATCATTCTGTTCATGTGTTGTTCTGCCGCAGCGATAGCACTTCTCTGTTCCATATGACATTTCGTTTGTGCCATATTCTTGCGGTCTCTGTTGTATCTCTGCAGCGCCCCGTGCTGCTGCTTCATATGATACCGCAATGCTGAAAGCCTTTTCCAGCGTAAGGTCCTTTTCAGATAAAAGCCATTTCTGGGTTCCTTCACTTTGAAGCCCACACACAAACTTGTCCCTTCAGGTATCTGCCAGTCCCACTCCAAACTGGCAGTGTTTCGATAGTTTGCGCAGTTCTGTTAAATAAACAGCATTGCTTTCATCCTTATGCTGGTTCCGTTTGTGAAACTTGAATCTTTCTGCTATCAGCAGCGGTGTGGGGTTTAAATGTTCCTTTAGTATCGTTACTATGTCTTCAAAACTCTTTTCCATTGGCTTCGTTGGGGTTACTAGATTTTGTAATAAACCATACGTCTTTGCACCCGTTAAATTTAACAATACTGACGCTTTCTTGTCATCTGACACCTCATTTGCCTTGCAGTACACCTCTATTCGTTCGACATATGTAGTCTAATCTTCGACTTCATTGTCAAATGCGGTGATACTGCCACTCTTCGGCATTTTAGGTGTGGTTTAAAATTGCGTCTCCAAATGGCTTAAAATGGTGTCTCCCGCCCTTTCCTTCCTCCCCCGCTGCTGCCAACGCCGCTCCCGGCGGTTCTCGTGGCAATGGCGGCGCCCTGTAGGTTTCGCGCGCTTCTCCTGCGCTGCTGCCAACGCCACTCTCGGCGGTCCTCGTGGCAATGGCGGCGCCTCGCGGGTTTCTGCGCGTCTCTCTCGCCCTCTCTCTGACGCTGCTCGGCCCCTGAACACCGGCTGCGCCCTGTGCGCTCTGCCCTCTCTCTCTCTCCCCCGTCGACGCTGCTCGGCCCTTTGCTGTGCCGCTCGGTCGGGCTCTAGCCCGTCGCTGTCCGGGAAGGGTCTGCGCACTACCTGTTGCCAGCCCGTTTTGCTGGACCACCTCGACTGGAAAGCCAAGCCTGGCTCTCGACAGCCTCCCCCGCAATTCTCGAGTCTCTGCTGGATGACTGGGCGGTTGCCCGTGGTCGACGCCCGAGTCTCTGGCCTTGACCTCCAATCCACTGATCTCCAGGAACGAATCCCCGGGAGGTGATGCAGAGTTGCAGGTAGGTTCGAACTTGCCTCATCGTCAATGTTGTGCCTGTGTATAATAAGACACAGACTGCGGAGAACGGTACAACAGGTGTTTACTCAACGTGGCTCACACTGCAACTGCCTGTACAGATTACTACTCAGTGCTATATACAGGTGTGGTCACTGCCGGTACTACAGTATACATGAGCTGTAAAAAGTAGTTCCCCCCCTTAAAGGTATATACATTACAGTAGGGAGTTCCAGGATTTCGATCCCGCAACAATGAAGAAACGGCGATATATTTCCAAGTTGGGATGGCATGCGACTTGGAGGGGAATCAACACCGATATGTTGATTATCATCACATCCGCTGTCACCACTGTCGCATTCTGCTTAATCTTCACCTTTGGAATTGGAGTTGTCGGGCTGCTTAAGAATGGGATTGGGGCAATCCCATCCGAGGCTTATTGTTACCGTTGTAGCACAGTGTGTCCAGGACTGCAGTTTGGGCAGCTTGCACATAGCAGAGTTTGGCTTTTACAAGCCGACCAACTTTTATCATCAAACTGCAACTGTCAGTTACAATGCACAGGATTGTCATTCAACAGTGAAGGACTGTACAATTTGAGCTTTAATTTCAGTAGCAGTATTGCAGACATTTTTGTCTAACAAGCTCAAAACTAATCAAATCTCCTAAACTTTGCCCCATTCCATGGACATTTATGTTCTTCTATTGTCTGTTCTGCCTTGAAGATCATTCGCTTAAAGTCAGGTTGAACTTGACAGATTGGGGACGAGATTAATTTAACCTCTGTGATTGCTGATCCATTCAGGCAAATGTTTGCGTAAGATGGTAACATCCAAATATTACCAACTCACCTCGCAAGATGTGTGAACTGATCTACTCCCAATGTGTTTATTGACTTCAAAGAAATGGCTATAATGTGAAGAAATCCCAGAGCATAACTAACTGCCCTAGTTGTACGTGTCTTTAGTTCTGATTGTAAATCCGAACTCCACGGTCTGGAAACTCCTGTCATCCATGCAAGTCCGTTGCCTCGGGAGCATTTCAGTCATTTAGAGCCATTCCTGACCTGGCAAGTTGCTGCTCAGGTCATGCTTTCCATTCAGAGTCTGAGCTGAAGACTGTGCAAAACCTCAAGCATTGCACCTTTTTTGTGTGATGCCTTCATATCAAGACTGCCCCAAGGAAATGCCAATACAGACACTGCAGCTTGTACAAGGTGCTCAATCCCCTTAGACCCTTTCAGATAAATCTATTGCCAGGTCTGAACCTGATCAGAAACAACCTGAGTGACAGGACATCCCTTCAATGATAGTTAAGCTCTTTTACTTCCTGTATTGACTTTGTAGGGGGGCATCTTTTACCTGGTTTACGGTAATGTACCTTCCTTTACCTGGTTTACGGTAATTTATCTAGTCAGGCAGCCTTTTGTTTCACAATCTGAGACCAATACCAATCAGCGGTTTCGAATCGCTAAACCCACCCTTTCAGTTCTGACTGGAGGAACTTATAATCAATGATATATTAAAAACGGACAAATGATCTGGATGTAAGAAAGTCAAACTTTATTAACTAAAACTACACCACACAATCAATGTAATCATGGTAAAATTGCTTAGATAGGGGAGGAAAAACGGGCATAATGAGGGAAAACGACTAAAATCACAATTTTAACGAAATCCCACTTTACTCCCCACCCCTATGCCTATCCTAAGTTGCCGTGTGGAAGGTCAGAAAAATATATGGTCACCACTATAATGCCAGCTCCGTGCCCCATGAGATCTTCACTGTCCTGAAGTAAAGAAACACCCCAGTGATTTAAATGTAAACTGCTGGTGTTTTAACTTCTTCATACAGACTCTCACGCTGTAGAGAAAGGCACATGGAGGCAGGCCAGAGAGAGAGAGATGCTTCTCAGAAGCTATCTTTATATACCCCAATTTTGGGGCCGAGATGTTCCCGCCCAAATCCAAGTTCATCTGGCTAAAACAAAAGGGATCCAACTGCCCTATTGTCTGGGATGGGTTTCGAATAAAGCTTGGAGTGGTTTGAATGTGTCTTCATTCTGGGGCCGAAACGTTCCCGCCCACATCCGGAGTTTTCTGGGCTAACAAAAGGGATACAACTGCCCCATTGTCGAGTAATGGGTGATTCAAAACCATTCATTCTTAAACTGTTCCTTTCTCAGTTTGAGTGTCTTTTTCAAATGTCTGTGCAGAGCCTTCGAACCATCTCCATTCACCCTGATGGGTTTTGAATGGGGCTGTATTACTATGTGAACAGAAACCGATTCTCTTGTGGTCACTCGAAACCGCAGCCTAAGTGAATAATCCTTTGTGTCAACATCCTTGTAAATAAATATCGATTGTCTCTGGAGGGAGGGGAAATTTCCCCTTTTGATTGACAGAATTTGACTGCCAACTTTGATCCTCCCCCTTTTCACAGACATACACGAGCTGCTTCCAAGCCCCTTTGTCCTTGGCCATGCTTTTCTGATGGCCATTTTTTATGCCCTTTGCAATTTACACAGTTCAAAACTCAAGAGTACATTTTTTAATAAAATGTGCTGTCTTAAAGTGTGCGAATTTTTCCCACAAAGTTCTTTGATTCCGGTGTTGCCCAAGCGCTGCCTAGCTCAACGCAGCCTTTTGCGGTTCTGGGCACGTTTTAAAACATTGTCCAACCCAGAGGCAATTTAAATCACGCAAAGTCTTCGTCCACGATGTGGATTAATATTTCCTGACCTTCGGGGACTGAGGGGATTTTGCGAACCTCTACAACTTCTTGTTTCCCATTTGTTCAGTAATTGTGGTGAGGCTCGGGATTTTTGCCAGAAGCTTCTATGAAGCAAGACAGCTCATTGCAGAGCCTTCCTGAGATATGATCACATTGTAAGGATGCTTGATGCACTTAATGTTAGGGTATCCCAAGGTCTTTACATGCTAGCTCTGGAAACACAGGGGCTGAAAAGCCAGACCTCTAGCACTGCACGGCTGGTATAAGACTGCCAGGAGCCCAGCGGAGAGGCTGGTAATTGGGCCAGGACCCAGATACACTGGCTCATGGCCTTCACTGGTGGTTTCTGGTGATTGTTTGGGGTGGAACCTCCATTTGCCAAATCATTGCCTTTGGCATCAGAGGGGGTGGGCCTGAACTGAGCCATTACTTGGAGCCTCCCAAAGGACCTATGTTCTGCCCTTTAGCAGGTTTCTCTTAACACCCATCCTGCCGCTAGCTGTACAAGGATTGTGGTAGAAGTTGAGCTACCTGTTGCAGCAAAACAGATGCTTCCGATGACGTACCTCATGCACCTGTAACATTACTTCACTCACTGCCACATTGATCTCACAGTTCTGAGGCCCAAGTGCGAGCTGTCAATCAGACTTATTGGTCTGGTACTTTGATCAATCCAGAGTTTGGGTTGAGCCCAACATACTAGCTGCTCGATGTAACCCAGGCCATAGATGAGGAAATCCCTGGCCTGGGGATTCTTTCCCCTCAGGCCCCCCCTCTGATGCCAAAGGCAATGATTGGGCAAATGGAGGTTGTACCCCAAACAATCACCAGAAACCACCAGTGAAGGCAATTGAGCCAGTGTATCTGGGTCTTGGCCCAATTACTGGTCTCTCTGCTGGGCTCCTGGCAGCCTTATACCAGCCGTGCACTGCTAGAGGTCTAGCTTTTCAGCCCCCGTGTTTCTGTCACCACATATCTATTGTACTTGGAGGCAAGGTGTCAAGATTTGTGGCAGGCGAGTCACTTAAACATCCATTAGGGTGCCAGAGGCAACATCACAGGCAATCTTTCATTTAGAGGTGACTTAAAAGGGTTACCACCCTACACAGTCTGTGGCTGGGCCAGTCTTGTGGACCCTGATATCAGGTGTGACCACCCTGGTCAGATTCATGGGATTGCATTTACCTACCATCTGTGGCAGAAAATGATAACCAGAAGAGATGACTCTAATTGTATTTAGACTGGTGTTTCATAGAAACATAGAAGATAGTGTAAAGTCTGTGAGTTGTTTAGTTAATTAATACACAGACTACCAGAGTAACTTAAAACAGGACTTTACTATTCGAAGGTCAGGGCGAATCTGCCAAATAAATCCTGACACAGCACTTATATACCGGTGTGGTCACCGTCGGTATTACAGTATACAGAAGCCAACAAAGTAGTGCCACACCTAAAATAGTTCTCTTAAAGGTGAACGGTTACATACAATGGTTTTCTTAAAGGTAGACGGATACATACACTACAATCCTCCCTTTTTAGCTTACAACACACTTAGTCCCCATTAAACATAACATATATTCAACTTCATGTAAAACAATTCACAGGTATAATCTATGCGGGAAACAGTTTACAGATTCAGTCTCTGCGGGAACAGTTCACAGATTCAGTCTCTGGTCTTGACTCGGTCCGAACAACATCTCTGTGGTGTAGCCAGTTCACATTGCTAGCGTGACTCATCCAATAGTCTTTCCCTTGACTTAACAGCTTGAACTTCCGTCCTGCTGAACCAGCAGTGCTGACTTTTACAAACAGCTGGACTGCCTTGGTAATTTTTCCTACTTGCCAACTGATTTGGCTCCCTTCGTAGGGCCCACGTACATGATCTGGTAGAAGTGATAATGATTTAGATGGTTATCACCTTCTGCTTCGTCTTTTTCTTTTCTGCTTCTTGGAGACTCTCGGGGCTCCCTTATCAGCTGCCAGCTGTAGCGCCAACATCTCCCTATGTTCCTTAGACTTTAAGTGCTTCATCCTGATTTCTGCACTTTGGGAGTTTTCATCACAAGCTGGGCAGACCAAGTCCTCGTAATATTCCGTGTCACTCAACAGGTCATGGTAATATTCGGTGTCGTCCTGAACTAGTCTAGCGAGAGGGCCTGCTACTTCTTCCTTACCCAACTGGACGTTAGCCGACTGTTGTTCCCTCCCTAGACATCTTTCCTGAAGAGACTTCTTCATGTGTTCATATTCATCCCGCTCTTCCTGGGTTTCCTGCAAATCCTTCACTAATGACCTCATTTGTGATTTCAATACTTCCCCTTCCATCGGGGATTGATTGATCGGGCTATTCAATCCTTCTACTGGAGCAGCTGTTTCAACATTCTGTTGTTCACATAGACGTGATTCAGCGTACTTTTGGCATCCCAGTAAAATCTGTGTTGCAACCTCAGCTATTTCCATAACTTTTGAGAGCTCCGAACTCCTTCCCTTTGCAGATTGAAGCTCGTGTTCAGATTGTTCCCATTGCAGAGCCGTGTCCCTCAGCATATGAAGGAGTTGGCTGACCGTTAACTCTTCCATGGGAACACTGTGGATCAGAGTCTTCTCCATTTCACCCACCTTTTCCTCCAATGCTTTCACCTTCTTTTCCTCTTGTACTTTGGTTTTCAGCGCTCGGAGAAGTTGCGCCTTGATGCTCTCTAGCTCATGTTCAGGGGCCATTCTTACAGTCTCTGTGTTTCTTACAGTTTCCTTTTCTTCCACTGAAAGGATTCCCAGTTGAATCTGTTCTTCAAGTTGTTGAACCTCGGTCATTGCCGCCTCATATTTGTCTTGGGTTTCCTTCAATATTTTTATGAGTTCTTGGACATCTTGTCTTTCATGTTCTGCCATGTCTTTCACCTCTAATTTCTCATCTATGGATGGAACTTCTACCGATGAGTCTGTCTTGGCCTTGAGCTCATCAAGAATTTCCTGCAGCCTTTGGACTTCTTGCTCATGTTCAACCTTTAGTTGCTCATATGCTTCTACTGAAACTAGCTTTTCAGAGGTTGCCGAGTTAATCCCCTCCAGGATTGTAGCCTGGGCCTGTTCATACTGTTCCTTCAACTTCTCAAACTCTGCTTGTAAGGAGTCGTAGAGAAGAACGGGAATAAAATCCTGGCTTCCTGAAGATTCCTCTTCATTTGCTCCTTCCTGCAAATATTCTAACTCCTGAACAGCATAAGGGAGATGTGATCGGTAATTGGTCACAATGGCTCTATGGTCGCTCTCTGCTTGAGCTAGCTGCTTCTGTTGTCTTTCCAGATTCTCCCATTCGGTGTCATAGAACTTTTTCATTGTTTTCATCTCTTGTTCGAGATGGTAACTCACTTGTTCTACTTGCTGTCGTAATTTGAAATAAAGTTGAGTCCGAGCTCGGTGTTCATCAGTCATGGATATGTCCGTAAACTGGACAGACTCAGAATTCTCTGTCAAACTATGTTGTCGTTGTTCGGTGGAGTTCTGTTCTGAAACTTTGTTCTTCTCTGGAGCATAAGCCTTTATGCATGCCTTCGTTCTTCCAACCTTAGTCAGCAAGTCCATTTTAGCCTTGTCTTTCATATTTGGGTTGGTCTTATCGTCATCCGTTTCAGAATCTGAGCTGATTGTCTGCACCGAGTCCTCACTCGTTATGGCTTTTAGATAGTGCCATTCCATGTCTATTTTCTTGATCCACTCCCGTCCCAGAAGTGGTGGTCCTCCCTCAGGTAGTACGTATAAGTTCATTCTTGGGTGTTCTTTACCCCCATCTCTCACCTTGACTCTTATCTTCCCCATGGGGTATACTTTATGCCCCGTGTATGTCTGCAATACGAACTTGGTATCTCTTAAGGGTATATGTGAGAATAGCCGGTGGTAATCCCTTCGATTTATGACTGATAGAGCTGATCCAGTGTCCAACTCCATTTTCACTTGGACTCCAGCTATTTTTAGCATGACCCAGATAGTTTGTAGGTCAGCTTCCTTACTCACATTGTGAATTCTCAGACTGCCCAGCTCCTGGCCGTTTGGGTCTGAGTCCGAATTCTGTTCGTCTGAACTCTTCTCAGCCACCTTGTGTACCGTGTTGTACTTTTCCTGTGATGGCTTCCTTTGGTTGTTGGTCTTCTTCCCTGACCGGCATACCTTAGCTATGTGACCCAGTTTGCCACATTTCCTACATTCCTGGTTCTTAAACCAGCATTGGTTCTGGTCGTGTGTTGTCTTCCCACAACGATAGCATTTTGTTGTACTCGAGGTAATTTGATCCACACTGAGTGCCGCTGCCTTTAGCTGCATTTCCGCAGTTCCCTTCGCTGCGGCTTCGTGCGATGCTGCAATAAGGACAGCCCTGTCAAGTGTAAGGTCGTTCTCTTCGAGTAGTCGCTTTTGCGTTCCTTCCTTTGACAACCCGCACACGAACTTGTCTCGCAATGTCTCTGTCAGATTCCCTCCAAACTGGCAGTGTTTCGCTAGTCTACGCAGTTCGACCAAGTATTCTGCATTGCTTTCGTCTTTCCTTTGCGTTCTCGCATAGAATTTGAATCGTTCCGCCAATATCAACGGTGTGGGGTTCAAGTGATCCTTCAGAACAGTCACAATATCATCGAAAGTCTGATCCGCCGGTTTAGCTGGTGCTAGTAGATGCTTCAAGAGCCCGTATGTCTTCACGCCCATCGAGTTTAGCAAGGTTATAGCTTTGTCATCTTCTTCTATTTTATTGGCCTCACAATAGATCTCAATGCGTTCCACATACGTGGCCCAGTCTTCTACCTCGGAATTAAAATCGTTGATGTTACCACGCTTAGGCATCTTCCTCTCTTCCTGATAACACCACGGATTATTTCTTTAAATTTTCTTTTTTTTCCTTCAAGATGGCGGTTCCCGCGAAAATGGCGGTTTCCCGCGCTTATCTTCTCTCCCCGCCCACTTCAATGGCGGTTCCCCGCTTCTGTCTTCTTCTCCGCCTAATGGCGGCTTCCCGCGTTTCTTCCCCTGGCAGGAGGGGTACACTTTCCCCACGGGCGACGGCCGCTGGCTTTCAGGTTCACAGCCTGCGCGTCGGCTTCAGTGCTTTCCCTTTTCTCGGCAGGGCAACCGGCGCTGGGTACACCCCGTTGACGGCGAACAGTTTCAGCCGCTGGGCTGGCTCTCGCTCAGTTCCCCTTGCTCGGGCTCTGTCTCTCTCCCGCTCGCTCGGCTCTACCGGCGTTGGGTACACCCCGTTGACGGCGAACAGTTTCAGCCGCTGGACTGGCTCTCGCTCAGTCTCCCTTGGTCGGCTCTGCCTCTCCCGCTCGCTCGGCTCCCAATCGCGCCTCCCAGCCCTCTCGCAGTCCGGTGCTTCCCTCCCCGGCTGCGGCTGAGTTTTTATATCTTCCCGCGCCTACGCTCCCGGTCGCAGCGCTTCGTGGCTTCGGTCGCTGCCCGGCCTTTTTCGCCGGTCGCGGTCTAGCTGTCTCACGACGCCGTTGCGTCCCCCAGCCTGTCTGTACCGCGGCTTCCTTGCTCCACGCTGCCCCAGTCTCAGCGCCTCTGGACCCGACTTCTGTCCGGCTCCTTTCCCCCTCGACCGTGGTCGAGTGCACCGCCCTTATCCTCCGGTTATTCTTTTTACTTTCCCTTACTCACAGTCACCGTGGCCGCCTTGCTTCTCGTGCTGATCGGTTCACTCCTCACCGTGGCAGAAGGGACAGTCAGTGCCTGTTGCTGATGGAAGTCTTTGTCTCTAACTTCTTCTTCCTTTCTAGTTCTGCAGCCTCGAGTTTTCTCCCAGCAGAACGACGAGGGCGGTTGCCTCTTCTCGACGCTCGTTAACTGCTTCGGAAGTATTGTTGCCGCAGGGTACGATCGGACTTGTCGCCACTGTAAAGTCTGTGAGTTGTTTAGTTAATTAATACACAGACTACCAGAGTAACTTAAAACAGGACTTTACTATTCGAAGGTCAGGGCGAATCTGCCAAATAAATCCTGACACAGCACTTATATACCGGTGTGGTCACCGTCGGTATTACAGTATACAGAAGCCAACAAAGTAGTGCCACACCTAAAATAGTTCTCTTAAAGGTGAACGGTTACATACAATGGTTTTCTTAAAGGTAGACGGATACATACACTACAGATAGGAGCAGGAGTAGGCCATTCGGCCCTTCGAGCCTGCTCTGCCATTTAATGAGATCATGGCTGACCATCCAATTTCAGTACCCTGTCCCTGCTTTCTCCCCATAGCCCTTGATCCCTTTAGCCTGAAGAAATATATCTAACTCCTTCTTGAATATATTTAATGAATTAGTCTCAACTGCCTTCTGTGGTACAGAATTCCACAGGTTCACCACTCTCTGGGTGAAGAAATTCCTCCTCATCTCTGTCCTAAATGGCTTACCCCTTATCTTTAGACTGTGACCCCTGGTTCTGGACTCCCTGACCATCGGGAACATCCTTCCTGCATCTAGCCTGTCTAGTCCTGTTAGAATTTTATGTTTCAATGAGATCGCCTCTCATTCTTCTAAACTCCAGCAAGTATAAGCCCAATCGACCCAATCTCTCCTCATACGTCATTCCTGCCATCCCAGGTATCAGTCTGGTGAAATAACAACAGAAAATGCTGGAAAAACTCAGCAGGCCAGGCAACATCTGTGGAAAGAGAAATAGAGTCAACGTTTCAGGTCGAAACCCTTCTACAGAACTGAGAGAAAAGGCAGGAAATGAAACAAAAGGCAGTTTGGGGGCTGGGAAATGGGGGAGGGGATGAAAGAAGAGACATTAAGAGACATTCACGGTGAGACGAGATAGTAATAGGACAGGTAAAGAAACAGACAATGGCTCTAAATGAAGACTGTCTTTCACTCTGCCAGCGCATTTCACACTTCATTTAGAGCCATTGTCTGTTTCTTTACCTATCCTATTACTATCTTGTCTCACCTTGAATATCTCTTAATGTCTCTTCTTTCATTGACGTTGACGTTATTTCTCTCTCCACGGATGTTGCCTGGCCTGCTGAGTTTTTCCAGCATTTTCTGTTGTTATTTCGGATTTCCAGCATCCGCAGTATTTTGCTATCGTATCAGTCTGGTGAATCTTCGCTGCACTCTCTCCATGGCAAGAACATCCTTCCTCAGATAAGGCGACCAAAACTGCACACAATACTCAAGGTGTGGTCTCACCAAGGCCCTGTACAACTGCAGCAAGACATCCTTGTTCCTGTACTCGAATCCTCTTGCTACGAAGGCCAACATACCATTTGCCTTCTTAACCACCTGCTGCACCAGCATGCTTACCTTCAGCGACTGGTGCACAAGGACACCCAGGTCTCGTTGCACTTCCCCTTCTCCCAATCTATTGCCGTTCAGATAATAATCTGCCTTCCTGCTTTTGTCACCAAAGTGGATAACCTCGCATTATACTGCATCTGCCATGCATCTGCCCAATCACCCAACCTGACCAATCACGTTTCTAATCACGTATGTCTGCGTAGAGTAGAGCTCTTTCAGAACTGTCATTGGATACAGCTCAAAGTTAAATCCCTGATGTACCTTATGACCTGATACTGAAAGACGACTCCCTGAAGTCTTGGCAGTGTACCTGTAAAGTGATAGAGTTTAATAAAAGGAGAGAAGGGACCGGACCAGTGCCGTTTCTCCTCTGAAAGAAATGTAATTGTTCTAATCCAGCGCAGACAAAGTAATGGAGAGCTTGCCTCCTCTCAGGGGGCTGGGCAGTGCAATGTATGAGAATCCTTTCACCTCTACTCAGGTAGTTTGGAGCAAGGCTTCCTGCCTCTTATGGGAACTGAGTGGTGCAGTGCAACCTGGCTTGACAGAGGGAGAAATATTTCTCTAGTAACAAATGTTAAATGACTTACGTGGTGTACCTAAGTGTACAGTTAGTTCACTGCTAGAATGTGTGAGAATATACTTCTACCTTTCTGCAGGCTGATTCAGACCAATTACTTTCTTGATTTTTCAATAAAAAAAGTGCTATTCTGCAGGGTATTAGAAGTTATATAAAGCGCACGGTTACTTGAGAAAAGCTATTTTTGCATTGGCCCTTCTTTATTTCAGTAGAAGCAAAAAGACTTGCCCACCAGGCCTTTCGCTCTGTTCCTTTCCAGCCGCAGTGAGGCAGAGTTACTTGAGTGAAGCCAAGTGTGGGTCTAAAATGCTTCGTGCACAGTGGGGTTCAGAGCAGCCTGGGGATTGAGCTAATTCAGTTGGGAGGTGCTGGTAATCCAGTTTCCTCTGCTCAGTAATGGTCGATGCAATTTATATGCTGCAAAAACTGCAGCTCCGTACAAAAGGAAATGACTTACAAGTGCAGCTTTATAATCCGGAGCAATTTCCCTAGAAAGCATCAAGTAAAGTGCAAGTCACAATCCACTCATTACTCATTCCCTTCCCCTGCTTTAGACTGACCCTGTCTCTTATTTATGAATCACTGATAATGGATTAGCAATTATTTCTGTTTGTTGAAGAGATATATCTACAGCTGAGTAATACAAAACCCAATAGGTGCAATCCATTGATGTTAAACACCGCCGAAGAGAAGCTTGGCCAGTTTATTACTGTCATGACCGGCAAGGTAATGTTTCCCCTCCCCCCACCCCGGACCCTCATGCATTCTTTATATATTTAAAATATCAGTATTTGTCTGAATGTATTGGTTCACATCTAGCAACTTGACTGGTCCCTGGGAACTGAGTGGCTGCCAAATCTCTCTTGTCGTTGACTCCAGTAACTTCTCTTCATTGGCCACTGCTCCCTCATAATGCTTTCTCATTGGTGGTTGCTACGATTGTTGAAGTGATGGACTCTGTGCCTTACCCCTGGATCCATCATGTTCACATCTGGCATATCCGAGTCTCTGCCCTGGCTGCACCTAAACCCTGCACCTACATAGGAACAGGAGCAGACCACTCAGCCCCTTGAGCCTGTTCCACCAGTCAATTAGATCATGGCTGATCAGTGTCTTAACTCCATCCACCTTGGTTCCGTATTCCTTAATAAACTTATCGAACAAAAATCTATCTATCTCAGTTTTGAAATGTTTAATTAACCTAGCCTTAACAGCTTTTTGGGGGAGAGAGTTCCAGATTTCCACTACCCTTTGTGTGAAGGAGTGCTTCTGACATCAACTCTAAAACGGCCTAGCTCTAATTTTAAGGTTATGCCCACATTTTTCTGGACTCTCCCGCCAGAGGAAATAGTTTCTCTCTATATCTACCCTATCAAATCCTTTAATCATCTTAAACACCTCAATTAGATCACCCTTAATCTTCTATAGCCAAGGGAATACAAACCTAATCCATTCAACCTGTCCTTATAATTTAACCCTTTTAACCCAGTATCATTCTGGTGAATCTAGACTCCACCCCCTCCAAGGCTAATACATCCTTCTTGAGGTGCGGTGCCCAGAACTGAATGCAGTGCTCCAGATGGGGTCTAACCAGAGCTTTATACATCTGTAGCATAACTTACACCCTTTTGTATTCCAGACCCCTTAACATAAAGGCCAACACTCCATTAGTCCTCCTCAACCTGTCTGCAGCCTTTGACACGGTTGACCACTCCATCCTCCTCCAACGCCTCTCCACCATTGTTCAGCTGGGTGGGACTGCACTCGCCTGGTTCCATTCTTATCTATCTAATCGTAGCCAGAGAATCACCTGCAATGGCTTCTCTTCCCGCTCCCACATCATTGTCTCTGGTGTCCCCCAAGGATTTATCCTTGGCCCCCTCCTATTTCTCATCTACATGTTGCCCTCAGCGATATCATCTGAAAACACAGCGTCAGTTTCCACATGTCGCTGACGACACCCAGCTCTACCTCACTACCACTTCTCTCGACCCATCTACTGTCTCTAACTTGTCAGACTGTTTGTCCGACATTCAGTACTGGTTGAGCAGAAATTTCCTCCAACTAAATATTAGGAAAACCGAAGCCTTGGGCCGGAATTTTCTGGGGGCGGGGGGTCAGCGAGCACAATCGGTGGCGGATCAGATGGGAAAGTGTTTTTTTCCCACAGCGGGTCAGGACCCCGCTATCAACCCACCGCCATGCAACTTTCCCAATGTTGGGTCTGTCAATGCTAGGCAAACCCAATACGCAGCGGCAGGGGACCCAATTAAGCTCATTATGACCTTGTTTAGACATCATTAAGAATACATTTTAGCTTACCTTTTGACTTTATGTACTCGCCCACAGGGTCCTCATTGTTCGGGGATCACGTCGGTGAACCTAAGGTGGGAGTTGAATGGCCACTGAATCAGCTGATTAGTTAGCAGCTTGAAATGCATTATAAAAGCTCCCATCTCACAGCTGTTCACTTTCCAAGCTCAGAAGCTGTTGCTTACTGCATTTGGAAGACAGATTGAACTTTATGCAGGTTACAAGCATTTGGAGCAAACTCTCTATCCAGTGTCACCTCATTGGAACAAACTCACTCACAATTGACAGAATGCTTCTGTCACCATAACTTCACCTGCCATCTATTCCATCAAC
Source organism: Somniosus microcephalus (assembly GCF_052327205.1). Taxonomy (NCBI): domain Eukaryota; kingdom Metazoa; phylum Chordata; class Chondrichthyes; order Squaliformes; family Somniosidae; genus Somniosus; species Somniosus microcephalus. The sequence continues at coordinate 195,857,012 of NC_140992.1, read as the reverse complement.
ATGGGTGCCCTTTATACTCTCTCACATTGGTCCTCAGAATACCACCATGATCAGCCCCAACACCAGCAGCACCAGAATAACAACAGAAAATGCTGGAAAAACTCAGCAGGTCAGGCAACATCCGTGGAGAGAAATTTGAGTTGACGTTTCGGGTTGGACCCTTCTTCAAAACTGGAAAGAAAAGAAACTTTTCCCTCTACTGTGGTTGACACTGCCCTCGACCGTGTCAGTTCTATCTCCCGCACTTCTGCCCTCACCCCTGCCCCTCCCTCCCGGAACCACGATAGGGTTCCCGTTGTCCTCACCTTTCACCCCACCAGCCTCCACATTCAACGGATCATCCTCCGGCATTTCCGCTACCTCCAAAGTGATCCCACCACCAAATGTATCTTCCCCTCCCCTCCCCTTTCAGCATTCCGCAGGGACCGCTCCCTCCGAGACACCCTAGTCCACTCCTCTATCACCCCAAACAGCCCTTCCTCTTCGCCTGGCACCTTCCCGTGCAAGCGGAGGAGATGTAACACCTGCCCCTATACCTCCCCCCTTCCCACTGTCCAGGGCCCCAAACACCCCTTCCAGGTGAAACAGCGATTTACTTGTACTTCTCGCAATCTAGTATATTGTATTCGCTGCTCACGATGCGGTCTCCTCTACATTGGGGAGACCAAACGCAGATTGGGTGACCGCTTTGCGGAACACCTCCGTTCAGTCCGTAAGGGTGACCCCGAGCTTCCGGTCGCCCGTCATTTTAATTCGCCGTTCCATTCCCACTCTGACCTCACCGTCCTTGGCCTCTTGTATTGTTCCACGGAAGCTCAACGTAAACTCGAGGAACAGCACCTCATCTTCCGATTAGGCAGTCTGCAGCCTTCCGGACTCAATATCGAGTTCAACAATTTCAGATCATAAGCTCGGCCCCCATTTCATTTTCTCTTGTAATTGTTCCACTCCTTTCCCCCCCCCCTTTCCTTTTATTTCTCTCTCACACCTGGCAGCTATCTTTTGCCCTGCCAGTACACTTTACACCTAATCCCAGCCTATTACCATCTCGTCTAGCTTCTAATCTCTTTTACTTTTTTTGTTTCTTTTATTCTTTTGTCCGATCGCAGCCCTGCCTCCGATCTAGTTTCTTTTCTTTCCAGTTTTGAAGAAGGGTCCAACCCGAAACGTCAACTCAAATTTCTCTCCACAGATGTTGCCTGACCTGCTGAGTTTTTCCAGCATTTTCTGTTGTTATTTCGGATTTCCAACATCTGCAGTATTTTGCTATCGTACCAGCAGCACCAGGCACACCAGCAGAACCAACAACAACACCAACCTTCTCCGCAATCAACTGATGCTGCACTAGGCAGAAGGCATCAGCACCCAACCACATCTTACGCATGCTCCTTCGTGGTGCTTCCCCTGTGGCTTCAGCAGACTCTGGTGGGGCTCTGACCGAAGGCTCTCCAGTGGTATGGTTGTGTGAGCGCTTGGAGAGGAGCCCCCACTTCCTTGTTGTATGCCACCAACATCCCTCTCATGGGTCAGCCCCACTTCAGAGCTAGCAAGTGGCTTGACAGCACCTTGCTGCAATTCAGGAGGGCCATGAGGACCCGTTTCTGTACTGGAAGTCCTACTCCCGAGGACTTACCTGAAAGCCTGGTTTGTTTGCTCAATAGCTGACCATCGCTGCTCAAGAGATGTCAGTCTATTCTGAACAATGACTATGTTTTTACGACCCTGGTGACTTAGCTCCTCCATGGCCATAGCTGTAGTGTATGTAACGTTCCACCTTTAAGAGAACTATTTTAAGGGTTGCACTACTTTGTCTTGGCTACTGTATACTGGAATACCGGGGGTGACCACACCGGTATATAAGTGCTGTGTAAGGATTGATTGGGCAGATTCGCCCTGACCTTCAAATAGTAAAGTCCTGTTAAAGTTACTCTTGTAGCCTGTGTATTAATTCACCATATAACCCACAGACTTTACAGTGGCAACGAGTTCGATCTTACCCTGCGGCAGCGATACATCCGAAGCAGTTAACGAGCGTCGAGAGGAGGCACCCGCCCTCGTCATTCTGCTGAGAGAAGACTCGAGTCTGCAGAGCAAGGAAGAAGGAAGAATTCAGACACGAAGTCTTCCATCAGCAACAGGCAGTGATCGTCCCTTCTGCCACGGTGGTGAGTGAGCCGATCAGCCACGAGAAGCAAGTCGGCCACGTTGACTGTGAGTAGGGGGAAAATAAAAATAAAAAAAGAACGGAGGAAGGGCGGTGAACTCGACCACGGTCGGGGGGAAAGGAGCCGGACAGAAGTCGGGCCCAGAGGCGCTGAGACTGGGGCAGCGTGGGGCACGGAAGCCGCGGTGCAAGCGGGAATGCAGCCGGTGTGAGAGACCGGGCTACCAGCGGGAACGCAGCCGGTGTGAGAGACCGGGCTACAAGCGGGCTGGGAGACGCAACAGCGTCGTGAGACAGCTCGACCGCCGAAAGGCCGGCAGCTACCGAGGCCGCGAGGCGCTGCGACCGGGATCGTAAGGCGCGGGAAGAAATAAAAATAAGAAACCGCGGAGAACTCAGCCGCAGCCGGGGGAGGAAAGGACCGGACTGCGAGAGGGCTGGGAGGCGCGATTGGAAGCCGCTGAGGGAGAAACAGAGCCCGAGCGAGCGGGAGAGACAGAGCCGAGCGAGGGAGACCGAGGAGATTCAGCCAGCGGCTGGAACTGTTCGCCGTCAACGGGTTGTCCCCAGCGCCGGTTGCCCTGCCGAGAAAAGGGAACAAAGAACGCACTGAAGCCGGCGCGCAGGCTGCGAACCCCGAAAGCCAGCGGTCGTCGCCCGAGGGAAAAGCTTACCCCTCCCGCCAGTAGGCGGAGAAGAAGACAGGAGCGGGAAACCGCCATTTTGAAAGTGGGCGGGGAAGAAGACAAGCGCGGGAAACCGCCATTTTTGGAAAAAAAAAGTTAAAGAAAAATTTCGTTGTTGTTTCTCAGGAAGATTGTGAAGATGCCTAAGCGTGGCAACATCAACGAATTCGATTCTGATGTGGAAGATTGGACCACGTATGTAGAACGCATCGAGATATATTGTAAGGTCAATAAGATAGCAAATTATGATAAAGCTCTAACCTTACTAAACTCAATGGGTGCGAAGACATACGGGTTATTGAAGCATCTTCTATCACCAGCTAAACCGGCGGATCAGTCTTTCGCTAATATTGTTGCTGTCCTGAAGGATCATGTGAACCCCACACCGCTGATGTTAGCGGAACGAGCTACATTTTACGGGAGAACGCAACTAAAGGAGGAAAGCAACGCGGAGTACCTGGTTGAACTGCGTAGGCTAGCAAAATACTGCCAGTTTGGGGTAAATCTGACAGAGGCACTGAGAGACAAGTTCGTGTGCGGGATGTCGAAGGAAGGAACACAAAAGCGACTGCTCGAAGAGAACGATCTTACACTTGATAAGGCTGTCCTTATTGCAGCATCGCACGAAGCCGCCACGAGAGGCACGGCAGAATTGCAGCTGAAGACAGCGGTACTCAGTGTGGATCAAATGACTTCGGGTACAACGAAATGTTACCGTTGTGGGAAGACAACACACGACCAGAACCAATGCTGGTTTAAAAACCAGGAATGTAGAAAATGTGGCAAACTGGGTCACATAGCTAAAGTATACCGGTCAGGAAAGAAGACCAGCAACAATAAGTCACCGCAGAAGAAGTACAGAAAGGTACATAAGGTGACTGTGAAGAGTCCAGATGAACTGAATTCGGATTCAGACCCCAACAGCAAGGAACTGGGTAGTCTGAGGATTCACAATGTGAGTAAAGAAGCTGACCGACAAACTATCTGGGACACACTGCAGATTGCAAAAGTCCAAGTGAAGATGGAAGTGGACACCGGATCAGCATTGACGGTCATGAATAAACAAGATTACAAAAAGTTATTCAAACATATTCCCCTACGGGATACGGAGATAGTATTGCAGACATACACGGGGCATAAAGTATACCCCATCGGAAAGATAATAGTCAAGGTGAGACACAAGGGCAAAGTTCACCAAGGAATGGACTTATATGTACTACCCAAGGGAGGTCCACCACTTCTGGGACGGGAGTGGATCAGGAAAATAAAGATAGACTGGCACTCACTAAACACAATGACGGTAGATTTCGGAAAGAAAGATGTCAAACCTGAACGGTTGTCCAGAATATTGGACGAGGCTAAAGAGGTATTCCAGCAGGGACTGGGAACACTGAGAGGAATTAAGGCAAAAATCAAGATTGCAGAACATGCAAGCCCAAAATTTTTCAAAGCCAGATCGGTACCTTACGCGATACGACCTGCTGTGGAGGCAGAACTGGAAGAGCTTGAACGTGCAGGGGTACTGTCGAAGGTGGACTGGAGTGAGTGGGCCACGCCCATTGTTCCCGTCATGAAGTCTTCATCAAGTAACAAGCCAGGGGGACCGGGGAAGGTCCACATCTGCGGAGACTTCAAGATCACAGTTAATCCGGTGCTTCACACGGTACAATACCCGCTTCCGCGGATTGAGGATATCTTTGCTTCATTGTCTGGCGGGAAACACTTCACCAAGATAGACCTGGCACAAGCATATTTACAGATGGAGGTCGAGGAAGAGTCACGCCAGTATCTCACAATCAACACGCACAGAGGCTTGTATCGATATAATAGACTGGTTTTTGGAGTAGCTTCGGCTCCAGCAATTTGGCAGAGGGCCATGGAGCAGGTTTTACAGGGTATTCCAAGCACTCAGTGTTACTTGGACGATATCCTGATTACGGGAGAAGACGAGGAGGAACACCTCACAAATTTGAAACTGGTGCTCACCAGGTTGAAGGAATATGGCCTTCGAGTTAATCGCCAGAAATGTGAGTTCTTCCAGAAACGGATCTCGTACTGCGGTCATGTCATTGACCAAGAGGGGCTGCACAAGTCACCTGACAAGATCGAAGCGGTCGTGAAGGCCCCCGCTCCGGAAAATGTATCACAGTTGAGGTCGTTTCTGGGGTTGATTAATTATAACCATAAGTTTCTGCCAAATCTATCCACGGTGCTGCATCCGCTGAATGCTCTGTTGCGGAAAGAAGTACCATGGAAGTGGAGCGAGGACTGTAAGAAGGCCTTTCGCAGAAGCAAGGCGTTGATTACCTCTGAGGAAGTGTTGGCTCACTTCAACCCAACGCTACCTCTTCGTCTAGCTTGTGATGCTTCCCCTTATGGTATTGGAGCTGTACTCTCACACAAGTTACCAAATGGCTCGGAAAGGCCAGTCGCATTTGCGTCCCGATCATTGACCTCCGCTGAGCAAAATTATGCTCAGATAGATAGGGAGGCTCTCAGCCTTGTGTGGGGAGTAAAGAAATTCAATCATTACCTGCAGGGCAAGAGGTTTACATTGCTGACAGACCACCAGCCGTTGGTGTCCATATTCAACCCTAACAAGGCCGTTTCCACTATGACAGCACAAAGGCTACAGAGGTGGTCCGTTCTACTAGGGGCACACCAATATGACATCGAATACAAAAGGTCCAAACAACATGGAAATGCTGATGGGTTATCGCGCCTACCGTTGCCAGTGGAAGAAGAGGCGACTACAGTGGACCCAGTGGAGATGTTCCACTCAACCATAATGGAATGTCTACCAGTAACAAATTCCATGATCGAAAAGGAAACAAGAAATGACCCGACTCTCTCACGAGTCTACGAGTTAACGGTGGAGGGATGGCCAGTACATGGCGAACCAATGCTGCCAGCATTTTCGCACAGAAGAGAACAGCTGTCAGTGTGCCGAGGAACTTTGATGTGTGGATCTAGAGTGGTGATTCCACCCAAACTCCAGCAGAAAGTACTAAAGGAGCTTCACGAGGGGCATCTGGGTGGAGTGAAAATGAAGAACCTAGCCAGAGCGTTTGTGTGGTGGCCAGGTATTGATGGAGACATCGAAGAAATAACCAAGAGCTGTCTAGGATGCCAGAAGGTCCAAAACGCGCCACCACAAGCTCCTCTGCATCCATGGGAGTGGCCCTCATCTCCATGGCAAAGGGTACATATCGACTTTGCTGGTCCATTTATGGACTCAATGTTTTTAATCGCGGTGGATGCACACTCCAAGTGGCCGGAGGTAATAAAAATGTCCTCCACCACCACGGAAAAAACCATCACAGTATTAAGGACCATATTTGCCAGGAATGGGCTGCCGGAACAGATCTGTTCTGATAATGGACCGCAATTTGTGTCCGAAGAATTCAGGAAGTTCTTAAAAAGCAATGGGGTTAAGCACTATACGTCCGCCCCATACCATCCTGCCACCAATGGATTAGCTGAAAGGTTTGTCCAGACCTTCAAGAAGGCCATAAAGGCCATGGGTAATGAAGACATAAATCTACAACATAAGGTAGATAACTTCTTGTTGGCGTACAGGAATGCAACACATGCGGTCACAAACCAAACTCCCGCCATGATGTTTTTCAATAGAAGAATAAGATGCCGGCTGGATTTGATTAAGCCAAACATCAGAAGGGACGTAGAGAACCGGCAATTTCAAGGCATGAATGAAAGGCCAACTAGATCCTTTCAGATAGGTCAACAAGTTTTGGCCCGGGACTACCGTACCGAGAAATGGCAGCCTGGAACTATTGGAAAAAGGCTAGGACCGTTGATGTATACCATGGACATTGGTGAAAGCATAATAAGGCGCCATGTTGACCAGATCATAGAATCATCCACAAAGGCCCAACCTACTCCACAACTCTATACGTCTAATGTTGAAGCAGAGATACCCAGAGCATCTACCTCCGATCCGGTAATACTGGAATCCGATGAACCTGAAATGGTCCTTCAAGCCGAATCGACCTTGCCAGAAGAACCTACTACACCACCGAAAACGACTACACCACCGAGGCGTTATCCGGACAGAGTCCGGAAGCCTCCAGAGAGACTGAATCTGTGAACTGTTTCACATAAAATTGTATATATGTTAAGATGTTATATTAATGGGAATATATATATATTGTTAACCTAAAAAAGGAGGATTGTAGTGTATGTAACATTCCACCTTTAAGAGAACTATTTTAAGGGTTGCACTACTTTGTCTTGGCTACTGTATACTGTAATACCGGGGGTGACCACACCGGTATATAAGTGCTGTGTAAGGATTGATTGGGCAGATTCGCCCTGACCTTCGAATAGTAAAGTCCTGTTAAAGTTACTCTTGTAGTCTGTGTATTAATTCACCATATAACCCACAGACTTTACAATAGCCATCCTCTCCTCTACCGTAGCCATCCTTTCCACGGAGGTTGCTATCCTTTCCGTGGTGATGCGTTCATGCGTCAACGCCTCCATAAAGGCTCTGCTCATGTTAGCGATGGACTCCACCATTCGCTTCACACTCGCAGCGACCCTGGAGACAAAACCTACCAGACTCCTGCACCTTTTCCTGGAGTTCCAGCACCGCTCTTCTCCTGGATGGAGTCAGAGGCAGCGGGTCGACATGCAGCTGAGCCGAGCTGGCAGAGTCCTGCACCCTCCGACTAGGACTCTCCACTGCTGTCCCTGTCTCCACTATCTGCTGATGCTCACTTGTGAGCTGTGATACACCAGGTGACAACACTGCACTATCTCGCGAAGGTACCACCGAGGTGTGAGTGTCTGCGCTGGTACTGGGTGCGCTGAATTCTGCTGACACTGTGCCCCCAGGGGTTGCAGCTTCCTCTGAGGAGTCTGGAGGCTTAGGCTGTTCCTCCTGGATAGTGGGGACGGGGGCTTTCGATGGCCCTGTGGGGGAGTAAAGGAAAGAGTCAGAGATGTGAGGCCAAGGTTACATGCACATTGAATATTGCAGATGATCAAAAGTCAATCTGTTAGAGCATCAGAATCATTATCAGTGACTCATGCAATGTCAATGAGAGAGATGATAAACTATTCTGTCACCAGCTTGCTCTGATGCACCCGTCTGTCCGTCCCCCACTTGGGAATCTTCCTCCACTCCCACGATCTCCAGGGCCGTCTCCTCCCAGGGGGTGAGCTGGGCTACCGAGGGTGGCCCTCCTCCCATCCTCGCTCTTTCCCTCTTATTGTGAGCTCTCTTTTCCTGCAATGAGGGAGACAAGTGGAGTTTGAGTGAGAATGAAGGAGTGAGTGTAGAGAATCCATATCATTGATGGTTAGAAGGAGACAAAGATGGAGTGAGGTGGCAAGACCAAGGGCCCTCCCTGTGTGTTGTCAGTTGTTTTCATAGCATCACAGCGATAGGGAGTGTGAGGGCTGCATAGTTGAATAGTTAGGCGAATGTGACCACAGAGAGAGAGGGAATGGGTAAGTGTGCAGGGATGTCAGTGTCAAGTGGGATGTGGAGGAAGAGGTTGTCAAAACTGAGTGCTGGTGAGGAGAGGCAATGGGGATCAGATTGAGGGTGATGGGAAAGTCATACTCACTTTTCCAGTGCGAAGAAGGTCATAAAACCTCTTCCTGCACTGCAGCCAAGTTCTGCGGCACGTAGACAAAGAGTTGACCTCCTGGGCCACTTGCATCCACACAGCTTTCGTCTGTTGGGGAGGCTTCTTTCTCCCTGAGGAAGGGAAGAGCACCTCCTTATTTCCTCTTGCTCCCTCCACCAGAGCTTGCAGGCGGCGTCATCGAACCTTGGTGCAGACTTTGGCCTACTGCTGGACACATTGGCTGGAGGAATCTATCACAGCAAAGGGCATAAGGTTTGCAGTCTGCAGAAGAAGCAAGGCTGCTTGCAGGCCTTAAATCCACCAGCACTGATGATGTCATCAGAGGCGACTTTCAGGATGGAAAGACGAAGTGGGCCAGGGGTTCCCACACGCTGGAAATCAATTGCCCAATTAGGGGAAAATCGCATATTTTTTCCACATCAAATTGGAGTTGGGTGGCTAACACGAAAAGCAGCTGACACGCCCCCAGTCCGCCCCAATGGCAAAATCGAGCCCAAAGTATTTGTTTACTTTCTCTGCCATTTCCTTATTCCTCATTATAATTTCTCCTGTCTCTGCCTGTAAGGGACCCACATTTACTTTTGCTAATCTTTTCCTTTTTACTTACCTATAGAAGCTTTTACAATCTGTTTTTATGTCTTTCACTAGTTTACTCTCATTCTATTTTCCCTTTCTTTATCAATTTCTTGGTCCTCCTTTGCTGAATTCTAAAATCCTCCCAATCCTCAGGCTTACTGCTCTTTTTGGCAATATTATAAGCCTCTTCCTTTGATCTAATACTATCTTTAACTTCTCTTGTAAGCCACGGTTGGACGACTTTTCCTGTGGGGTTTTTGTGCCTTAAAGGAATGTATATGTGATGTAAATTAAGTATTAATTCTTTAAATTGCTTGTCTACCGTCATACCTTTTAATGTAATTTCCCAATCTACCTTAGCCAACTCGCCCCTCATACCAACGTAGTTTGCTTTGTTTAGATTTAAGACCCTGGTTTCAGATTTAACTAAATCACTTTCAAACTTATTATAAAATTCTATCATATTATGGTCACTCTTCCCGAATGGCCCCTTTACTACAAGGTTATTAATTAACCCTTTCTCGTTGCACAATACTAGATCTAAAATAGCCTGTTCCCGAGTTGGTTCTTCAACATTCTGATCTAGAAAATTCATTTCAGACAGCGGGATGGAGCCAGCAGCAGGGTCGGGACCCGCCACCGACGTCAACCGCCATGGACCCGCCGAGGTGAGCAAAATTACAGCCATTGTCTTCGGTTCCCGCCACAAATTCCATTCCCTAGCCACTAACTCCATCCCTCTCCCTAGCATCTGTCTGAGGCTGAACCAGACTGTTTGCAAACTTGGTGTCATATTTTACACTGCAATGAGCTTCCGAACACATATCTGTGCCATAACTAAGACCGTCTATTTCCACCTCCGTAACATCGCCCGTCTCCACCCCCGTGTCAGCTCATCTGCTGCTGAAACCCTCATCCATGCCTTTGTTACCTCTGGACTTGACTATTCCAAGGCACTCCTGGCTGGCCTCACATGTTCTACCCTACGTAAACTTGAGGTCATCCAAAACTCGGCTGCCTGTGTCCTAACTCGCACCAAATCCCGTTCGCCCATCACCCCTGTGCTTGTTGACCTACATTGGCTCCCGGGTAAGCAACGCCTCGATTTCAAAATTCTCATCCTTGTTTTCAAATCACTCCGTGGCCTTGCCCCTCCCTATCGCTAATCTCCTTCAGCCCCACCCCTCCGAGATATCTGCACTCCTCTAATTCTGGCCTCTTGAGCATCACTGATTTTCATCACTCCACCATTGGCAGCCATGCCTTCAGCTGCCAAGGCCCTAAGCTCTGGAATTCTCCCCCTAAACCTCTCCGCCTCTCTACCTCTCTTTTCTCCTTTAAGATGCTCCTTGACTAAGCTTTTGGCCATCTGCCCTAATTTCTCCTTATGTGGCTCGGTGTCAAATTTTGTTTTATAACACTCCTGTGAAGTGCCTTGGGATATTTTATTACATTAAAGGTGCTATATAAATACAAGTTGTTGTTGTAGTCCTTTTAATTATTTTTTATACCTGTCCACAAGTTTTAGTGATTTCTGTACTTGGACTCCTGAATCTCTCCGCTCCTCCATAGTTCATAGTATTTTCTAAATGGTGAGAAGCTCTGATCTGTCATTCTTAGGTCCAAAGTGGATGCCCTCACACTTCCCCACATTGATTTCCATCTGCCACTCACTTAATCTACCAATGTCTTTTTGCAACTTCCTGCTCCCATCAACACTATTTACTGGACCACCTAACGCACTGCCATCAGCAAACTTAGATATACAGCTCTCTATTCCTTCATTCAAGTCATGAAGCTTTTTATATCCAGTAGTGTAATGTGACACAGATCCCTGGGGAACACCAGTAGTCACATCCTACCAATTGGAGTACATTTAAAAAAAAACAAAAGGCTTGCATTTATATAGCACCTTTCACAACCTCAGGGCATCCCAAAGCACTTTACAGCCAATGAAGTACTTTTGAAATGTAGTCACTGTTGTAATGTAGGAAACATGGCTTCCAATTTAAACACAAGATCCCACAAACAGTAATAGGATAATGACCAGATAATCTATTTTAGTGATGTTGGTTGAGGGATAAATATTGGCCAGGACACCAGGGAGAACTCCCCTGCTCTTCCTCAAATAATGCCATGGGATCTTTTACATCCACCTGAGAGGACAGACAGGGCCTCGGTTTAACATCTCATCTGAAAGACAGCACCTCCTCAGTACTGCACTGAAGTGTCAGCTTAGTATTTTGTGCTCAAGCCTCAGGAGTGGGATTGTGAAACATAATCTTCTGACTCAGAGGCAAGCGTGCTACCGCTAAGCCATGGCTGACACAACTGACATACCCATTATCTCTACACTCTTTCCTACCTCCTAACCAATTCCTGATTTAATGGAAACCTTATTTTGGAGCTGAGGACTACATTACACACCAATTTGTTTTTTTGTGATTAATAGAAAGGCTGACTATTTCAGAAAGCATGCCAAGACCTGCGATTTGTATCCCTCTGCCCTCTCTCTCTCCGCCCTGCCCAGTGATGGAAAACTACTGACAGCACAAAGCCAGAAAGTGGTTATCAGGACTCTGAAAGAAACTGTTCTTTTTAGCACAAAACATCAAAACTGTGTTAGGCTTGAATATTATCTGAATGGACCTTTGGCCAAAAAAAAGTGATGTAAATAATTATATGTAATCAGATGTTTGTGCAGTTTGTGTTATTAAAACAGCCAACATATTTGTTTACTGTTCCGGGGATTGACTCCCACTCAGCCACTCACTCTCCTGAACTTCTCTCACGAATGCTACTCTTGTTGTTACGGTCTATGTTCAGGCCCAGATTTTGATATCTGAACCTCTGAGCCTCCAGCATTCCCTCAGCCTGATCTGGGCCTCCAGCATTCCCTCAGCCTGATCTGGGCCTCCAGCATTCCCTCAGCCTGATCTGGACCTCCAGCATTCCCTCAGCCTGATCTGAGCCTCCCGCATTGGCTCGCCCTGATCTGGGCCTCCAGCATTCCCTCAACCTGATCTGGGCTTCCAGCATTCCCTCACCCTGATCTGAGCCTCCAGCATTCCCTCACCCTGATCTGGGCCTCCAGCATTCCCTCAGCCTGATCTGGGCCTCCAGCATTCCCTCACCCTGATCTGGGCCTCCAGCATTCCCTCAGCCTGATCTGGACCTCCAGCATTCCCTCAGCCTGATCTGAGCCTCCCGCATTGGCTCGCCCTGATCTGGGCCTCCAGCATTCCCTCAACCTGATCTGGGCTTCCAGCATTCCCTCACCCTGATCTGAGCCTCCAGCATTCCCTCACCCTGATCTGGGCCTCCAGCATTCCCTCAGCCTGATCTGGGCCTCCAGCATTCCCTCACCCTGATCTGGGCCTCCAGCATTCCCTCAGCCTGATCTGGGCCTCCAGCATTCCCTCAGCCTGATCTGAGCCTCCCGCATTGGCTCGCCCTGATCTGGACCTCCAGCATTCCCTCACCCTGATCTGGGCCTCCAGCATTCCCTCAGCCTGATCTGGGCCTCCAGCATTCCCTCAGCCTGATCTGGGCCTCCAGCATTCCCTCAACCTGATCTGAGCCTCCAGCATTCCCTCAGCCTGATCTGGGCCTCCAGCATTCCCTCAGCCTGATCTGGGCCTCCAGCATTCCCTCAACCTGATCTGAGCCTCCAGCATTCCCTCAACCTGATCTGAGCCTCCAGCATTGGCTCGCCCTGATCTGGACCTCCAGCATTCCCTCACCCTGATCTGGGCATTCCCTCAGCCTGATCTGGGCCTCCAGCATTCCCTCACCCTGATCGGGGCCTTCAGCATTCCCTCAGCCTGATCTGACCCTCCAGCATTCTCTCAGCCTGATCTGAGCCTCCAGCATTGGCTCAGCCTGATCAGGGCCTCCAGCATTCCCTCAGCCTGATCAGGGCCTCCAGCATTCCCTCAGCCTGATCGGGGCCTCCAACATTCCCTCAGCCTGATCTGAGCCTCCAGCATTGGCTCAGCCTGATCGGGGCCTCCAGCATTGGCTCAGCCTGATCGGGGCCTCCAGCATTGGCTCAGCCTGATTAACAGTTGAAAACATTGCCATTTTGTCGCCATACACTCAGCTAGACATAAGAATTACACAGCCACATAATCTGAGCTGCCCTCCACCTTTACCCTCTATTACATGCGCGTTGATTGATTTACTTTCTTATCTGAAAGGAGTGCACTACTTATTTATTCTTTCACTTTAATTTCTCTTTCACAAATCTCCTTCTTGATCCTCACAGCACCCCTCTTGCATCAGTGTAACCTCCATCTGATTGTGAGCGGCATAACAAGAGACTGCCAATGGTTTATGTAAATATATTTGGATGAGAGGAACCGTGTGCATTTGCCATTTCAAATCCATCAGATTGTAAAGCATGCTCAAAAAATGTTTTTAGAAAAATGTGCACACAGTGAGATCTGAACATTACTTCTATGTACACTAAACCTATTCTGTACTACTGACTAGTACAATACTTATTTACTTACCAGTTACTTGTACACACAGAATTTTCAACTTCAGGGAGGGCAGTAGTGGATGAGCCACCCGTTGCAGACCCCGCCTGATTCTCCTTTCTATTGAAGTCAATGGAAAGGATTGTGGGGCTGGGTGTATAATGGGCGGATAAACCACGACCGCCTCTTCTGTGACCCCGCCAAAGTTGAATGTTCCGAACGTCCAAAGGTGCTGAACAAGACTTGTCAAGGTGAATCTGTGCCAAACCAGTCTGTGGTCCCAAACAGTTCTTTTTGCAGAGTTTGCATAACACGTGGCCTCAGGCACGATCAGTTATTTAATCAATCATGCAAAACGCTGTGCCATCATAACCACCAACACAAGTATTTATTTATTTCTGTACCTTTACAATTAATAAATAACAATTGGTTTCATTTTATTCTGTGAAAGAAACATGATCAGGTAGATATTCAATTTGCTGCCCGGGTGTTAGACTGGCGATGCGGATTGGCCGCCCACTATAAAAAAGGTCCAATTTTCACCTCCACTGATTGAAAATATCGGACGGTTTCTACAACCGGCAGCCGATTCACAACGTCAGTTTAACACCCAGGCGGCAAGTTGAAAATCTACCCCATTTTATTTCCTATAATCACTTTCCTCTTTCTTTGATAGCAGACTTCACTATATAGCTTTGACATTTTGCTAAATATTAAGTTTGAAATATATCAATTCCTCCAAGATGTCACAAAAAATCTGTCTTCACTGAGTTAACATCTGGAAATCAGTCTGTAGATCAACACTTGTACTAAAAGTCTTGCCTATAGTGCGCACTTCCTGTAAGTGTTATACTTAACAGCTGTCACACTTCAGAATTCATACTTGAGCCCATCATCTGACTCACCATGAGCTATACCATAAACTTGCAAGTGACACCAAACTATGTGGTGTAGGGTATAATAGTTATGGAATTTTTAAAAATGTAGACAAAATATGTGGGCGAGCCAAGCAGTCGCAGATGGTTTGTCATGTAACATTGGAGACATGACGGCCTAGAAATTCAGTGCCCTTAGCGCCGATTTTGCGGCGCTAGAGGGCCTAGCGCTGCAATTGGCGCCGGTTCCTAAATTGCCTGGGGCCCTTCCGCGGCGGTAGACCGGTAGCGCTGCGCCGGCACCGATGACGTCATCGGTGTGCGCAGCGTCCCGGTTGCCGTGGTAACCCGGCCCCAAGCCGAAATTCAGTTGCGCCCGCCTCGCCCGTGGCAGGCGCAACTAAGACTCTGGCAACAGAGTCTTCCCCCAGTGTGCGCCGGCGCATAAAGGTGGAGCGGCGGCCGGCCGCGTTCCCGGCGGCCGCCTGCCCGCACCTCCCTTCCCGGACTCCTGCATTCCCCCCCCGCGGCCCTGATCAGTGTCTCATGCGAGCCCGGCACTTCCCCGAGGTGCCGGGCTCAGATGTCGGGTCAATCCGCCGGACAGTTGTCGGCTGCAGGCAGCTCCTCCTTAACAGGAGGAGGAGGCCTGCAGTTCCCCCGCCTGCCGCACCGCATCGGGTGCCGCAGCGGGGGATTAGCGCCGGGAAACCCAAGTTCACGCCCGTTTTGAGGCGCTAAAGGAGGGTTTTAGCGCCCGCCGCCGTCTGGGCCCGGCGCACCCGAATTTTCGTCGGGTGCTGCCGCATTACCGCTGGCGCAAACTTTCTGGCGCTACAGCCCTGGCAAGACCAGAACCCAATTTCTAGGCCGACATGTGTAGGCCATGAATTGGGACCACTTTGAAATGGGCTGTCTGGTACATCATTAGGTGTTTGCTTTTACAGGAAGAACGCCATTCAAAAAAAGTCAAGGATGGGCTGGCCCATCCAAACTGATGTTAACAGAAGAACCCTCCCTCCTGTAGTGTCCGTGTGTTGATAAAGACACTGAAGACAGGAGTTGGTTCATAGGTATTTACTAAGCAAAGTCTGGGGGGGAGGTTCTAACGGATATACACAATACACAGGCTTATATAGCCCGAGTGGCAATCACCGGCACCACAGCACACCTGGGGCTCTTAAAGGCACATACACTACAATTCCTCCCCTTTTAGCTAACCAGTACATCATATTTTAAGTAATTATTAATTACATGTTATATGCAAAATAATATACATTGCTGTAGTTAATTAATTATAAGTCAGTCTCTCAGGAGGCTTCCTGACTCGGTCCGGATAACGCCTCGGGGGTGTAGTAGTTTCTGGTGGTGTAGTAGGTTCTTCTGGCAAGGCTGATTTGGCTTGAATGCCAGTGTCGGGTTCATCGGGTTCCAGTATCACCGGATCGGAGGTAGATATGGGTATCTCTACTTCATCGTTAGATGTATAGAGTTGTGGTGTAGGTTGTCCCTTTTCGGATGACTTTATGATTTGGCCAGCATGGCGCCTTATTATGCTTTCTCCGATGTCCACGGTATACATCAGTGGTCCTAGTCGTGTGCAGATAGTTCCAGGCTGCCATTTCTCGGTACGGTAGTCCCGGGCCAAAACTTGTTGACCTATCTGGAAGGTTCTAGTTGGCCTTTCATTCATGCCTTGAAACTGCCGGTTCTCCACGTCCCTTCTGATGTTGGGCTTGACCAAATCCAGCTGGCATCTTAGGTTTCTATTGAAGAACATCATGGCGGGAGTTTGGTTGGTAACCATATGTGTTGCATTCCTGTATGCGAATAAGAAGTTATCCACCTTGTGCTGAAGTTTTATGTCTTCATTACCCATGGCCTTTATGGCCTTCTTGAAGGTCTGGACAAACCTTTCAGCCAATCCATTGGTGGCGTGATGGTATGGGGCGGACGTGTAGTGCTTAACCCCATTGTTTTTTAAGAACTTTCTGAATTCTTCGGACACAAATTGCAGTCCATTATCAGAACAGATCTGTTCCGGCAGCCCATTCCTGGCAAATATGGTCCTTAATACTGTGATGGTTTTTTCCATGGTGGTGGAGGACATCTTTATTACCTCCGGCCACTTGGAGTGTGCATCAACCGCGATTAAGAACATTGAGTCCATAAATGGACCAGCAAAGTCGATGTATACCCTTTGCCAGGGAGATGAGGGCCACTCCCATGGATGTAGAGGGGCTTGTGGTGGAGCATTTTGGACTTTCTGGCATCCTAGGCAGCTCTTGGTCATTTCTTCGATGTCTCCATCGATACCTGGCCACCATACAAACGCCCTGGCTAGGTTCTTCATTTTCACTCCACCTAGACGCCCCTCGTGAAGCTCCTTTAGCACTTTATCCTGGAGTTTGGGTGGAATCGCCACTCTGGATCCACACATCAAGGTTCCTCGGCACACTGACAGCTGTTCTCTTCTTTGCGAGAATGCTGGCAACAGTGGTTCGCCATGTGCTGGCCATCCCTTCACTGTTAAATCGTAGGCCCGTGAAAGAGTCGGGTCATTTCTTGTTTCCCTTTCAAGTGGCAGAATTTGTTACTGGTAGACATTCCACGATGGTAGAGTGGAACATCTCCATTGGGTCTACTGTAGGTGCCTCTTCTACCGTTGGCAACGGTAGGCGCGATAAACCGTCAGCATTCCCATGCTGTTTTGACCCTTTGTATTCTATGTTGTATTGGTGTGCCCCTAGAAAAAGGGACCACCTCTGTAGCCTTTGTGCTGTCATAATGGGAACACCCTTTTTAGGGTTGAATATGGAGATGAGGGGTTGATGGTCAGTCAACAAGGTAAATTTTTGTCCGTGTAGGTAATGGTTGAATTTCTTCACTCCCCAGACCAGGCTGAGTGCTTCCCTGTCGATTTGGGCATAGTTACGCTCAGCTGAGTTCAATGAGCGTGACGCAAAAGCTATCGGCCGTTCCGAGCCATCAGGGAATTTATGCGATAATACTGCTCCTATGCCGTAAGGGGATGCATCGCACGTCAGTCTGATTGGCAGTGATGGGTTGTAATGAGCCAAAACTTCTTTGGATGTGATTAAGTCTTTGCATTTATGGAAGGCATTTTTGCAGTCTTCGTTCCATTTCCAAATTACTCCTGTTTGTAGCAGTTCATTAAAAGGGTGTAGAAGAGTTGATAAGTTCGGTAAAATTTTATGATAGTAATTTATTAATCCCAGGAACGACCTTAATTGTGAAACATTTTCAGGTTCTGGGGCTTTTATGACCGCCTCAATTTTTTCAGGTGACTTATGCAACCCTCCCTTATTTATTATGTGGCCACAATATGATATTTGATTTCGGAAAAATTCGCACTTGGGGCGATTTGCTCGTAGGCCCCGTTCTCTCAGCCTAGTGAGCACCTGCTCTAAATTGGCAAGGTGCTCGTTGTCGTTTTCTCCTGTTACAAGGATGTCGTCTAGGTAGCATTGAGTCCCCGGAATCCCTTGGAGGACTTGCTCCATAGCTCTTTGCCAGATAGCTGGAGCGGATGCTACTCCGAAAACCAGTCGATTGTACTGGTACAGACCTTTGTGTGTATTTATCGTGAGATATTTTTTAGAGGCGTCTTCAACCTCCATCTGTAGATATGCCTGTGCCAAGTCAATTTTGGTGAAACATTTCCCTCCGGATAGTGAGGCGAAAATATCTTCTATCCTCGGAAGAGGATACTGTACCGTGTGAAGGACCGGGTTTACAGTCACCTTGAAGTCTCCACAGATGCGAATTTTTCTCTGTTCTTCAGATTTATCATTCTTCAATGCTTTTTTCATGACTGGGACGATGGGTGTTGCCCACTCGCTCCAATCTATTTTAGATAATACGCCTGCCTTTTCCAAATTCTCCAGCTCTGCCTCGACTGCTGGACGAATTGCGTATGGCACCGGTCTTGCCTTAAAAAACTTGGGAATTGCTGCATCTTCCACTTTTATTGAGGCGGTGATGCCTTTCAAGGTTCCTAGTTTCTGTTGAAATACTTCCTTGGCGTTGGCCAAGATGTCTTTTAATCGTTCAGGTATGACGTCATCA
This sequence comes from Somniosus microcephalus, assembly GCF_052327205.1. Classification (NCBI taxonomy): domain Eukaryota; kingdom Metazoa; phylum Chordata; class Chondrichthyes; order Squaliformes; family Somniosidae; genus Somniosus; species Somniosus microcephalus. The sequence goes on along the minus strand of NC_140992.1, from coordinate 195,838,523 downwards.
TCATTTTTTTCCTTACTGGTCACCGTCAGTGCCTGAATGGAGTGCCAGTCTAAACGTATTTTTCTGATCCATTCACGTCCCAACAGCGGTGGACCACCATCTTGTAGAACGTATAAATACAACTTCTGTATTTCCTTGCCGTTGTATACAACAGGCACCCTTATTTTCCCTTTGGGGTATACTTTCTGCCCCGTATATGTTTTCAAGATAATGGATGTGTCTTTTAAAGGTATATGCGGAAATAGCCGCTCATAATCCCGTCGATTTATGACGGTCAGAGCTGATCCTGTATCTAGCTCCATTTTAACTGGGGACCCTGCTATTGTGAGGGTAACCCAAATGGTCTGGTAATCTTCTTTGGCAATTACATTATGTAATTTGAGAGAGCTTAGTCTCTTGTTCCCGGAGTCGCTATCGCTCTTCTGGTCTTCGGAGCTACTGTCCGTCATCATTTGTACCTTTCTGTGCTTTTCCTTATTGATTCTTTTCCCGTTAGTGGATTTTTTGTTTTCAGATCGGCACACACGTGGAATGTGTCCCATCTTTCCGCATCGTCTGCATGCTTTTTCCTTGAACCAGCAGTCCCTCTAGTCATGGGTGGATCTGCCGCAGCGATAACATCTCTCGAAACCCCGTGTCATTTCATGGGTGCCGAAGTCCTGTGGCCTTTGCTGTATCTCTGCAGCTCCTATTGCACTGAAAGCCTTGTCCAGTGTTAAAGTTTTCTCAGAAGATACCTTTTTTTGTGTTTCTACACTTAGGGGATTGCAGATGAATTTGTCTTGCAGAGAATCTGCCAGTCCTGCCTTGAATTGGCAGTGTAGGGTATCAACAATCTCCTCAAAATTCTTGTCCATCGGTTCGGCTGGAGTGATTAAGTTTCGTAACAGCTTGTATGTCTTTGCGCCCATTAGATCCAGAAGCACTGAAGCTTTTTTTTCATCTTCTATTCCATTTGCGGTGCAATATACCTCCACTCTTTCCACATATGTGGTCCAATCCTCTATCTTGTTATCAAAAACATCAATATTGCCAGAATTAGGCATCTTGGCGCTTCCCGCGCTTTTCTTTCTTTTCTGTAGAAAAGATATGGTGCTTCCCGCGCTTTCCCGCCGCTGCTGCCGATGACAACGCTGTTTACTGCGGTTTCCGTTTGTTTTATTTTTTTATTGACTGTTGGAGACTCGTTCCCGCCGGAGTTTCTCTCCAGGTCTGAACGCTGACCTGCTTGCCGCGCCGGCCGTCTCCCGAGTGCTCCCTCCCAGTCCGTTATTGCTTGCCTCCGATTTCGCTGCCTGTCTCAGCTATAGAGCCAGCCGCTGGAGCCCCAGCCTGACGCCCAGGAAGGATTAGCGCAGTACCTGCCACCAGCTTGGCCAGCTGGTGAAACCACAGCTTCTCTCACTTCCTTGAGTCTTCAGGACGCCCGAGGAATCGATGTCCTTGAGGTGCTGCCGAATTGCAGGTAAGTCCGTTTCCACTTCGTCGCCACTGTAGTGTCCGTGTGTTGATAAAGACACTGAAGACAGGAGTTGGTTCATAGGTATTTACTAAACAAAGTCTGGGGGGGGGTTCTAATGGATATACACAATACACAGGCTTATATAGCCCGAGTGGCAATCACCGGCACCACAGCACACCTGGGGCTCTTAAAGGCACATACACTACACCTCCCCTCTCCAAAAAAGAAAGGAAAACAGTCAAATCAGGGGAAGTTATAGAAATCTGGTGGTGAGAGATTGCAGAGCTCTGAGATGCAGAGGGATCTGGGTGTCCTAGTGCATGAATCGCAAAAGGTTACTATGCAGGTACAGCAAGTAATTAGTGTAGTGTATGTACTTTGCAGAAGGAACTATATTCTGCAGCCCCTGTATACTGCAGTACCAGTAGTGACCACCCCTGTATATAAGCCTGTGTAGTAACTTTGCATAGTAGTTCCAGTTTGTCTCCACTCAGTAAAGACCTGTTGTAACCAACTCCTGCAGTCCGTGTCTCAATTACACACGGACATAATACTGGCGACGAGCAGATCCGAACTTACCTACAGTTCTGCACCACCTCATGGGGATCCATCCCTGAAGCGAAGTTGTTAGAGGTCGAGGCCAGAAGGAAGAAAAAAAAACAAACAGAAGAAACGGGCGTCGACCGTGGGCAACCGCCTCTGATTCATCGGAGTTGAAGAGTTGCAGGAGAGGCTGTTGAGAGCGGGGCTTGGTTATCCTGTCTATGGTGTTCCAGCTAATCGGGCTAGTGGCAGGTAGTACACTGATCCTTCCTGGGCTGCGGCGGGCTAGAGCTCAATCGGGTGGCTTTTCAACGGGGCCGAGCAGCGTTGTCGAGAAGAGGAGAGAGAGAGAGAGGGTGGAGCACACAGGGCGCGGCTGGTGCTACGAAGCCGGGCAGCATACAGACCCGAGAAGAGGGAGGAAAGTGTCCCATAGGGTTGCTCTGACGACGGGAAAATAAAAGAAATTAGAAGCGCAGAAAGCCGCGAGGAGCTGCAGTTTGCCACGGGAACCGCGGAGAGCGGCGTTAGCAGCAGCATGGGGGGGGAAGTGCGCGAAGACCATAGGGCATCGCCATCAAGGCATAAAACGCCAGCAACAGCGCTAGCAGCAGCGGAGAAGAAGGCAAAGCGTGGGAGGCGCCATTTTGTTAAATCGGGGAAGAAGGCAAAGCGCGGGAGGCGCCATCTTAGATTTCCAAGATGCCGAAGACTGGCAATATCACTGCCTTCGATAATGCAATTGAAGGCTGGGCCACGTATGTGGAAAGAGTCGAAGTATATTGCAAGGCAAACGAAGTAGCCGATGAGAAAAAGGCATCGGTACTACTAAACTTAATGGGCGCAAGAACGTACGGCCTATTGCGGAACCTGATCACTCCAGCCAAACCGATGGCGAAGAGTTTTAACGAAATTGTTGATATCCTACAGGAACACCTAAATCCTACACCGCTGCTGATAGCAGAAAGATTTAAATTCCACAAGAGAAATCAGCATAAAGATGAGAGCAATGCTGATTACCTTACGGAACTACGTAAGCTATCAAAGCGCTGTCAGTTTGGAGCAGGACTGACAGATACCTTACAGGACAAATTTGTCTGTGGACTCCTGAGTGAAGGAACCCAGAAGAGGTTACTCTCAGAGAAAGAGCTGACGCTAGATAAGGCTTTCAGCGTGGCAGTATCGTACGAAGCAGCAGCAAGGGGAGCTGCGGAAATACAACAAAAGCCACAGGAATATGGCACCCACAAAATGACATGGGGATTTGAAAAATGTTATCGCTGCGGCAGAACAACCCATGACCAGAAGGACAGCTGGTCCAAGGACAAAATATGCAGGCAATGCGGAAAGATGGGACACATTGCACGAGTTTGCAGGTCTGGGAAGAAGACTAACGACAACAAAAAGGCAACTAAGGAACAGTACAGGAAAGTACAAAAGATGACGGACAGTAGTTTCGAAGAACAGAAGAGCAATAGTGAATCCGGGAACAAGAGACTAAGCTGTCTCAAACTTCACAACGTAATCGCAAAAGAGGATCACCAAACCATGTGGGTCATCCTCACGATAGCAGGGTCCCAAGTCAAAATGGAATTGGATACAGGATCAGCCCTGACCGTCATGAATCGACGAGACTACGAGCGGCTATTCTCACACATACCCTTGAAAGAGACATCCATTGTCTTGAAGACGTATACGGGGCAGAAAGTATACCCCAGAGGGAAAATAAGGGTGGCTGTCGAATACAACGGCAAGGAAATACAGAAATTGTATCTGTACATACTGCAAGATGGTGGACCACTGTTATTGGGACATGAATGGATCAGAAAGATAAGTTTAGACTGGCACTCCATTCAGGCACTGATGGTGGCTGGTAAAAAGGATGACGACGTCACACTTGGCCGATTGTCAAAAATCTTAGCTAACACCAAAGAGGTATTTCAAAAGAACTGGGAACTCTTAAAGGCGTAACCACCTCGATAAACATAGAAGAGAATGCAATTCCCAAGTTTTTCAAAGCAAGACCGGTACCGTATGCAATTCGTCCAGCCGTCGAGGCAGAGCTGGAGAATCTGGAGAATACAGGCGTGTTATCTAAGGTAGACTGGAGCGAGTGGGCGACACCCATCATTCCTGTCATGAAGAAAACGTTAAACAATAAGTCTGAGGAGCCAAGGAAGGTTCGCATCTGTGGGGACTTCAAGGTGACGGTGAACCCAGTCCTTCACACAGTCCAATATCCTCTCCCGAGGACAGAAGATATTTTCGCCTCACTATCTGGAGGGAAGCGTTTTACAAAAATTAACCTAGTACAAGCATATTTGCAGATGGAGGGTGAAGAATCCTCTAGGAAGTATCTCACGATAAACACTCACAAAGGTATAATCGACTGGTATTCGGAGTAGCGTCAGCTCCAGCGATATGGCAAAGAGCGATGGAACAAGTCCTGCAAGGGATTCCGGGGACTCAGTGTTACTTGGACGACATCCTAGTGACAGGTGAAGATGACAGTGAACACCTTGCCAACCTAGAGCAGGTGCTCACTAGACTAAGAGAACATGGGCTACGAGCCAATCGCCCCAAGTGCGAGTTTTTTAAGAAACAGATATCGTATTGTGGCCACGTGATTGATGAAGAGGGGTTACATAAGTCCCCTGATGAAATTGAAGCGGTGGTTAAGGCTCCAGCGCCTGAAAATGTGTCGCAACTGAGGTCATTCCTCGGATTGGTGAATTACTACCATAAGTTTTTGCCGAATTTGTCCACAATTCTGTACCCACTGAACGCCCTACTACAAACTAGAGTAGCATGGAAATGGAGCGATGAATGTAAGCGGGCCTTTCAGAAGAGTAAAGACCTAATCACTTCAAGAGAAGTATTGGCTCACTACAACCCATCACTACCGATAAGACTGGCATGTGATGCGTCTCCCTACGGCATTGGAGCGGTACTGTCACATAAATTCCTTGATGGTTCAGAGAGGCCGATAGCTTTTGCGTCACGCTCGTTAACTTCAGCCGAGCGTAACTACGCCCAGATTGACAGAGAGGCCCTCAGCCTGGTGTGGGGGGTGAAGAAGTTCAATCACTACCTGCACGGTCAGAAATTTACTCTACTAACTGATCATCAACCTCTTGTCTCCATTTTCAACCCTCAGAAGGGCGTCCGATAATGACAGCACAACGGCTACAGAGGTGGTCCCTTTTCCTAGGGGCACACCAATATGACATCGAGTACAAAGGAACTAAACAGCATGGGAATGCTGATGGATTGTCGCGCCTACCGTTGCCGACGGTGGAAGAAGCACCTGCAGTGGATCCTGTGGAGATATTCCACTCGACCACAGTCGAATGTCTACCTGTGATGAATGCAAACATAGAAAAGGAAACACGAAATGACCCGACACTCTCCTGGGTCTATGATTTAACGGTGAAGGGATGGCCAGCACATGGCGAACCACTGTTGCCAGCATTCTCGCCGAGAAGAGAACAACTGTCAGTGTGCAGAGGAACCTTGATATGTGGATCCAGAGTAGTAATTCCACCCAAATTGAAGGATAGAGTGCTCAATGAGCTTCATGAGGGTCATCTGGGAGGGGTAAAAATGAAGAACTTAGCCAGAGCGTTTGTGTGGTGGCCGGGAATTGATAGAGAAATCGAAGAGATGACCAAGAGCTGTACAGGATGCCAGAAGGTCCAAAACACCCCACCATAAGCCCCTCTACATCCATGGGAGTGGCCCTCATCTCCATGGCAAAGGGTGCACATTGATTTTGCTGGTCCATATATGGACTCGATGTTTTTAATTGCAGTGGCTGCACATTCAAAGTGGCCAGAGGTAATAAAAATGTCCTCAACCACCACAGAAAAAACTATCACAGTCTTACGAACCATATTCGCCAGAAATGGGCTGCCTGAACAGATTTGCTCCGACAATGGACCACAGTTTGTGTCGGAAGAGTTCCGGAGGTTCTTAAAGAACAATGGTGTTAAGCATTACACATCCGCCCCATATCATCCAGCCACCAATGGATTGGCTGAGAGGTTCGTTCAAACATTCAAGAAGGCTATCAAGGCAATGTGTAATGAAGACATACCCCTACAACACAAGGTGGATAACTTCTTGTTTGCCTACCGGAATGCGACACATGCGGTTACCAACCAAACTCCAGCCATGATGTTCTTCAATCGAAGACTACGATGCCGCTTGGATTTGGTTAAGCCAAACATCAGAGGAGATGTGGAGAACAGGCAGTTTCAGAATATGAATGAAAGGCCGACCAGGAGTTTTAAGATAGGTCAACCAGTTTTGGCCCGGGACTACCGCACAGAGAAATGGCAGCCAGGAACGATCTGCACACGGCAAGGACCCCTAATGTATACCGTGGATGTTGGAGAGAGCATTGTAAGACGCCATGCTGACCAGATTGTAGAGTCACTGGAAAACATCAATTCCACACCACGATCCGATACACCTGGTGATGAAACCGAAGTACCAATTGCATCTCCCTCAGAATCGTTGATATTGGAAGCAGACGCACCAAACAACGACGTTGATTCCGAATCAACTTTGCCAGAAGAACCTGATACCCCAAAGAGGCGTTATCCAGACAGAATCAGGAAGCCTCCTCAAAGACTGAACTTATAATTGCTTAACTTCAGCTAATGTATCTAGCAACTGTAATTGTAAATATGTTATTTAATTATTAATCGAATGTTATGTACTGTTTAGCTAAAAGGGGAGGAATTGTAGTGTATGTACTTTGCAGAAGGAACTATATTCTGCAGCCCCTGTATACTGCAGTACCAGTAGTGACCACCCCTGTATATAAGCCTGTGAAGTAACTTTGCATAGTAGTTCCAGTTTGTCTCCACTCAGTAAAGACCTGTTGTAACCAACTCCTGCAGTCCGTGTCTCAATTACACACGGACATAATAATTAGGAAAGCTAATAGCGAGGGGAATTGAATACAAAAGTAGGGAGGTTATGCTTCATTATACAGGGCATTGGTGAGACCACATCTGGAGTACTGTGTACAGTATTGGTCTCCTTATTTAAGGAAGGATGTAAAAGCGTTGGAAGCAGTTCAGAGAAGGTTTACTAGACTAATACCTGGGATGGGCGGGTTGTCTTATGAGGAAAGGTTGGACAGGCTAGGCTTGTATCCGCTGGAGTTTAGAAGAATAAGAGGTGACTTGATTGAAACATACAAGATCCTGAGGGGTCTGGACAGGGTGGATGTGGAGAGGATGTTTCCTCTTGTGGGAGAATCTAGAACTAGGGGTCACTGTTTAAAAATAAGGGGTCGCCCATTTAAGACAGAGATGAGGAGAAATTTTTTCTCACAGAGGGTCGTGAGTCTTTGGAACTCTCTTCCTCAGAGGGCGGTGGAAGCAGAGTCTTTGAATATTTTTAAGGTAGAGGTAGATAGATCCTTGGTAAGCAAGGGAGTGAAAAGTTATCGGGGGTAGGCGGCAATGTGGAGTAATCAGATCAGCCATGATCTTATTGAATGGCGGAGCAGGCTAGAAGGGCCGAGTGGCCGACTCCTGCTCCTAATTCGTATGTTCGTATTTATGTTCGTGAACCGTGCACGTGGTGCTCACTGGCTATGGAAGGCAGTCGGTGAGCCAGCAGACAACCCTTGATGATGGGCACAAGCCAGAGCTGAAATCCAGTTAATGTGAGGTTGTTAGAGAGGCCAATCAGTTGCCGGAAATGCTTCTCAAGGGCATTTAATGGTAAGTTGAAACAGGTTACTTTCAAATCGTACCATCTCATTGATAAGATCATATTCAGGATATTTTGTGGAGTTTTGGCAGGCTGCAAAATATGCTGAGAGAGATGAATATATCAGGGTCCAGCTCAGCACATGAGCCCCACCCAGGGGTGGGAAATGGCCTGGACCCCAAAGAAAAGATAAGGTTTTATTTTTAGTAAGAAATGGATTGGCTCCCTTGCACACGGGACTGGGGGAGGGGCAGGGGGGGCACAACTGGGTCTTAGTGAGTGGGGTGCGGTGGGGTGGGGTGGGGTGGGGTGGGGTGGGGGGAGCCTGGGCACCCCCCTGTCCCTGCCCTGATGGCAGATTAGTCTGCATGAGGTAGGTGGTCGCTGGAGAAGTGCCTGTAGTGGCATGGCTACCTGCTGGGCCCATACCCGCAAACTCCATGGTGCCAGTGGGTGGCCATGCCACTACAAGCATTTCTCCAGTGCCCACCATCAGGCACCTGTGGGCACGATCCTAGCATAACTGCTGGGTTTGCAGCCCCAGATCTGAGGGCTACATTCTGTTCCTTTTATTAAGAGGTTTTGCATCTGTAGCAACGTGTGAGCGATGGACAAAGTGCAGACTCGATGTGGGGATTCCAGATAGATAGGTCGTGCATAAAGTGCACACTTTATCTAAGCATACGCTGTAAAACACCACACTTCAACCATACATTTTCTGTCACTTTTTTCCTGTTGCTCCTGTCTGTCACACTTAAACTTCGTACTTCTAAATCTGTTTGTTATACGTGGGTCTAATCCTAATTCTTCCTTCCTGACTGACACCAGTCCGAGTCCTCCCAGCTCTCAGATTGCATCCCCAAGGTTTGTGGCACTGATGTTGCCCTCACCACCAGTCTGTGCTTTTGAAAATGGGACCCCTTGCCTGGTGCCCCCTCCTACCTCCTGTCCCCGCACTCTCCTACCTCCTCTCCCCGCTGCCTGCTCCCTCTCCCCCCCACCTCCTCTCCCCCCACACCTCCTCTCCCCCGCTCCTGCCTCCTCTTTCCCCTCACTTCCTCCCCCCTCCTATCTCCTCTCCCCACCCCTACCTCCTCTACCCGCCGCCTGCTTCCTCTCCCCCACCTCCTCTCCCCCGCTCCTGCCTCCTCTTTCCCCCCGCTTCCTCCCCCCTCCTATCTGCTCTCCCCACCCCTACCTCCTCTCCCCACTCCTACCTCCTCTCCCCCCTCCAACCTCCTCCCCCCTCCAGCCGCCTCTCCCACCTCCTACCTCATCTCCCCCCTCCTACCTCATCTCCCCCTCCTGCCTCCTCTGCCCCCTCCCACCACCTCCTGCCTCCTCTCCCCCCTCCCACCACCTCTGCCCCCTCCTGCCTCCTCTCCCCCTCCCACCACCTCTGCCTCCTCTCCCCCCTCCCACCACCTCTGCCCCCTCCCACCACCTCTGCCCCCTCCCACCACCTCTGCCCCCTCCTGCCTCCTCTCCCCTCACCTCCTCTCCCCCACCTCCTCTCCCCCTCCTACCTCCTCTCCCCCACCTCCTCTCCCCCTCTCCCCCTCCTACCTCCTCTCCCCCCCTCCTACCTCCTCTCCCCCACCTCCTCCTCCCCTCCTCTCCCCCACCTCCTCTCCCCCTCCTACCTCCTCTCCCCCACCTCCTCTCCCCCTCCTACCTCCTCTCCCCCTCCTACCTCCTCTCCCCCACCTCCTCTCCCCCTCCTACCTCCTCTCCCCCACCTCCTCTCCCCCTCTCCCCCTCCTACCTCCTCTCCCCCACCTCCTCTCTCCCTCTCCCCCTCCTACCTCCTCTCCCCCACCTCCTCTCCCCCTCCTACCTCCACTCCCCCACCTCCTCTCCCCCTCTCGCCTCCTCTCCCCACCTCCTCTCCCCCACCACCTCCTCTCCCCCTCCTGCCTCCTCTCCCCCCTCCTGCCTCCTCTCCCCCTCCTACCTCCTCTGCTCCCTCCTACCTCCTCTCCTACCTCCTCTGCCCCCTCCTGCCTCCGCTACCCCTCCTACCTCCTCTGCCTCCTCTCCCCCCTCCTGCCTCCTCCCTCCTCTCCCCTTCCTACCTCCTCTCCCCCCTCCTGCCTCCTCTCCCCTCCCAACTCCTCTACCCCGCACCTGCCTCCTCTCCCCCCTCCTGCCTCCTCTCCCCTCCACTCCTACCTCCTCTCCCCATCCTGCCTCCTCTCCCCCTCCTACCTCCTCTCCCCCCTCCTGCCTCCTCTCCCCCCCAACTCCTCTACCCCGCACCTGCCTCCTCTCCCCCTTCCTACCTCCTCCCCCCTCCTACCTCCTCCCCCCTCCACTCCTGCCTCCTCTCCCCCCTCCTGCCTCCTCTCCCCTCCACTCCTACCTCCTCTCCCCCATCCTGCCTCCTCTCCCCCTCCTGCCTCCTCTCCCCCCTCCTGCCTCCTCTCCCCTCCCAACTCCTCTACCCTGCACCTGCCTCCTCTCCCCCCTTCCTACCTCCTCCCCCCTCCTACCTCCTCTCCCCTCCACTCCTGCCTCCTCTCCCCCTCCCGCCTCCACTCCCCCACCTGCCTCCTCTACCCCGCACCTGCCTCCTCTCCCCCCTTCCTACCTCCTCCCCCCTCCTATCTCCTCTTCCCCCCTCCTACCTCCTCTCCACCCGCGCCTGCCTCCTCTCACCCCATCTCCTCTCCCCCCTTCCTGTTGTATCTATGCTTTAATACGTTCAATCAAGCATGTAGATACGTCAAATTAAATCAGAGTCAGGCAGACAGGCTTCTAACTGTGATCTTTACTTTATTTGTAAAATGGCTGACTGCTGCTTTCCCGGGTAATTCCCATAATGCAATGCACATTACATTACCGTAATTACTGGTGTTAAACTCGCATATTACATTACCGTATTGACTAGTGTCAAACTTGCAATCAATACATGACATCCCCCTTTTCCTTGGAAACAAACTTGCAGTTTACAAACAGTTGCTTACAATAACACTGCATTGTAGGAACGGAGGTTCCTATCGAAAAGACTGAGTTCGGCTCAGGCAATTAAAACAATGAACTTTAATGGAACAAAACAGGTTTTAACTGGAAACTGCTGGAATACATTAACTACAGGTCTGCTCTCCTTGAGGGCTCCACGAGGACTGATCCCCTGGTCAGAAGACTGACGTCATGACGTCATCACGTTCTTCCCGCCATTGGGGCATCACGTGACTAACGGCATCTGCATACAGTTTGGACTTGCCTTTTGGTTCTGCGTCCCGGTCACGTACTTCCATGTCTGCGTGCGACTCTGTGATGTCTGGCAGCTTTCCTCTCATTTTCCGTTTAAAGAGCAGCTCTGCCGGGCTCTTTCCTGTCGTGGCATGGTCAATGCTCCTGTACACAGTCACATATTTTCTAAGTTCACATTTCCAATCTAGTCCTTCTGACTGAGCAATTCTGATTCTCTTCATCAGCGGTGCATTCTGGCGCTCGACTTCTCCGTTAGCCTGAGCCCATTTTGCTGTCGTTTTCAGGTGTTTGATCCCGTTGTTTTCACAGTATTCTTTGAATAATTCAGATCTGAATTGGGGATCATTATCAGATTTGCAGGTGATTGGCAAACCATGACGGCTGAAGATTGACTCTAAACTATCAATAACATTCTCTGTTGTTGTGGAGGTCATGATGTCATATTCATAGTAGTGACTATAATAATCAACTACCACAAGAATGGAGTGGTTGGATGGCAAGGGTCCCAGTAAGTCTATAGCTACATCCTGCCAGGGGCCCTCCGGTAATGGTGTTGGTCTCAACGGTTCAGGTGGGTCGGGTCTGGCTACTATCTGACAGCCGTGGCACGCTTTACAGTGTTTTTCAGCCGCCTTGTCCATGCCAGGCCACCCAACCTTGGTTCTGAGATGTTGCTTTGTTCCAACTATTCCCAAGTGTCCTTCATGTGCTAACACCAGTGCTCGTGCGTGTAACACTGTGGGTAGCACGACGCGTGTTCCCCGAAGAACTAGGTACCCCACTACGCACAGCTCGTTTGCAATTGCTGCATAAGCTTTACAGTTCTCAAAATGTCCGTTTGTGATCCAAATTTAAATGGTGTGTCTTTTCTCGTCAGGCGTTGCAGTGGCTCTGATAGCATTGCAAACTGCGGGATGAATCTGCTACTGTACCCAATGAGTCCCAAGAAACTCCTCACCTCTGTAGCATTCTCTGGTTCCCGAGTTTCTGCCACCGCTCGCACTCTCTCTGCTGTTGGTCCGATGCCCTTTTCAGACAACAGGATTCCCAAGAAAATCAATCGGTCCATGTTGAATTGGCACTTCACTGAGTTTAGTGTCAGCCCACTTTCCATTAGTCTGGTCATAACAGCGTGCAGGCATCTGTCGTGCGTTTCCTGGTCGTGTGCATGCACGATAATATCGTCTGAGATGTTTTCAACGCCCTCTATTCCAGCTAAGGCATTAGTTATCTCGTGCTGATATTGCTCACTAACTGAAGATACACCGAATATCAGCCTCTTGTACCTGTATACGCCGTTATGTACTGCAAACGTTGTGATTTCTCGTGACTCAGGGGTCAGTTCTAGCTGGTGATAACCCCATTTCAGGTCTAGCTTACTAAACACCGTCAAGCCGTTAATACCTTGGAGTATCTCATCAATGGTGGGGATTGGATATCGTTCCCTCACTATTGCTTGGTTTGCTCATTTCATGTCTAGACATAACCTTACATCCTTATCCGTTTTTGGTACAATAACCACAGGATTTACCCATGGGGTGGGACCAGTTACAGGTTCGATAATGTCCATGTCCCTCAATTGTTTTATTTTGGCCTCTACTGCCCCCCTTAAGTTGAATGGTATACGCCTGAGTGGCTGGGCCACAGGCTTCACTTGTGGGTCGATATACAAACTGATCTGTTTTGTGTTCAGCCTTCCTACTCCCTGGAACACCTTTGGATACCGCTGTTCTAGTAGCTGTCTTACATCTACCACAGCTGAGACATCTGCGCCTATTTTTAAAACTCCCAGTTTCATGGCTGTCTCCCTTCCTAACAACGGCTCTCCATGACCTTTAACCACAATGAACCCCGCCTGCTCAGTTCTCTTACCTATTGTAATCCCACATGTGAATATACCTTTAACTGACAGTGGTCAGCTAGAAGCATAAGAGAATAACTTTCTCTCTGTCTTAGGGACATGTGACTGACACTTAACGTGTTCTGACTTTAATCCTTCCCATGTATTCTCATCTATCACATTATTAGTTGCACCCGAATCAATTAACATTCTCAGGTTTACTCCCCCCACACAAAAGGTAAGTCTCTCTGTCACGTTATTTCCAGTAACAGCAAATGCAAAGTCATTTTGTTCCTCTACATTGTTCACACTATGTTTCTTTGTACCCTTTGTGCGGCATACTTTGGAGAAATGATCCTTTCCCTTGCACTTATGACACGTTTGTCCGCGTGCTGGGCATTTCTGATCTCTGCCCATGTGGTCTGTGTGTCCACATCTGTAACATTTCCTTTCGTTCCTATCGCCATTTCCCTTTGGTTTCTCTGTCGAGCTTTTCACATAATACCCTCTTTTCTGTGTAACATGATGAACAGTATCTGTCTCCGCCTTCTCTGTATATGACATGGCTGACATCTGCTCCTCGACATTTTCACATTGTGAGGCCAATTGTAACGTGTGGGCGAGCGTTAGACCTTGCCCTTCCTCGAGCAATTTCCTCCGCACATAGACTGACGTGCACCTACTCAGGATAGCGTCTCTTATTTGATTATCCACATCCCCCCAAAAGCACAGTCAGCCTGCCGCAAGCGAGTAGCAAATTGTTGCACAGTCTCACCTGCCTTCTGGGACAACTTATGAAAAGTCTGTCTAGCAAATGCTGCGTTGACCTGGGGCACGAAGTAGTGATTCAAAGCACTAACCGCCGCCGTGTAGTCTGCTGGCTCTCCTGTGTCCGGTAGAGTCGAAAAGATATCCTGGACATCTGGTCCTGCTAGGTGTAGAAGTAGAGCTCTTCTCCTCTGCTTTGTGGCAGCTGTAGAGGTATCGTCGATAATGAGTCCTTTGCCGTTGGCATAAAGCTCAAAAGACATTAACCACCTCGTCCATCTTGGACCCAACGTGGCTGGTTCGGCAAAGCATGCAAAATTTTGTATGCCGGTCTTCTCCATCCTAGTTAACTAAAACTTGGGCAACTACATATTTAAAAATGATTCCTGTTCGTTATCCTCTCTCCACGCCTGCCTCCTCTCCCCCCTCCAGCCTCCTCTCCCCCCTCCTGCCTCCTCTCCCCCCTCCTGCCTCCTCTTCCCCCTCAAGCCTCCTCTCCCCCCTCCTGCCTCCTCTCCCCCCTCCTGCCTCCTCTTCCCCCTCAAGCCTCCTCTCACCCACCTCCTCTCCCTCTCCCACCTCCTCTCCCCCACCTCCTCTCCCCCTCCTACCTCCTCTCCCCGCTCCCACCTCCTCTCCCCCCTCCAGCCTCCTCTCCCCCACCTCCTCTCCCCTTCCTATCTCATCTCCCCCCTCCTGCCTCCTATTCCCCACCTTCTCTCCCCCCTCCTACCTCCTCTCCCCCCCACTCCTGCCTCCTCTCCCCCCCACTCCTGCCTCCTCACCCCTACCACTCCTGCCTCCTCTCCCCTACCTCTCCTGCCTCCTCTCCCCTACCGCTCCTGCCTCCTCTCCCCCACCCTCCTGCCTCCTCTCCCCCCTCCTGCCTCCCCCCCCCACTCCTGCCTCCTCCCCCCCACTCCTGCCTCCTCTCCCCCACCCTCCTGCCTCCTCTCCCCACCCTCCTACCTCCTCTCCCCCCACTCCTGCCTCCTCTCCCCCCCACTCCTGCCTCCTCTCCCTACCACTCCTGCCTCCTCTCCCCCACCCTCCTACCTCCTCTCCCCCCCACACCTGCCTCCTCCCCCCCCCCCCTCCTCCTCCCTCTCCCCCTCCTCTCCCCCCCTCCTGCCTCCTCTCCCCCCCACTCCTGCCTCCTCTCCCCTACCACTCCTGCCTCCTCTCCCCCACCCTCCTACCTCCTCTCCCCCCCACACCTGCCTCCTCTCCCCCCCACTCCTGCCTCCTCTCCCCCACCCTCCTGCCTCACCTACCACTCCTCCTCCTCCCCTCCCACCCTCCTGCCTCCTCCCCCCACCCTCCTGCCTCCTCTCCCCACCCTCCTGCCTTCTCCTCTCCCCCTCCTACTCCTCTCCCCCACTCCTGCCTCTCTCCCCCCCACTCCTGCCTCCTCTCCCCTACCACACCTGCCTCCTCTCCCCCACCCTCCTACCTCCTCTCCCCCCCACTCCTGCCTCCTCTCCCCTACCTCTCCTGCCTCCTCTCCCCCACCCTCCTACCTCCTCTTCCCCCACTCCTGCCTCCTCTCCCCCACCCCCCTACCTACTCTCCCCTACCACTCCTGCCTCCTCTCCCCCACCCTCCTGCCTCCTCTCCCCCACCCTCCTGCCTCCTCTCCACCCTCCTGCCTCCTCCCCCCCACTCCTGCCTCCTCCCCCCCACTTCTGCCTCATCTCCCCCACCCTCCTGCCTCTCTCCCCCACCCTCCTGCCTCCTCTCCTCCCTCCTGCCTCCTCCCCCCCCACTCCTGCCTCTTCTCCCCCCCACACCTGCCTCCTCTCCCCCCCACTCCTGCCTCCTCCCCCCCCACTTCTGCCTCCTCTCCCCCACCCTCCTACCTCCTCTCCCCCACCCGCCTGCCTCCTCTCCCACCTCCTACCTCCTCTCCCCCCCCTCCTGCCTCCTCTCCCCCACCTCCTGCCTCCTCTCCCCCCCCTCCTGCCTCCTCTCCCACACCCTCCTGCCTCCTCCCCCCCCTCCACTTCTGCCCCTCTCCCCCCCACTCCTGCCTCCTCTCCCCCACCCTCCTGCCTCCTCTCCCACCCTCCTGCCTCCTCTCCCCCCCACTCCTGCCTCCTCTCCCCCACCCTCCTGCCTCCTCTCCCACCCTCCTGCCTCCTCTCCCCCCCACTCCTGCCTCCTCCCCCCACCCTCCTGCCTCCTCTCCCCCACCCTCCTGCCTCCTCTCCCACCCTCCTGCCTCCTCTCCCCCCCCCACTCCTGCCTCCTCTCCCCCACCCTCCTGCCTCCTCTCCCCCACCCTCCTGCCTCCTCTCCCACCCTCCTGCCTCCTCTCCCCCCCACTCCTGCCACCTCCCCCCACCCTCCTGCCTCCTCTCCCCCACCCTCCTGCCTCCTCTCCCACCCTCCTGCCTCCTCTCCCCCCCACTCCTGCCTCCTCCCCCCCACCCTCCTGCATCCTCTCCCCCACCCTCCTGCATCCTCTCCCCCACCCTCCTGCCTCCTCTCCCCCACCCTCCTGCATCCTCTCCCCCACCCTCCTGCCTCCTCTCCCCCCCACTCCTGCCTCCTCCCCCCCCACCCTCCTGCATCCTCTCCCCCACCCTCCTGCATCCTCTCCCCCACCCTCCTGCATCCTCTCCCCCACCCTCCTGCCTCCTCTCCCCCACCCTCCTGCATCCTCTCCCCCACCCTCCTGCATCCTCTCCCCCACACTCCTGCCTCCTCTCCCACCCTCCTGCCTCCTCTCCCCCACCCTCCTGCCTCCTCTCCCCCACCCTCCTACCTCCTCTCCCCCCCACTCCTGCCTCCTCTCCCCCACCCTCCTGCCTCCTCTCCCCCACCCTCCTGCCTCCTCTCCCCACCTCCTGCCTCCTCTCCCCCCCTCCTGCCTCCTCTCCACCTCCTCTCCCCACCCTCCTGCCTCCTCTCCCCCACCCCTCCTGCCTCCTCCCCCCACCCTCCTGCCTCCTCTCCCCCACCCTCCTGCCTCCTCTCCCCCACCCTCCTGCCTCCTCTCCCCCACCCTCCTGCCTCCTCTCCCCCACCCTCCTGCTCCTCTCCCCCACCCTCCTGCCTCCTCTCCCCCACCCTCCTGCCTCCTCTCCCCCACCCTCCTGCCTCCTCTCCCCCACCCTCCTGCCTCCTCTCCCCCCACCCTCCTGCCTCCTCTCCCCCACCTCCTGCCTCCTCTCCCCCACCCTCCTGTCCTCCTCTCCCCCACCCTCCTGCCTCCTCTCCCCCACCCTCCTGCCTCCTCCCCCCTCCTGCCTCCTCTCCCCCACCCTCCCTCCTCTCCCTCCCACCCTCCTGCCTCCTCTCCCCCACCCTCCTGCCTCCTCCCCCCCACCCTCCTGCCTCCTCTCCCCCCACTCCTCCTCCTCCTCTCCCCCACCCTCCTGCCTCCTCTCCCCCACCCTCCTGCCTCCTCTCCCCCACCCTCCTGCCTCCCCTCCCGCACCCTCCTGCCTCCTCTCCCCCCCCACTCCTACCTCCTCTCCCCCCCACTCCTGCCTCCTCTCCCCCCCACTCCTGCCTCCTCACCCCTACCACTCCTGCCTCCTCTCCCCCCCACTCCTGCCTCCTCACCCCTACCACTCCTGCCTCCTCTCCCCTACCTCTCCTGCCTCCTCTCCCCTACCACTCCTGCCTCCTCTCCCCCACCCTCCTGCCTCCTCTCCCCCCTCCTGCCTCCCCCCCACTCCTGCCTCCTCCCCCCCACTCCTGCCTCCTCTCCCACACCCTCCTGCCTCCTCTCCCCCACCCTCCTACCTCCTCTCCCCCACACTCCTGCCTCCTCTCCCCCACCCTCCTGCCTCCTCTCCCCCACCCTCCTACCTCCTCTCCCCCCCCACTCCTGCCTCCTCTCCCCCAACCTCCTGCCTCCTCTCCCCCACCCTCCTGCCTCCTCTCCCCCACCCTCCTACCTCCTCTCCCCCCCACTCCTGCCTCCTCTCCCCTACCACTCCTGCCTCCTCCCCCCCACCCTCCTGCCTCCTCCCCCCCACCCTCCTGCCTCCTCTCCCCCACCCTCCTGCCTCCTCTCCCCCTCCTACCTCCTCTCCCCCCCATTCCTGCCTCCTCTCCCCCCCACTCCTGCCTCCTCTCCCCCACCCTCCTGCCTCCTCTCCCCCCTCCTGCCTCCCCCCCACTCCTGCCTCCTCTCCCCTACCACTCCTGCCTCCTCCCCCCCACCCTCCTGCCTCCTCTCCCCCACCCTCCTGCCTCCTCTCCCCCACCCTCCTGCCTCCTCTCCCCCTCCTACCTCCTCTCCCCCCCACTCCTGCCTCCTCTCCCCCCCACTCCTGCCTCCTCTCCCCCCCACTCCTGCCTCCTCTCCCCCACCTTCCTACCTCCTCTCCCCCCCGCTCCTGCCTCCTCTCCCCTACCTCTCCTGCCTCCTCTCCCCCACCCTCCTACCTCCTCTTCCCCCACTCCTGCCTCCTCTCCCCCACCCTCCTACCTCCTCTCCCCTACCACTCTTGCCTCCTCTCCCCCACCCTCCTGCCTCCTCTGCCCCACCCTCCTGCCTCCTCTCCTCCCTCCTGCCTCCTCCCCCCCACTCCTGCCTCCTCCCCCCCACTCCTGCCTCCTCCCCCCCACTTCTGCCTCCTCTCCCCCACCCTCCTGCCTCCTCTCCCCCACCCTCCTGCCTCCTCTCCTCCCTCCTGCCTCCTCCCCCCCTACTCCTGCCTCCTCCCCCCCACTCCTGCCTCCTCCCCCCCACTTCTGCCTCCTCTCCCCTACCTCTCCTGCCTCCTCTCCCCCACCCTCCTACCTCCTCTTCCCCCACTCCTGCCTCCTCTCCCCCACCCTCCTACCTCCTCTCCCCTACCACTCCTGCCTCCTCTCCCCCACCCTCCTGCCTCCTCTGCCCCACCCTCCTGCCTCCTCTCCTCCCTCCTGCCTCCTCCCCCCCACTCCTGCCTCCTCCCCCCCACTCCTGCCTCCTCCCCCCCACTTCTGCCTCCTCTCCCCCACCCTCCTGCCTCCTCTCCCCCACCCTCCTGCCTCCTCTCCTCCCTCCTGCCTCCTCTCCCCCACCCTCCTGCCTCCTCTCCTCCCTCCTGCCTCCTCCCCCCCACTCCTGCCTCCTCCCCCCCCACTCCTGCCTCCTCTCCCCCACCCTCCTGCCTCCTCTCCCCCACCCGCCTGCCTCCTCCCCCCCACTCCTGCCTCCTCTCTCCCACCCTCCTGCCTCCTCCCCCCCACTCCTGCCTCCTCTCCCCCACCCTCCTGCCTCCTCTCCCCCACCCGCCTGCCTCCTCCCCCCCACTCCTGCCTCCTCTCCCCCACCCTCCTGCCTCCTCTCCCCCCCCACTCCTGCCTCCTCTCTCCCACCCTCCTGCCTCCTCCCCCCCACTCCTGCCTCCTCTCCCCCACCCTCCTGCCTCCTCTCCCACCCTCCTGCCTCCTCTCCCCCACCCTCCTGCCTCCTCTCCCCCCCCACTCCTGCCTCCTCCCCCCCCACTTCTGCCTCCTCTCCCCCACCCTCCTGCCTCCTCTCCCCCACCCTCCTGCCTCCTCTCCCCACCCCTCCTGCCTCCTCTCCCCCACCCTCCTGCCTCCTCTCCCACCCTCCTCTCCCCCACCCTCCTGCCTCCTCTCCCCACCCTCCTACCTCCTCTCCCCCCCACTCCTGCCTCCTCTCCCCCACCCTCCTGCCTCCTCTCCCCCACCCTCCTGCCTCCTCTCCCCCACCCTCCTGCCTCCTCTCCCCCCCACTCCTGCCTCCTCTCCCCCACCCTCCTGCCTCCTCCCCCCCCTCCTGCCTCCTCTCCCCACCCCTCCTGCCTCCTCTCCCCCCCCTCCTGCCTCCTCCCCCCACTCCTGCCTCCTCTCCCCCATCCTCCTGCCTCCTCTCCCCCCCACTCCTGCCTCCTCTCCCCCACCCTCCTGCCTCCTCTCCCCCACCCTCCTGCCTCCTCTCCCCCACCCTCCTGCCTCCTCTCCCCCCCACTCCTGCCTCCTCTCCCCCCACCCTCCTGCCTCCTCTCCCCCACCCCTCCTGCCTCCTCTCCCCCACCCTCCTGCCTCCTCTCCCCCCCCCACTGCTGCCTCCTCTCCCCCACCCTCCTGCCTCCTCTCCCCCCCACACCTGCCTCCTCTCCCCCCCACTCCTGCCTCCTCTCCCCCACCCTCCTGCCTCCTCTCCCCCCCACTCCTGCCTCCGCTCGCCAACCCTCCTGCCTCCTCTCCCCCCCACTCCTGCCTCCGCTCCCCCACCCTCCTGCCTCCTCTCCCCCCACCCTCCTGCCTCCTCTCCCCCCCCCCCACTCCTGCCTCCTCTCCCCCACCCTCCTGCCTCCTCTCCCCCCCCACTCCTGCCTCCTCTCCCCCACCTTCCTGCCTCCTCCCCCCCCCACTCCTGGCTCCTCTCCCCCACCCTCCTGCCTCCTCTCCCCCCCCCCACTCCTGCCTCCTCTCCCCCACCCCTCCTGCCTCCTCTCCCCCACCCTCCTGCCTCCTCCCCCCCCCACCCCTGGCTCCTCTCCCCCACCCTCCTGCCTCCTCTCCCCCCCCCACTCCTGCCTCCTCTCCCCCACCTTCCTGCCTCCTCCCCCCCCCACTCCTGGCTCCTCTCCCCCACCCTCCTGCCTCCTGCCCCCCCCCACTCCTGCCTCCTCTCCCCCCTAGTGTCACATTACACAACTGGATATAAAAAGAAAGAAAAGAAAGACTTGCATTTATATAGCACCTGTCATGACCTCAGGACATCCCAAAGCGCTTTACAGTCAATGAAGTACTTTTGAAGTGTAGTCACTTGGAATGTAGGAAGCGTGGCAGTCAATTGTGCATAGCAAGCTCCCACAAACAGCAATGTGATAATGACCAGATCATCTCATTTAGTAATGTTGGTTAGTCATATTCATGGTGAGTCAGAGAATATGTTGTTTTTTTAACTTGTGTTATGTCTTATAATTCACAATGTGTTATTGTCAGCACCACTGAGTGATACCTGATTAAGTTAAGTTGCACTTATATTACAAGGTATTCTAGGATTATAATTTGTGTTTTTGGAATCCAATACTTTGATTGTATCGATTTGTCTGTGAAAACCATAAATCAATGGCCTTGCTAATTATTGTATTGTAGCGGTTCGTGTAGATCGCCACTAAATAAGAGAGTTTGACTTCGACGAACTATTAACAAGTTGTTTATTTACAGGAACAGGCTAATTACAGCAGGTAAGATAGCAGGTAAGATGGCTGACTGTAGGAGCACCATGGTGTAGGTCTTGTCCCAGCGGGGACTCCACGAGGACTGAGTTCACAGTCCTGTGGGGAGCATGATGACGTAATCACGCTCTGCTGTGTGTTCCCGCGCTTTGGGCATCACGTGACCGCGTCGTTGCGTCAGTGCGTCTCCCGGTACGGAGGCTGGCCGTTGAGGCCGAGGTTGCGAGGCCGGGCTGTGCCGGTGCTTGCCGCGGGGGCGGAAGATCGCGTCGCTCCCGTCGGCTGGCCGATGCGGCCGAAGTCGCGGTAGGCCGGGCTGTGCCGGCGGCCGCCTTGGAAGACCGAGTCGGGCCGGCGGCCGGCGCGCGTGCATCACGTGATGCGTGACGTCAGCGCGTTAGGTCGCCTCTTAAAGGGGCAACGGCCGAACAGGTAAGTTAAAGGGGCAATGGCCCCAACAGGTAAGTTATACATACATAAGTAAGTTAAGTACATACAGTAAGGTTAAGTTAGAGGGAATTATGTGTCTCAATGTAAGGGACAACCAGTGGTACCGCCACATAGGCCCCCCCAGAATTCGCTTTAACGAAAGTCCAAGGATGAGATGGTCTGACGAGCTGGTGGTCACGGCGGTCGTGCTGTCTCGACTTGGTAGGCGAGGTATGAAGATGCTGCTTGTGAGCGGATCCTTACGCGCGTCGTGGCGAATAAAACGTATCCGTCAGGCGAAGGACCGTGGAGACGTGCGAAACAGCAGGCCTTGTCAGAGTGACGGG
Organism: Somniosus microcephalus; assembly: GCF_052327205.1. Classification (NCBI taxonomy): domain Eukaryota; kingdom Metazoa; phylum Chordata; class Chondrichthyes; order Squaliformes; family Somniosidae; genus Somniosus; species Somniosus microcephalus. Next base: position 195,817,028 of record NC_140992.1, on the reverse strand, counting down.
CAGGTTGGGCGGACGCGGGCGATGTCTCCATTGGCTGGTGAGCGAAACCTTCGGGAGGCTGGAACGCATGGAACGGTGCGTGCCATAGTGCTACGACGTGAACACAACGGAGGGTGAAGAGTTGCTGCGTTGATCAGCGATCGGTGAGGCCAGCAACTTTCACGTGGCTGATCGCGGCCGCAGGATGCCCGTTGGACCCGTCCTCGATGTGTGCAGCTTCAGTAGACGTTTGCGTTTGTTAAAGGGAAAACTGGAGAAAGGGCGGCAACGGTCCAGGTTGTTGTTGCTTTCAGGAGGGGTTAACTCTGCCTGGAGGGCGGCAACACTTGTAACAGTTGTAGATTTAGGAGAAAACAGCCGGGAGGGCGGCACGCTTTTTGTTCACGCCGAATCGTGTAGTAGGTAACACAACCAGCAAGCTGAAGGGCTGGCGCGTCATCGGCGGAGAAGGAGTCGTCGGTGTTCACGAGGGATGGGTCCTCGTGTGCGAGGAGTGCGTCCTCATGTTTTGCGGGGGTGAGTCCTCGTGGTATCCCCGCGGGGCGCGCTCCGATCTTGTGGGCCCGAACATGCTGTACCCCGTGCTTGGAGAGATGTACACTTGCTGTTGCTTTGGATGTAGAGGCGGACGATCCGTGTGGCAGTAGAAGAGTCGAATACGGAGACCGTGAGCACGTGCGCGGTCTGTGCCGCATCGATGTTCTCGGCGAACAGGGCTTCTACCTGCATAAAGCACGAGGGAGACCGTGGCTCCCTGGATTGCGGTAGCGACAGCAGAACGGCTGATGCTTCCATAGCGTGCTTCGTTTGTGAAAGACGTTCACAAACCCACCAATTGTAGCGCTGGTGGATGACGGTTGCCGTTGGTCATGCTCTACCTCTGTGACATCGTTCGTGAAAAACGGGCTCACCTCCAAGCTGCGCTTCCATTGCGAATACGTACGCAAAGGCGGGGTCGCTTTTGGTGGAATCGGTGTTAGGCGGTTGCTGTTCCGTGGTTGTTCGTCGGTTGTGCGTTGGTCGTCTTGAGTGAAGACGAGGTTCAGGCGCGCGTTGCTACCGTGAAAATCGTTCACGGATACGGGTTCACCAATTGTAGCGTTGGAATTGATGAGCTCCCGTACTCACGTCGTGGGGTCACCAATGCAGCGGTTCGTGTAGATCGCCACTAAATAAGAGAGTTTGACTTCGACGAACTATTAACAAGTTGTTTATTTACAGGAACAGGCTAATTACAGCAGGTAAGATAGCAGGTAAGATGGCTGACTGTAGGAGCACCGTGGTGTAGGTCTTGTCCCAGCGGGGACTCCACGAGGACTGAGTTCGCAGTCCTGTGGGGAGCGTGATGACGTCATCACGCTCTGCTGTGTGTTCCCGCGCTTTGGGCCTCACGTGACCGCGTCGTTGCGTCAGTGCGTCTCCGTCGCTCCCGTCGGCTGGCCGATGCGGCCGAAGTCGCGGTAGGCCGGGCTGTGCCGGCGGCTGTCTTGGAAGACCGAGTCTGGCCGGCGTACATAAGTAAGTTAAGTACATACAGTAAGGTTAAGTTAGAGGGAATTATGTGTCTCAATGTAAGGGACAACCAGTGGTACCACCACAGTATGTTCCTTTACCGATGCACTCGTTTTTCTAAAGCCCAGGATACACAGCAAGCTGGTAGGTGAGATGTACCAGGCTGGAAGTTAGTAGCTGGTGTTTAGCAGCAGTGTGATGACTGCAAAGTCTAATTGCTGTCAAACTTGCACTGGGTGAGTTCATTCAGAGGTTAACTGCCATTCAGGCTGTGGGTCAGAAGTCTGTGTTCTTGTTTGGTAAGGTCAGTCAAGATTTGCACCTTGACGAAGGGTCATCGACCTGAAACGTTAACTTGGTTTCTCTCTCCACAGGTGCTGCCTGACCTGCTGAGTATTTCCAGCATTTTCTGTATTTATTACCCAAATATCGGCAGATAGATGTGTGTTACAGAGCAGAGATCATTTCTACCCCTTCTCTGACTGTCCTGCTACTGTTGAAAGAGTGAAAGAATTTTTTTAATGCTTTGCCTTTGCAACAACACTGAGAGGGATACAGGTTGCCAGGAAGTGCCGTCTTGTCCTGGCACACTGGCATGTTGCTGTTCCAGGCTTACAATGACAGAAGGGTCACTTATGTTACAATTGCTGTCTCCAAGTGACCCCTTCCAACAGAGCTCACATTTGAAGATACTAATTATGGATGTGGTTGTATGTTTGCCTGTGTGGGAAGGCATGTGGAGAGGGACAAGTCATAAGAACTGGATGGGAGCAACCCATTGCTTGGGGGAGCCCTGTTGCTTTACCATCTCTTACCCCCTCAATGCTTTTATAGACAAGATGGCCTCCTCCAAAGATGTCAATGACTAATTGTGGATGTGGTTGTATGTTTGCCTGTGTGGGAAGGCATGTGGACAGGTTGGGTGATTGGGCAGAAACATGGCAAATGCACTATAATGTGGATAAATGTGAGGTTACCCACTTTGGCGGCAAAAACAGGAAGGCAGATTATTATTTAAATGGCAATAGATTGGGAGAAGGGGAAGTGCAAAGAGACCTTGGTGTTATTGTGCACCAGTCGCTGAAGGTAAGCATGTAGGTGCAGCAGGCGGTTAAGAAGGCAAATGGTATGTTGGCCTTCGTAGCAAGAGGGTTCGAGTACAGGAACAAGGATGTCTTGCTACAGTTGTACACGGCCTTGGTGAGGCCGCACCTTGAGTATTGTGTGCAGTTTTGGTCGCCTTACCTGAGGAAGGACGTTCTTGCCATGGAGGGAGTGCAGCGAAGATTCACCAGACTGATACCTGGGATGGCAGGAATGACGTATGAGGAGAGATTGTGTCGATTGGGCTTATACTCACTGGAGTTTAGAAGATTGAGAGGGGATCTCATCGAAACCTATAAAATTCTGTCAGGCCTGGACAGACTAGATGCAGGAAGGATGTTTTTGATGGCCGGGGAGTCCAGAACCAGGGGTCATAGTCTAAGGATAAGGGGTAAGCCATTTAGGACTGAAATGAGGAGGAATTTCTTCACCCAGAGAGTGGTGAACCTGTGGAATTCTCTACCACAGAGGGCGGTGGAGGCCAGTTCATTAAATATATTCAAGAAAGAGTTGGATATATTTCTTGAGGCTAAAGGGATCAAGGGATATGGGGAGAAGGCAGGGACAGGGTACTGAATTTGGATGATCAGCCATGATCTCATTGAATGGCGGAACAGGCTCGAAGGGCCGAATGGCCTACTCCTGCTCCTATCTTCTATGTTTCTATGTTTCTATGGTAATTGTTTCTCCAGTCTGTACTTGGCGCCATATTATCATGCAAATGAAGAAGTAATCTTGACATGTTTTAAGTTGAAGGAACACATGGAGATAACAGATATGTGCCAAAGCTGCGGGCCATTCCTGGGTGCCATTAAATGACCATGCTCCATTCAGCCAGGTTAGTTACAATACTTTTATGTATGAAGATGTGAAGGTGGCTGGGCTTTCAGTGGCAAGTTACATCTGTTATGTGTGCCCTATGGTTATGCATGGGCAACAATGGAAGAGCTGTAAACTGGAATGGGTTGGCATGGGCCAGCAGTAAATGTGCAGTAGGTTTCCAGGCAACACTGTGTGGCATGAATACATGGCCCATACACCAGGTAAATGTGGGTACCTTGACAGCTATCTCAAGGGGCGCAATCTTCTTCTGTGTCTGTTTCCAAGACTTGCAGGTACTGCATCTACCACTGAGCCTGGCCACAATCTCCCACCAGACACGCTGCCCTCGGTGATGGAGCCGTGATCAGGACAGCCCTTTTGCACCCTTCTCATGCAACATCACCTCCCCTTTCACCAGCCATCAAGCAAGAGGCTCAAATCCTGTACCACAGACCTGCCTTCAAATTTATGGTGCCAGCCACTGGGTATTGCCAGCCATATTTTTGCCCCAAACAGTTTTTTGCAAAAGGTTAAATATGTATAATAAATATTTACAGCTTTTTTTTAAAGGCTTAAACAATGTTTGGCCACATATGCCACCACTGATTGTGATTTACCACCCACTCCCCTCTCTTCCCCTTTGGCAAGTTCCTAGTTTCAGGCCCAATGTGAGCTAGGAGCCCCCTCCCTCAATGAAAATGAGGTTCATCATGGAAAACCCTGCAGGGTCACTCACTGGTCGTCCCGCCACTTACTGTGTCCGCGTCGACACAGGTAAATCCGGGCCAATATATTCTTCACCTCCTAAACTCTAGGTGTGTGTCCCTTTAAAGCTACTGAGTCTAATTGCTGGGTGAGTTGACACTGGGGTCGATTTTAACTCAGGTGCAGGGAATTGGCGGGTTCCCCGAATTTAGTGATTCCCACACGATTCTAAATGGGTCTGTGAGATTGATGCAATTTTAACTCAATTGGCCAATTGATTTCCAGCGTGTGGGAAGCCTTGGCAATTGAGTATTTCCAGTCAGAAAGTCGCAGAATATGACGTCATCATTGCTGCTGCTTTTAAGGTCCACAGCAAGCCTTGCTTCCTCTGCAGGCTCCCAAACTTCACCATTAAGATGGCACAGGAGCCTGCAGGAGCAACGGCCAGCGGGAGGGCCAGATCTGCCCCCAAATTTGATGAGGCTTCACTCCAGGCATTACTGGATGGTGCTAGGGCCCACAGGGAGGTCCTCTTCCCTTCTTCAGGGAGGAAGAGGACTCCCAGTCAGACCAAGACTGTGTGGCTACAGGTGGCAGGTCAAGTCAACTCCTTGTGGCTCACACGAAGAACGTGGTTGCAGTGCAGGAAAAGATTCCATGACCTTCTTCGCACTGGAAAAGTAAGTACTGTATGAAGTTTCCATCACCCTCAATCTGATCCCCATTGCCTTTCCTCACCAGCACTCAGCTTTAGCAATCTCTTCCTGCACATCCCACTTGACACTGACATCCATGCACCCTTACCCATTCCCTCTCTCTCTATGCTCACATTCACAGAACTATTACACCATGTAGCCCTCACACTCCCTCTCACTCTGATGCTTTGAACACAAATGACAACACACAGGGAGGGCCCTTGGTCTTGCAACCTCACTCCATCTTTGTCTCCTTCTAAGTGCCTATGCTATGGAGTCTCTACACTCACTCCTTCATTCTCACTCAACCTCCACTTGTCTCCCTCATTGCAGGAAAAGAGAGCTCACAACAGGAGAGAGCGGGCCAGGACAGGAGGAGGGCCGCCCTCAGTAGCCCAGCTCACCCCCTGGGAGGAAGGCGTCCTGGAGATTGCCAGGGCTGACCGAGATGTGGACGTTGGGGAAGGACAGACAGGAGCATCCCCGCAAGCTGGTGACAGAATAGTTTTCCATCTCTCTCATTGGCATTGCTTGAGTCGCTGATAATGATTCTGAAGCTACATCATATGGACTTATGATCATCTGCAAAATGCAATGTGCATGTAACCTTGGCATCACATCTCTAACTCTTTCCTTGACTCCACCACAGGACCATCGAGAGCCCCCGTCCCCACGGTGCAGGAGGAAGAGCCTGACCAGCCGGACTCCTCAGATGAATCTGCAACTTCTAAGGGCGCAGCGTCAGCAGAAATAAGCGCACCCAGCACCAGCGCAGACACTCACACCTCGGTGGGACCTTCGGGACATAGAGTAGAGTTGTCACCTGGTGTATCACAGCTCACAAGTGAGCATCAGCAGATTGTGGAGACAGGGACAGCAGTAGAGAGTCCTCGTCGGAGGGCGCAGGACTCTGCCAGCTCGGCTCAGCTGCATGTCGACCCTCTGCCTCTGGGTCCATCCGTAAGATCAGAGGTGATGGAACTCCGTGCACAGATGCAGGAGTCTCTGGCAGTTTTGTCTCCAGGGTCGCTGCGAGTGTGGAGCGAATGGAGGAGTCCATAGCAAACATGAGCAGAGCCTTTGTGGAGTCATTGATGCATGAACGCATCAACACGGAAAGGATGGCTACCTACGTGGAAATGATTGCTGCCTCCATGGTAAGGCTGGCTACCATAGAGGAGAGGGTGGCTACGGTAGAGGAGAGGAGGGCAACGGTAGAAGAGAGGAGGGATACGGCCATGGAGGAGGTTAGTTGCCAGGGTATGGAAAACATGGTGAGTGTTCAAAATAGAATGACATCTCTTGAGGAGCGATGGGCATCTATTGAACAGAGAAACCAGACCTTCATGGAAGTCCTTCTAAGTAGGACTGCCATTGTAGATACGGGTCCCCATGGCCCCCCTGATGTGCAGCAAGCTGCTCTCAAGCCACATGCAGGCACTGAGGGGGGCCTGACACATGAGAGGGAGGTTGGTGGCAGACCTCAAGGAAGTGGGGGCTCCTCTCCAAGCGCTCACACTTCCATGCCACTGCAGAGCCCTCGGTCTGAGCCCCGCCGGAGTTCACACCCAACGGAGATAGAGGTCTCAACCCCTGCACAGCCGCAGGAGCAGCAGACTGCTGGCGAGCCCTCACAGGCTCGCCACCCCAGAGGACACCCGCCAAAGGTGTCGAGACAGGAGCAGCAGGAAAGTGAGCAAGGGGCCTCCACATCTGCTGAAGCCACAGGGGAACCATTACGTAGGAGCATGCGTAAGAGGAAAATAAAGCACCACTAATCACAAGGGTAGTCACTTGGGTGAAATGCTGTGTACTTTGTAAAAATGCCATCAGTTGTTTGTTTTTCATAAAAATTCTGATGGCAACTTCTGCAGTTGTGGCGTATGTCATTTCGCAAATGGGGCTGGAGGTCCTCTAATGCCAAGAGGGGAAGGAAAAAAAGGTCTCCCATACTCCTGGTAGATGCCTCAGTTGAGGAAGCGCTGAGTGAAGGTGGCAAGAGGGGTCTCGCAGGAGGTCACACTGGAGAAGTGTGTGAGGCTCCAACCTTCCACAGGTGTGGTTAGGCCTGGTAAAAGTTGCCCCAGACCTGAGACAACAAAGTCCTGCCACCTGCAAATGATGACTGATCAAATATCCTCTTTAATGTTGGACCTGCAGCTGATAGTCAGCAAGCCAATAGTGTTCACGCCAGGTTTCACAGGCATGATCCCCACCAGGCGCGTTTTACGTGGGAAAAGGGTTAAACAGGCAAGGGCCTGTTAAAATGGGATTATAAAGGCCAATCAGTGCTGTTTAAGGGCCCTAAAGACCAGTCCCGCCTGTTGCAGGTGGGACTGAATCGGGTCCATCAGACACACGTAGGTTAAAATGGCATGGAGGTGGGAACCAGGCGGGGGGTCCTGACCCCCAGGTTTTGCGATTTTAACCCCCCACATGCCTAAAAGCCCGCCTGTCGGCTGCGTTAAAATCGAGCCCAGAGGGTATGTAAGGAGCTGCAGACATTCCGACACTGGTAATTTGTATTCTTGGAGAGTTCCTTTCAGTATATATTTCTTTGAAGCGTGACATGGAAATTTATGACACTTAAGTTGTGACAGAGAAGTGTGCTGGACGGTAAACTCACGCTAGATGTGCCATTTTTGTAATATTACAGATAGATGCTAGCAGATCTTCAATGGCATTATGTAAGGTACATCAAATGCTCCACTATCTACAAGGACACGAGTGTAATAGAGTACAATGCACAATGTATTATTTTACTGCTGAGACGAAGCTAAGTCCATTTAAGGCCACAAAATCTATTAAGTAAACATAGGGTGAGGTGAATAAGGGGTTGAATTTCCACGTAATGAGTTGTACCACTTTTATGCTGGTGGAACAAGATTGGTGGACCGCCGGCGGTTTGGAGAAGTATTTATATGGGAATTTCCTGGGTTTGCTGAATTGCATTTGTATTGGTTGGCATAAAACCCGTAGAGAATGGGTGTAAGCTGATGGAGTGTATGGAAATGGGAGGGCAGCCTTTAAAAAGACAGTTCTGGGTGAACCTCTGCCGCAGTAGATGGGGGGTGGCGGTGGGGGGGGACCAGCAGGGAAGGAAGGAGCTGTTCTTGGATCACTCACTCAGTTAACCTCACTGCATGTCTCATCAATTTGTTTCCTGATAGTTTTCAGGAATGTCTACTGCAAGAGCAGCTGGTACACACTGCTAAACCAGGCACCAGGGCATGGTTTGAGTCTGACCTGCAAACCCTCCTCAATGAAGTTGAGATCAGGAGACGCAGACGGCTGGGTGTCGGTGGCAACAAACTTGCCAAAATTAGCACTCGTGCTACATGGACGGAGGTGGCTTTGGCACTGAGTGCCAACTCTCTCACCCCCAGGACTGCAGGTCAGTGCTGCCAGACTCCAATGTGCCAACTATGGCTCCATTGTAGCACCCACGCCTCTGCGTCAGAAGGTTGTGGATTCAAGTCCCGTTCCAGAGATGTGAGCACATAATCTAGGCTGACACTTCAGTGCAGTACTGAAGGAGTACTACACTGTCAGAGGTGCCATCTTTCAGATGAGACATTAAACTAAGGCCCCATCTACCCTCTCAGTAAAAGTTGCCATGGCACTATTTCGGAGAAGAACAGGGGAGTTCTCCCTGGTGTCCTGGCTAATATTTATCCCTCATCCAGAATCACTAAAACAGTTTATCTGGTCATTATTGTAGTGTATGTGCCTTTAAGACAGAACTACTTTTACAGCTCCTGTATACTGTAGTACCGGCAGTGACCACACCTGTATATAAGCCTTGTGCATGCCTCTGTACCCCCAGTCTTGAGACAACCCTCCTCCAGTAAATACCTGTTTATCGTTAAGTTACAGCATCCGTGTGGTTATTGAAAAACAGCATACTCTCAGAATCACGGATCTAACAGTGGCGACGAGTGTCGATTCGAATCTACCTGCAACTCTGCATTTCCCTTCGAGGATTCGCTCCGGGAAGGCGGTGCAACAAAAAAAAAAAAAGTCGAGACCAGGAACACGGGCGTCGACCACAAGCAACCGCCCAGTCGTCCGGCAGAGAGTGAACATCGCAGGGGAGGCTGTGGAGAGCCGGGCTTGGTTCCCCAGCCACGACGATCAGCAAGAGACTGACGACAGGTCCAGCGCAGACCCTTCCCGGACAGCGGCGGCTGGAGCCGACCGACGGCGGAGAGAAAGCCGAGCAGCGTCGACGGGGTAAGACAGAGGGTGAAGCGCACCGGGCGCAGCCGGGGGTTGAAAACCGAGCGGCGTCGAGAAAAAAACCAAAAAAAAACAAACCGGAGAGAGAGAGGGTAAAGCAACAGCCGGGTTCAGGACCGAGCAGCGTCGAGAAAAAAAAAAAGAGAACGCGCAGAGCACAGCCAAGGCTCAAGGGCTGAACAGTGTCCGCAGGGAGAAGAAGGGAGAGCGTGGGAGACGCCATTGAGCTGCGGAGAAGAAGGAAGAGCGCGGGAGGTGCCATTTTTAGAAGCCACAGCGGAGAAGAATGGCAAGCGCGGGCAGGAAGGAAAGCATGGGAGACGCCATTTTGTGCCAGCGGAGAAGAAGGGGAAGCGCGGAAGACACCATTTTTGACAGTTAAATCACACCCAGGGATGCCGAAGAGTGGCAGTACCTCTACGTTCGACAATGAAGTCGAAGATTGGGCGACATATGTGGAACGTATTGAGGTGCACTGCAGGGCGAATGAAGTGCCAGATGCTGGTAAAGCACTGGTTTTGTTAAATTCCATGGGTGCAAAAACTTATGGGTTACTGTGAAATCTAATAACCCCAGAGAAGCCGGTGAACAAGAATTTCGAAAGCATAGTAGAAATCCTACAGGACCACTTAAACCCCACACTGCTGCTGATAGCAGAACGATTTAAGTTCCATAAAAGGAACCAACACAAAGACGAAAGCAATGCTGAGTACCTAACGGAACTGCGCAAGCTATCGAAACACTGCCAGTTTGGAGCGGGACTAGCAGATACGTTAAGGGACAAGTTTGTGTGTGGGCTACAAAGTGAAGGAACCCAGAAACGGCTTCTATCAGAAAAGGATCTTACGCTGGACAAGGCTTTCAGTATGGCAGTATCACACGAAGCAGCCGCAAGGGGAGCTGCAGAGATACAACGGAGAACGCAAGAATATGGCACCAATGAAATGTCCTATGGAACAGGGAAGTGCTATCGCTGCGGCAGAACAACACATGACCAGAAGGATTGTTGGTTCAAGGACCAAGTGTGCAGACAGTGTGGAAAAGCAGGACACATAGCAAGAGTCTGCAGGTCTGGGAAGAAAACCAACAGTAAGAAATCTCCACAGGAGAAGTACAAAAAGGTACACCAGGTGATGGACAGTGGTTCAGACGAACAGAAAAGTGACACAGACTCCGGAAGCAAGGAGCTGGGTTGTCTGAAACTACATAAGGTAACCAAAATGGAGGATCACCAGACTATCTGGGTTACACTCAAGATAGACGGAGTCCAAGTGAAAATGGAATTGGACACAGGATCAGCCCTAACAGTCATAAACCAAAGGGACTACAAGCGGCTATTTTCACATATACCCTTGAAAGCTACAGAGATTGTCTTGAAGACGAATACGGGGCAAAAAGTCTACCCCAAAGGAAAAATAAGGGTGAAAGTGATATATAAAGGCCAGGAAATACCTAAAATGGATATATATGTATTGCCAGATGGAGGACCACCACTGCTAGGACATGAATGGATCCGGAAGATACAATTAGATTGGCATTCCATACAGGCACTGAAGGTTGAGGCCAAAAAGGATGACAACGTCACACCTGGACGACTGTCAAAAATGCTAACTGACGCAAAAGAAGTGTTCCAGGAGGGACTAGGAACACTAAAAGGCATAACAGCAACGATTAAAATAGAGGAAAATGCAAGCCCAAAGTTACTTAAGGCCAGACCAGTGCCTTATGCGATCAGACCAGCTGTCGAAGCAGAGCTGGAAGGGTTGGAACGTTCAGGAGTACTGTCCAAAGTGGCCTGGAGCGAGTGGGCTACACCCATCGTTCCTGTAATGAAGAGGTCGTTGAGTAATACGCCTGGGGAACCAAAGAAGGTCCGCATCTGTGGGGATTTTAAGGTGACAGTGAACCCAGTCCTTCACACGGTACAATATCCACTTCCACGAATTGAGGATATTTTCGCCTCGCTATCTGGAGGTAAACGCTTCACCAAAATTGATCTAGCCCAGGCGTACTTGCAAATGGAGGTAGAAGAGGCTTCGAAACAATACCTTACGATTAACACTCATAAAGGACTCTATCAATACAACCGGCTGGTGTTCGGGGTAGCCTCGGCTCCGGCTATCTGGCAAAGGGCGATGGATCAGGTCCTGCAAGGGATTCCAGGGACCCAGTGTTATTTGGACGACATCTTGGTCACGGGCGAAAATGACAGTGATCACCTCGCCAACTTGGAGAAGGTGCTCACCAGATTAAAGGAGTATGGGCTATGAGCTAATCGCCACAAGTGCGAGTTTTTCCAGAAACAGATCTCGTATTGTGGCCACGTCATCGATGAAGAGGGGTTACATAAGTCCCCTGAAAAGATTGAGGCAGTAGTCAAGGCTCCAGCACCGGAAAATGTGTCACAACTGAGGTCGTTCCTCGGACTGGTAAACTACTACCACAAGTTCTTACCAAATTTGTCCACGGTATTACACCCACTGAACACCCTACTGCAAACAGGGGTACCATGGAAGTGGGATGACGAATGTAGACGAGCTTTCCAGAAGTGTAAAGAATTGATCACATCAAAAGAGGTGTTGGCCCATTTCAACCCAGCGCTACCAATTCGTTTGGCATGTGATGCATCACCCTATGGTATTGGAGCGGTGCTGTCGCACAAATTCCCGGATGGGTTGGAGAGGCCAGTAGCCTTTGCGTCTCGGTCACTAACCTCAGCCGAGCGCAACTACGCCCAGATTGACAGGGAGGCCCTCAGCCTAGTATGGGGAGTAAAAAAATTCAACCACTATCTGCATGGGCAGAAGTTCACCTTGCTGACTGACCACCAACCACTTGTCTCCATCTTTAATCCTAAGAAGGGCGTTCCAGTGATGACTGCACAACGGTTACAAAGATGGTCCCTGTTTCTAGGGGCGAATCAATATGAAATAGAATATAAAGGCACGAAACAGCATGGGAACGCTGATGGGCTATCGCGCCTGCCACTGCCTACTGTGGAGGAAGCACCAGCAGTGGACCCTATCGAGATATTTTATTCGTCAATAATTGAACGATTGCCAGTAACAAACGCGGATATAGAGAAGGAGACCCGCAATGATCCGACGCTGTCTCGGGTATATGATTTGACGGTGAGGGGATGGCCAACACATGGCGACTCACTGTTGCCAGCATTCTCATCCAGAAGAGAACGGCTGTCAGTATGCCAGGGGACAGTGATGTGTGGATCCAGAGTGGTGATTCCACCCAAGTTAAGGGAGAGAGTGTTAAATGAGCTACATGAAGGTCATCTGGGGGGAGTGAAAATGAAAAGCCTTGCTAGGGCTTATGTGTGGTGGCCGGGAATCGATCAACAAATCGAAGACCTAACTAAGAGCTGCTTAGGATGCCAGAAGGTCCAAAATGCACCACCACATGCCCCTCTACACCCATGGGAGTGGCCCTCCTCTCCATGGCAATGGGTGCATATTGATTTCGCTGGTCCATTCATGGACTCAATGTTCTTAATAGCAGTGGATGCTCATTCGAAATGGCCTGAGGTGATAAAAATGTCCTCAACCACTACAGAGAAAACGATTGCAGTCCTACGGACCATATTTGCCAGAAATGGTTTGCCAGAGCAGATTTGCTCTGATAATGGACCACAGTTTGTGTCCGAAGAGTTTCAAAAATTTATGAGAAGGAATGGGATAAGGCATTGCACATCCGCCCCGTATCATCCAGCCACAAATGGATTGGCTGAGAGGTTCGTACAAACCTTTAAGAAGGCGATAAAGGCCATGTGCGACGATGAAATTGCACTACAGCATAAGGTGGACAATTTCTTATTAGCCTACCGAAACGCGACACATGCAGTTACCAACCAGACCCCGGTCATGATGTTCTTTAACCGATGGTTGAGATCTCGTCTGGATTTGCTCAGACCAAATGTACGAAGAAATGTTGAGAATAAGCAATTCCAGCACATCAATGAGAAGCCGACAAGAAGCTTCAATGTCGGGCAACCAGTCTTGGCCCGCGACTACCGAACAGAGAAATGGCAACCAGGAACGATATGCACACGGCAGGGGCCACTAATGTACACAGTGGATGTTGGGGAGAACATTGTGCGACGCCATGTCGACCAGATCCTAGCGTCACAGGAACGAGTCAACCCCATGTCTCGCGTACCTGGTAATGAACCCGACATACAGGTAGCATCTACCCCAGAAACAGTAGCATCGGAAGCTGATGAACCAACTGACGACAGGGGGCCAGAATCGCCTCCGCACCAAGAGCAAGACACTCAGGAAAGGCGCTATCCAGAAAGGATCAGGAAGCCGCCCCAAAGACTGAATCTATAAATGGACTATTGTTATTTGAATATTAGAGGTACTACTAATCTAAAAGGGGAGGAATTGTGGTGTATGTGCCTTTAAGACAGAACGACTTTTACAGCTCCTGTATACTGTAGTACCGGCAGTGACCACACCTGCATATAAGCCTTGCGCATGCCTCTGTACCCCCAGTCTTGAGACTACCCTCCTCCAGTAAATACCTGTTTATCGTTAAGTTACAGCATCCGTGTGGTTATTGAAAAACAGCATACTCTCAGAATCACGGATCTAACAATTATCACATTGCTGTTTATGGGACCTTGCTGTGTGCAAATTGGCTGCTGCATTTCCTACCTTACAACTGTGACCACACTTCAAAAGTGTAATTGTAAAGCGCTTTGGGACATCCTGAGGTGGTGAAAGGCACTATATAAATGCAAGTATTTTCTTTTCACTGGGGCAGGCAAAGAAATACACTCTCCCTTTTCTACCTTGGCCACCCTGAGCACCAGTGCAGACTTCACCTTCTGAAGGAACACTTGCACAATTAACCCTTCACACTGCAGTTTGGTTAAAGGGGGCCCTAACTCAGGATCTTGCACTAAGGCTAGCACCAATTACTTACTGCAGAACCCTAAAACCACTTCTTTCACTTTAACAGGCTGATACTCCGACATCTCTTACTTCATCTCTCCTATGCTACTTGGCACACACTCCTCAATGGCTAGCTTTCCCCTCATTTACTCAGTCTTTTTACAGGCGAAATTAGCAGGCCACCAGAGAGGCACCCGCACTTTTAAGTACTTCATGCCCTACAAGGAGAAGACCATGGAGCTCATGGGAGGCACTCTGCTCTTTCTGTGGGATATGGTGAGGATGGGAGCATACTGCCAGGTTAGTGAGTGAACACCTACACTGTCGCCCTGACATCCCTATGCTGCACCACATAGCCACAAATTTCTAACCCGTTCCCTGTCCCCTTAATCCCACGGGGGTAATGCTCACCCATTCTTACTTTATACCCTCCTTTCCTGCAGAGCCATGGCGCAAGAGGATGAAGATGGTTACGATGAGGAGGATGAACAACAGATACAACAACCTCCTTGTGAACTATGATGGTGATGTCGAGGGAGATGAAGGATATGAAGTCGGTCTCAAGTCCACCCATGTGTCCCTGCAGAGACTTCCTGCCCCCTTGTTCCTCTGCTACAAACTTCCTCCAACTCACTCTCTGCGTCACTTCTTCACTCCCACTTACACCCAAGTGGGGGGACGGGGAATTAGATAGTTAGGATGTGGCACAGTGTGATTCACAGAGCATGTGAGAGCTGGTGGATTGTGAAGTGGGCAAGGGTTGTGGAGGCTGAAGAGAGGGCTGCCTATGGATTTGGTGTTGTGGGACCCAGAACTCATGGAAAGAAGGGTGTTCGAGGAACATTACACCTACACACTAGGTCCAAGGTGAGTGTCTGAGCATGTACGGCAACTGACAGGTGAGACTCTGGAGTCATTTTCGGCAACATCAGGGGAGTTGTTTCTTTGTGGCAGGCACCAATGGAACATATGGCAGCTTCGCTGGAACCTGTAGCAGAACCTCACCCTCACCTATCAAGCAATCAAATGTCAGTCAGTGCCCGCGCCTCCACGGAAGCACAGACTGCAGCTCTGGTGTCAACAGGAGAAAGAATAGACAGCACCGTGCATAGCGGCTACTAGATCATGGCAGACATGATGAATGCTGCTGTCTTTTAGGGCTCTCAGGATTTGATAGTTGCCATTAGACTAGTTATCCCGCTGATGAATCGGGACACAGACCCAGGGCCCAGTGGAATGGTAACAGCTGGAATTTTGCCTGATAATGCACCTTGTATAAATAATTCACTATATATAAAGAGAGCACATTATACATGTGTGCATTGTATATTTAAGTCAACTTGTATCTATGTCAGATGTGGCTCAGTGGTAGCTCTCTCCCCTGTGAGTGAGAAGGTTGTGGGTTCAAGACCCACTCCAGAGATTTGAGCACATAATCTATGCTGATGCTCTAATGGAGTGCTGCACTGTTGGAGGTGCTGTCTATGGATGCGATGTTAAACTGAGGCCCCCTTTGCCCTCTCAGGTGGATGTAGAAGATCCCATGGCATTAATGGAGGAAGAGCAGGGAAGTCCTAACTAATATTTATCCCTCAACCAACACCTAAAACAGATGATCTGCTCATTTATTACTTCACTGTTTGCTGTGTGCAAATTGACTGCCATGTATCCGACATTATAACAGTGACTATGCTTCAAAAGTAACACATGGCAGCTTCATTGGAATCTGCAGCAGACCCCTCACTCTTACCTATGAAACAATCAAGTGCTTGGTTGTAAAGTGCTTTGGGACGTCCTGAGGTTGTGAAAGGCGCTATATAAATGCAAGTCTTTCTTTTTTCTTTTCTATAGCGCTACTTGTCTCAATAATGCACCTTATACAATTGTAGGACACATAAATTGCAGTATTCATTAATGTACATGTATATTTTGTTAAAAGCTGGTGTTTTTGATTTGGCGTAATTGTTGAGAGGCATTTTATTCCGGTTTGAGATACAGCTGAAGCAGCTATCAGCTAGGATCGGGGGAATAGGGTAGAGTTGTGACTTGTTTGCAGATTATTCCTGGATTCACAGAGGATAAAGTACTGAACTCTGTACTGTGGCCAGTCCAGCCAAGCTCTGTGTTAGCTTATAGTGCATCGGTCTGTTAAAACAGAAGCAGTTTTATTGTTATTATTATTGCATACTGCTTGCAGGGCTGAATGTTATCTGTCTGTAGATATTTTTTTCATGTGTGTGGGAGTGAAATAACCCTGAGCAACAAGAGACAGACAGGCAGTACTTTGTTTTTGAATTAATTTGAGGAATCGCGGCAGTGTCTTTTAATAAAATCTTAAAAGATGTGCATTTATACTGTTGGGCTTTAAAGCACTTTGGATAGTCAGGGCCAAATCCTGCTGGAATAATAACGGAGCATTAATGACACACGGCATTATTAATGTGCAAATCAGCCAGCAAGTTCAGGGGATTAAGAGATACACCATGTGTGGCGAGTCTGCAGAACTTGCTGGTCGATTTACGCCACGCTACCGTTTGCTTTACACAAATGGCATCCCACCCTTAGCCTCCCCATTATTTCTAAGAACTTGCTGGATTTGCACATTAATTGCCCATTAAATTTGCCACAGAAAGTTAGAGCTGGTAATTAATAGTGTAAGCACCCTTTTAACGATGTGATAATTGTTAATGCAATGCCAATCAATCTTTCCAAACCAGAAAAGGAACAATTTAAACTATTTGGTCTCATGCTTGCATGTAGTCAATTGTTGTTGAAGATTTTAAAAATGGAAAATTTCAAATGTTACATTTTTTCCTTACTTTTCCTTTCTGTCTCTTTTTTCCTCTCTCTCTTAATCCAATCCTTCATCTTTCTCTCTATACCTGATTTAACTCTAATTTACCCTCATTCTTCTCGTTCCTGTTTTTTCTCAATCCTTAAATCTCATTGGTTAAGGAGATAGACTGTTGGTCCCACCAGTCACTGAGGTCCCAGATGTCCCGCTGCCCTCACCACGCCGATATCAGCTCGCATTTCTAGCAAAAAATGTTCGCGCTGAAGGGCGCAGGAAAAAGTCTAACTAACGGCGAACGCTGCGAGATGCCCCGCTCCCACAAGATTTGGCCCATCATGTGTCCTGCTGCTTGGACAGAAACGCTCCTTATTTTGATGCACAGAGTCACAATGTGTCTGTGGTGGCAAGTTAAAACCCAAGCAAGTGTCAGTGGAAATTATTCAGCTTCACCTCCTAAGTCAACAGAAAAGAAGGACTTGACCAGTGCTAATAAAGGTAATATTGGTGTTGGTAAAAGGCAGGAAATGGAATACAAAGTGCAAAGGCTATTGCATTTTTCAGAACCTGAATTGTTTTATTCTGGTCAAACAATTCCTGAAACATAAAAATGCTTTGTTAGTAAGAAATCAGTCTCAGGGTGGTGCAGTGGTTTCAACACTGAGCTTTCACCTCTCGGATTCGAGCCAAACAGATTGATGGATTGAGAGTCCCCGTTGTCTGATGGCTGTAAGTTTTGGTGTGAAACATGCTTCAACAATCTTAGACAGTTTTAGACAGTTCCTAGGGGGCTCACAAGCACAAAACTGACCCCAATTCAGCACTAAATTGGGGAATCTCACTCAGAGAAGCCACGGGAAGCCTGATGAGGGAAACTGAAAAAGTGTCAGATTGTTGCAGTAATGGTTGGGGGTCGGGGCTGAGGCACAATGCTGGGGTATGATAGAGAGAGCTCTAGCTGATTTAGGAATGCGGAGCCCAAATTGGAAAGTGTTCCATTCTATAGCACTAACTCCTCTCACTTCAATGAGAACATCATTCACAGAGAATAAGAATCAACCACAGAAGGGCCCGTGCTTCCACATAAAGGCAACACAGCTTCTAAAGTTCCTAGATATGCACACAACTACCATAAAGACAACATTTAAGTATTTACAATGAACAATTATCCAGAGTACTGGATTACTCCCAGTACCATGCGCTAGTTAGTGTAGGAATAGTAGGATTAAACAGGCTAACACGTGGCTGGAGAAATGGTGCACGATGGAGGGCTTCAGATTCATGGGGCATTGGAATCAGTTCTGGGGCAGGAGGGACCTGTTCAAGCTGGAAGGGTTGCAACCCAACAGAGCTGGGACCAATGTTCTTGTGGGGAGTGTTGTGTATGTACCTTTAAGGGAATAACTGGTCTCAGACTGCAGTACCGGCAGTGACCACCCCTGTATAAAAGGCCCTAGCAGGCTTCTGTAGTTTCAGTTTCCAGGTTGTCTCCATTCAGTAAAGACTTGTTATAATCAACTCCTGCAGTCCGTGTCTCAATTATACACGGACATAATACTGGCGACGAGTAAGAAACGAACTTACCTGCAACTCGGCAGCACCTCAGACGACGTTATTGAAGGTCGAAGCCAGAAGAAAGAAAAAAAAAAATAATCCAAAGAAACTCGAGAAACGGACGTCGACCGTGGGCAACCGCCCTCCAAATCATCAAATTGAAAAGTGCAGGAGAGACTGTCGAGAGCCAGGCTTGGTCTCCAGTCTGTGGTTTCCCAGCTAATCGGGCTGGTGGCAGGTAGTGCACTGATCCTTCCTGGGCTGCGGCGGGCTAGAGCTCGATCGGGTGGCTCTGCAACGGGGCCGGGCAGCGAGTCGGGAAGCAAAGAGAGAGAGAGAGGGTGGAGCACACAGGGCGCGGCCGGTGCTTCGCAGCCGGGCAGCGTTCGGCCCTAAGAAGAGGGAGGGAAGTGTCCCAGAGGGTCCGCTCCACGACGGGAACGGTTCTTCAATTAACGGAGCAAATATTGAAGCGCGATAGAAAAATAAAAATACCGCGGAGAGCGGCGTTGGCAGCAGTGATCGGGGAGGCGTGAAGGCCAAAGGGCGTCGCCATTACAGGATAGTAAAATAAATATAATCGCCAGCAACAGTGTTGGCAGCAGCGGCAGCGGCGGGAAAGCGCGGGAGGCGCCATCTTAACTCGGCGGGGAAGAAGGAAAAGCGTGGGAGGCGCCATTTTGATCCATCGGGGACGAAGGCAAAGCGCGGGAGGCGCCATCTTAGATTTTCAAGATGCCAAAGACTGGCAATATCACTGCCTTTGATAATGCAATAGAAGACTGGACCACGTATGTGGAAAGAGTCGAGGTATATTGCGAGGCAAACGAAATAGCCGATGAGAAAAAGGCATCGGTATTGCTAAATTTAATGGGCGCAAGAACGTACGGCCTATTGCGAGACCTGATTACTCCAGCCAAACCGAAGGCAAAGAGTTTTAACGAAATTGTTGCTATCCTACAGGAACACCTAAATCCTACACCGCTGCTGGTAGCAGAAAGATTTAAATTCCACAGGAGAAATCAGCATAAAAATGAGAGCAATGCTGATTACCTTACGGAACGATGCAAGCTATCAAAGCGCTGCCAGTTCGGAGCAGGACTGGCAGATACCTTACGGGACAAATTTGTCTGTGGACTCCTGAGTGAAGGAACCCAGAAGAGGTTACTCTCAGAGAAAGAGCTGACGCTAGAAAAGGCTTTCAGCGTGGCAGTATCGTACGAAGCAGCAGCAAGGGGAGCTGTGGAAATACAACAAAAGCCACAGGAATACGGCACCCACGAAATGACACGGGGATTTGCAAAATGTTATCGCTGCGGCAGAACAAACCATGACCAGAAGGACTGCTGGTCCAAGGACAAAATATGCAGGCAATGCGGAAAGATGGGACACATTGCACTAGTTTGCAGGTCTGGGAAGAAGACCAACGACAACAAAAAGGCTACTAAGGAACCGTACAGGAAAGTACAAAAGATGACGGTCAGTAGTTCCGAAGACCAGATGAGCGATAGTGAATCCGGGAACAAGAGACTAAGCTGTCTCAAACTTCACAACATAATCGCAAAAGAGGATCACCGAACCATTTGGGTCACCCTCACGATAGCAGGGTCCCAAGTCAAAATGGAATTGGATACAGGATCAGCTCTAACCGTCATGAATCGACGAGACTACGAGCAGCTATTCTCACACATACCCTTCAGAGAGACATCCATTGTCTTGAGGACGTATACGGGGCAAAAAGTATACCCCAGAGGAAAAATAAGGGTGCCTGTCGAATACAACGGCAAGAAAATATGGAAATTGTATCTCTACATTCTGCAAGATGGTGGACCACCGTTATTGGGACGTGAATGGATCAGAAAGATAAGTTTAGACTGGCACTCCATTCAGGCACTGACGGTGGCTGGTAAAAAGGATGAAGACGTCACTCCTGGACGATTGTCAACAATCTTAGATGACGCCAAAGAGGTATTTCAACAAGAACTGGGCAAAATAGAGGAGAATGCAATTCCCAAGTTTTTCAAAGCAAGACCCGTACCATATGCAATTCGCCCAGCCGTCGAGGCAGAGCTGGAGAATCTGCAGAAGGCAGGCGTGTTATCTAAGGTAGACTGGAGCGAGTGGGCGACACCCATCGTTCCTGTCATGAAGAAAACGTTAAACAATAAGTCTGAGGAGCCAAGGAAGGTTCGCATCTGTGGGGACTTCAAGGTGACGGTGAACCCAGTCCTTCACACAGTACAATATCCTCTTCCAAGGATAGAAGATATCTTCGCCTCACTATCTGGAGGGAAGCGTTTTACAAAAATTGACCTAGCACAAGCATATTTGCAGATGGAGGTTGAAGAATCCTCTAGGAAGTATCTCACGATAAACACTCACAAAGGTCTTTACCAGTATAATCGACTGGTATTCGGAGTAACATCAGCTCCGGCGATATGGCAAAGAGCGATGGAACAAGTCCTGCAAGGGATTCCGGGGACTCAGTGTTACTTGGACGACATCCTAGCGACAGGTGAAGATGACAGTGAACACCTTGCCAACCTAGAGCTGGTGCTCACTAGACTACGTGAACATGGGCTACGAGCCAATCGCCCTAAGTGCGAGTTTTTTAAGAAACAGATATCGTATTGTGGCCATGTGATTGATGAAGAGGGGTTGCATAAGTCCCCTGACAAAATTGAAGCGGTAGTTAAGGCTCCAGCACCTGAAAATGTGTCGCAACTGAGGTCATTCCTCGGATTGGTGAATTACTACCATAAGTTTTTGCCGAATTTGTCCACAATTCTGCATCCACTGAACGCCCTACTACAAACTGGAATAGCATGGAAATGGAGCGATGAATGTAAGTGGGCCTTTCAGAAGAGTAAGGACCTAATCACTTCAAGAGAAGTATTGGCTCACTACAACCCATCACTACCGATAAGACTGGCGTGTGATGCGTCTCCCTACACCGTTGGGGCGGTACTGTCACATAAATTACTTGATGATTCAGAGAGGCCGATAGCTTTTGCGTCACGCTCGTTAACTTCAGCCGAGCGTAACTACGCCCAGATTGACAGAGAGACCCTCAGCCTGGTGTGGGGGGTGAAGAAGTTCAATCACTACCTGCACGGTCAGAAATTTACTCTATTAACTGATCATCAACCTCTCGTCTCCATTTTCAACCCTCAGAAGGGCGTACCGATAATGACGGCACAACGGCTACAGAGGTGGTCCCTTTTCCTAGGGGCACACCAGTATGACATCGAGTACAAAGGAACTAAACAGCATGGGAATGCTGATGGATTGTCGCGCCTACCGTTGCCGACAGTGGAAGAAGAACTGGCAGTGGATCCAATGGAGTTATTCCACTTGACTATAGTCGAATGTCTCCCTGTGACGAATGCAAACATAGAAAAGGAAACACGAAATGACCCGACACTCTCCTGGGTCTATGATTTAGCGGTGAAGGGATGGCCAGCACATGGCGAACCACTGCTGCCAGCATTCTCGCCAAGAAGAGAACAGCTGTCAGTGTGCAGAGGAACCTTGATGTGTGGATCCAGAGTAGTAATTCCACCCAAATTGAAGGATAGAGTGCTCAATGAGCTTCATGAGGGTCATCTGGGAGGGGTAAAAATGAAGAACTTAGCCAGAGCGTTTGTGTGGCGGCCGGGAATCGATAGAGAAATCGAAGAGATGACCAAGAGCTGTATAGGATGCCAGAAGGTCCAAAACGCCCCACCACAAGCCCCTCTACATCCATGGGAGTGGCCCTCATCTCCATGGCAAAGGGTGCACATTGATTTTGCTGGTCCCTTTATGGACTCGATGTTTTTAATTACGGTGGATGCACATTCAAAGTGGCCAGAGGTAATAAAAATGTCCTCAACCACCACAGAAAAAACTATCACAGTCTTACGAACCATATTCGCCAGGAATGGGATGCCTGAGCAGATTTACTCTGACAATGGACCACAGTTTGTGTCTGAAGAGTTCCGGAGGTTCTTAAAGAACAATGGTGTTAAGCATTACATATCCGCCCCATATCATCCAGCCACTAATGGATTGGCCGAGAGGTTTGTTCAAACATTCAAGAAGGCTATCAAGGCAATGTGTAATGAAGATATACCCCTACAACACAAGGTGGATAACTTCTTGTTTGCCTACCGGAATGCGATGCATGCGGTTACCAACCAAACTCCAGCCATGATGTTCTTCAATCGAAGACTACGATGCTGCTTGGATTTGGTTAAGCCAAACGTCAGAAGAGGTGTGGAGAACAGGCAGTTTCAGAATATGAATGAAAGGCCGACCAGGAGTTTTAAGATAGGTCAACCAGTTTTGGCCCGGGACAACCGCACAGAGAAATGGCAGCCAGGAACGACCTGTACACGGCAAGGACCTCTAATGTATACCGTGGACGTTGGAGAGAGCATTGTAAGACGCCATGCTGGCCAGATTCTAGAGTCACTGGAAAACGTCAACTCCACACCACGATCTGATACACCTGGTGATGAAACCGAAGTACCAATTGCATCTACCGCAGAATCGGTGATATTGGAAGCAGACGAACCAAACAACGACATTGATCCCGACTCAACCTTGCCAGAAGAACCTGATATCCCAAAGAGGCGTTATCCAGACAGAATCAGGAAGCCTCCTCAAAGACTGAACTTATAATTGCTTAACTTCAACCAATGTATCTAGCAACCGTAGTTGTAATTAGTTATTATTTAGTTGTTAAATGAATGTTATGTACTGTTTATCTAAAAGGGGAGGAATTGTTGTGTATGTACCTTTAAGGGAATAACTGGTCTCAGACTGCAGTACCGGCAGTGACCACCCCTGTATAAAAGGCCCTAGCAGGCTTCTGTAGTTTCAGTTTCCAGGTTGTCTCCATTCAGTAAAGACTTGTTATAATCAACTCCTGCAGTCCGTGTCTCAATTATACATGGACATAATAGGGAGATTAACTAATGCTGTGGGGGAGGGTTTAAACTAATTTGGCAGGGGGATGGGCACCAGGATGAACTATTAGAGAGGAGAAACAAGGTGCACAGAGGACTGGGAGAGACAAATAGCACTAGAGTGTAAGATTTTGGATCACAGGTCACACACGGATTACCCAGAGGGCCTTAGGCATTGTAAGGCGTTTTCTTAAGGAGCGGCAGTTTAAGTTAAGTACAACACGCAATCAAGATAGACATAGTGCACACACGACCATGACAAGCAGCTGGTATCGATCCTGATCAGACAGACGGCTGGCATGCGTGAACAGCTCTTCACTTCCCTTCACCGTCTGTGCCAGAAGCTCTTTAGATATCTCTTTTACTCTCTTTTTAGGGGTGGGCCCAGCGTAGATTATCAAAGATACAGTCAACAATTTTTCTAGCACACAAACAGCAGACAGCTAGTCTGGAAACAAGGTCATCGCCGCGGTGCAGAATGTTATAACATCCACAGGGAACCAAGAACATAAACAAATTCTAAGCATCTATCCAGTTATTCTAACACCAGTCTGAAGAGACTTTTTTGTCTCAAGCTATTTCTTCCAATTCACGATTTCTTACAACTCCCCACCTTGAGAAGGTAATATCCTTATTGACTTCTCACAATCCTCTTTTGACAAATCTAGCTAGTTCTAAGTTATCGGCCTGCTGATACCATTCTTGCCCAGGGTTGCTCACTGGTATTATAAGCTACTTCCCACCACTCGTAGTCCCCTAATTTGCTTATTGCTTTCTTAACTTGGGCGTTAGTTAGTAGGGAGACTCAGAAATGAAGATTTCCCCCTTCCTTACAGTCCATTCTTTTGAGGGGGAGGAGCAACCTCCAACCCCTTATACTGGTTCAGTTCACTGTTCCGGTGTTCCAATACTGCCCCACCTGGGAGATTTTCTGTTTCTTCTATCTTTCCTGATCTTACTCCGCCTGGGGTCTCCTCTACGTTGCTTCGGATCTTCCCTTTCAGTGTGCTCAATTAATCTGTTAGTGTTGGTTAGTCATAGGCATGACTACACAATTGGCTTGTGCATCAAGATCTTACTACATGGGCTACATATATCAAATACACTATCAATATAAGTTGGAGAACTACCAGAGTGTGTGAAATGATATGAACCTAAGGGTGTGCTGATATATTAAGCCCAATATCCCACCAGTGTGAATCGTCCTCTATGCTGTCAATTTCAATATCTATTCTCGAGTTGTGTTGCTCCAAAACATAAAAATGCTTTAGGGAGGAGTTCAGTCGCATCACGAGCTCACTGAAACCCTCAGACAACAGGGGAATGTCGTACCCGAATTGCGCAGCTCATACTTAAGTGCATCATTTACTGTCAGTTTCACTTGAGCATAGGTTTTGATATTGAGTAAAACGTGTTGGTTGATGGTTGTGGGTAGATGTGGCATGAAGCAGAAACTGGGGTTATTAATTGGACAGGTCCTGTTAGACCCGTAAAGCATGGTAGCTGCGGTAGTAGTGTCACAGGAGGCACCACCAAAATCACCTCATACTGGATTCGTACTGGCTTTTCCCACGCTCTGTTACCTACAAAACACAATTATTACAGTCACAGTTAAATTCAGTCTTACAATCATTTCAGGCGACATTACAGTTTAACATCTAATCAACAAGTCATGGACTTAAAGGATTCTCCAGATCTTTGTTACTCGTATCCATCTTATGGATAATTCTTGCTAAACATGATTTCTCCTTAGCCTTCAATTGTCCCAATCCAAATTCCATGTAACTCTCTGCTTCAACTTCTAACAGGTACCAGAGTGTTTAACTCTATTCTGATTGTTTCATTAATTAGACAGTTTCTCGATGGAGTATGTGTAAATGCTTTAAAAGTTATCTCACTCTCCTAAGCCACAATAACCATTTCATGTCGTACTGTTGTCAAGTAACTGAGCATGTCTGAAACCCGTTCTTCAGTGCAAATTCACCATGCATTTCCGGATGGTAATTGTTTCATACGTAACAAATCACATTTGCACACTCATATCGGTATCTCAATATCGTGCCAT
This sequence comes from Somniosus microcephalus, assembly GCF_052327205.1. NCBI lineage: Eukaryota > Metazoa > Chordata > Chondrichthyes > Squaliformes > Somniosidae > Somniosus > Somniosus microcephalus. Next base: position 195,791,679 of record NC_140992.1, on the reverse strand, counting down.
CCGATACAAACCATTCTCGGGCTTTCAGGTGATTTTATCAAAAGATTGTAGTCGTCTAGAGATCTTTGCTCATCTCCCTCTGCTTGGTCCCGATGTCTTGGGTTGTGGCCAGGCTATCAATGCAGTTTTCTTAAAAGATACATAGGCAAGGACAAAAATGTCTCCAAGAGAAAGCTATCAGTTTGCTATTCATAACTACACTTTCCTGACTTTCACTAGAATGAAAATTCCCATTCATACCAGATTCTATCTCATTCACGAGTGTCTGGAGAAACTTTATAGTCCAATACAATATTAAAGATAGAAAACCTAGATCAAAGTTGTTTGGTGAACCAATTTTTTAAAAAGCTGCCAGCGGAAAGGGTTAACTCCTTTGCAGGTTTACAAGAAGGCGGAGCAAATATTGTCAGAATCAAGCAATTGCATCACTTCGCGTAAATTTTAAAAATTTTCCCGATCAAAAAAGACAGTTTGATTTTCACATTTAAACAAAACAAATCAAACTGCCTTGGAAAATTCATGACAGCAACCGCAACTCCAAGGTTAAATCTTAGACTGAAACTTAATCTTTTGTTAAACAAACTTTTTTTGTTTTCCTCAGCTTTTAGCTTCGAAACATTCATACAGGCTTTTTTGTTTAAAAGGGACACTACACTGAGAGTAGTAAAGGGACAGAATCTTTCTTTTCTCCTTTCTTTATTTCATCATAGATTAATCTTATCCTTTTTCTCATAAGCCAATTTTCATTTACTGATGTTTTCTACTGAATCTCATTCTGTACTGATTACTGCCACTCGGAATCTGGGAGAATAGGGTGGGTGTCTCCCGAACCACCGGGGCACATGCGGGGGTGACTGAGTTGAGTTTGTGATAGTCGATAGTCATCCGATAGTCATCCGGTTTTCTAACCGGCCAAACTGGGGAGCTGGTTGTGAACGTGCCTTTGCGAACAACACCCTGCTTTAGCTCCAAGTGAAGGGAGTTGTTTGGGTTGAATTGTCAAAGCCCGATAAAACTTGGGGCGCGCCCTTTGCAGGATCGGAGTGGGGATCATGAATGATGGTGGCGGAGAAGCCGGAGTCAACTAACATTCATTGATGATGGGCTCCAGAATCAACAGTGCGGATTACCGGTCTCCCACCACCATCGTATCGGAGAGGGAAAGTTACCTCAACCTGAAAGGCCTGCAGGAGTCACAGGGGAGGTGGAAACGAATCCGTCGACTCGGGATGCTGATGCACCGCAGCAACCAGTCGGGCTCCCAGTCTGATGGTCAAAGCCACTATGGCTGCCTCTATTCTCTCTAGTCACTGTTCGACCAGGTTGGGGTCTGCTTGCCTTAGGGGGTTGTTGTTGCATTGACCGGCATAGTGGCCTAGACGGTGGCAGATGCAGCAACACACCGAGGCACCTTTTCCTGGCGCGGGAGCTTTGGAAGGCCCTGACTTTGGGTTTGACAGCGGACCTTCAACGACCATTACTGTAACTTTAGCAGGTGTCCCAGGGATATTGGCATGGGTCTGATCCCAAGCAGTTCAGACATGGGTGCGTACTTGTTCCCATGGGGTGTCTTTGGAGACGTAAGCGCCCAGCGCATTACGGACCAATGGTTGGAGGCCATTCAAAAAAAGGATTTTGAAGCCCGAGGAGTTAAAGTAGTCCCCTCTACCACCCCTGGTGCGCTGGAAAATGTCATGGAGTTTATGCGCGAAGGCATTCGGGCTTTCGGTAGGGCCCTGTTTGGAGCTAGTTAGGACCTGGTGGAAGTCAATACCCATCTCCCCTAGTGCTTGGCATAGTTCTACCTCAATATTCTCTATCACACCAAACACCAGAATGCCCTGATCCATTTCTTGTTTTAATTCTGAGGAACACGCAGCCAGGAGGACCTGGTTAAGGCCATCCATTTCTAGTTCTGGGTGGATGATTATAAAAATCCTCCACCGCTGCCTGAGGTCGAGGGGGCTGGTGTTCATGTCCACCATCCCTAGGTCATCCTTTAGTACCCTGGCCTCAACAGCGGAAAGGGGCCTATGCGTGGTCGTGGTGACCATTTCCCCCCTGTCATGAGTGGTCGAGGAGAAGGATTGGACGCCTTCCACCTCCTCTTCAGTCTGGTGCTGAGGCTGACGGGCAGCATTGGCCCAAGTGACCACACACACTGGTATTGCCCTGTTTGCTTTGTTTGCTTTGCCATCCTTGTATGGTGGAGGCGGAGCAGAGGGAATGGGGTCCTCAGCTATATTGTCCCAGCAAAGGTTGGGATTTTTCACTTTGATGTTGGAGACAGCAGCCACCACTGCCCGTTGTTGGCCAATTTGCGCCTGCAGCTGTTGGATTCTTTCTAAGCACGGGCCATGGTCTGCTTCGGGGGAGACTTAGGTTTGGCGCCGGTTTAATTCCCTTCACGTTCTCCTTGCATCCGCTAACTCCTCACACAATCTGGTGTTTTCTGCCTGTAGTTCAATATTCTGTTTGAGTATTTTATCTAGTTTCTTTTGTGTGCGCTGCATTTTGTCATGAATCTTTTGTTCCCAGCGCAACTGGTTGTGGAGGGCAGGAAGGTTCTCTCGCCTTCCACATCTTTCTTCCCACATCTGGCATACTAAATCTTTTAACTTTTTAGTCTCCCTATTTAACTGGGCAGCACACAAATGTGCCCCCTGTCTTGACCTCTCTTTAATTTAAGTTTGTTTTTCTGAACATCCTCAGAGAGTTTATCATTGATGTAGTCACAGTCCCCGTTACTGTCCTCTAAGATTTTTAGGAGGTCCACTGCTGTGGACGTGCCGACTTTTTGTGTCAGGCTGTCTACTAGCTGTTCCCGATGGTAGGCCAATGCCATTGTTCCTCTGGTTTACCTTTACCTCACTCTCTCTCCCCTCTTTCAGGGAGGTCCCACTTAGTCTTAAGTGACGACCATGTGTGGTCGACCAAGTCCCTCCGCTCCCCACAACCGGAACCTTACAACTCCCAACACTGTGATCCCACTTCTGGCACCACTGTAAGATTTGGATCACAGGTCACACACAGATTACCCAAAGGGTCTTAGGAGTTGTAAGGCATTTTCTTAAGGAGTAGCATTTTAAGTTAAGTACAGCACGCAATCAAAATAGACATAGTAGACATACAACCGTAACAAGCAGCTGGTATCGGTCCCGATCAGACAGACGGCTGGCGTGCGCAAACAGCTCTTCACTTCCCTTCACTGTCTGTGCTGAAAGCTCTTTAGATATCTCTTTTACTCTCTTTTTAGGGGTGGGCCTAGGGTAGATTAGCAAAGTTACAGTCAACAACCTTTCTAGTACTCAAACAGCAGACAGCTAGTTTAGAAACAAGGTCACCGCCATGATGCAGAATGTTATAACATCCGCCAGGAACCAAGAACATAAACAAATTCTAAGCGTCTATCCAGTTATTCTAACACCAGTCTGAAGAGACTTTTTTGTCTCAAGTTATTTCTTCCAATTCACAATTTCTTACAACTGTAAAGAATAGTTCAGAAATAGGAGGGATCAGACAGGGGACAAAAGCGAGGCAGTCTAAGATGGGTTTGGCGTGCATATGCGATAAGGCACAGAGCATGGTAAATAAGGTAACAGTGTAAAGGGCAAAGAGGGGGAGGAATTCCTGAAATATGTACAAGGGAACTTTCATGATCAATGTGTTTCGAGCCCAATGAGAAAGGAAGCAGTGCTGGATCTAGTTCTGGGAATGAAGTGGGACAAGTGGAGCATGTTTCAGTGGGAGAGCATTTGGGGAACATTGATCATAATAAGGTTTAGAATAGTTATGGAAAAGGACAAAGAACAATCAAGGATAAAAACACTTAACTGGAGGAGGTCTAATTTCAATGAGTTGAAAAAGGATCTGGCCCAGGTGGATTGGAATCAAAAAGTTGGTAGGCAAAATAGTAATTGAACAATGGCAGTCCTTCAAAGAGGAGATGGTTCAGCTACAGAGTAGACACATTCCCACAAGGGGGAAAGGAAAGACATCCAAAGCTAGAGCTCCCTGGATGGCTAAAGACAGAGATTAAAATTAAACAGAAAAAGGAAGATTATGACAACTGTAAGGTTCAAAATACAGTAGAGAATCAAGCTGAATACAGAAAGTACAGAGGAGATCTAAAAAGGGGAATTAGAGAGGCAAAGAGAGAGTATGAGAATAGATTAGCTAGTAACATAAAAGGTAATCCAAAAGTCTTTTGTAAACATATATATAGTAAAAGGGTAGTCAATGGGTGGGGCTGATTAGGGACCAAAAAGGAGATCTGCTTGTGGAGGCAGAGGGCATGGCTGAGATATTAATTGAATACTTTGCATCTGTCTTCACTAGAGAAGAGGATGCTGTCAATGTAGCAGTAAAGGAGGAGGTGGTAGCAATATTGGATAGGATAAAAATAGATAAAGGAGGTACTTAAAATGTTAGCAGTAGTAATTTCACCTGGTCCGGATGGGATGCATCCTAGGTTACTAAGGGAAGTAAGGGTGAAAATTACGGCGGCTCTGGCCACAATCTTCCAATCCTCCTTGGACATGGGGGGTGGTGTCAGAGGACTGGAGGATTGCAAATGTTACACCCTTGTTCAAAAAAAGGGGAGAGGGATAAACCCGGCAATTAAGGCCAGTCAGCCTAACCTCAGTGGTGGGGAAACTTTTAGAGACAATAAACCGGGACAAAAATAATTGCCACTTAGAAAAGTATGAACTAATAAATGAACATCAGCACAGATTTGTTAAAGGCAAATTGAGTTTGACTAACTTGTTTTAGTTCTTTGGTGAAGTAATGGAGAGGGTGGATGAGGGTAGTGCGGTTGATGTTGTGTATATGGACTTTCAAAAGGCATTCGATAAAGTACCACATAATAGACCTTTTAGCAAAATTGAAGCCCATGGGATAAACAGGACAGTAGCTATGTGGATGCAAAACTGGCTAAGAGACAGAAAGCAGAGAGTAGTGGTTAACAGTTAAGTATACAGTGGTGTCCTCCAGGGGCCGTTATTAGGATCACTGCTCTTTTTGATTCATATTAATGACCTGGACTTGGGTATGCAGGGCATCATTTCAAAATTTGCAGATGACACGAAACTCAGAAATGTAGTAAACAATGAAGAGGATAGTAACAGACTTCAGGAGGACATAGACTGGTAAGCTGGGCAGACACATGGCAGATGAAATTAACACAGAGAATTGTGAAGTGATACATTTTGGTAGGAAGAATGAGTAGAGGCAATACGAACTAAATGGTACAATTTTAAAGGGGGTGCAGGAACAGAGACCTGTAATTGTGGTTGTGGTGGTTGAAGGTCAATCATCACAGTCCCAGGACATCACTGCAGAAATTCCTCAGGGCAGTGTCCTAGGCCGAACCATCTTCAGCTGCTTCATCAATGGCCTTCCCTCCAACATAAGGTCAGAAATGGGGATGTTTGCTGATGACTGCACAGTGTTCAGCGCCATTCACAACTCCTCAGATAATGAAGCAGTCCATGCCCGCATGCAACAAGACCTGGATGACGTTCAGGCTTGGGCTGATAAGTGGCAGGTAACATTCACACCACAGAAGTGCCAGGCAATGACTATCTCCAACAAGCAAGAGTTTACCCACCTCCCCTTGACATTCAACGGCATTACCATCGCCGAATCCCCCACCATCAACATCCCGGGGGTTACCATTGACCAGAAACTTAACTGGACCAGCCACATAAATACTGTGGCAACAAGAGCAGGTCAGAGGCTAGGTATTCTGTGGCGAGTGTCTCACCTCCTGACTCCCCAAAGCCTTTCCACCATCTACAAGGCACAAGTAAGGAGTGTGATGGAATACTCTCCACTTGCCTGGGTGAGTGCAGCTCCAACAACACTCAAGAAGCTCGACACCATCCAGACAAAGCAGCCCGCTTGATTGGCACCCCATCCACCACCTTAAACATTCACTCCCTCCACCACCGGTACACCATGGCTGCAGTGAGTACCACCTACAAGATGCACTGCAGCAAGGCTTCTTCAGCAGCACCTCCCAAACCCATGACCTCTTCCACCTAGAAGGACAAGGGCAGCAGGCGCATGGGAACACCACCACCTCCAAGTTCCCCTTCAGGTCACACACCATCCTGACTTAGAAGTATATCGCCGATCCTTCATCGTCGCTGGGTCAAAATCCTGGAACTCCCTACCTAACAGCACTGTGGGAGTACCTTCACCACATGAACTGCAGCAGTTCAAGAAGGCAGTTCACCACCACCTTCTCAAGGACAATTAGGGATGGGCACCAAATGCTGGCCTTGCCAGTGACGCCCACATCCCATAAGCAAATAAAAAAATTACAAAAATAAAAAATTGTATGTACAAGAATCTTTGAAGGCGACAGGACAAGTTGAGAAGGCTGTTAAAAAAGCAGAGGGATCTTTGGCTTTATTAATAGAGGCATAGAGGACAATAGCAAGGAAGCTATGCAAAACCTTTATAAAATATTGGTTAGGCCCCAGCTGGAGTATTGTGTTTAATTTTGGGCACCACACTTTAGGAAGGATGTCAAGGCCTTGGAGAGGGTGAAGAAGAGATTTACTAGAATTGTACCAGGGATGAGGGACTTCAATTATGTGGAGAGACTGTAGAAGCTGGGGTTGTTCTCCTTAGAGTCGAGAAGGTTAACAGGAGATTTGACCAAGGTGTTCAAAATCATGAATGGCAGAAGGGTCGGTAACCAGAGAATACAGATTTAAGGGGATTGGCAAAAGAACTAGAGACGAGATGAGGAAACATTTTCTTACATAGCGAGTTGTTGTGATCTGAAATGCGCTACCTGAAAGGGTGGTGGAAGCAGATTCAATAGTAACTTTCAAAAGGGAATTGGATATATACTTGAAGGGGAAAAAATTACAGGACTATGGAGAAAGAGCAGAGGAGCGGGACTAATTGGATAGCTCTACCAAAGAGCTGGCACAGGCACAATGGGCCGAATAGCCTCCTTCTGTGCGGTACCATTCTACGATTCTGTTCCAGAAAGTTTGCATTCAGACCTCCCTGGACTCATCTAAAGGCCTTTTACACAGAGCGTCTAGTTTTCCTGTAGATTGGGGAGTATCACCATGTGGAGGATCCTTTGAGTGGCAGCCAGTACCTTGTGGATCACTAAACAAAACAGTGGAATGACACAGATCATGACACACTATCCTGGTTTTGCAAGTGTTGAGTAAACACTCCACTTCTGTGCTCCTGGAAAATTGCTGGCTAGGAATGGGCAATTCCTGAAGTGTGCCGGGAATGCAGAAGTTGATTTTCTTTTACCCCAAGTAGTTTCTTAACCATTTTGTTTTTTATAGTGCACAGTTTGTTCTATCTGTGGCAGGAAGTTCAGTAGCATTACTGACATTGCGTGTAAATGTGTTTCCTTTTAATATCTTTCCAAATGTATTAATAAAGTTTACTGTTGTGATTTTAGAATAATTTTAGGGAGAAGATCGCCAGCTCAGGATCTCCAAGCAGCACCTTATTTTCTTGACTTCCAAAATGGCTCACTCACCTGACAAACACCTAAGGCCCAAAACCGGCCTCAAAGGGAGACTGCATACAGACTTTGGCCTGGATTTCCTCCATTATCCTGCCCAAAATTGAGCCAGAAACAGTAAGAAAATGGGCCAGCAAGACGTACCGCCACTTGTCCACCCTGGCCTTGATTTTCCTCACCCTGCTCCCACTCCGGCCCCGAAAGGCCACCTCTCATGTAAATTACTAAGGGTAGGCAGGGTCTGGCAAATCGACACATTTTCTTGCCTTCTGCCCCTGGTGGTAATCCCTGATCCTGCAGGAGAAGGCGCCCAATTTGGGAGGGAGAAGCCCAGTAGGAGGCACCTCTCCTTCCCATTTGGCCACATATTCTTACCTTTTTCAGCCTTTGCTTAGTCTAAGGCCTTAAAGCTGCCTTTCCCTCTTTCATCTCCGAGGCTCTTCTGTCCTTTTTAAATTGTCCCTTCTCCTCGGTTTCTGCAGCTGCTGCCCCGCTGCTGGAATTTTCCTCGGGAGCAGTGGCAGGCTCCCACTTCCTGGCGGGGCCATGCAGAACCAGGATAACGGGTCAGAGTCATGGGAGGGAGGTGGCAGTTGGCAGAAGTCTCACCCAACGCTCCTGGGGCAGGAAATGGAATATCCGGGCCCTGAAGTAGAACTCAGCACCCATAACGTCACCTCTGTGTAACTTACCCAAACTGACTTTAGTTATCTTGAGACCAACAGTGTGGCAAGAATTTAATGATCAACCCAAGCAGTTGAAAAGTTCCCATAAAATGCAGTAAATTAGTTTATATTCTGCTGCAGATATATACCAGTGCATGTCTAGATACTTTCAGTGCGTCTCTTTGGCCCAAATTTTTGCCATTGAGGACATCGCAAATCTTGCAGACCTGGCGGCGCATTTACTTCCAGCCCTGTAGGTAAGAGATACTTAACTTTACTGCATGTCTCAGGTAGTGTGTTACTGATTCTTCACCTGGCTTTCATTGCGTCATGGGGTTTCGTTCAGTTGTAACCTTGTCTAATGAAACAATGATACATCTGCTTGGCTTTCCAGTAATTAATAAGTGGCTCCTTGCTGTAGCAGTATGATACGAAGTTGCTTTTGATGATGGATTATAAGCCACTGATGTTGACAATGGGCCAAAAGGAGGGATTCTAGTTCTAGAAAAAGATATAGACATGTTATGCAAAATTCTGATGCTGATGGATCATCTCAGTTACCTTTGATTAGTACAATATCTGAGAGAAAAGAATATTGTTACCGTGGTGGCTATACAAAGCCCTGGTTAGACCACACCTGGAGCACTGTGTTCAGTTCTGGGCATCACACCTTAGTAACAATATATTGGCCTTGGAGAGAGTGCAGGGTAGCTTTACCAGAATGATACTTGGACTCCAAGGGTTAAATTACAAAGAGAGATTTACAAACTGAATTTAGAAAGTTAGGGGGTGATTTGATCGGAGTTTTCAAGATGTTGGGGAACTGATAGGGTAGATAGAGAGAAAGTATTCCCGTTGGTTGGGGAGTCTAGGACTAGGGGACATAGTCTAAAAATTAGAGCCAGACCTTTCAGGAATTAAATTAGGAAACACTTCTACACACAAAGGGTGGTAGAAGTTTCCAACTCTCTTCCGCAAATGGCAATTGATGATAGGTCAATTGTTAATTTTAAATCTGAGATTGATAGCTTTTGTTAACCAAAGGTATTAAGAGATATGGGCCAAAGTCAGGTATATGGAGTTAGGTCACAGATCAGCCATGATTTAATTGAATGGTGGAACAGGCTTGAGGGGCTCAATGGCCTACTCCTGTTCCTACATTCCGATGTGTTTTGTGACATACAGAGTGAATGTTCTGACCATTGTCCCATGCTCCTGATAACACCGAGTAAAATCTACACTCAGACAAACTTTCTAAAAGATTCTGATGTGTACCAGTCGCTGCAGGATTGTCCATTTTGTCAAGATAATCAACCCAAACATTGTTATAGAGCCAGATAATCCCTGGATTTGGCCTTTATGTTTACGGCACTAATTCCATATTGATTTTGGTAGTCCATTTTTTAAGGAGAATGTTCTTGTTTTGGTGGATGCTGGATCTAAAACTGCGAATTTAATTGAAGAGGTGGGATGGGGGCGGGACAGCTTGTTTCCGGGTTCCAGTCCTGCTCCCAGCTGCATCCGCTCTGCAGATGTGATTTCCCTTGATTGGCCTTGTTAAGGCCACCCTGCAGGCTTACCGGCCAATTAACAGGAAGCGGGCCTGATGACGTCATTTGATGACGCGTCATCTGCCGGTTTCCTTAAAGGAACCACGTCCACATGGAGTTTGACAGTTGTTCTGTCAGTGTTGAGGAGCTGCAAACACTGACAAGCACTGCACAAAGGTGAACGCTTGCACCCAGGCTCTCCAATGACACCCTGCATATGCTTATGGAGGGAGTCACAGCTCGCAGGGAGATTCTATTCCCTTCCAAGGGCGGAAGAGGCCTCCCCAGGACACCAACTTACCTTGCACCTCCACCTAAACCTCTCTATCTACTTTATCACTTCCCCATCTCACTGGCCACCCCTCATACACACCCTCATCCTAATGCAAGCATACCAACTAACAATACACAAGGGTAGGCACTTGAGAGGTTTAGCCAATGTCCATATGAAGTTTCTGGTAATGTGTTGTCATACAGTGAAATCTCTTTTTCAAAAAGTGTCCCTTATTGGACAGATCTGAGCGCACCTTGAGAAGTGTTTTACTGAGTCCCAGTGATTGTTCTTTCATAACTTCCCCCCACCCGCCACCCCCCCCCCGCCCCTTCGCTTCAGCTATAGTGATGAGTGTGCATGGAATGGCTTGGATATTAATGGGATGCTTCACGGTGCTGGTGTGGGATGGTGGCAACCTGGCACATCATGTGGCAGCCAGGGTTTACAGCGTCAAGTGAAGAAAATCTGGCCATGGTGATGCCGTCCCTGGCCTCCCGGCCAGCAAATTTTGTCAGGGGCTGATGCCCTGTATCCAGTGCAGCATCAGGTGATGGTGGAGAAGTTTGGTGATGAGGTTGGTGATGTTGGTGTTGGGGCTGATCATAGAAGGATTCGGAGGACCAAGGTCTAATTGTTTCATTGGCTCTGATGTTGCTGGAATAGATGGCAGCTGCAGGTGAGATGACAGAAGCGATCTGTCAATGGTGAGAGAGGTTCTCCCAATGAGGTGGCACTGGACATATAGTTGGATCTAAAAACTTGTAAGCTAAAGAAATCTCTACGGCCTAGAAATTGAGTTTTGGCTTAGCCAGGGCTTTAGCGCCGGAAGTTAGGGCCGGCGCTAAGTCCCCCTGCGCGCGCCAAAAATTCAGCAGGGCCGCGCCCAAACGGCTGCCGGCGCTACTGAAGGGTCTTTGCGGCGGTAAATCGGCGCTAACTGCCGTTTCGCACCGCAATTCCGGTGCTGCGGCACCCGATGCGGTGCGGCAGGCTCGGGAAGTGCAGGCCTCCTCCTTCCCTTAAGGAGGAGCTGCCTGCACCCGGCCGCGGCCCGCGAAAATCTTTTTAAAAATGAGCCCGGCACCTCGGACAAGTGCCGGGCTTGCTTCTGTTCCGGGGGGGGGGGGGGGGAAGTCCGGGGAGGGAGCTGCGGCCAGGCGGCCGGCGGGAAAGCGGCCAGCCGCCGCGGGGCCTTTAATGCGCCGGCGCAAAGACTTGTAAGACTCTGTTGCCAGAGTCTTAGTTGCGGCTGCCACGGGCGAGGCGGCCGCAACTGAATTTCGGCGCTGGGGCCCGTCGGCATGGCAACCGGGACGCTGCGCACACCGATGACGTCATCGGTGCCGGCGCAGCGCTACCGGTCTACCGCGGCGGAAGGGCCCCAGGCAATTTCGGCGCCGGCGCCAATTGCAGCGCTAGGCCCTCTAGCGCCGCAAAATCGGCGCTAAGGGCACTCAATTTCTAGGCCTACATGTATTAAAAATGCAGTAACCAACATTTTCTGTGCTCTGAAACTCACCATGTGCAACATGCAGCTGTCAGCTTTTTACAAACATCAGAGCAGACTCAAAACACGCCAGGTTGAGCAGGCATGCTCCCCGAACAGCGGGTAACCAGTTGGGGAGAAGGTAAAATTAGAAGTTAGCCTCAAAATACTCTTAAATTGGCTCTTAACAAGCCATTTAAGTAGCTGAATTGTCTCCCCCGTCGCTTGGTGTCAGGTCAGTTCTGCGCTGACAGACTCGACACCTGGGAGACTCACGTGGAGACGGGTTGACAGCGGGTTTCCTACCTCAGCGCGATTAAATTCACGGCCTAATTGCCAGAAGTCGCTCTGATCCCATCTTCATCACCACCTTATGGTGTTCTTATAATTATTTTAGTGAGAAGACATCAAACGCAGGCTCTGCAAACACCAGTTTACTTTTCTAATTTCTAAATTGGTTTACTCACATAGCCAATACCAAAACCTCAAAACTTCCATCAAAAAGAGGTTGTGTACAGAGATCTCAGCACTTCTCTAGTGGCCCTGGTACATAATTTAATTACACACTTTTTACAGCCACAAAGAGCAAAATCTAGAAGCATGTGAATCATTTGCGTTCTTGGGCTGTATAGTCCAGAAGCTTGGCAAACAATCATACTAATGAACCAAGTTAACAGCTGGTCACGAGCCAGATGTCCTTTGAAAGTGACTTGCACATCATTTCTGCCTGGTGGCAAAGTAGGGTAGAACGCTCGCTCAACACACAGGCTGAGTTAGACCTACAGGTCAGGAAAGTTTCAAATTGGTCTTCTTAAAGTTGGCCGGAGACACACCAACTCCAATCCTGAAAATGTAATCCACAACTGAAACTTCTTGAAGAGATGCAGGAAACTGCTGAAAGTTCTGAACAACACAAAAATGTATTGGAAGGGAGAGGCCACCACCAATGATAGTGACCTCTTAATGCAATGCAAAACGTAGACCTATTGCTCAAAAAGCAGAAGGATGAGGAGACTTTCTCAAGGGTGTCATCATAATTTGCAGGGTTTGATATGAATGGACGTTTTAAGTTATGTTAGTGCAGGCAGAATTCATGACTTAGGACACAAACGTTTTGAGGTCAACCACATAAACAGAGGCAGTGGTGCAGCATACATTTACCGTTTATTGTCCCTTATCAAATGGCCACAGATTGAAGTAATCGTCCGGAATATAGCAGGCTATCATTCAGTTACAGGCTGATGGCAAAGGATATTTTTAGTAATCACAGATGATACATAGCTGATAATCCCACGTTCATTGTTCTTTCTTTCTTGTCCACATGGATGGTCTATGCGAAAAGAAATAGTGGAAGTTTGGGGAAGGTCTTGTATGCAGGCTGGGGGAAGGTAACACAGCTAAGGTTCTAGTAAATATGATAAAACATGCTTATCCCTATCTTAATAGCTGATCCTGCTGGCCTGGTTTAGATCAGGTGCCGCAGACCACAAGAGGAGGCTGTTGCAGGACTTCTCCCGAATGGTTTGAGTAAAATGAAACTCTGGTTTGTCATTTTATGTATAAAATGGTCATTTTCCTAAGTCAAGATTGTAGAATGTTTATTTATTTATAAAATACAATTGTGATTACCCCCTCTTTAGTCGTGAAATCTAAACAGAATTATCATTTGTAAAATGCCACCTTTGTCACTAGGCTACAACCTTCAGTCCTCTGCATCCATCTTGGGTTTTGAAGTGTTTGCAGGTCCTCTTAAGTAAGTAGCTGGCTTCTTATGTGTCAGCTCTGTTCAGTTGGTATCACTTGCACTTCCGAACTTGGGTCCCACAGCAGGAGTTTGAGTGCATACACTAAGGCGACACTCCAGTGCAGTACTGAGGAAGTGCTACATTGTCTGAGCTGCCTTCCTTCAGATGAGACGATATACTAAGGCCCCATCTCCAAGTTCCAGTGGTTCAGGTAGATGTTAAGGGCCCCTTGCTCCAATTTGAAAGAGAAGAGGGAAATCTTCCAGTGTCCTGGCCAATGTTGCTCCAGCAACTCATAGCATCAAAACAAATTAGCTGATCATTCATCTCATTTTCGTATGCAAAATGGTTGCTTACATAGCAATGGTTACTCCATTACAAATTGTAAATAAAATGTTTTGAGATATTTCTGAGAGATGCTTTATAAATACAAGTCTTTTTCTTGACCCAAGAATTGGCATCTTCCTTTTAATAAATTCTTTCACTAAAATATGAAGCTCATTCTCTCTCACACCTTACAGAGCTTTGGTAGGCTGTTTTGTTTTTACTAATCCCAAGTGTAAAATAAGTTAGACTCTTTAACAAAGGCCTAGTGGTCAATTCTGGTTGTTAGCTATTTAACAAATTAAGTCATGAAAAAAACAGAAAATGTTATTAAGGCATATTCAGAGATAAGAGAATAACCTAACAGACTCCGCATCTAAATGTACCCACTGTCAGATCCATTCTTTCCATTTCTCTTGGTCCTGTCAGAATATTTAAAGTCCTGTCAGGAATTAAACTCAAAGAACGTAGCAAGAAGTCTACAACCACAAATCTGCTGCACTTGTTATTCACATTAAATATTTTACTGAAGTACAAGAAATGCAGCCAGCCAGAGACAACATTTACACAAGGTACAATACAGAGGCAGTAAGCCAGCATTATACAGAAGCAGTAGCAGCAGTATTGACAGACTTTATTGTGAAATCAGTGCTCCCAAATCATAATCTAGCTTTTTCCTTATGTCGCCAAGGTTCCTCTAGATTACCCCTGTAGTTTCCTGTAAAGTCTTTGGTTGTTTCCCTGTTTGCTTTCTGCCGATATTTACGCATAGGGACGATTTTATGAACGTACACTACCAGCGAGAGCCTCTCCTATAGGTTGCACATATTGGGAAATGATGGATGCACTGTCCCTCCATAAACTCTAGCTCATCAAAACTCTGCTACCCGTATCCTAACTTGCATCAGGTCCCGTTCACCCATCACCCCTGTGCTCGCTGACCTACATTGGTTCCCGGTTTAGCAACGCCTCGATTTTAAAATTCTCATCCTTGTTTTCAAATCCCTCCATGGCCTCACCCCTCCTTATCTCTGTAACCTCCTCTAACCCCACAACCCCCCCGAGATATCTGCCCTCCTCCAATTCTGGCCTCTTGCGCATCCCCAGTTTTAATCGTTCCATCATTGGCAGTCGTGCCTTCAGCTGCCAAGGCCCTAAGCTCTGGAATTCCTTCCCTAAACCTCTCCACCTCTCTACCTCTCTCTCCTCCTTTAAGACAGTCCATAGAACCTACCTCTTTGGCCAAGCCTTTGGTCACCTGCCCTAATTTCCCCTTCTGTGGCTCAGTGTCAAATTTTGTTTGATAACGCTCCAGTGAAGCGCCGTGGGATGTTTTACTATGTTAAAGGCACTATATAAATGCAAGTTGTTATTATTGTTGCTTTCTCTATGTGCACAGTCAGCAGGCAGGCCTTCTCATTGGTAGTGCACTATTTGTAAAATATGCTCTGTAATATTCTCCTCAGGTTCAGCATCACAGAGTACTGCCATAAACAAGCACCCACTCCCTTTGAAGCACAGTATGACTTTCCTTTCCCAATAACCTTGTACTTGCAGAGAGCAAATGGGTCAAATAGAGGCCACTTGTCACCATATTTCAACTAATGGATATATCACGTGCTGCAATGTGGTTTCTTCAACTTCAAAAACTCAGGAGAATAAATGTTGTTTCAGACTATGGTATAAGCCACAAACTACTAGGCAAAATGCATTGAACAGTAAACAGGTACATGAGCAGTAGCGAGAACAAACAATAGATTTACAATAATTATATACTTAACTATACCTCCTTTTGGATATAGAAAATAATAGTTACTTCTACGGTGGTAATACTCAATATAAAACTGAAGCTTGAAACAAGGCCCCTTATATGGCCATTCACAGCTAACCGACCGCTCAATCTCTGGCTTGTCTTGATCTGCAATAGCTTCAGAATGATTCATAAGGCTGCCAAATATAAACCCACTCAGGCAGCTACTGGTTTCAGTGCAATCCGTTAGATAGACTACAAAGAATCATGCCCCCGTCCCCCGCCACCCTTGATTGAAGTCTTCCCTTGATTGAAGTCTTCTTTTGATTCAAGTCTTCCCTTGATTCCTAGGGCAAAAGGGATTCAAAATGATGTTTGTCCATACGAGAACAAGTACCACTTATAGTTGAGTTCAACAACATCTTAGCGATGTCTGTCTTCCTCCCAACCGCGGTGTCAAGCTAACAGATTGAGCAGGCCAACACCTCAGCAGATATGTGTCAGGAAAGGCTTCTTAGGAATAATGGCCTAGAAATTCATTGACGCCACTTTTGGGGCGCAAAAGTGGGGCGTCCGTTAAAGTTTGCGGCCGCCGCCAAATCCAGGTCACTTCGCCGATATTCATTAGCTTCGCCCTACTAGTTCGGGCGAGCGCTAAAACTGCTGCTGGACACCTCTCTTTGGGCGCTAAGCCGGAGGTGGTGATCGATAGCGCCGAGGCCGGGCGCAGCGCAGGTGCGGCCATCTCGTGATTGACAGCAGACACCCTGGCGCCGGCCAGCTCTTAAGGGGGAAGGGTCGACTGTGTCTGCTGCCACGCCCTGGATAGTGGAGCCCTCCGGCTAGGCCTGAACACTGCTGCTGGACCCAAATAGCGCCTGAAGACATGGAGAAGGCCCGTGAACGTGCGCAGCGCTTCTCAGAGCATGATCTGAGTGTGCTGCTTGCTGCTGTGGAGAAGAGGCGCCATGTTTTGTACCCGGACAATGGCAAGAAGGCGACGGTCCGCGTCTACAGGAGAGCCTGGAGGCATGTCGCCAGCAAGCTGTCAGCCAACAGCGACGTCCCCAGGACCGGTGCCCAATGCCGCAAAAAGTTAAATGACCTCACACGCATTGTCAGGGTGAGTACCCTTTCCAATGACCTCCTCATCCTTGCATGTGCACCTCACATTATGGGCAAAGGGACCTGAAAGCTGTAATGGCCAGCCTTCATCCAGCAGCTATGGCACAGGCATGAGCATCAATTGCACATTCTGCACTGAACACACTGGCCAAGCTATTCCACCATGGGAGGCATTGCACACCAGATCATGGCGACACACTGGCCAGGCTATTCCACCATGGGAGGCAGTGCACACCAGATCATGGCGACACACTGGCCAGGCTATTCCACCATGGGAGGCAGTGCACACCAGATCATGGCGATACACTGGCCAGGCTATTCCACCATGGGAGGCAGTGCACACCAGATCATGGCGACACACTGGCCAGGCTATTCCACCATGGGAGGCAGTGCACACAAGATCACGGCGACACACTGTACTTAGAGGCCGTCCTTTCTCTTGCAGGCCAAGCTGGCGAATAATCGCAAGAGCCGGACTGCGACCGGGGGAGGACGACCCCATATCCAGCCACTCACCGACCTGCAACATCGCGTGGAGCGCCTCATGGGTGGCCGGGTGATTGGGCCCGTTGCATGTGGAGATGCCGACCCTGTTCTGGGCAGCAATGGTAAGGACATCACCTTTTGCACCTCTCTCGTCCCACTTGCGCATCAGATCTACATCCTTTGCCACTGTCCGACCAATGCGCTGAATGCCACCACTCATGCATCCCGCACTGATGCCCTCTCCTCACTCTAAAGCTACTCTTGTGCCTTCCTGCTTTCAGATGGTCAAGAGGAGGTCCCTCAACTTGCCAGTGACAGACCCTCCGAGGAGGAGCAGGAGGAGGAGCAAGAGGAAGGCGGCCCATCAGGGGAACCCTCAGCCGCGGCCACCCAGGCCAATGTAGGGGACACGTCTTCCCTGGAGGGCAGCGTGGCGGAAGTGTCGAAGGGGAGGGGAGCTCCTGGGACCTGCGTGCTGCAGAAAGGCGGGAGGGGGGTGGAAGCTCGGCGGCCTTCTCCCCAGAGGGGGGATGTGTCGGAGGGGAGTCCAATTGCTGGGCCCAGCGGCCTCCAGCAACGCAGGAAGGGTCGGCCAGCTCGGCGGCCTTCTCCCCAGAGGGAGAGTCCGGCCTTCAGTCAGGAGATGCTCTTCGCCGAGGAGATGGAACGCCTCGAAGACTTGTCCACGGACTCGGAGTGCCGGCACACGGAGCTCATGGCGGCAGTGGCACGGTTGCCTGAGTCCATCGATTCCCTCTCTCGGAGTGTGGCCGAGTTCGGGCCCTTAGAGGCCACCAGTCGGGCGGAATACTGGGCAGATCAGTCAGCGACTGGCCAGGTGATTAGTGGTGCCGTCCAGTCACTGGCTGCTCTGCTGCGGTCAGTGAACAGGTCAACACGGGCACTCACTGCTGCCACACTCGCTGTGTCAGCCAGGCATCGCCAGGGCACCCGGCGCGCTGCAGCAGCACATCGGTCTGTCCCTCGGCAGATTGGTGCGCATGCTGCAGTGCTGGCCCGGGCGAGTGCCAGTGTCTCAGGCGACCAGCGAGCACCTGCCATCCGCCAGCTTGCCCCCATTCCTCCAGCCGCCACTGCCACTCCCCCAGTGGAGCTGCCAGGAGCTGCTGCAGCGACTGATGCTGGCCAGCCACAGCTGCAGCAATCAACAGCCGGCCACTCGACGGCCAGACCTCGACTAGGCTGACCCCCAAGGGCATCTGCCGTCACGACATGTGCCCCTCAGGAGCCTGCCCCCAGCCTTGCAGCAGCCAATGGCCTTACTTTGAGGCGGAGCAGCAGGGCGGGCAGGGGCCACCCAAAGATGGCCAAGGCATCGCCCTAGCGGGCCAAATAGTCGAATGTGTGGCCATTTGTGTTTGTTTCTTGAGGCCGAGAATTGGATGTTTGTTTTTTGAAGGCCGATGATGTGATGTTTGTTTTGGACGAAGGCCGAGAATGACGGCCATTTTAGTTGCCCTATTTTGTTAATCCTCCCCAGGTTGTGGGAGCGAGTAATGTGTTTGAGTGTTTTTTGGGGGTTTCATCTGTTTTTGGTTTTCATGTGGGAAGGGCCCAGAGTTTGTACAATAAAGCATTTTATTTATTCACATTGTCCATGTTTGATCTTTGAAGTGTTTGTTGCCTTAACCGGCTGAGGGCTTGCGGAGCGGCTGCAATCATGTTCTATCATTGGCACAAGCCATTCCCTGACAGGGGGCCTAGAAGTGACGTTCAATAAGCCGACGACGGGCGGCCCTTGGACCTTGTGCATCCCTCCTGGGCTGGTACTCCTCGTCCTCGTCGTCCTCATGCTCCTCCTGCTCCTCCTCCTGAGGTGGTGGTCCAACGTGAGGTGGCAGTGCCTGAGTCCTGCGGATAGCCAGGTTGTGCAGCATGCAGCAAACGACGACGAATTGGGAGACTCGATCCTGCGAATACTGGAGGGCTCCCCCGGAGTGGTCGAGACAGCGGAACCGTTGCTTGAGCACGCCGATTGTTTGTTCTATGAGGTTCCTCGTCGCTTGATGGCTCTCGTTGTATGCCTCTTCAGCAGGGGTCGTGGGCGCGCGGAGCGGGGTCATGAGCCAGGTACACAAAGGATAGCCTTTGTCCCCGATAAGCCATCCTCTTGGGGGAGGCTGTGCCTGGAACATGTCAGCCACAGTTGTCTGTCGCAGGATAAAGGCATCGTGGCTGCTGCCTGGAAAGCGGGCATTGACAGCTAGGATGCGCTGCCTGTGGTCACACACCAGCTGTACATTGAGGGAATGGTAGCCCTTCCGGTTGCGGTACTCCTCGGCATGCTCAAGAGGTGCCCGCAAAGCCACATGCGTGCAGTCAATGGCGCCCTGCACCATGGGGAAGCCCGCTATTCTTGCAAACCCCACTGCACGCTGCTGCTGCTTGTCCAGGGTCATGGGGAAGGAGATGAATTGATGTCTCCTTCTGAAAAGGGCTTCGGTCACCTGGCGGATGCAACAATGCACGGCGAACTGGGAGATGTTAGCGATGTCCCCAGTAGCGGATTGGAAGGAGCCGGAGGCATAGAAGTTGAGAGCCACCGTCACCTTCACTGCCACCGACAGAGACGTCCTGCGCATCAGCTGTGGCTGCAGATCTCTCTGAAGCAGCCGGCAGATGTCTGCAACCACCTCCCTTCGGAATCGCAGCCTCCTAACACACATCGCGGCAGACATGGTCAGATAGGAGGTCTGCTGGCGGTATACCCTGCGTGGGTAAGGCCTCAGTTGGCGATGCCTGTTGCCCCCTCTGCGTCTAGCCAGGGCTGCCACTCTCTCACGGCGTCTGTAAGCCCTTCTGGCATAAGGCTGAAATTCAGCGTTGCCACCCAATGCAGCCCCCATTATATGCTGGCAAACACTGAGCTCTGAATGAAGGCCAAGATAATTGGTAAGCTCTGGCCTGAGCCAAAAATACCTGTCCAAGTGTTGGTCCAAACCAGTAAACTCTCCTCCTTGGTCTCTGTCCAAAAAACCGTTGCACAAGAGTGAATGCTGCAAAATGGCTGGCCTTTATACTGCTGGGTAAGTGCCCTTTAATTAGCGCTCCCCCCGGCCCGGCTGGCCTGTGTACCGTTCCACTTCACAGTCGCTCGGGACGCCCGGCGCACAATGGGCCGGCGCGAGTGAAGTTCCGGTTTGGGGCGCACAAAGGGCGTTGCACTATTAAATGACGTCATGATCTGCGCGCGCAGCAGGGCGCGCGCTAAGACTTTGCACCGGCGCTAAATGTGTCCTGAAGTTGGGGAGAGGTGCAAATCGCGCTGCGCCCGGGCGATAAGCGCCTAGCGCTCGAGATCTACTCCCCCTAAGGCGCTAACGGCTGGCGCGCCCAACTGAATTTCTAGGCCAATGCCTTTGAAATTACTTTTTGCATAATGGACTTTAGTATTCTGCAGCCTGCAGAAACAGCTAGCAGTACCGAGCATTTACATAGCTATTACATAGATTACATAGGGGGCAAAATTTGCCTCCTTTGCGCCCACCATTAGCGCCTCTGGTGGGTGCTAACGGGGCGCAACGGGCTTATAGTCTGAGCGGGGGCGCTGATAGCGCCTGCCAAGAAATTCGGTGGGCTAGTGGAGGCTGTCAAACGGCCTGCAGAGTGCGCAGCGGCCCTCCCCTTTAACGGAAGGGGAGAGGCGCTGAAACGCATCCGCACCCCACGCACCGCCCCGAGAGGAGGTGGAGCACCCGAGATAGTGCTCCACTTCCTCGCTGGGACGGTAAGCCCAATTTAGCGGCCGGGGCGGTGCTCCCGCCCCGGACGCTAAATGTGAGGCTCTAATTCGGTTACCACCCCCAAACAGCAGAGAGTCTACAGCCGCGATTTTATCAGCACTGAGAGGGAGGATTTGGAGGTGGGTCAAGGGTCAAAATAATTTTGATTGACAGTGGGTTTCAATCCCGCCGTCAACCCGCCTCCAAACAATTTTCCCGAGTGTTGGGTCCCCGATTTACGCATGGACCCGATACCTGGTGATGGGAAGAGGATTAAAGCCACTTACCTGCCTGTTAACAGGTACTTGATAGTAGTTAACAGGCTCTTTTTCAATTTTGCCGCTTCTGCCTCGGGGTTCCCGATGTCCGGACACCATGCCAGGTAAGAGTGGCGTGTTGTGAGTCTGCTGTAATGTTTCTGCAGAAGTGGTATGAAGGATCCAATGGTGTACTGGTGAGTTTCAGAGGTAAGGAAATGTTGGGAACATAATTTTTAATGCCTTTACACTTTTCTGTAGGTAAAAAGTTTTGAAATCGATGTCTAGCCCACCTCATTGGGAGAACCTCTCTCACTAGTGACAGATAGCTTCTGTAACCTTACCTGCAGCTGCCATCTGTTCCAGCCTATGGAGGGAGTCACTGGAGAGCCTGGGTGCAAGAGCTCACCTTTGTACAGTGATTGTCAGTGTTTGCAGCATCTCAATGCTGCAAACACTGAGAAATGAGCTGTCAAAGAAAAATTGTGTGTGGTCCCTTTAAGAAAACCGTCAGATGACGCGTCATCAAATGACGTCATCAAATGACGTCATCTGATCGGCTTCCTCCTAATTGGCCGGCAAGCCCACAGGGTGGGCTGAACAAGGTCAATCAACGTAAAATCACGTCCGTGGGCTGGATGTAGTTGGGGGCGGGACTGGAAGCCAGAAACCACCTGACCCGCTCCCAACCCGCATCTATTTACAAAATCGCGGCCTACAGCACAAAAACAGGCATTCGGCCTGGTCTGTGCCAGCATTTATGCTCCATACAAGCCTCCTCCCACCCCTATTCATCTAACACTATCAGCATATCCTTCTATTCCTTTCTCTCTCATATGCTTATCTAGCTTCCCCTTAAATGCCCCAATGCTATTCGTCTCAACTATTCCTTATGATAGCACATTCCACATTCTCACAACTCTTTGGATGAAGAAGTTTCTCCTGAATTCCCTATTGGATTTATTAGTGACTCTCTTATATTTATGATCTCTAGTTTTGGACCACCCACCCGCTCCCCCCCACCCCCCCTCACAAGTGGCAACATTTTCTCTATGTCTAATTTAAAATTTTTAATGACTGCCAGACTGCGATAGAAATATACTATAATGTGTAGACTTTCTTAGTATTAGATGAGAAATATGACCGAAGCTCCCTACTTGTCACATTCTGGTCATACCCATCAATGACGACGCACATAGAGAGTGAAAACACATTTGAAAACAGTTGAATTGAAAGCATTTCTGATAGTGTTTAAATAAATAGTAAAGAAAAATGAGGGGAAATCATCCCGCATGAAGCTGTAAGGAACTTTGGGTGGGAAATATACACTGATTGCTGCTAATCCATGAGAACACCATTTTCTGTATCCACATGATAATTTATACCAACAATAAACTAAAGTGATAAGATCAAAATGTGGTTTTAATAACTGACTTAGCTCAGTTAACAAAGTGGAAGGGAGAATCATACCCCTATAAGTCGCTGCGCAATAATACCAACATCTCACAGTGGAGGAAAATGACATACCTACAGAAAATGCAAAAGAAGCCAAGATTTTCTGAACAGAAGATAGGAACATAGGAACAGGAGGAGGGCATTCAGCGGCTCGAGAATGCTCAACCATTCAATCAGATCATGGCTGATCTGTACCTCAACTCCATTTACCTAACAAAGGTCTATCGATCTCAGTCTTGAGATGGAAAGAAAGGCATGCATTTCTACAATCCCTTTCACAACCGCAGGACATTCCAAAGCACTTTACAGCTGAAGAAGTACTTTTTTGAAGTATAGTCACTGTTGTAATGTAGCCAAATAGCGCACAACAAGCTCCCACAAACAGCAATGAGATAAATGACCAGATAATCTGCTTTAGTGATGTTGGTTCAGGGATTAATATCGGCCAGGACACCTGCTCTTTCTCGAAATAGTGTCATGGAATCTTTTGCATCCACCTGAGAGGGCAGATGGGGCCTCGGTTTAATGTCTCATCCACAGGACAGTATCTCCGGCAGTGCAGCATTCCCTCAGTACTGCACTCAAGTGTCAGCCTAGATTTTGTCCTCAAGTCCCTGAAGTGGGTCTTTCAACCGACAACCTTCTGACTCAAAGACTAGAGTGCTACCAACTGAGCCACAGCTGACACCTTGAGGGGAATCTTAACCTGGAGGAGAGCATGTGTTTGGGTGTGGGAGGCGGGTTAAATCCAGCAGAAATGCGAGCACATCGGGAAGCCGGCTCCAACCAGCGGATTTCTGCGTTCAACTCGAGCATGTTCGGCTGGTTGCAGGCAACCCACTTGGGAGAGGCAGGATGCCTATTAGCATATGGTAATCGTTCAATTGGAGTGATATTTCAAGACAGATTTTAATTTAACGTCACATCCACGGGTTTCCCTGGCTTCCTGAAACTCGCCTTTGAAAGCAAGGCGAGAACACAACGTCAATTGAGGGAACTGATTAAAACTCATGGAAATACTGCACTAAATACTCAGTACTCACAGCTGCTTTCTTACCTACTAGTGGGAAAGGATTTGTTCACAGTACTTTTGCTGAATGTTTACCTTCTACACTTTGTAGGTTTTCTGAATCACATCAGGATGGGTGGCACATTGGCTGCCTTAGGTTGGACCTCAGACGAGGAGCAATATGGCCAGCACCAGCACCAGCCTGCTGTTGAGAGACCTGCAGCTGGCCATCATAGAAACATAGAAACATAGAAGATAGGAGCAGGAGTAGGCCATTCGGCCCCTCAAGCCTGCTCCGCCATTCAATGAGATCATGGCTGATCATCCAAATTCAGTACCCTGTCCCTGCCTTCTCCCCATATCCCTTGATCCCTTTAGCCTTAAGAAATATATCCAACTCCTTCTTGAATATATTTAATGAACTGGCCTCCACCACCCTCTGTGGCAGAGAATTCCACAGGTTCACCACTCTCTGGGTGAAGAAATTCCTCCTCATTTCAGTCCTAAATGGCTTACCCCTTATCCTTAGACTATGACCCCTGGTTCTGGACTCCCCGGCCATCAGAAACATCCTTCCTGCATCTAGTCTGTCCAGGCCTGACAGAATTTTATAGGTTTCGATGAGATCCCCTCTCAATCTTCTAAACTCCAGTGAGTATAAGCCCAATCGACACAATCTCTCCTCATACGTCATTCCTGCCATCCCAGGTATCAGCCTGGTGAATCTTCGCTGCACTCCCTCCATGGAAAGAACGTCCTTCCTCAGATAAGGCGACCAAAACTGCACACAATATTCAAGGTGCGGTCTCACCAAGGCCCTGTACAACTGCAGCAAGACATCCTTGTTCCTGTACTCGAACCCTCTTGCTACGAAGGCCAACATACCATTTGCCTTCTTAACCGCCTGCTGCACCTGCATGCTTACCTTCAGCGACTGGTGCACAAGAACACCCAGGTCTCTTTGCACTTCCCCTTCTCCCAATCTATTGCCATTCAAATAATAGTCTGCCTTCCTGTTTTTGCCACCAAAGTGGATAACCTCACATTTATCCACATTATAGTGCATTTGCCATGTTTCTGCCCAATCACCCAACCTGTTCAAATCGTACTGGAGTTTCACGACATCCTCCTCACAGCATACCCTCCCACCCAGCTTTGTGTCGTCTGCAAATTTGGAGATATTACATCCAATTCCCTCGTCCAGATCATTTATATATATTGTGAACAGCTGGGGTCCTAGGACCGATCCTTGCGGTACCCCACTAGTCACTGCCTGCCACTCGGAAAGCGACCCATTTATTCCAACTCTTTGCTTTCTATCCGCCAACCAGTTCTCTATCCAAATCAATACCTTGCCCCCAATCCCATGTGCCTTAATTTTGCATGCTAATCTCTTATGTGGGACCTTATCGAAAGCCTTCTGAAAGTCCAAATATACCACTGGTTCTATTTTACCAGTTACATCCTCAAAAAATTCCAATAGGTTAGTCAAGCACGATTTACCTTTTGTAAATCCATGTTGACTTTGTCCGATCCCGTCACTGCTTTCCAAGTGCTCTGCTATTACATCTTTTATAATGGACTCTAGCATTTTCCCCACTACCAATGTCAGGCTTACCGGTCTATAATTCCCCGCTTTTTCTCTACCACCTTTTTTGAATAGTGGGGTAACATTAGCTACCCTCCAATCCATGGGTACTGTTCCAGAGTCTATCGAGTTCTGGAATATGACCAGCAATGCATCTACTATTTCTAGGGCCACTTCCTTAAGTACCCTAGGATGTAGATTATCAGGCCCTGGGGATTTATCGGCCTTCAGTCCCATCAATTTTCCTAACACCATTTCCCTACAAATACTGATTTCTTTCAGTTCCACCCTTTCATCAGACCCTATGTTCCCCTGCATCTCTGGGAGGTTATTTGTGTCCTCCTTTGTGAAGACAGAACCAAAATATGTATTTAGTTGGTCTGCCATTTCTTTGTTCCCCATTATAAATTCCCCTGATTCTGACTGCAAGGGACCTACGCTTGACTTCACCAATCTTTTTCTCTTCACATATCTATAAAAGCTTTTACAGTCAGTTTTTATGTTCCCTGCAAGCTTACTCTCATATTCTATTTTTCCCTTCTTGATTAATCCCTTTGTCCTCCTTTGTTGAATCCTAAACTGCTCCCAATCCTCAGGATTATTGCGTTTTCTGGCCAATTTATATGTCCTCTCCTTGGATCTTATGCTATCCCTAATTTCCCTTGTTAGCCACGGTTGAGTCACCTTTTTTGTTTTATTTTTATGCCAAACTGGGATGAACAAATTCTGTAGTTCATCCATTCGGTCTTTGAATGTTTGCCATTGCCGATCCACCATCAACCCTTTGAGTGACATTCCCCAATCAATCCTACCCAACTCACTCCTCAGACCATCGTAGTTTCCTTTATTTAAATTTAGGACCCTAGTCTCTGAGTCAACTACTTCATTCTCCATCTTAATGAAGAATTCGACCATATTATGATCACTCCGACCCAAGGGGCCTCGTACAACAAGAGAGGGGAGCAGCAGAGAGAGGAGCAGCAGAGAGGGGAGCAGCAGAGAGGGGAGCAGCAGAGAGAGGAGCAGCAGAGAAGGGAGCAGCAGAGAGAGGAGCAGCAGAGAGGGGAGCAGCAGAGAGAGGAGCAGCAGAGAGGGGAGGAGCAGAGAGGGGAGCAGCAGAGAGGAGAGCAGCAGAGAGGAGAGCAGCAGAGAGAGGAGCAGCAGAGAGAGGAGCAGCAGAGAGGAGAGCAGCAGAGAGAGGAGCAGCAGAGAGGGGAGCAGCAGAGAGGAGAGCAGCAGAGAGAGGAGCAGCAGAGAGAGGAGCAGCAGAGAGAGGAGGAGCAGAGAGGGGAGCAGCAGAGAGGGGAGCAGCAGAGAGGAGAGCAGCAGAGAGAGGAGCAGCAGAGAGAGGAGCAGCAGAGAGGAGAGCAGCAGAGAGAGGAGCAGCAGAGAGAGGAGCAGAAGAGAGGGGAGCAGAAGAGAGGGGAGCAGCAGAGAGAGGAGCAGCAGAGAGAGGAGCAGAAGAGAGGGGAGCAGAAGAGAGGGGAGCAGAAGAGGGGTGTAGCTCTCAAGAGGCACTAACGGAGATACAGGGTGTACAGGCAGAGACTGAGTTTCCTTGACATGTCTGAGCATCAGTGCTTCAGGAGGCTCAGGTTGTTGCGTCAGGTGGCGGCAGACATCTGCAGCCTCCTAGAAGAAGGCTTGCTCCCTGCTGGACCTGGTGGCCACGCTTTATCAGTGGCTGTGAAAGTGACCATCGCCCTCAACCTTTTTGCCTCCAGATCCTTCCAGGGATCTGCTTGAGACATATCCAGGATCACTGAGTCAGCGGCCCACAAATGCAAAAGACAGGTGACTGATGGGTTGTTTGCCAGGGTCGGCAATTATGTGATCTTCGCCTGTGATGATGCCAGTCAGAATGAGCGGGCGATCAGGTTTGCCTCTCTGGCTGGCTTCTCACAGGTGAAGGGCGTCATCGACTGCACACACATGGCAATCTGCACATCCCTAGATTATCCAGAGGTATTTGTAAACTGCAAGAGATTCCATTCCATCAATGTGCAGCTGGTGTGCAACCACAAAAAGATATTTCTGCAGATGTGCGCAAGATTCCCGGGGAGCTGCCATGATGCTTTTGTCCTGTGGCAGTCCAAGCTCCCTGCCATCTTCAGACCAGTAAGCATGCTTACGGGATGGCTGCTAGGAGGCAAGGGATACCCACTTCAAACTTGGCTGGTGACACCTGTCAGAAACCTGACCAAGGAAGTCCAATCATGCTACAGTGAATGTCACATTGCGCAGCAGCGAGGTTTGGAGCTGCAAGAGGAACAAGGTGCGGGGCACAGATCGTCTGCGGGCAATTCGGAGGAGCAGTAGGAGGAAGACGAGGAAGTGGAAGGTGATGAGGGCAATGCACCCCCAACTGCTCACATTGCCGCCCAGGATACTAGGGGTGCCCTTATTAATGCAAGGTTCACTTAGGTTGGACCAGTGGACCCACATCACAAGAATATGCAACGGCCTCTCTTCCCACTCTCCCCAATGCCACTGACACAAAGCAGTCCTTCAAACAACCAACTATCCCTTGCACATCCCCACATTCATTCCAGTCAATCCATGTTTTCCCATTCACCATCCAACAAGTTAAAATGTTACTTACCACCCAGCACCAAGATGGGCAAGATGGGAAAGTGGTGCAAAATAATAAAATTTATGTGATTCTACTAAATAGAAACTCCACAACATAATATTTTCTCATACACCCATGTGCATATCCTTGTGCAACTACAAAGTTTTACTCTTCCTTTTCCTAACGCTTCTACGTGGTGCAACCCCTGTGGCTTCAGCAGAGGTAGAGGCAGGCTGCTCAGATCCTTGCTCTGACTGCTGAGATGCTCTTGGACGACGTCCTCTGGGTTTTGGAGGCCGTGAGGGCCCCGCCAAAAAGTGCTCCACCTGCATGTGTGCAGTGGCAGGCTCGGCCATCGGGACACGAGGCAGCATGTGTGGCACTGACTGGGGCAGGGGGCAACGGGTGAGAAGTGAAAGTGCTTTGAATGGAGTCCACACTTCCATGTCCCGTTTCCCCATCATCCCTCTCATGGCCCAGCCGCACTTCACTTCTACCACTCTGCTGGAGAGCACTTTGGTGCAGATCAGTGGGGCGCTGTAAGGCCAAGGCTAAGGTATCTGTATATTTAAGGCGGCAGTCATGTTGGCATTCGGAGTGAGTATGGCCATGGTCAAGGCGTGCGTGGACTCCTGTGATTGCCATGTTTGATGTTCCACGGAGTTGGCCACTCAATCCATGCAAGAAGATATCATCGCAATGCCCTGCGATATCAACCCACTCTGCTTGAGGTGGAATCCTCCATTCTGTCTGCAATCTTGATCAGTGTGCTTGGAAGGCCTGTCGAACATCGCACATTCTCTGCTGCTCCTCAATGATTCTCCTTTTCATCGACGGCCTGCGGGCTACAGTGTCTGTGTCCAGCTGAGCAAAGCTTGGTGAGGGTTACACCCTCCAACGCGAACTCTCCACAGTTGTCCTTGCCTGTCTGCTCTTGCTCACTTGTGAAGTGTGAGTCACCAAGTCAAAACCCAACTATCTCTCTTACTGGTCCCACCGAAGTGCAAGTATCTGCGCTGGTGCATGGTGTGCATGAGTCCTGTGATGGTGCACCCTCAGAATGAATCAGCTCCTCTGAGGATTGTCATCCGTGAGGTCCATGGACTCCTGCTGCACGCGTGAAGGTCCCGGCGGAGAGAAAAGATATGGATTAGTACTGGCAAGGTAAGAATGTTGCAACTTATAATTATTGTTGAAATCAAGTCAACATGACTGAGTGTTGTATGACATGTGGGTCGCTGATATTTAATTGTTTCACCAGGTAGCTGGTAGGTCCCCATCTGCCCATCTTCGATTGCCAGTGATGCCGAAATGCCACTGATCTCCAGCGCTTCCTCCACTGCAGTTGTTAGCTGTGAGATCTGTGGAGGCCGATCTCTGGTTCTCTCCCTTTCCCTCGTGTTCTGCATTCTCTTCTACAGCAACGGAGGAAAGAGCAGACCCATGAGTGAGTGTAATGGCATGTGTTCACTTGATGAATGCAGTGCATTTGGTGAGGGTGACTATCAGGGAGAGGCAGGAAATTGCATAAGGTTGAGGATGAGTGGCAGTGGTGGATGGATAGATGGGGATGTGAGTAAGTGCACAAAAAGAGAAGGATGGGTGCACTTGCAAGGTACGTGGGTGTGAGGAGTGATGTGATGGAGTAGGCTTGACAAGGCAGAGCGACGGGTGGGGTGATGCGCACAGCAGGACGTAGGCGAATGTGCAACTGTACTTACCTTTCCTGACCCGGTTAGGTCATTAAAGAGCTTCCTGCATTGAATCCAGGAGCGTGGCACAATGCTGCTGCTGCTGACCTTCTGGGCCACCTCCAGCCACGCCTTCTTTGTGGCAGCAGCAGGTTTCTTCCTCCCATTGTGGGGGAACAGTATCTCTCTCCGGCTCCTCACAGCCCCCAGCAGTACATCAAGGGAGGTGTCATTGAAGCGGGAAGCAGCCTTTGAGCATCCTGGGGGAGAAATTCCCCTGGTTTGCGCCTCCCGTTAGCGCCTGCAGGGGGCGGTAACGGGACGCTAAGGGGTTACCGACCAGGTACGGCGAATTCACCAACGCCCGCCAACTTCTCTGGTGGATTTGAGCTGGCAGTAAGACTTATGCCCCGAAGATCGTGGCGTCATCCAGTGCGCAGCGTCCCATTACCGATCCAGAAGTGATATTCGCTCCTGCCTCCTGCAGCATCGCCGGGCGTCAACAACGGCAGCTGCAGGAGGCATTGTCACCTCGGTTGGCCGCTTGGGGAGCGCTACTTAAAGGCAGTGGTGGTCAGGTAGGGCAAAATTTATTTATGTCCCCATTCTGGTACCTCATGCTTTCTTTTGCCCCATGTAATTACTTAGCCCTGCGCTCTCTTAGAGTGCTTGGGGCTGCTATGCACGTTGCGCAGGTTCCGTCGCCCAACAGACACAGCCTGAAGATTCATTCAACGCAGCATTGACCCTTCCCTTTAAGGGAGGGGAGGAGCCTGTAAAGATGGCAGCGCTGCCCCGAACATTGCTCAGTGCTCTGCCGATACCACCCCTCTCACTCCCTTTAGCGCTCAAAGGGAAGTGGTAGCGCTTCAATTAGCGCTCCACTTCCCTCTTAGAGTGCTAAAGCGGAAGTTCCTGGCAGCAGCAAATCTTTTTCACCTGGCGATACTTTTGCGCTCCCTGAAAAGTTAACACCCCAAATGGGGCGCTATGCAATTTCTAGCCCCCTGAATCCATTGTCACACCTTGTCTTCTCTTGCTTCAAACTACAAACTTCTCCAAACTCCATCTTTGGATCGGCCCTTTAAATACTGGAGTTGAGATCGCGTCATGCAGATCCTCATCACGCTGTAAAATGATAATGAGGTGGTTGTGTTAAAATGCCACAGACACACGTGCTGAAATTCCTTCTGGGTTTCCCACGCAATATTGGACCCCCCCCCCCCCCCCCCCACTGCTTCCAAAACTCCTCCGAGTTAATATCCGGGCCCTTGTCTCAGTGGATAAGTCCATGTTTTCTGGTATTTTGCTGTGCTCAGTTACTTCTTTCCTGCTTTGGAATTGCAACTGATTTAAGCACGCCAGCCATATGTGCTTCACATGGACAGTCAGTGCTTTGGGGGTCCACTTGTCAGTGTCCCTGAACAAATATCAGCATGGGCTGGGCCCCTTCCACCCAATGCCACTCCAGAGCTCCCACCCAAGCCCTATTGCTAATATAAATCTTTCCAGCTGCTATATATTGTGGGTGGGAATGTTGCCAAGCTCAGGAATTCCCACTTATAGTATGCAGCAGCCAGAATCACTTATAACAGCAATAGAGCCGGGGAGGGTAGAGTTCCAGGCTGAATTAAGAGTGTGAGAGGGGGAAGAGTTCCAGGTTGAATGAAAGGGGTGAGGGAGAAGATTGCTCAGTTGAATTAAGGGAGGGAGGAGGGAAAGGTGCTCAGTTGAATTAAGGGAATAGAGTGCCAGCATGGACTTGGAGGGTTGAAGGACGAGTGCCACTGTCGGTGGGAGAGTTATTGTTGAATCAGGATTTGGGGAAATGAAAATCGGGAGAGATGTATAATGTGCGGCTGAATCAATATTGCCCATTTTATACTATCGCCCAAAACCAATATTACCTCCCCCCACCCAGCAACCCTCTCCCCATAGTCTTTTCAAAATGCTTTTCATTGTGCACCTACCTCTGTAGCATATCATGTGTATCCGTATCTAGATGATGGGTTAGCCCAATTTTTACCTTTAACGCCTGGCTATTAACCATGAGTGGAGCGCAGAGAAAGAACAGTCCAGCGAGAGCGATTGCACGGCGGTAACAGATTCCACCTGAATGTCCTTCCATTGAAATTAATGGAATTGATAGCCTATGGGGTTATCACTCAGAAAGCTCATTAATGGACTAGCCATGGGCAGTGCCAGTCAAGATGTTCACTAATAAACTAGGAGGGATGAAGAATTGTCACTCAAAAGGCTCACACACTAATCCTGACATGATTCTTTAAATCTGGCCAACATCCAGGACAATGTTTTTGACCGATCTGTTTCAGCAGCAGATTTTAGTTAGTGTAAGGATCGTGGGACCCTCCCTGACAGAATTGCCACTCTGCGCTCCGCCCAGGATATGCTTTAACACCAGGCAGTAAAGGCAAAAATCCATCGCTTCCAGATGGGACTCTGCCAGGTGAGCAATCCAGCAAGTATTCCCCACCTTCAAGAGGCACAATATTTGGTCAATCAAGAGAAGTCTCAACTGGACCTCTTGCAGAGCCTTGTGTTTCTGGGGGCACAGTTTTGTACAGGCAAGCACAGAGTAAGCCTGCCCTGCGGCATTTGTAGTGCTCAGGGTTCTCATACCTTCCTTAGAAGTAAGATTACCTACCAGGTCCTTCGCCATTAGAATCCCTCACACACTATCATCCCTCCCAACCATTCCTCAGATCTTGTTGCTGTCATTGCTGTTCTATGGTTAGGTAGTTTTGAAGGAACTAATTTTTAGGCTGATGCGGGCTGAAAAGAACTGAGGTGCTGTGCATGTCCTGGGCCTTCATCCAGCGGCTGGAGTAGAGGCTTAACTCGGGGGGGTGGTCCTTATGATGCAAGGACTGTGATTGCTCTGAAACAGTCAAGATTCAACAAGTTTTTAGTGCGTGAGGGGAGCTATGATTCAAAGAATCTGAAGACCCTGCAGGCTAGGTAATTTTGCTTTCTTCATCATTCAGGAATCCCTCACGTATCTTAGGAGCCTAAACAAAATAGTACCAGTTTAGGAGGAGAAAGGCTCTAGCTGGGATGTGCCACAACCTACTGCCAAAACACATCTGCTAAAAACATTGTCCTGACTAAATTTATAGAATCATGTCAAGACCAGCCTTTGCGCTTTTTGAGTGACAGCCCCTCATTCCCTCCTAGTTTATTAGTGAAACAACTTGAGTGGCCCTCTTATGGCTAGACCATTAATGAGCTTTCTGAGTGGTAAATCCCAAAGCAATCAATTAGTGAACTTCTTGAGTGACAGTCTAGAGTGAGAATATTTGTGTCTCAAGAGACGCCCGCACTATTCTCAGTTATAAGATTTGGGCCTAGAAATTGAGTAGCCTTAGCGCCGCATTTGAGGCGCTAGAGGGCCTAGCGCCGGAGTTATGGCCAGTTGGGAAATTGAGTGGGGCCCTTCCGTCGGCGTTAAGCCGGTAGCGCTGCGCCGGCACCGATGACGTCATCGGTGTGCGCAGCGTCCCGGTTGCCATGACGACGGGCCCCAGCGCCGAAATTCAGTTGCGGCCGCCTCGCCCGTGGCAGCCGCAACTAAGACTCTGGCAACCGAGTCTTCCCCGAGTTAGCGCCGGCGCATTAAGGTCGCGCGGCGGCCGGCCGCTTTCCCGTCGGCTGCCTGCCCGCACCTCCCTCCCCGGACTCCTCCACCCCCCCCCCCCGCGGAACAGATGCGTCTGGCCTGCAAGCCCGGCACTTGTCCGAGGTGCCGGGCTCATTTTTTCAATATTTGAACGGACAGCGGGCGGGTGCAGGCAGCTCCTCCTTAACTGAAGGAGGAGGCCTGCACTTCCCCAGCCTGCCGCACCGCATCGGGTGCCGCAGCGACGGATTAGCGCCGCAATTCGGCACTCAGCGCCCATTGGGAGGCGCTCACGCCCGCCAGTAGCGCCGGCAGCCGTCTGGGCGCGGCGCTACTGAATTTTTGGCGCGCGCAAGGGAATTAGCGCCGGTGCTAAATTTCCGGCGCTAAAGCCCTGGCGCGGCGTCAACTCAATTTCTAGGCCTTGGTGTTTGATTTGTAATGCCCAAACTAAGCAGCCGTGCCCAAACTTCCTGACCATCCAGGAAGAGGGGCAGACTAGCTGGGGTGCCCTAAAATCTGCTGCCAAAACAGATCGGCCAAAAACGTTTTTTTTAATTCATTCTCGGGATGTGGGCGTCGGTGGCAAGGTCAGCATTTATTGCCCATCCTTAATTGCCCTTGAGAAGGTGGTGGTGAGCTGCTGCCTTGAACCACTGCAGTCTGTGTGGTGAAGGTACTCCCACAGTGCTGTTAGGGAGGGAGTTCCAGGATTTTGACCCAGCGACGATGAAGGAACGGCAATATATTTCCAAGTCAGGATGGTGTGTGACTTGGAGGGGAGCTTGGAGGTGGGTGTTGGCCAGGTTTAAAGAATTATGTCAGGATTAGTGTGTGAGCCTTTTGAGTGACAATTCCTCATCCATTCCTAGTTTATTAGTGAACATCTTGACTGGCACTGCCCATGGCTAGTCCATTAATGAGCTTTCTGAGTGGTAACTACGTAGGCAATCAATTAGTGAATTTCCTGAGTCTCGAAGGCACCCACACTAGTCTCAGTTATAGGGATTTGATTAGCTCTGACTCAATGGTAGCACTCTTGCCTCTGAGTCAGAAGATTGTGGGTTCAAGTCCCACTCCAGAGATTTGAGCATAAAATCTAGGCTGACACTCTAGTGCTATTCTGTGGGAGTGTTGCACTGTCGGAGGTGCCATCTTTCAGATGAGATGTTAAATTGAGGCCCCAGCTGCTCTCTCAGGTGGATGCAAAAGATCCAATGCCACTATTTCAAAGAAGAGCAGGGCAGTTCTCCCCAGTGTCCTGGCCAATATGTATCCCTCAACCAATATCACGAAAAAACACATAATCTGGTCAATATCACATTGCTGTTTGTGGGAGCTTGCGGCCGTGGTTCCTACATTAAAACAATGACTACACTTCAAAAGTACTTTATTGGCTGTAAAGCACTTTGAGACATCCTGAGGTCATCAAAGGCACTATAGAAATGCAAGTCTTTTTTCTGTAATGCTCAAGCTGAGCCGCTATGCCATGAACTCATATACTTAGCTTCATCCCAAGCTTCTGGACAGGGGTAAGTTCATGAGTACACACTTCTAGAAATTAAGAGGTCACATCCGCAATGCAACAATTGCAGGTTGAAGTAATATTCAGTGGTACTTGGCTTTTTAGAGTTGTAGAACTCATTACTGACAGTGCTATAAATGTTGGTGAGTCATTTACATCTTCCCTGTTTATATAGAGAATAACAGATGGTGAGGAGCATGTTTCAGTCATATATGTAACAAACTCAAGGGCTTTTGATAATGTCAAAGACCCTGAGAAGAAACCTCGTGCGATTTTTGATCGCCATCCAAATCTGAGAGTGCATTATGGTTTTAAACACATCCCCATTTTTAAAAAGTTCTTATTTATTTTGCAAGCTCTTGGTGGAAAGATACCTTTAGAAGATTTTCAGCTGGTTTGGCAGAAGATATCTCCCCATGTTCTATGTCAAATCATCCACTATGACAACTGAAACATTTTCACCACTGGTGCAGAAGTGAAATATTCAGCTTCTATAACAGACGGTTACTGCCTCAGCTACCAGACTTGGGACTTAACCAATGCAAATATCTCTTTCTCAAAAACAAGCATCTACTGCTGACACTGAGTGCCAGCCCTAGGTTCTCGATATTCTTGTTCTCTGAATTCCTTTATAAGCGCATGTATGATCAAAGGGAATCCCTTGGCTCTTAAACCAGGGTTGTTGAGAAGTTTGGCAAATCATTACCAGAAAAGTCAACAAAATTTCGACAGTAGCTGAAACCAGAGGATTGCTGAAAGGGCATCAGTGACTGAAGATGAAGTACTCAATGATAAAAATAACTTCTAACAAAGGAAAAAGCTACAATCCAATACAAAAGATGGTCCAAAGATGCCAACGGTACCAGAAGTGCAATATTCCACCTGGATGAATATGAATCTGCCTCCAATGATTCTAATGAGTTTTACTTTGTTTTCTCAAGCCAGTATCTTTGTTCATTATGAACATCCGTCACACACTATGCCAATGCTGTTCCAATTGGGATAAAAACCTGTAGAGCAACACTCCATTAAGATGCTTTCATGAAAGAAAATATTTCTTTACATGTCACCTGTGTCTAATTTTTCACTCTCAATATCTCTGGTTAATCCAAAGGCTTCAAGCACTGCACAAAAAATATGCTGATATTATTTCTAACAACCACAATGGTTGCTTACAAAGCACTGGTAATATTCAACAGCACAAAGGGATGTGTACTGCTGAGAATTTCATCAGTGCTGTTGAGACAGATCGACGATACTCACCCCTTTCATCAGTCAGAGACGGAGCAGCTTCACTTGGCCCCAACTTTTACCAAGAAAACATGAAACCTTCTCTCAGTACAAGCCACTACTCAGTACTTGATGCTGACTGGTGCAGACAGGGCTGGGGTGACATCACAAGTGCTGATGGGAGTCATTGAGCTTTTGCCCGACTGTAAAGAGCCACGGCCACCTTAGTGGGCAGTACTTCTGTGTCAAGGGACCGTTTGTCCCATTTGTGCTGAACCATCTAGGGCACCCATGA
The DNA here is from genome assembly GCF_052327205.1 of Somniosus microcephalus. Taxonomy (NCBI): domain Eukaryota; kingdom Metazoa; phylum Chordata; class Chondrichthyes; order Squaliformes; family Somniosidae; genus Somniosus; species Somniosus microcephalus. The sequence goes on along the minus strand of NC_140992.1, from coordinate 195,755,759 downwards.
TGGCAGAGAACTCAGGTCTTTGCAGGACCTGGCTGATTTGCGTATTAGGGCCCTCATTCCCACAGTCAGGGAACTGTCCAAGGCCCCTGCAGTGGTGAAACCCAAATGGCTTGTTTCTAAAAGTGATTGATATTATCAAGGAAGAATGGGATGAGGAACTGACACTGCAAACCTCTTGACCAAGCCCTTCCACAATACCTTACTTGTGGCTTTTGACGCTTTTAATGCCAGAGTCATCCAGAAGCTGACTGTAGCTGCCTTGAGCACCCCTGATCTGGGATTGAAGGTGTTGCTCTGAATCTCACACATGTCAACTGCATTGGCCTTTGCCAGTTTTTCCCTTCCTTCTTCTACCTGCTTTACAGCCAAGGGAATCTGAAGATTTCCTGCAAATAACACTCAATTCTAGCCAACATAAACCATATATATCAAGACCACCATGCTTCAGCTGAACCAGTAAGGGATGAGCAGACATTTCCTCCAATTAAATATTGGGAAGACGGAAGCCATTGTCTTTGGTCCACGCCACAAACTCCGTTCCCTAGCCACCGACTCCATCCCTCTCCCTAGCATCTGTCTGAGGCTGAACCAGACTGTTCGCAAACTTGGTGTCTTATTTGATCCTGAAATGAGCCTCCGAACACATATCCACGTCATAACAAATACCGCCTATTTCCACCTCCGTAACATCGCCCATCTCTGCCCCTGCCTCAGTTCTTCTGCTGCTGAAACCCTCATCCATACTTTTGTTACCTCTGGACTTGACTATTTCAACGCACTCCTGACCGGCTTCCCATGTTTTACCCTCCGTAAGCTTGAGGTCATCCAAAACTCGGCTGCCCGTGTCCTAACTCGCACCAAGTTCCATCCTCCCATCACCCCTGTGCTCGCTGACCTACATTGGCTCCCGGTTAAGCAATGCCTTGATTTTAAAAATTCTCATCCTTGTTTTCAAATCCCTCCATGGCCGCAGACCTCCCTAGCTCTTTCATCTCCTTCAGCCCCACAACCCCCCGAGATATCTGCGCTCCTCTAATTCTGCCCTCTTGAGCATCACTGATTTTAATCGCTCAACCTTTGGTGGCCGTGCCTTCTGTTGCTTAGGCCCGAAGCTCTGGAATTCCCTGCCTAAACCTCTCCGCCTCTCTTTGCTCCTTTAAGACGCTCTTTAACACCCACCTCTATGACCATTTGCCCTAATTTCTAGTTATGTGGCTCGGTGTCAAATATTGTTTGATAACGCTCCTGTGAAGCGCCTTGGGACGTTTTACTATGTTAAAGACGCTATATAAATAGAAGTTGTTGTTATTGAACCTTTGTATGCACCCTCTGTTGCAGACTTGATACTGGTGTATTCGTTGAAATGCTCGCAGTACTTGAATCCTATTACCCCTGTGTTGTAAGTTGAAATGGTTGGGTGTATGAGGCAAATAGATCCTTGCTCGGGAGAGGTTTCAATTAAGAGTAGCCAGTCACCAAATCCATTAGACAGGTCTCTCCCCCACATTCTGGCTGTGATTAAAGAAGTCAGTCATACAGCTTTTGAAAGATGAATTCCAGATTGACTCATTGCAGCAGCAGTTTGCTGTGGATGGCCTAGATTCCGAGAATTAGTAGCCAGCTCTGTTACCCAAGGGAAATTGCTCTGCTGTTGGCTTTACCTTTTGGGTATCCCAGAAGTGCTGCAAGCTAAGCTGCTTTAGATGCCTTTTGATGGAAAGGATCACATTGTGGAGCGAATTTACATTAAGAGGCACTAAGCAGCTGCTGACAGTAGAGAAGGCAAATTATTCAGTTACACATGGCCAAAAGTGAAATAGAAAAATATATCTGTGATAAATAATTACTGGTTCGAATATTTTTCCATATGACTTGTGCCTTTTTGTTTTGATTGAATTCCAAGTTGCTGTTCGTTATTCAGATGATTTCCATTCTTGAGAGGGATGCCAGGCTGTGAGCTTCTCCATTGTTTTTTTAGTTTCCTGTGTGTGATCTTGCTGTTGTGACAGCCAATATATACTGGAGTCAGGTAGAAGAATGACTAGTGCATTGGAGTACAGCGCACAGAACCATGAAGATGTATGTGGGATTTGCCCACAATCCTCCGCTTGCAGAGTTATCAATCTCAGTGTTGATGCTGCAGAGAAGCATTGACCAGTATTCAGGCCCTTCCCCACAGGGAAGGACAACTGGAGCAAGTCATGTTGGTGTTGTTCTTGTGCACCTTCTAATGACTAGTTTCAGAATGTCATTGTTGGAGGCCAAGGAGCAAGTTCCTAATTGATGGTACATTGTTCTGGGGTACCAATTCTCAGAAGGAAGAGAGAAAATAACTTAAAAAGGATGAGTATTACCCTAAGTAAATAAATATCTAGAAATATATCATATATAGGTGTCCTCTGGAGAGTTTACAGTTTTGCCTGTGTGCACTGTGCTCATCCATCACACCAAAAGTGATTTACATTCTTTAATCATTATTTATTGCATTTAATTTTGAGTTAAAGATAAGCCTTTGAGATCTCTGCACTTTTCCAATTCCGGCCTCTTGCGCATCCCCAATTTTAATCACTCATCCATTGGCAGCCGTGCCTTCAGCTGCCTTGGCCCTAAGCTCAGGAATTCCCTCCATAAACCTCTCCGCTTCTCCACCTCCTTTAAGATGCTCCTTAAAACCTACCTCTTTGACCAGACTATCAGTCATAGAAATTTTTATAGAAATTTACAGCACAGAAGGAGGCCATTATGGCCATCGTGTCTGTGCCGTCTGTAAAAGAGCTTTCCAGCCTAATCCTACTTTCCAGCTCTTGGTCCGTAGCCTTGTAAGTTACGGCACTTCAAGTGCATATCCAAGAACGTTTTACATGTGATGAGGGTTTCTGCCTCTACCACCCTTTCAGACAGTGAGTTCCAGACCCCCACCACCCTCTAGGTGAAAAAAATTCACCTCCCCTCTAATCCTTCTACCAATTACATTAAATCTATGCCCCCTGGTTATTGACCTCACTGCTAAGGGAAATAGGTCCTTCCTATCTACTCTATTTAGGCCCCTCATAATTTTATACACCTCAATTGAATCTCCCCTCAGCCTCTTCTGTTCCAAAGAAAACAACGCCAGCCTATCCAATCTTTCCTCATAGCTAAAATTCTCCAGTCCTGGCAACATCCTCGTAAATCTCCTCTGTACCCTCTCTAGTGCAATCACATCTTTCCTGTAATGCGGTGACCAGAACTGTATGCAGTATTCTAGCTGTGGCCTAACTAGTGTTTTATACAGTTCTAGCATAACTTCCCTGCTCATATATTCTATGCCTCGGCTAATAAAGGAAAGTACCTCATATGCCTTCTTAACCAGCTTATCTACCTGTCCTGCTATCTTCAAGGATCTATGGACATGCACTCCAAGGTCCCTCTGTTCCTCTACACTACTCAGTATCCTACCATTTATTGTGTATTCCCTTGTCTTGTTAGCCCTCCCCAAATGCATTACCTCACACTTCTCCGGATTGAATTCCATTTGCCACTTTTCTGCTCACCTGACCAGTCCATTGATATCTTCCTGCAGTCTACAGCTATCTACCTCACTATCAATCACATGGCCAATTTTGGCATCATCTGCAAATGTCTTAATCATGACCCGACATTGAACTCTAAATCATTGATACATACCACAAAAAGCAAGGGACCCAGTACTGAGCCCTGCGGAACTCCACTGGAAACAGCTTTCCGGTCACAAAAACACCCGTCAATCATTACCCTTTGCTTCCTGCCACTGAGCCAATTTTGGATCTAACTTGCCACTTTCCCTTGGATCCCATGGGCTTTTACTTTTCTGATCAGTCTGCCATGTGGAACCTAGTCAAAATCAAATGCACTACCCTCATCAACCCTCCTTGTTACCTCCTCAAGAAATTCAATCAAGTTAGTCAGACATGACCTTCCCTTAACAAATCCATGCTGACTGTCCCTGATTAATCCGTGCCTTTTTAAATGATGATTTATACTGTCCCTCAGAATTTTTTCCAATAATTTGCCCACCACCAAGGTTAGGCTGACTGGCCTGTAGTTACTCAGTCTATCCCTTTCTCCCTTTGTAAACAGTGGTACAATGTTAGCAGTCCTCCAGTCCTCCGGCACCACACCTGTAGCCAGAGAGGATAGGAAAATAATGGTCAGAGCCTCTGCTATTTCCTCCCTTGCTTCTCTTAACAGCCTGGGATACATTTCATTTCCTGATCTGTCCTGATATATCCTTCTGTGGCTCGGTGTCAGAAATGTTTTTATTGCTATCGCTCCTATTAAGCGGCTTGGAACATTTTGCTACATTAATGCGCTATATAAATGTAAGTTGTTGTTGTTAATTAAACTTAATTTGAGGGCCCGAACTTGCAGCTCTGCTCCCAAGAGGGTGAACAGACAGGGTATTCCCAGATCTCCAGCAATGCATCTCTGTGACTGGGCACTCATGCATGTGTTGGCTCTTTGCTAGAGCAATCCACAACTAAGGACTTCTCATTCCTCGGTGTCATGTATTTATCCAATTGTCCCTTAAAGAATACAATGGTCTCTACCTCAACCACTCCTTGTTCCAAGTTCGAAGTACACACTGCAAAAAGAAATTTCTCCGACCCTTTCTCCTCACTCTCAGTGAAGAATGGTGCTACCATTTGTGTCTCGAACATGTAGGACATGGAGGATTGGGGTAAAATGATGGAATCTTGGGGCAGTTGCAGATGCAAGTGTGATTATTTTCTTTTATCATCACACATTACTTGCACATTCAGGGAGCACCCTTTCACTTTTATATATGAAATGGGATTGCAACAGTAAGGGCCTATGCCTCACCAGCCAATAGACCCGTTGATCCTTGGAAAATTAGTAACAAGGGTAAACTATTGTAGAGTTTCCAGTGAACCATATGAAACTATGCACCATCTTGAGTAATGAAGTTGTGACCTGTTCTATGCATGCATGATGGACTGACTGTTCCCTACATAATCCCTGAATCAGGAGTCTGTGGCACAGGAGTTAACAGCTGTTGTCACCTTATCAATTATTGGTAATGCAGGGGGAATGGGACAAGAGCATGTACCTTTCGCTGCAGTTCCACACATAAGTCAGCCAGAAATAACAACAGAAAATGCTGGGAACACTCAGCAGGTCAGGCAGCATCGTGGAGAGAGAAACAGAGTTAACCTTTCAGTTCGATGACCCTTCGTCACAACTGGAAAAGGTTAGAGAAGGAACAGATTTTTAAGCAAGTGTGGGGCAGGAAAAGAGAGGAGGGGTGGAAAGAACAAAGGGAAGGTCTGTGATAGGCTGGAAGGTAGGAGAGATTAAAAGACAAAAGGGATGATGGTGCAAGGCAAAAGGAGATGGCAATGGGACAAGTTAAGTGATGCGCCTCAATGACTTCAAGACTCAAAGTTAACTGAATAAAACAAGGCTTTTATTAGCAAAGAAAAGATGCCTGTGGCTTCACCTAGCATGCTGCTGTTCTGCTGCAAGACAAGCCTGGGCTTGTCTTAAGCAGGGCCAGGTATGGGCGGAGCCGACACACAAAGGGGGCGGTGCACTTTACACAATACAAGGTAAAGCACTGGAGCAGGCAATACAATATATGTAGTTAACTACAGAGTCTGATGAATGACATATTTCATCACATTCACCCCTTCTACAGATTTAGTCTGTCCGGGGGTGTGATAGTCCTCTGTGACCGACGTAACGGTTGCGGTGCCGCGGGTGCCGGCTGGGTGTCCCGGGTGATCTCCTGGGTCTCTGCCGGGGATGCCACCGGGGTTGTTGAAGGAGTAGGTGGTGGGGGTACCGTTGGCTGGTGTTCTTCCGGGGGTGATGAAAGAATAGTGGGTGGAGTGGGTGGGTAATAGTCGTTGTGGTTGTTGTGGTTGTTGTTGTTGTTGTTGTTGTAGTCGTTGTTGCTGTTGTTACCGGCTGGGGCGAGGTCTTTTATGGACACAGTGTCCTCCCGTCCGTCGGCGTGCCGGACATACGCATATTGTGGGTTGGCGTGGAGCAGGTGCACTGGCTCCACGAGAGGGTCCGTCTTGTGGCCCCTCACATGCTTCCGCAAAAGTACCGGACCTGGGGTGGAGAGCCATGATGGTATGGATACGCCTGAGGTGGATTTCCAGGGAAACACAAACATTAGCTCATGAGGTGTGGCATTAGTGGCGGTACACAATAGTGACCGTATTGAGTGGAGCACATCTGGGAGGATTTCCTGCCAGCAGGAGATAGGGAGGCCCTTGGTCCTTAGAGTTAGGGTGACTGCCCTCCATACTGTCCCGTTCTCTCGCTCCACCTGACCGTTACCCCGGGGGTTGTAGCTGGTGGTACGGCTCGTGGCAATCCCCTTGGACAGCATGTACTGGCGTAGCTCTTCACTCATGAAGGACGCCCCCCTATCCGTGTGGATATAGCTTGGCATACCGAACAGGCAGAACAGGCTGTTGAGGCATTTAATGACCGTGGCGCTGGTCATGTCTGGGCAGGGGAAGGCGAATGGGAAACGGGAGTATTCGTCCACAATGTTCAGGAAGTAAACATTGCGGTCGACGGACGGGAGGGGGCCCTTGAACTCTAAGCTAAGCCGCTCGAAGGGCCGTGTAGCTTTGATTAGGTGGGCTCTATCAGGGCGGTAGAACCGAGGCTTGCACTCAGCGCAAGTGCGGCAGTTCCTGGTCAGGGACCAAACTTCCTCAATCGAGTAGGGTAAATTGTGGGACTTTATGAAGTGGAACAGCCGTGTGACCCCTGGGTGGCAGAGGTTGTTGTGGAGGGTCTGTAGCCGATCCCCGGTGGCGTTGGCACACATCCCTCGTGAGAGGGCGTCGGGGGATTCGTTAAGGGCCCCCGGCCGGTATATGATGTCGTACTCGAAGGTGGAGAGCTCGATCCGCCACCTAAGAATCTTATCATTTTTAATCTTCCCCCTCTGTTTATTATTGAACATAAACGCTACCGACCGCTGGTCGGTAAGTAGGGTGAAGCGTTTGCCGGCTAGGTAGTGCCGCCAGTGGCGCACTGCCTCCACGATGGCTTGGGCCTCCTTTTCCACGGAGGAGTGTCTGATCTCGGGCCCCTGGAGGGTCCTCGAGAAGAAAGCTACGGGCCGCCCCGCCTGGTTGAGGGTGGCCGCCAAGGCCATGTCAGACGCATCACTTTCCACTTGAAAGGGAGTGTTCTCGTCCACTGCCTGTAGCGTGGCCCGCTCAATATCTTGCTTAATGCTTTTGAAGGCAGCATGGGCCTCAGCAAAGAGCGGGAAAGAGGATGCTTTCAAGAGGGGGCGGGCTTTATCGGAGTAGTTGGGGACCCATTGGCCATAATACGAGAATAACCCCAGGCACCTTTTCAGGACTTTGGGAGTGTTGGGCAGGGGCAGCTCCCATAGGGGGCGCAATCGGTCGGGGTCTGATCCGATTTCCCCATTCTCCACCACACTGCCTAGTATGCAGAGGCGCGTGGTGTTAAAAACGCACTTGTCCTCGTTGTAGGTGAGGTTGAGTTTTTGTGCGGTTTTCAGAAACCTCGCGAGGTTTGAGTCGTGGTCCTGTTGGTTGTGGCCGCAGATGGTGGCGTTGTCGAGATAGGGGAAGGTTGCCTGCAAGTGGTGGTCATCGACCATGCGGTCCATCTCCCTTTGAAAGACCGAGACCCCATTCGTCACCCCAAAGGGGACTGTGAGGAACTGGTAGAGGCGTCCATTTGCCTCGAAGGCGGTGTACGAACGGTTTAAAATTATTATATACAGTGCCTTTAACGGACAATTGTACCGCGCAGTAACCCGCAATAGTCGATATCTGGGCTTTGTCGGCCATAGAGATCCTGCCCTGAGTAGGGACTATAGTTAGAGAGAGTCGTTGTACCAGATCAGGGTGAATGAAGCTCTCCGTGCTCCCGCTGTCAATTAAACATTTAACCTTGCACCCATTTACCTCGATGTCCACCATCGATTTGGATAGTGGGTGCGGTCTGGACTGGTCCACTGTGATCGACGCCACTGTAGGGCCCTGATCGGGACAAGATGGTGGGCCACACAAGGCCAGGTAAGATGGCGTCCACGACGGCCGCTCCCACGGTGCGCACGCGGCGGTGGCGGTTTTGCCTGCGGGGTTCCCTCTGCACACCTTCCCAAAGTGCCCCTTCTTACCGCACTTACAGCAGGTGGTGCCTTTCGCCGGGCACAGGTTCCTGGTGTGCTTCGGCTGCCCGCAGAAGTAGCATTTGGGGCCCCGATGCGTCGCGGTGGTCGTAGGGCTTCTGGGGGGAGAGCAGGGCCCCGACGGTGTTGGGCTACTGGGCGGGGAAGCAGAGGCGGCGTGGGCTGCGCGGCCTGACGAGTAGGAGTCAGAGTTCTTCTGAGCCACATCCAGCGATCGCGCTGTGTCCACAGCCTGTGTCAGATCTAGGCCCGTTTTCTCTAGCAGTCTCTGCCGGATGTAATTAGAGCTAAGGCCTGCGATAAAGGCATCCCGAATAAGCTCGTCTGTGTATACCGTGGCTTTCACGTCTTTGCATTTGCAGTCTTTGCCAAGCACTTTTAGGGTGACTAGAAAGTCCTCTAGCGACTCTCCGGGTCGCTGTGTGCAGGTAGCAAGCAGGTGCCTGGCGTACACCTCGTTGGTAGGCCGCTGATAGTGGGCCTTTAGAATGTTGCAGGCATCCAGGTAGGTGGCGGCGTCTTGGATGAGTGGAAAAACCCAGTGGCTTACCCGATTCTGCAGGATCCTGAGTTTCACATCTCCGGTGGCTTTAGAGGCTGTGACGGCTTCGGAGTTGGCCATAAAGAATTCCAAGCACTGGGACCAGTGTCCAAACCATGCCGATGCATCCGAAGCATACGGGTCCAAATCCAAGCGTTCCGGTTTCAAAAGTTGATCCATCGCTAAAAGTTTGCTAATAAAATTGATGCGCCTCAATGACTTCAAGACTCAAAGTTAACTGAATAAAACAAGGCTTTTATTAGCAAAGAAAAGATGCCTGTGGCTTCACCTAGCATGCTGCTGTTCTGCTGCAAGACAAGCCTGGGCTTGTCTTAAGCAGGGCCAGGTATGGGCGGAGCCGACACACAAAGGGGGCGGTGCACTATACACAATACAAGGTAAAGCACCGGAGCAGGCAATACAATATATGTAGTTAACTACAGAGTCTGATGAATGACATATTTCATCACATTAAGAAACAAAAGATAACGCTAGATGAGGTGTAAATGGTGATGGCAGAATCATCAACAGCTGCCATGTGAGAAAAAAGGAGTGGACCAGGGTGTCACGGAAGGAGCGGTCCCTTCGGAATGCTGAAGGGGGGGAGGGAAATATGTGTTTGGTGGTGGGATCACGCTGGAGGTGGCAGAAATGGCGGAGGATAATCCATTGAATGTGAAGGCTGGTGGGTGAAAGGTGAGGACAAGGGGAACTCGATCGTGGTTCTGGGAGGGAGGGGAGCGGTGAGAGCAGAAGTGCAGGAAATGGAACGGACACGATCGAGGGCCATGTCAAACACGGTAGAGGGGAATCCTCAGTTGAGGCAAAAGGAAGACATATCGGAAGCACTATTATGGAAGGTGGCATCGTCAGAACAGATGCAGCGGAAATGGAAAAACTGGGAGAATGGAATATAGTCCTTACAGGAAGCGGGGTGAGAGGATGTGTAGTCCAGGTAGCTGTGGGAGTCAGTGAGCTTATAGTGGATGTTGTTCGATAGCCTATCCCCTGAAATGAAGACAGAGAAGTCGAGGAAGGGAATGGAAGAGTCGGAGATGGACCATGTGAAGGTGAAGGAAGGGTGGAAATTGGAAGCAAAGTCAATGAAATTTTCTAGTTCAGGGTGAGAGCAGGAAATGGCACCAATACAGTCATCAATGTACCGGAAAAAGAGGTGAGAGAGGGGACCTGAGTAGGACTGGAACAAAGAATGTTCCACATATCCCACAAAAAGGCAGGCATAGCTAGGATCCATGCAGTTCTCATAGCAGCTCTTTTAATTTAGAGGAAGTGAGCGGAGTCAAAGGAGAAGTTGTTCAATATGAGAACAAGTTCAGCCAGGCGGAGGAGGGTGGTGGGTGGATGTGGACTGTTCAAAGGAAGAAGCGGAGCGCCCTCAGGCCATCCTGGTGGGGGATGGAAGTGTAGAGGGATTGGATATCCATAGTGAAGAGGAGACCGTTGAGGCCAGGAAACTGGAAACTGTTAAAGGGGCGGAGGACTTCGGAAGAGTCACAAATGTAAGTGGGAAGAGACTGGACAAGGGGAGAAAAAATAGAGTCGAGATAGGAAGAAATCAGTTCTGTGGGGCAAAAACAGGCTGAAACGATGGGTCTATCAGGGCAGTCCTGTTTGTGGATCTTGGGAAAGAGGTAGAAGCGGGATGTGCGGGGTTGGGGGACTATGAGGTTGGCGGCCGTGGAGGGAAGATCTCCAGAGGAGATGAGGTAAGTGACAGTCTTGGAAATGATTGCTTGATGTTTGGTATTGGGGTCATGGTCCAGGGGGAGGTAGGAGGCGATGTCAGAGAGTTGGCGTTCAGCCTCCGCACGGTAGAGATCGGTTCTCCAAACAACAACAGCGCCACCCTTGGCAGCAGGTTTAACGACAATGTTAGGGTTGGATTGGAGAGAATGGAGTGCTGCAAGTTCAGAGGGAGGTACGTTGGAGTGAGTGAGGGGAGCAAAGAAATTGAGATGGCCAATGTCACACCGGCAGTTAGCAATGAAAAGATCTAGAGAGGGTAAGAGGCCAGAGGGAGGGGTCCAGGTAGAACGAGAATTCTGAAAGCGGGAGAAAGGGTCGCTGTGCGGGGGAGGGGGGGGGAAAAGACTCCTGGCCAAAGAAGTGGGCACGGAGACGAAGGCGACGGAAAAAGAGCTTGGCATCATGCCGAGCTCGGAATTCATTGAGAAAGGGGCATAAGGGGATGAAGCTCAGGCCTTTGCTGAGGACTGATCGTTCAGGGTCAGAGAGGGGAAGATCAGAGGGGATAGTGAAAACACGGCAGGGGGTGAGATTGGGAGAAGGGGGTCAGAGGAAAGTAAAGGGGAAGAAGGTTCCAAAGGGGCAATGGTGTCCAAGAGTTGATGAAACTTGCAATCCTTGACATCTGAAAGGAAGAAAAAAAGTTTTTTGTTAAAGAGCCGGATGGGGCGAAGGTTGACATGGAACTGTGGACCAGGACAGCTTTGCGATAGAGTGCGTCGCTGCTGCTGAAGAGACAGGTCGAGAGTGTTCATGTGGTGACGCATGGCATTGAGCGTGGATCTCAGGATGTGGTGAGAGCAGTCGTTCGAGGAACGTTGAATATCTTGGAGATATTTGTAATCCTGGGTGGATCCAAAACACGAAGGGGTCGATTTTCATTGACCCATGGAGTCGGGTTTGGAGGCGTGCGGGGGGTTAAAGTCCCGAATTCGGGGGTCCCGACACCATCCCGCCCCCAACCCGCCTCTATGTAAGTTTCAAAGGAGGCGGGTACCCGACCCACACTGGGACCCGCCTACCCGAGGCGGGAAGGGATTAGTGCCAATTAACTGCCTGTTAACAGGTAGTTAACAGGCAGTTTTTAGCCTAATCCCTATTTTAAAGCTTGAAGTGTGGGATTCCCGACGGCTCCAAACCACGGCAAGTTAGAGGAGTCGGGCCGTCGGGTTGAAGGACTTGGAGGGGTCGAGATGTCGGTGTTCAGGTGAGTGATGGGTGCATGAGTGCAAAGGTAAGTGTGTTTGGTGTGTCTAAAGTGTGTAAAGAAGTTTAAATTATCTGTACTTACCTTTTAAGCCTTCCTTCCTCTAGGTTTCGGGAGTCCATCATCTTACCGGCACAGAAAGCAGAATGGCTGCGATCTGTCAAAAGTGACAGCCTGCAGCTTTCTGTGCCGGTGAGATTTCTAACTGAGTCTGTGTAGAAGGACTCAGGTTAGAAGTAAGACTGTCAGTGTTTGACAGCTTCAAACAGCTGTGAAACACTGATATTTCATCTGTCAAAACGTCTTGCTAGATGAAATTTCAGTCTGTGATGTCACCTGTTGCCGGGTGGCCCTTAATTGGCCTGCTGAGCCCGCTGGGCGGGCTCAACAAGGTCAATCAAGTTAAAATCGCGTGGATTGGCCGCATCTCGATGGAGGCGGGACTACAACCCCGAAAGTTGTAGTCCCGCCTCCTTCCCGACTTCTGAATGAAAATCACCCACAAAGGGTGGAATAAGTCGGAACCGGAGACGGTTGCTGAGGGAAGAGATGTGGCTGTGAAAACATTAGCCAGAACTTGTCAGCTCAGTGTAGGCACCTCACGTCCTGCCTTTCAGAAAAAGCAGCGTTCAGTCTTGATGGGCAAATTCTATTTGAGTGCCTTGTCATCCTTCTCTTGAGTTCCTGTTGTTCTTCAGCTTCAGGGGTCATATTAAACAAAATACAAATTAAACCTGTGTTTCCGAGAGCACATTTCTGCTGCTCTGGTAGTATTTCAACTCCGACTGAACACTGCCAGGTCTGAGTCTTGTCTTTGTCATTGAGCATTGAAGCTGAACATCTTATCCACCGTTTTGCCACCTCATTATTAGTTTAATTGGCTCTTAATCGCACTGGTGGTAAGCGTTATTGCTGGTCATTAACACTGAATGGAAACTGTAGTAAACACTCCACATGCATATTTACCAAAAGCAAAAAATGGGCTATCACCTCTATTAAATCTGTTCAATTACTAAATGGAAAATCTAGCTTGTGTAGTAATGAAATCTTTTCGAGACAAGTATATCTGATGTGCAGAGTGCAAACACACAGACATTGGGATCACGAGCCGAGAGAAAACTGACAGGGTTATGGTTTTTCTGAGTAAGGAAAAGATGTGGTGAATGAGAAAAAAATAGAATACAGAATATCTTTGAATATATGCATTCACTCTGTTAAGTAATCAAATTATGTTTGACTAGCTCTATTAATTACCTTGGTGTGGAGATGCTGGAGTTGGACTGGGGTGGACAAATGTAAGAAGTCACACAACACCAGGTTATAGTCCAACAGTTTCATTTGAAATCACAAGCTTTCGGAGCGCTGCTCCTTCGTCAGGTGAAGTGGAGAGATGCATAAAGACACAGCTTATATAGTCAGAGAATAATGCCAGATGATTACAGGTAATCTTTCTAACTGCCATTTATCACACCTCGGCAGAGAGATAATCACAGCTGTCTTTATGCATCTCTCCACTTCACCTGACGAAGGAGCAGCGCTCCGAAAGCTTGTGATTTCAAATAAAACTGTTGGACTATAACCTGGTGTTGTGTGACTTCTTACATTTATAAATTACCTGGCTAAAGTATTTTATTCATGCGTTGTAATTTTTAAAAGATTGGCATTTAAAAAAATTAAGAGCCTATTTATTTTCTCTGTTGGATGGCCCTTTGTATATTTTGAATTGTTCGATGTCCTGATGCAAGTGTTGGACGATGGTAGCTGCAGTTTGGGGTCTGTAGAGATTGGCAAAGACTCTTTCATTTAAGAGAGAATCCAACTGTTGGACACTGTTGACACCCATCTCCTTTGTTGTTTAATTGAACTATGGCTGCCCAATTATAAATATGTTTGTCCAAAGCAAGTATGTATTGCCAGTCATTGTAGATAAACTTTCCATATAAGATTCCAGCAAATTGGAGTCTATTGTCCCCTCTATCCTTTGTTGCTTTTTCACCTGGCTCCACCAGATTATTAAAGGGGATTCAGTCGGGTCTATCTGCTGTGATATTTCTCTAATATATGTACCTAACCAAATATATCATGGTCAACAGAAACACTCTCAAAATGTCTGTCATTCTTTCAAAATACCCAATGAGCTGTGTGGAAACAGATCACTGGACAATAACAAGGTCATTGAAGTCCCTCATTACAGCTCTCTTAGTCTGAATCCCCTTGCATTTTGAAACCATACAAGAGAGACTGTTGTATACTGAGGCCGATAGCCCTGGTCAGAGCAGTCATTGCAGAAACTGTGCCTGGACTTACGGTAACTGACATTGGAAACATAGAAACATAGAAGATAAGAGCAGGAGTAGGCCATTCGGCCCCTCGAACCTGCTCCGCCATTCAATGAGATCATGGCTGATCATCCAAACTCAGTACCCTTTCCCTGCTTTCTCCCCATTTCCCTTGATCCCTTTAGCCTTAAGAAACATATCTAACTCCTTCTTGAATATATTTCATGAATTGGCCTCAACTGCCTTCTGTGGTAGAGAATTCCACAGGTTCACCACTCTCTGGGTGAAGAAATTCCTCCTCATCTCTGTCCTAAATGGCTTACCCCTTATCTTTAGACTGTGACCCCTGGTTCTCGACTGCCCCGCCATCGGGAACATCCTTCCTACATCTAGTCTATCTAGTCCTGTTAGAATTTTATAAGTTTCAATGAGATCCCCTCTCATTCTTCTAAACTCCAGCGAGTATCAGCCCAATCGACCCAATCTCTCTTCATATGTCAGTCCTGTCATCCCAGGTATCAGTCTTGTAGTGTATGTACCTTTAAGAGGAACTATGGGCTAAAAAATCGGTATCGCCGCGCCAGGTCTTTAGTGCCCGAAATTTAGCACTGGGCCGGATTCCCCTAGCGCCCACCTGAAATTCAGTAGCGCTGCCCCAAGACGGAGGCGGGCGCTATTGGAGGGTTTGGCTGCCTCGTTTGGGGCGAAGAATGTCAGTTTCCGGCGCCCAGCTGCCGCTGCGGCAACCGATGCGGTGCGGCAGGCTGGGGTACTGCAGGCCTCCTCCTTCTCTTAAGGAGGAGCTGACTGCAGCCGTGAGATCGCCGCTGGATTCCCCCGTCAAATGAGCCCGGCACCACGGAGAAGCGCCGGGCTCGCGGGAGTCACACACCAATGCCGCGGGGGGGTGGTGCAGGAGTCCGGGGAGGGAGGTGCGGCCAGGCGGCCGCCGGGAAAGCGGCCGGCCGCCCCTCCACCTTTATGCGCCGGCCTCTCGGAGCTGTAAGGCACCGTTTTGCAAACGCTGTTTGCGGCCGCGACAGGCGAGGCGGCCGCAACTGAATTTGGCCATCGGGACGGATTACCATTGGAACCGGGGCGCTGCGCACACCGATGACGTCATCGGTGCCGGCGCAGCGCTACCGGCTAACGCCGATGTTAGGGACCAACTCAATTTCGTGCGCTAAAAAACTTCCGGCGCAAACCACTTTATAGCCAATAAGTGGGCGCAAACGCGACTGAATTTTTAGGCCTATGTTTTTGAAGCCCCTGTATACTGTAGTACCAGTAGTGACCACTCAGGTATATAAGCCTGTGTAGCGTCTTGTGTAGTTAGTTCATCTCCAGACTTTGTTCAGTAAACACTTGTTAAATCAACTCCTGCATTCCGTGTCACCATTAACACACGGATCTAACAGTGGCGACGAGTTAGAAGCGAACTTACCTGCAATTCGGCAGCACCTCAAGGGGATCGATTCCTCAGACGAAGGTCGAAGCCAGAAGCAAGAAAAAAAAACTGTGGTTTCACCAGCTAAACGGGCTGGTGGCAGGTAGTGCACTGATCCTTCCTGGGCTGCGGCGGGCTAGAGCTCGATCGGGTGACTCTGCAACGGGGCCGGGCAGCGAGTCGGGAAGCAGAAGCAAAGAGAGAGAGAGAGTGGAGCACTCAGGGCACGGCCGGTGCTGCAAAGCAGGTCGGCGTTCGGATCAAGCAGAGGGAGGGGAAAGTCCCAGAGGGTCCGCTCCACGACGGGAACAGTTCTCCAAGTAACGGAGAAACTATTGAAGAGATATACATTAAAAAAAAAATTTTTAATAGAAATACCGCGAAAAGCTGCAGGTTGCAACGGGAACCGCGGAGAACAGCGTTGGCAGCAGCGGCAGCGGCGGGAAAGCGCGGGAGGCGCCATCTTAACTCGGCGGGGAAGAAAGAAAAGCGCAGGAGGCGCCATTTTGATCCATCGGGGACGGAGGAAAAGCGCGGGAAGCGCCATTTTAGATTTTCAAGATGCCGAAGACCGGCAACATTACTGCTTTCGATAGTGATATAGAAGATTGGACCACATATGTGGAAAGAGTGGAGGTATATTGCAAGGCGAATGAAGTAGCGGATGATAAAAAGGCATCGGTACTTCTAAACCTGATGGGCGCAAGGACGTACGGGCTGTTACGAAACTTGATCACTCCAGCCAAACCGATGGACAAGAATTTTAAGGAGATTGTTGATACCTTACAGGAGCACTTAAACCCAACACCGCTGCTGATAGCGGAACGATTCAAATTCTTCAGGAGGAATCAGCACAAGAATGAAAGTAACGCTGATTACCTCACCGAATTATGAAAGCTGTCAAAGCACTGCCAATTCGGGGCAGGACTGGCAGATTCTCTACGAGACAAATTCGTCTGTGGTCTCCTAAGCGAAGGAACACAGAAAAGACTACTTTCTGAGAAAGATTTGACACTGGACAAGGCTTTCAGTGTGGCTGTATCATACGAAGCAGCAGCAAGAGGAGCTGCAGAGATACAGCAAAAGCCACAGGACTTCGGCACCCATGAAATGACACGGGGTTTCGAGAGATGTTATCGCTGCGGCAGATCCACCCATGACCAGAAGGACTGCTGGTTCAAGGACAAAGCATGCAGGCAATGTGGAAAGATGGGACACATTGCACGTGTATGCAGATCTGGAAAAAAATCCGCTGACAGTAAAAAGGTCAATAAGGAAAACTACAGAAAGGTACAAATGATGACGGACAGGAGCTCCGAAGACCAGAAGAGCGATAGCGACTCCGGAAACAAGAGACTAAGCTGTCTCAAATTACATAATGTAATTGCCAAAGAAGATTACCAGACCATTTGGGTTACCCTCACGATAGCGGGGTCCCCAGTCAAAATGGAGCTAGATACAGGATCAGCTCTGACCTTCATGAGTCGACGGGATTACGAGCGGCTATTTCCGCATATACCTTTGAAAGACACATCCATTATCTTGAAGACATATACGGGGCAGAAAGTATACCCCAGAGGGAAAATAAGGGTGCCTGTTGTATACAACGGCAAGGAAATACAGAAGTTGTATTTATACATTCTGCAAGATGGTGGTCCAACGTTGTTGGGACGTGAATGGATCAGAAAGATACGTTTAGACTGGCACTCCATTCAGGCACTGACGGTGACCAGTAAAAAAAAAAATGATGATGACGTCATACCTGGACGATTAAAATAAATCTTGGCCAATGCCAAAGAAGTGTTTCAACAGGAACTAGGAACCCTGAAAGGCGCCACCGCCTCAATAAAAGTGGAAGATGCGGCAATTCCCAAGTTTTTTAAGGCAAGGCCGCTGCCATACGCAATTCGTCCAGCCATCGAGGCAGAGCTGGAGAATTTGGAAAAAGCAGGCATGTTATCCAAGGTAGATTGGAGCGAGTGGGCAACACCCATCGTCCCGGTCATGAAGAAAACGTTGAATAATGATAAATCTGAAGAACAGAGAAAAATTCGCATCTGTGGGGACTTCAAGGTGACTGTAAACCCGGTTCTTCACACGGTACAGTATCCTCTTCCGAGGATAGAAGATATTTTCGCCTCACTATCCAGAGGGAAACGTTTCACCAAAATTGACTTAGCACAGGCATATCTACAGATGGAGGTTGAGGAGGCCTCTAAAAAGTATCTCACGATAAACACACACAAAGGCCTGTACCAGTACAATCGACTGGTTTTCGGAGTGGCATCAGCTCCGGCTATCTGGCAAAGAGCTATGGAGCAAGTCCTGCAAGGGATTCCGGGGACTCAATGCTACCTAGACGACATCCTTGTAACAGGAGAAAACGACAACGAGCACCTTGCCAACTTGTGCAGGTGCTCACGAGGCTGAGAGAACGGGGCCTACGAGCAAATCGCCCCAAGTGCGAATTTTTCCAGAAACAAATATCATATTGTGGCCATGTCATTAACGAAGAAGGGTTGCATAAGTCACCTGAAAAAATTGAAGCGGTCGTAAAGGCCCCAGCGCCTGAAAATGTCTCACAATTAAGGTCGTTCCTGGGATTAATAAATTACTATCATAAATTTTTACCAAACTTGTCGACAGTTCTGCACCCTCTTAACGCACTGCTACAAACGGGAGTAGTTTGGAAATGGAGCGAAGACTGTAAACGTGCCTTCCATAAATGCAAAGGCTTGATCACGTCCAGGGAAGTGTTGGCTCATTACAACCCATCACTGCCAATCAGACTGGCGTGCGATGCATCCCCTTACGGCTTAGGAGCGGTATTATCGCATAGATTCCCTGATGGCTCGGAGCGGCCGATAGCTTTTGCGTCACGCTCATTGAACTCAGCTGAGCATAACTATGCCCAGATCGACAGGGAGGCACTCAGCCTGGTGTGGGGGGTGAAGAAATTCAACCATTACCTACACGGACAAAAATTTACCTTGTTGACTGATCATCAACCCCTCGTCTCCATATTCAACCCTAAAAAGGGCGTTTCCATTATGACAGCGCAAAGGCTACAGAGGTAGTCCCTTTTCCTAGGGGCACATCAATATGACATAGAATACAAAGGAACAAAACAGCATGGGAATGCTGACGGGTTATCGCGCCTACCGTTGCCAACGGTAGAAGAGGCGCCTACAGTGGACCCAGTGGAGATGTTCCACTCGACCATAGTGGAATGTCTACCGGTGACAAATTCTACCATTGAAAAGGAAACGAGAAATGACCCGACTCTCTCACGAGTCTACGATTTAACGGTGAAG
The DNA here is from genome assembly GCF_052327205.1 of Somniosus microcephalus. NCBI lineage: Eukaryota > Metazoa > Chordata > Chondrichthyes > Squaliformes > Somniosidae > Somniosus > Somniosus microcephalus. Next base: position 195,737,022 of record NC_140992.1, on the reverse strand, counting down.
GGATGGCCAGCACATGGCGAACCACTGTTGCCAGCATTCTCGCAAAGAAGAGAACAGCTGTCAGTGTGCCGAGGAACCTTGACGTGTGGATCCAGAGTGGTGATTCCACCCAAACTCAAGGATAAAGTGCTAAAGGAGCTTCACGAGGGGCATCTGGGTGGAGTGAAAATGAAGAACTTAGCCAGAGCGTTTGTGTGGTGGCCAGGTATTGATGGAGACATCGAAGAAATGACCAAGAGCTGTCTAGGATGCCAGAAGGTCCAAAACGCCCCACCACAAGCCCCTCTACATCCATGGGAGTGGCCCTTATCTCCATGGCAAAGGGTACATATCGACTTTGCTGGTCCATTTATGGACTCAATGTTCTTAATCGCGGTGGATGCACACTCCAAGTGGCCAGAGGTAATAAAGATGTCCTCCACCACCACGGAAAAAACCATCACAGTATTAAGGACCATATTCGCCAGGAATGGGCTGCCTGAACAGATCTGTTCTGATAATGGACTGCAATTTGTATCCGAAGAATTCAGGAAGTTCTTAAAAAACAATGGGGTTAAGCACTACACATCCGCCCCATACCATCCCGCCACCAGTGGATTAGCTGAAAGGTTTGTCCAGACCTTCAAGAAGGCCATAAAGGCCATGGGTAATGAAGACATAAATCTACAACATAAGGTAGATAACTTCTTGTTTGCGTACAGGAATGCAACACATGTGGTTACAAACCAAACCCCCGCCATGATGTTTTTCAACAGAAGACTAAGATGCCGGCTGGATTTGGTCAAGCCAAACGTCAGAAGGGACGAAGAGAACCGGCAATTTCAAAGCATGAATGAAAGGCCAACTAGAACCTTCCAGATAGGTCAACCAGTTTTGGCCCGGGACTACCGTACCGGGAAATGGCAGCCTGGAACTATTTGCACACGACTAGGACCACTGATGTATACCGTGGACATTGGAGAAAGCATAATAAGGCGCCATGCTGACCAGATCATAGAGTCATCTGAAAAAGGACAACCTACACCACAACTCTATACGCCTAGTGATAAAGCAGAGATACCCATAGTATCTACCTCCGATCCGGTGATACTGGAACCAGATGAACCAAACACTGGCATTGAAGCCGAATCGACCTTGCCAAAAGAACCTACTACACCACCGAAACCTACTACACCACCGAGGCGTTATCCGGACCGAGTCAGGAAGCCTCCAGAGAGACTGAATTTGTAATTGATTAACTTCAGCAAATGTGTAGATTATTGTTCTTGTAAAAATGTTATTTAATGATTACTTAAAATGTTATGTACTATTTATCTAAAAGGGGAGGAGTTGTAGTGTATGTACCTTTAAGAGGAACTATGTTTTTGAAGCCCCTGTATACTGTAGTACCAGTAGTGACCACTCGGGTATATAAGCCTGTGTAGCGTGTTGTGTAGTTAGTTCACCTCCAGACTTTGTTCAGTAAACACTTGTTAAATCAACTCCTGCATTCCGTGTCTCCATTAACACACGGATCTAACAAGTCTGGTGAATCTTCGCTGCACTCCCTCCATGGCAAGAACATCCTTCCTCAGATAAGGCAACCAAAACTGCACACAATACTCAAGGTGTGGTCTCAGCAAGGCCCTGTACAACTGCAGCAAGACATCCTTGTTCCTGTACTCGAATCCTCTCGCTACGAAGGCCAACATACCATTTGCCTTCTTAACCGCCTGCTGCACCTGCATGCTTACCTTCAGCAACTGGTGCACAAGGACACCCACGTCTCGTTGCACGTCCTCTTCTTCCAATCTATTGCTGTTCAGATAATAATCTGCCTTCCTGTTTTTGCCACCAAAGTGGATAACCTCGCATTCATCCACATTATACTGCATCTGCCATACATCTGCCCAATCGCCCAACCTGTCCAAATCATACTGGAGTTTCTCTGCATCCTCCTCACAGCACACACGCCCACCCAGCTTTGTGTCGTCTGCAAACTTGGAGATGTTACATCTAGTTCCCTCATCTAGATCATTAATATATATATTGTGAATAGCTGGGGTCCTAGCACCGATCCCTGCGGTACCCCACTAGTCACTGCCTGCCACTCAGAAAAAGAGCCGTTTATTCCAACTCTTTGCTTCCTGTCTGCCAGCCAGCTCTCTATCCAAGTCAGTACCTTGCCCCCAATCCCAAATGCTTTAACTTTACACGCTAAACTCTTATGCGGGACCTTATCAAAAACCTTCTGAAAGTCCAAATACACCACATCCACTGGTTCTCCCTTATCTATTCTACGAGTTACATCCTCAAAAAATTCCAGTAGATTAGTCAAGCACAATTTACCTTTTGTATATCCATGTTGACTTTGTCCGATCTTGTCACTGTTTTCCAAGTGCTCTGCTATTACATCTTTTATAATGGACTCTAGCATTTTCCCCACTACCAATGTCAGGCTTACCGGTCTATAATTCGCCGTTTTCTCTCTACCACCTTTTTTGAATAGTGGGGTAACATTAGCTACCCTTGTAAGATTTGCAAAATTTCTGCATTTCCCTGAAGGCTGTTATTAATAAACGGGACCCTGCATGGACTGTTTAATATTAAAAAGGGTACCCAAAATGGCGTCCATGCCTCGTAGCAGCAAGCCTGTGAGATTTTAAAATGGACTCTGCAACGCAGACAGCTTGGAGAAATCGAAACCAAGCTGCAGGCTTTTGTGAAGAGAGACTTTCTATTTTGGAACCAGACAGGACTCTGAATTATGCATTAGACCGAATCAGAGGCAAATCTAAATTCAGTTTAGGCCTATAGTTAAGGCCATCAAGCAGTCTACATATATTATCGGAAACAGATTAACAGAGCCATCGAGACCGGATAGGCCCATCAAGGAACTTTCAGGACAATGCAAGTCAATTATCGGGCCGGTAGATGTGATTACTGGCCATCTGAAACCAGTTAGTATGGATTGCTACCATTATTTAAAATAGCCCGCCAAGATTAAAACAAAGAACTAACCTGATTTGGCGCGCAGATAAGGGTTTTCGACGAAGGTATAATTGAAGGCCCCCTCTGGTAGCAAGGGATCGTCATGTGTTCGTGTTCAGTGTTCTTGTTGGTTGGTGTGCTGGTGCTGCTCTTCGGCCCCTCGCCCTCGTGGCTGCCGCTCTTTCCCCGCCCCGCGCTTACCCCTGGCCTTTGCCCGTGCCCTATTCCCACTCCAGCTGGAACTAGCCCCGGCATCGGGTCGGGCGGACACGGACAATTCAGGCCAAGCGAGGCGGGACGCGACGAGGGGAGGAGGGAAGACCACCGGAGGGAGGGCCACCTGAGGAAGACTGGCTGAAGAAGACCAACTGAGGAGATGAACTGAGGGGAGGCTTCGAATTATCAGGCCTTCAGCCGCTGCCGACCTTCGAATAACTGCACACCAACTCAATCTGGCGGCTGTCGACGAAGCATCATCCCTGCAAGGTAAAGTACCCAAACAGAGACTTTGGCCTAGAAATTCAGTATAGCCACTTTTGTAGCGGTAAAGTCGGGCGGCCGCTAAAGTTTGCGCCCGCCGGAAAGTGGAGGCCACTTCGCCGATATTCAGTAGCTTTGGCCAAGGAGTTTGCTCGAGCGCTAAAACTGGCGTTGCACGGCTATCTTTAGGCGCTAAGCCGGCGGTGCAGACTGATACCGCCGAGGCCGGGCGCAGCGCAGGTGCGGTCATGTTTTGATTGACAGCAGACACCCTGGCGCCGGCCAGCTCTTAAAGGGGGAAGGGTCGACTTGGTCTGCTGCCACGCCCTGGATACTGCAGCCCTCCAGCTAGGCCTAAACACTGCTGCTGGAGAGAAATAGCGCCAGGAAGGATGCAGAGGGCCCGTGAGCGAGCGCAGCGCTTCTCCGCCCATGATTTAAAGGTGCTGGTTAGGGCTTTGGAGAAGAGAAGCCATATCTTGTTCCCAGACAGTGGCAAGAAGCCTCCCAAGAGGGTGTACAGGAGAGCCTGGAGGGATATCGCCCAGAGGGTCACAGCCACCTACGATGTCCCCAGGACTGGTGTCCAATGCCGGAAAAAGTTTAACGACCTCACTCGGATTGTCAGGGTGAGTACCCTTTCCAGTGTCCTCCTCATCCTTGCATGTGCACCTCACATTATGGGCAAAGGGACCTCAAAGGCCTAATGGCCAGCCCTCATCCAGCAGCTATGGCACTGGCATGAACATCAATTGCACTTTCTGCATTTTACACACTGGCCAAGCTATTCGACCATGGGAGGCAGTGCACACAACAACAGGGCACCACACTGGCCAAGCTATTCGACCATGGGAGGCAGTGCACACAACAACAGGGCACCACACTGTACTTAGAGGCCGTCCTTTCTCTTGCAGGCCAAGCTGGCCCAGAATCTGAAGAGCCGGACTGTCACCGGGGGAGGCCGTGCCCAGTTCCAGCAGCTCAGTGACCTGGAGGAGCGCGTGGGTCAACTCATGGGTGCCCGGGTGATTGGCCCCGTTGCAATTGGAGATGCCGACCCTGTGCTGGGCCCCAGTGGTAAGGACATGACCATTTGGACCTCTCTCGTTCCCCTTGCGCTTCAGATCTACATCCTTTGCCACTGTCCGACCAATGCGCAGAATGTCACCACTCATGCCTCCCTCGCTGATGCCCTGTCCTCACTCTAAAGCTACTCTTGTGCCTTCCTGCTTTCAGCTGGTGAGGAGGAGATCCCTGAAGCTGCGAGTGTCAGTCCCTCGGAAGAGGAGGACGAGGAGGAGCAAGAGGAAGGCGGCACATCGGGGGAACCCTCATACGCGCCAGGGGATGGCAATGGAGGGGACACGTCTTCCCTGGAGGAGAGCCAGGGGGAAGTGTTGCGGGGGGTGTAGCTCCTGTGCCCAGTGGCGTCCAGCCACGCGGGAAGGGTCGGGCAGCACGGCTGCCTTCTCCCCAGAGGGGGGAAGTGTTGCAGGGGAGTGTAGCTCCTGGGCCCAGTGGCGTCCAGCCACGCGGGAAGGGTCAGGCAGCACGGCTGCCTTCTCCCCAGAGGGGGGAAGTGTTGCAGGGGAGTGTAGCTCCTGGGCCCAGTGGCGTCCAGCCACGCGGGAAGGGTCGGGCAGCACGGCTGCCTTCTCCCCAGAGGGGGGAAGTGTTGCAGGGGAGTGTAGTTGCTGGGCCCAGTGGCGTCCAGCCACGCGGGAAGGGTCGGCCAGCTCGGCGGCCTTCTCCCCAGAGGGAGAGTCCGGCCTCCAGTCCGGAGACGGTCCTTGCCCAGGAGGTGCGCCTCCTTGATCAAATGTCCGCGGACTCGGATCGTCGGCACACCGAGTTCATGGGGGTTGTGGCACGGTTGCCTGAGGCCATCGAGTCCCTGGCTCATAGTGTGTCCGATTTCGGGGCCTCACAGGCCAGGGGTTTCGAACAACTCGCGGCAGCACAGGCCAGGGGTCTCGAACAATTCGGGGCATCACAGGACGCGAGTCGGGCCGAATTGAGGGCAGCACAGGTCGCGAGTCGGGACGAATTCAGGGCAGCACAGGACGCGAGTCAGGACGAATTCAGGGCAGCACAGGTAGCGAGTGGACAGTTGATCAGTGGTGCCGTGCAGTCACTGGCTGGTCTGATGCGGGCACAGACCAGGGCAGTACGGGCACTCACTGCTGCCACACTCGCTGTGTCAGGCAGGCATCGCCAGGGCACCCGCCGCGCTGCAGCAGCACAGCGGTCTGGCCTTCACCAGATTGCTGCGTTTGCTGCAGTGCCAGCCCGTCCGAGTGCCAGTGCCTCAGGCGAGCAGCGAGCGCCTGGCATCAGCCAGCTCGCCCCCATTGCTGCAGCCGCCACTGCCACTCCCCCAGCGAAGCTGCGACGAGCTGCTGGAGGGACTGATGCTGCCCAGCCACAGCTGCAGCAGTCAGCAGCCGGCCCCTCGAGGGCCAGAGCTCGTCTAGGCCGACCCCCAAGGGCATCTGCCGTCATGCAATGTGCCCCTCAGGAGCCTTCCCCCAGCCTTGCAGCACCCACAGGGCCCAGGTTGAGGCGGAGCAGCAGGTCGGCCAGGGGCCGGAAAAGCCTGGACAAGGACTCGCCCTCTCGGCACACAAAGTAGAGTGTGTTGGCAAATGTTTTTTTATATGGGGGTGGTTGTCTTGTCTATGGGGGGGGGTTCTTTTGGTAAGGCCGAGGATGAAGGCCATTTGGATGGACAAGTTTTGTTATTCCTCCCCAGGTTGTGGGAGTGAGATATGTATTTGAGTGTTTTTTGGGGGTGTTGTCTGTTTTTCAGTTTCATGTGGGATGGGCCCTGAGTTTGTTCAATAAAGCTTTTTCTTTATTCAGCTTGTCCATGTGTGATGTTTCAAGTGGTTGTTGCGTTAACCGGCTGAGGGCTTGCGGAGCAGCTGCATTCATGTGCGTTCATTGCCGCAAGCCATTCCCTGACAGGGGGCCTAGAAGTGTCGTTCAATAAGCCGCCGACGGACGGCCCTTGGACCTTGTGGCTCCCTCCTGGGCTGGTACTCCTCCTCCTCCTCCTCCTCCTCCTCATGGTCCTCCTGCTCGTCCTCCTGAGGTGGTGGTCCAACGTGAGGTGGCAGTGCCTGAGTCCTGCGGATAGCCAGGTTGTGCAGCATGCAGCAAACGACGACGAACTGGGAGACTCTATCCGGCGAATACTGCAGAGATCCGCCGGAGCGATCCAGGCAGCGGAACCGTTGCTTGAGGACGCCAATCGTTTGCTCTATGATGTTCCTTGTGGCTTGATGGCTTTCGTTGTAAGCCTCCTCAGCAGGGGTCCTGGGCGCGCGGAGCGGGGTCATGAGCCATGTACACAAAGGATAGCCTTTGTCCCCGATAAGCCATCCTCTTGGGGGAGGCTGTGCCTGGAACATGTCAGCCACAGTAGTCTGTCGCAGGATAAATGCATCGTGGCTGCTGCCTGGAAAGCGGGCATTGACAGCTAGGATGCGCTGCCTGTGGTCACACACCAGCTGCACATTGAGGGAATGGTAGCCCTTCCGGTTGCGGTAATCCTCGGCATTGTCGATAGGTGCCCGCAAAGCCACATGCGTGCAGTCAATGGCGCCCTGCACCATGGGGAAGTCGGCGATCCTCGCAAATCCGACTGCACGCTGCTCCTGCCTCTCTAGGGTCATGGGGAAGGAGATGAATTGGTGTCTCCTTGTGAAAAGGGCATCGGTGACCTGCCGGATGCAGCGATGCACGGCGAACTGGGAGATGTTAGCTATGTCCCCAGCAGCGGCTTGGAAGGAGCCGCTTGCATAAAAGTTCAGAGCCACCGTGACCTTCACTTCCACCGACAGAGACGTCCTGCACATCAGCTGTGGACGCAGATCTCTGTGAAGCAGCTGGCAGATCTCTGCAACCACCTCCCTTCTGAAGCGCAGCCTCTTAACACACTGCGCGGCAGTCATGGTGAGATAGGACACCTGCTGGCGGTATTCCCTGAGTGGGTAAGGCCTACGTTGCCGACGCCTGATGCCCCCTCTGCGTCTAGGCATGGCTGCCCCTCTCACACAGCGTCTGCGAGCCCTTCGCACATAATGCTGGAACTGAGGGTTGGAACACCATGCAGCCCCCATAATATACTTGCAAACAATGAAATCACAATGAGTCAAATTTCCAAGCTCTGGCCAGAAGCCAAAAATACCTCTCCTATGTTGGGCCAAATCAGTAAGGTGTCTTCCTTGGTCTCTGTCCAGAAATCCGTTGCACTAAAGTCATTGCAGCAAAATGGCTGGCCTTTATAGTTCAGTCTAAGTGCCCTTTAATTAGCGCTCCCCGAGGCCCGCAGGGCCTCTGCTGCGTTCCACTTCACAGTTCTTAACACCGCCACGCCCACATTGGGCGGGCGCGACTGAAGTTCCGGTTTGGGGCGCACAAAGGGTGTTGCACGACGAAATGACGTCATAAGTTGCGCGCGCAGCTGAGCGCGCGCAAACACTTTGCACCGGCGCTAAATGTCTACTGAAGTTGGGCGTAGGCGCAAATCGTTCTGCGCCCGGCCGCTAAGTGCCTAGCGCTCGAGATCTACTCCTCCTAAGGCGCTAACGGCTGGCGAACGCAACTGAATTTCTAGGCCTTTAACTTTGGGGTACTCGAACCTGGACAACGCCCTTGCAGCGCCTGGAGGCCACGTGACGACGACAAGCTCCAGGGAGCACCAAGAGCGAACCCCGAACCCAACCGCTGTTTTGAGTCTAACGAGCCTTTTGGTTGGTGAGCAGGAAGTTCTGACCCCCTCATAGCTTAATCTAGTTAGGTATAGGGGGTGGGATAAGGATAAGGGGATTGTTAAGATAGTTGTTTTCCCTCGATGTGCCGTGTGTTCCCCATTCCCTGTATAAGTATAGTTATTATTATTCTGTGAAGCTGTAACAGATGGACTTATGAGCATCTGCAAAATGCTATGTGCATGTAGCCTTTGCATCACATCTCTGACTCTTTCCTTTACTCCCCCACAGAACCATCACAAGCATCCGTCCCCCCTAGCCAGGAAGAAGAGGCTGAGCAGCCAGACTCCTCAGAGGAAGCTGCAACCTCTGAGGGCGCAGCATCAGCAGAATTAAGCGCACCCAGCACCAGCGCAGACACTCACACCTCGGTGGGACTTTCGGGACATAGAGTGGTGTTGTCACCTGGTGTATCACAGCTCACAAGTGAGCATCAGCAGATTGTGGAGACAGGGACAGCAGTGGAGAGTCCTAGTCGGAGGGCGCATGACTCTTCCAGCTCGGCTCAGCAGCATGTTGACCCTCTGCCTCTGGGTCCATCCATAAGATCAGAGGTGATGGAACTCCAGGCACAGATGCAGGAGTCTCTGGCAGGTTTTGTCTCTAGGGTCGCTGCGAGTGTGGAGCGAATGGAGGTGTCCATAGCGAACATGAGCAGAGCCTTTGTGGAGTCATTGGCGCATGAACGCATCACCACGGAAAGGATGGCTACCTCTGTGGAAAGGATTGCTACCTCCATGGTAAGGCTGGCTACTGTAGAGGAGAGGATGGCTATGGCCATGGAGGAGCTTAGTCGCCAGGGTATGGAAAACATGGTCATTGTTCAGAATAGAATGACATCTCTTGAGGAGCATCTATTGAACAGAGAAACCAGACCTTCATGGAAGTCCTTCTGAGTAGGACTGTCATTGCAGATACAGGTCCCCATGGCCCCACTGATGTGCAGCAAGGTACTCTCCAGCCACTTCCAGGCGCTGGCCCCTTCTGGCCTGTGCAGCTTCAGGTGGGTGAGCAGCAGCCTGGCGCTCCTGCTGCTGCTGTTGCTGGTGTTCCTGGTTCTGCTGCTGCCGTGGCTGGTGCTTGGGCTCCTCTAATGCCCAGATGGGAAGGAAATATATGGCTCTCCCATGCTTCTGGTATATGCCTCCGTTGAGGAAGCGCTGAGTGAAGGTGGTGAGAGGGGTTTCCCAGGAGGTCACACTGGAGATGGGTGTGAGGCTCCAACCTTCCACAGGTGTGGTTAAGCCTTCTAAAAGTTGCCCCAGACCTGAGACCACTAAGTCCTGCCACCTGCAAATGATGGCTGATCAAATCTCCTCTTTAATGGTTGACCTGCAGCTAATAGTCAGCAACCCCAATAGTGCTCCCGCCAGGTTTCACATTCGTGTTTCCCTGCAGGCTTGTTTTTTTAACACTCTTAGACCTTTTAGAACTATTATTTACTGTGGCCATTGATGTAAGAAAAAGGAGACTTACCATCAAGTAACTTTAAAGTAAGCTTTAAGTAACTTATAAACACACTATATACACAAGAGAGGTCTTCACCATGCCTCTGGTAGAAGCCTCTTACAAGACTGAACAGACCAGTATTTATACCAGTCCAACAGGAAGTGACATATGACAGGAAGTGAGGTATGTACACAGTTCATAGTTCATAGTTCACAGGAAGTGATGACATAACTTCCCGGAAGTTATCATTTTTATCACATTCTTCCCTCCTGCAGGATTAGGAGGCTGTGGTCTACCTTTTGGTCCGCAGCCGCCGAACAAGGAAGAGTCGCACCCGTTTGGATTCCCGTCGTAGAGGGTCGCTGGTCCGCTTACATGCGGTTGGCCATTGGTCAGAGTCTGTGTGGCCTGGATTGCCCTGTGAACGGTCGGGGAGATCATGGCTTCGAGTACGAGCCCCAATAGGTTCAAAGTCGAACTGCCTCTGTTCAGAGGGAGGTGCAGAGCTGGTCTGTGGCGGATCAGTACTTTCATGCGCGGTACTGGGAGGGTCGCAACCTTGAGCACGGGGTTCTACCGGCACCAAGCTAGTTGGTGTCCGATCAGGATCCTGGAGAGGGGTACCCGATAGGTCCCAAGAGTTTCCTGGTGAAATGCCATCACCCGATGTCCCACTAGGTCCTGGTGGGCAGGGAGCCAGATCCCGTAATGATACGGTAGATTCTCGGCCGTCGGAATATCGTATGTTTGCATAGGTGGGGTTGGCATCGGTTAGTTCGACCTCGTCTACAAGAGGGTCATTTTTAGACGTCCGAACGTATCTTCGGAGTAATGCAGGTCCAGGAGTAGTTAGCCATGACGGGAGTGATGTCCCATGAGATGAGCGACGCTGGAATCCAAAGAACCGCTCATGAGGTGTAGTATTTGTGGCTGTAGAAAGCAGGGACCGTATAGAGTGCAATGCATCCGGAAGCACTGTTTCCCATTGCTGGTCTGGTAGGCCCCGAGATCTTAAAGCGAGACGTACGGAATTCCAGATGATACCGTTATACCTCTCTACCTGCCCATTTCCGATGGGATGGTATGGTGTTGTTTTGCTTGTAGCAATTCCCCGTTCTGAGAGGTAGTCCTTGAGTTCCCTTGACATAAAGGATGGACCCCGATCTGAGTGAATATAAGCCGGCATGCCACAGAGAGAAAATACCTGCTCAAGGTAGCAGATTACTGTGGACGCCAGCATATTGGAGCAGGGGAAGGCAAACGGAAAACGTGAATATTCGTCGATCATGGTGAGCAAATATGTGTTCCGAGTTGAAGAGGGCACTGGGCCCTTAAAATCGATGCTAAGTCATTGCATCGGTTGGGTTGCATGTATGAGTATACCATCTGAGGGGCGGAAGAACTGAGGTTTTAATTCCGCACAAAGCCGGCATTCTGAGCATATTTTCTTTACATCTCCAGTGGAAAAAGGGAGATTCCGTGATCGTACGAAATGTAGCATGCGCGTAACGCCAGGATGACACAAACCATTGTGGACATCCATGAGAGTGGAGGATGACATAGTGGAGCAGAATGCCCGTGTGAGGGTGTCCGGGGCCACATTCTCCTTGTCAGGCTGATAGAGAATGGTATAACCAAAAGAGGCCAGTTCCATCCTCCAAAGTTGTATTTTATTATTCTTAATTTTGGTTCGTTTTCGATTATCGAGCATGAAGGCGACTGATCGTTGGTCCGTGATCAATGTAAAGTGCTGGCGAGCTAGAAAATGGTTCCACTTCCGTACTGCCTCTATGATGGCTGTGGCTTCTTTCTCAACCGGAGGATAATGTAGCTCGGCACCTTGTAAGGTCCTGGACATAAATGCTACAGGACGACCTTCCTGATTCAGAGTAGCCGAGATCGCCACCTCCGAGGCATCACATTCAACCACGAAAGGGAGATTCTCATCAATGGAGTGAAGAGCCGCTTTCTCCAACTGTTTTTTGAGAAGGTTAAAGGCTGCAACAGCCGCTGTTCCCAGTGGAAATGATCTAGCATGCAGCAAGGGTTGGATTTTGTCCGAAAAATGAGGAATCCATTTAGCGTAGTATGCAAACAGACCGAGAGCCCGACGTAAAGAAGCCGGATTCTTAGGTGACGGGAGCTCTTGGAGCGGGCGAAGTCTTTCTGGGTCTGGCTTAATGATACCATTGCCTACGCAGTAGCCAAGGATGTTGATGGTCGGTTGCGACTCAACAGATTTGGATTCATTCAGGGTCAAATTACGGCGATGGAGGGCATCCCGAAATTTTTGGAGGTTGGAGTCGTGTTCCTGTTGATCGTGACCTGCAATGGTAATGTTATCAAGATAGGGAAAAGTGTCCTTTAGGTTTTCCTGCTTAACCAGGCCATCCATTGCCCGTTGAAAGACAGCCACTCCATTAGTAACCCCGAATGGGAGGCGACGAAATTGGTACAGCTGTCCATTAGCCTCAAAGGCTGTGTACTGCTTATCTGAGACCTTCAAGGGTAACTGATGATAGGCACTTTTTAAATCGTAAGTTGAGAACACTTTGTATTCGGCCAGTTTATTAACCATATCATCAATGCGTGGCAATGGGTAGGCGTCCAAGTCGGTATATTGATTGATGGTTTGCGAATAATCGATGCATAGTCGCTGTTTGTGAGGTTTTAGAGGGTTCTTGACAATGACGACTTGAGCCCGCCAGGGCGACGAACATGGTTCAATGATATCCTCTGCTAGAAGTCGAGAGATTTCAGCCGCAATAAAAGATTGGTCTTCCTGATTAAAGCGCCGCGATTTCGTTATTATCGGTTTGCATTGAGGCGGAATACTGGCAAATAATGAGGGTTCATCAAGTGAAGCTGCTGATAATGCACAAAATGGTAATTTAGACGGTATATTAGAAATAGTAAGTCCGGGTTTGGATCCACCAAACTCAATGGTGAGTTTCTTATGCTGTTTTTGGAAGTCCAGCCCTAAGAGGAGATCACTACATAAGTCCTTGAGCACCGAAAGTCGGGTGGAGGGATACATACGACCATGAAGTGTCATATCAACAACACAAAAGCCGGAGATTCTGGTATTAAGTGATGACTGGGCCATCGCAATTGCCTGGTCCGATGGGAAGACATGTAGTTTCAATTTCGCAACAATCTGTTCCTTAATGAAACTATCAGTACTTCCTGAGTCAATTAAGGCATCTAAGGTATGCCCTTTAATTGAAATTTTTGTGGCTGCATGAGACAGGTTCTGTGGGCAAGCAGCTGTAATTGGTGTCGTTGCACAGAGAGTGGCTAAAACTCTCGGTGTGCTTCTTCGGGAGAGAGCTCGAGAGGAAGCTTGATAGGTCCTAGCTGGAGCATCTTGATAGGCCCTAATTGGGGCAGTTCGGTAGGCCTTAGCTGGATTGGCCCTCGTAGAGGCCCTTGATAGGCAAACTTTAGCAAAGTGTCCTTTTTTCCCGCAATAACTGCAGATTGCATTGCGAGCAGGGCAGGTTTTCCTAGGGTGAAAAGCATCTCCACAAAAGAAGCATTCCTTCCTAGATTGCTAAGAGGCTGCTAAAGTGGGGTCGTCCTCCTCTTCTTCATCAGAATTATCAGAATTAGATTCCCCCATGATAGGGTTCACCTGAGACCGCTTGAATTGTCTGGTTGCAGCTACAGCAGCAGATCGAGATCTGGGCAGCTGATAGAGGTCTGCATTTCTCTTTGCCAAATCCAGTGAACAAGCTAGGTCAAAAGCTTTTTGTAGCTCAAGTGTTTTACTTTCTAGTAGACGCTGGCGTATAAATGGAGAGGCAATCCCACAGATGAAAGCATCACGAATCATTTCTTGGCGGTACAGCTCAGCTGAGGCTGCCTGAAAGTTACAATCTACGCTGAGCCTGCGAAGTTCTTGCAGGAATTCGTCAATTGATTCCCCTGGCCCTTGTCGGGCTGTGGCCAGTAGATGTCTAGCATAGACCTCATTTGGGGTCTTCGCATACAGTTTCTTAAGTGCCCGAATCACCTCTTCGTAATTATCCCATTCATCAACATATTCGAACACTTTTGGGGTCACATAATTGACAAGTATCTTCAATTTAGCAGGAGCATCCGCTTTACATTCATCCAGAAAATTCTCAAAAGTACGATACCAATGCTTCCATACCCTGCCAGCTGCTGGTGTATTCGGGTCCAAGTCCAGACGAATAGGTCTAAGGATTTTCTCCATGATGGGTGGTTCCCTGGATCCTTAACTTCCGAGTTTGTCTGAAGGTCTAGTATTTGTCAGTGTAAATATTAAGTTACTTAAATTGATGTAAGAAAAAGGCGACTTACCATCAAGTAACTTTAAAGTAAGCTTTAAGTAACTTATAAACACACTATATACACAAGAGAGGTCTTCACCATGCCTCTGGTAGAAGCCTCTTACAATACTGAACAGACCAGTATTTATACCAGCCCAACAGGAAGTGACATATGACAGGAAGTGAGGTATGTACACAGTTCATAGTTCATAGTTCACAGGAAGTGATGACATAACTTCCCGGAAGTTATCATTTTTATCACAGCCATGTTTGATTTAAACCCTTGACTTCTCTGCCTGCCACTTTTGCTTTTCTGCTTCCTGTCTTTTGCTTCTATCCTTGTTTCCCATTCCTCTGTCTCCCTGCACAGGTTCCCAACCCCCTGCCATTTTAGTTTAAACCCTCCCCCAGAGCATTAGCAAACACTCCCCCTAGGACATCGGTCCCGGTCCTGCCCAGGTGCAAACTGTCCAGTTTGTACTGGTCCCACCTCCCCCAGAACTGGTTCCAATGTCCCAGGAATTTGAATCCCTCCCCCTTGCACCATTCCTCTGGCCACGTATTCATCTGAAATATCCTTCTATTTCTACTCTGACTAGCACGTGGCACTGGTAGCAATCCTGAGATTACTACCTTCGAGGTCCTATTTTTTACTTTACCTCCTAACTCCCTATATTCAGCTTTTAGGACCTCGTCCCAGTTTTTACCTATATCGTTGGTACCTATATGCACCACAACAACTGGCTGCTCACCCTCCCCCTCCAGAATGCTCTGCAGCCACTCCGAGACATCCTTGACCCTTGCACCAGGGAGGCAACATACCATCCTGGAGTCTCGTTTGCGGCTGCAGAAACGCCTATCTATTCCCCTTACAATAGAATCCCCTATTACTATAGCTCTCCTACTCTTTTTCCTCCTGTCCTGTGTAGCAGAACCACCCACGGTGCCAGGAAGTTGGCTGCTGCTGTCTTCCCCCGATAATATCCAAAGCGGTATATCTGTTTGAGAGGGGGATGGTCACAGGGGACCCCTGCACTACATGCCTGCACCTACTACTCTGCCTGGCGGTCACCATTCCCTTCCTGCCTGTGCAGCCTTTACCTGCGGTGTGACCAACTCCCTAAACATGCTTTCCACGACATCCTCAGCATCGCGAATGCTCCAGTATGTATCCATTCACAGCTCCAGCGCCGCAATGTGGTCTGCCAGTAGCTGCAGTTGGATACACTTCCCGCACACATGGTCGTCAGATACACAGGAAGTGTCCCTGATTTCCCACATAGTGCAGGAGGAGCGTACCACGGCGCCGAGCTGTCCTGCCGTGACTTACCCTTCAATTAATTTAAATTAACTTAAATCAAAGCAATACCACCAATTACACTACAATTAAATGATATACTCAAGGGCCCTTGATTACTAGCACTAGAAACTATAACCACAAAAAAATTAAGACCTTCTAAAGTATATAAACTATAAACCTTAACTGTCAAACTATAGAGTAGTATAAATACTCCCTGGCCGTACTCACCCAACCAGCTGCTCCCTCCTGCCCACATTTTGAATCGTGATGTGGCTCTGGAATGCTGCCGCCGGTCTGCGAGATTGGTAAGCCTCTGCAAAGAAAGCCCGCGAAAGTAAGTTTAAATATTCACTGGGTCTCCGGTCTCACTGCCCCTGACACCAGCCTCTGCAAAGAAAGCCCGCGAAAGTAAGTTTAAATATTCACTGGGTCTCCGGTCTCACTGCTCCCGACACCAGCCTCTGAAAGAAAGCCCGCGAAAGTGAGTTTAAATACTCACTGGGTCTCCGGTCTCACTGCCCCTGACACCAGCCTCTGCAAAGAAAGCCCGCAAAAGTGAGTTTAAATACTCACTGGGTCTCCGGTCTCACTGCTCCCGACACCAGCCTCTGCAAAGAAAGCCCGCGAAAGTGAGTTTAAATACTCACTGGGTCTCCGGTCTCACTGCTCCCGACACCAGCCTCTGAAAGAAAGCCCACGAAAGTGAGTTTAAATACTCACTGGGTCTCCGGTCTCACTGCCCCTGACACCAGCCTCTGCAAAGAAAGCCCACGAAAGTGAGTTTAAATGCTCACTGGGTCTCCGATCTCACTGCTCCCGACACCAGCCTCTGAAAAGAAAGCCCACGAAAGTGAGTTTAAATACTCACTGGGTCTCCGATCTCACTGCTCCCGACACCAGCCTCTGAAAAGAAAGTCCGTGAAAGTGAGTTTAAATACTCACTGGGTCTCTGGTCTCACTGCTCCCGACACCAGCCTCTGCAAAGAAAGCCCGCGAAAGTGAGTTTAAATGCTCACTGGGTCTCCGGTCTCACTGCTCCCGACACCAGCCTCTGAAAGAAAGCCCACGAAAGTGAGTTTAAATACTCACTGGGTCTCCGATCTCACTGCTCCCGACACCAGCCTCTGAAAAGAAAGTCCGTGAAAGTGAGTTTAAATACTCACTGGGTCTCTGGTCTCACTGCTCCCGACACCAGCCTCTGCAAAGAAAGCCTGCGAAAGTGAGTTTAAATGCTCACTGGGTCTCCGGTCTCACTGCTCCCGACACCAGCCTCTGCAAAGAAAGCCCGCGAAAGTGAGTTTAAATGCTCACTGGGTCTCCGGTCTCACTGCACCCGACACCAGCCTCTGCAAAGAAAGCCTGCGAAAGTGAGTTTAAATACTCACTGGGTCTCCGGTCTCATTGCTCCCGACACCAGCCTCTGCAAAGAAAGCCCGCAAAAGTGAGTTTAAATACTCACTGTGTCTCCGGTCTCACTGCTCCCGACACTAGCCTCTGCTTTGAAGTGGTCACTTTCTCCATGGTGCACTGCAGTTTGGTTAAATGGTGAAACGCCACTTCACATACGTGGTGAGTGGGCTCCTCCATAGTTGGCCCCAGCAGGGTGCTTCACATGCAGTCAAATATCTCCACCTCCACTGCCATTTCCATTTGCTCCTCTTCACTCAAGTTTGTTATTAACCCAATGCTCCCTTCTGCAACTCCAGTTAGCGACCGCTCCCCCCTACCCCCCCGAGAGTCAATGGGCTCGATTTTCATTGCGCCGTGGAGGCGAGCTTGGAGGCGTGCGGGCGGTTAAAATCGCAAAAACTGGCGGGGGGGCCCCCCCCCCGCCTGGTTCCCGACTCCGAGCAATTTTAACTCAGTTGTGTCTGATGGTCCCGACTCTGACCCGCATCCAACAGGCGGGACTGGTCGTTAAGGCCCTTAACAACCACTAAATGGCTATAGTGGCGCTTCTTGGTTTCCAAACAGGCAGCCACTGAGCTGTGGGGCTTTTAACAACGAGTAGACGCGTGTCGAAATAAAACGTTCCCAAACGTAGCTTTGTCTTTTAAACTGTTTACTATAACACTTCACAAACGGAATTACAAAGCAAACACGTATAAACGAACACGGTCAAAAACTGTATTGCTCCAAACCTCACAACTTCTGCCTCCTTCAGCCACGTGGAGTTTAAACTGTAAAATGGCTGCATACCATGTGTGGCTTAGGGACTGTACCATTGTGGCAAGAATGAAGGGAGTGTCTCGGACTATACTACTGGAGCAAGAAAATAGGGGGTTTCTTAATACAATAAGTCAATCAGGTAAGTTAACTGTATTATGCTATTTAACCAATATTTTAAAGTATTTTCTTAAGCTTTTATGGCTCTTACATTCCGGCCCCTAATTGACTAGGCACATGAAGCGTATCAATTACTCAAACATTAAGAGTCATAAACTAATGAGTTCAACATATTTACAATATAAGTGTCCACTTTTTTCGTTCAGGAACTTTTCACGCTGCTTCTTGTAGCAGGCAGAGCTTTGTGATCGGTCTTTCCAGGGTACTGGTCTTGGTTTGCAAACAAACGCGACGAACGACGCCTCTGGAGTCTGGCATGGTCTGCATTATTTTTCCCATCAACCAAGAATTTCTAGGGGCTGAATCATCCACGATTAAGACAATGTCTCCGACAATGAAGTTCCTCTTTATTTTGGACCATTTTTGACGCTCCTGTAGCAGAGGTAAGTATTCTCTTGTCCATCTGGTCCAGAAAAGGTCTGACATATACTGAACTTGCCTCCGCTTCCGACGGGCATACAGATCTTCCTTTTTGAAGACTCCCGGGGGCATGGCTGGCTGTGTTTTCAACAACAACAGGTGGTTCGGAGTCAGGGCTTCGAGGTCATTGGGATCATCTGATGTCTTAGTTATCGGTCGGTCATTAATGATGGCTTCGACCTCGCACAGAACGGTTTGGAGTCCCTCATCGTCGAGCGCTTGCTGCTTCAGTACAGAACTGAGTAGTTTTCTTACGGTGCGTATCTGTCTTTCCCAGACACCTCCATGGTGGGATGCAGCCGGAGGATTGAAGATCCACTTAATTCCTGTTTGCATCATGGCTTCCTGTATTTTAAGCCGATTCCAACCTTCAATAGCTTCCCGTAGTTCTCTCTCCGCTCCGACGAAATTAGTGCCATTATCAGAACGCATAATGGACACCTGACCTCTTCTACAGACAAAGCGCCGCAAGGCGTTAATACAGGAATCAGTGTCAAGCGTGTGTGCCACCTCAATATGAACTGCTCTGATGGTCAAACAAGTGAAAAGCACACCATATCTCTTGACAAGGCTCCGTCCTCGCTTTACCTCGAAAGGCCCAAAATAGTCCACCCCTACGTTTGTAAATGGGGGCTTGTCTGGTAACAAACGGTCTTCAGGCAGGTCTGCCATTTTCTGCTCCCCAGCTCTAGCGTGTAACCGTCTGCAAACAATGCATTCAGAGAGTATTTTTCTTATTACAGAATTAGCTCCTGGAATCCAGTATCTTTGTCTTAGCTTCGCAAGCACATGATTCCTCCCACTGTGTCCAATACTCTGGTGTATATGCTGAAGAATGAGAGTAGCAACCCGGAGGTCCTTAGAAAGGATAGCAGGATGCTTGGCCTCCTCTGGCATAGCAGATTTGTTTAGTCTCCCTCCCACCCTCAGTACTCCATCTTGCAGTGTAGGGTCCAGCTTGTAGATATGACTACCTTTCTTGATTGGAGTATTTCGCTGTAAAGCTTCGATTTCTTCTGGGTATCTTTGTCTTTGACTGAAGCAAACTATCTCCATCTCAGCCTTGGCCAAATCCTCCACGGTCAATGAATTCTTACCCAATGTGGTCTTGTGCTGATGCATATACTGCTGTAGAAGCATTCTCTGCTTATCGGGGTTACTTTCAGACTGACTGATAGTGGCTCGGTACTCTTTTCTCTTACCGCTCAGGTGTAGCGGCAACTCGTTCAACCTTAGAAACCATGCAACTGCTTTCCTCAACTGGTGCCATCCTGAGAAATGGTTAACAAGCTTGTTCACTGTGTCAAAGTTCTCTTTCGTAGTTATGAGATTTACTGTGACTGATCTCTTGACTTCGACGTCGTCTTCAGCAATCTGACTTGGCATATCTGGTCTTTCTGGCCATGATCTCTCGGTTTCCAGCAGATAACTTGGGCCTTGTATCCAAGTTTCACTCCTCATGAAGTTTTCAGCCTTCAATCCCCATGAGGCTTGATCTGCTGGGTTTAATGAGGTGTTTACATACCTCCATTGAGATGGTTGTGTAGCTTCTCTAATGGATGAGATTCTGTTTGCTACGAAGGTCTTGAAGCGTATCTTCTCATTCTCTATATACTTCAGCACCGTCGTGCTATCCGTCCAGAAGACAGATTCTTCTAGTGGGAGCTGTAACTCTTTCCGCATCGCCTGGTCAACTTTAACTGCAACAACCGCTGCCGTCAACTCCAGTCTCGGGATGGTGACCTGCTTCAGCGGAGCCACCCTGGATTTCCCCATGAGGAAGGCACAATGTTTCTGGCCCTGTTGATTTGTCAGCAAGAGGTAAGTAGCCGTGCCATAGCCGTCCTCACTGGCGTCCGAGAAATGATGTAGTTGAGCCGTCTTTGTAACTTCAAAACTCACGGGCTTGATGCATCTACTGACGTTGAAGCTAGAAAGTTGTTGCAAATCTGTCAACCATCTGTGCCATCTCTGAGCTTGACCTTCTGGGATATCTTCATCCCATCCTCTCTTGTCTCTACACAGCTCTTGTAGCATCAGCTTCACCGGCAGAATGAGTGGTGCCAGGAATCCAAGAGGGTCGTAGATGGAACTGACCACGGAGAGAATCCCTCGTCTTGTGGATGGCCTTTCGTTCACCATTATCCTGAAGTTGAACGTGTCTGACTCAATGCACATTTGTACACCAAGAGCTGTCTCGATAGGGAGGACATCGTGGCTCAGGTCCAGATCTTTGACTTCAGTGGCTCTTTCCTTTTCTGGGATAGAAGCTAGAACTGCTCTGCTGTTGCTTATCCACTTAGTCAGATGGAATCCTCCATTCGAACACAGAGTTCTAAGGTCTCTTGACAGTGCGATGGCATCGTCTTCTGTTGACACGGACTTCAGACAGTCATCGACATAAAAGTTTCTGAAGATTGTCTCCACAGCCTCTGATGGTGCTTTGCCTTTGCCATCTTCTGCAGTTTTTCTGAGAGCGTAGCTTGCACAGCTGGGAGATGATGTGGCTCCGAACAAGTGTACGGCCATTCTACATTCCACCATCGCTTGACTAACGTCGCCATCTGGCCACCAAAGGAAACGCAGAAGATCAGCATCTTCATCAGGGATTCTGACTTGGTAGAACATTGATTCTATGTCTGCCATCATGGCAACGAGCTCTTGTCTAAACCTAGTCAAGACGCCAATGAGGGTATTAGTAAGATCAGGACCTTGAAGCAGCTGGTCATTCAGTGAAGTTCCTCTGAATGAGGCAGCGCAGTCAAACACTACACGGATCCTTTTCTTCTTTGGGTGATACACACCGTGATGAGGAATGTACCAGACCCTTCCATCGTCTCTGTTCAACTGTTCCTCGGGCACTTTTACAGCATAGCCTTTCGCTATGATGTTTCTCATGAAGCCTTTGTAGTCTTCGTGAAAGTCGGGGTTCTTGTTCAGCTTTCTCTTTAGACTGATGGCGCGTTGCTCTGCTATGCGGCGATTGTTCGGCATCTTCGCGGTCTGTCTTCTCAGTGGCAAACCAATGTGATAGTGGCCATCAATGAACTGTGTAGACCTTGTCATCAAATCCATGAACTGATGGTCTTCTTGTGACATCTCTGTCTTTTCCTCACAGCTGCGTTCTGAAAAGTCTGCATTGAACTGTTGTATCAACAGCTCTTCAATGCTTGCGATAGAGATGCGATTAACATTTTGTCGTTCCTCCTTGTTCGACTTGTTGCCATCATCTCTCCTTACCGGTCCATTGACTACCCATCCAAGGGCTGTCCTGACGGCGTAGGGTCCGTCATCCTTGCTGTTTATCACCTGCCATGGCTCCATAGTTTTGTAGGCATTGGTTCCAATTAATAGGCCAATTTCTGCTTCAATGTATGGGAGACGCACCTTTTCTAGGTAAGGCCATCTATCCACATCCTTCTGCAGGGCTAAGTTCCCGATTCTAACAGGAATCTCCCTCTGTGTGAAAACATTAGGCAGGTCTATGAAGTCCTTCTCTTCAAGTCCACACACTTCTAAGTCTGACAGGATATAACTTTGCATTGACTTCTCATGACCCATGGTGCGTAATAGGATTTCTGTTCTTCTGCCTCTAACGTTCAGCTGTCGCATGAGTGATTCTGTGCAGAACGTTGCTGAACTACCTGGATCCATGAAGGCGTAAGTCTCCACAAGCTTCTCGCTCCTCTTAGACTTGATCTTTACTGGTACGATGGCAAGAATACAATCACTGTCACCGGCCCCAGTGAGTCCACAAGTCTCTGGTTCTAGCGACACCAGAGCACTTGAAACAACCTTCTCGTCGGTATTGTTTTCTTCACTCTTCTTAGAGACTTGTTCTTCTTTATGGATATGCAGCAGACTGGGATGTTTCCGAGTGCACTCTCTGCATGTTGTTCTTTGCTTACAGTTTCTACTCAGGTGCCCCTGAGAGAGACATCCAAAACATAGGCCATTGTACTTCAGGAATTCGATTCTGTCCATATGTGGCTGTGCTTTGATGCCGCTGCAGAAATCCAATGTATGATTTTTCTGGTAGAATAAGCATGGCTTCTGAAAGGCATTAGCAGGCGTCACTGTGCTGCTCTTTTTGGGAGATGAGTTCTGGGGCCTTTCTTCCTCGGCCTGAGTGACGATAGTTGCAAAGCTGCTTCCCCTGGAACCACCTTTCCTGAGAGTCTTTGATTCAACAGGCTTGGCTTTCACTCTTCCATCGGTGGTCGGGCTGGCGTCCTGGATGTTTCCAAACAATGGGTCCCTAGCAATTTTAGCCTGTTTGTCTATGAAATTCACTAAGTCTGCAAACCTGGCTCTACTTTTCCGTCTCTCCATTATCTCAAAGGCTGTTCTTCTCCATTGTTCTCTCATCCTGTAAGGAAGCTTAGAGATGATGATTCTCATAGTCGTAGGATTGTCCATCTCTTCCATGAATTCAACATCCTCCATGGTGTTGCGACATCCTATGAGGAAAAGAACATATGCGTTCAATGCCTCTCCGTCCTCCGATCTGATCTGTGGCCACTTGGTAGCCTTTTCAATATATGCAGTGGCTATCTTCAGCTCGTTACCATAGTGCTCCTGCAGCAACTTCCTGGCTTCTATGTATCCCCGGTCCGGTCTCATGTGTTCACAGCTTCTGACCAGGTCTTGTGGTTTACCACTGGTGTACTGTCCCAGGTAGTACAACTTATCACTGCTGCTCTCTGTTTTGGAGTCAATGGCTTGTTCAAAGGATCTGATGAAGGGCTTATACTTGAGTGGGTCGCCTTGGAACACTGGTATGTCTCTTTGAGGGAGTCGAAACAGATTCTGTTGTTTTACAAGCATCTCTGTAATTTCGTTCTGACGTTGCATCACTCAGTATAGGCTTCTCCCTGTGTCTTCAGGCCTCTGGTGGTCATCAGCAGGGTCTAGTCTAGACCGTCTGACGTCTGGGGTAGCATCACGTGCTCCTGTTAGTGGAGAGGCCACTCTTCCATGCTGTAATGCCAGGGGATTGCCTTCGGACTCTCTTGTAACTCTTGAAGGTGCCCTGGATCCAACTCTATGTGACAACATTGACTGGCAGTATTCGCTCCCGCCGTCCCGTGAGCCTTCATAATCTTCATACGCACTCAACCTGGCATCTGAGACCGCGATAGCTGTTTTTATCTCCAGCTGTTCTTTCTTTGCCTGCACCTGGGCCTGTTGGGCCTGCAGTTGGGCCTGTTGGGCCTGCACTTGGGCCTGCAGTTGGGCCTGTTGGGCCTGTTGGGCCTGCAGTTGGGCCTCTTGGACCTGCAGTTGGGCCTCTTCCCGTTCAAGAGCTTGCTTCTCCACTAAAGATGCTGCGCGCGCCATCAACGCCGCCCGTTCAACCTCCTCTCTCATGCGTCGCGACGAGCTTGTGGTAGAAGCGACTGACCTGCGTCCAGAAACAGAGCTACCTTCTTTTCGATTTTTGCTCGGTCTGGCGGAAGTCTCTGAAATGCTATCGTCTGGTCTGACTTCATCGTCAACTTTATCTTTCTCTGCTGTATCAGCATCTTGACGAATCTTTAACATCCACTGTTCTGTGGCCTTGATATAGTCCTTAATGCTGGTTGATTTAAGATCAAACCAGTTGTGCTGATCAGCGTTTCCCTCTTCTTCAGACAGAAGTGCTAATACATCTTCATTGAGTACATTAAATTCTTCATGCAGCTTGGAGAAATCGTAATACATTATGTCTTCAGCTTTCTTAATATTAGCATTATCTTCCATGAGACGATCAATTATCTTCATTTTTCCAGTTATCTGAGCTAATTTAGCCTTCCTTGCACCTATGCTTCTTTGTAACTTCTCTTCCATTGCCTTTGGGGGGAGCTTTATTTCCCTCTTTTGGCCAGCAATCCTTCTGGCTGGGGGAAGCTCCTGGCTCCGTAAGGCCTCGGCCATTTTACCCGCAGCTCTTATTTAGCTTCTCAATAGAATGAACAAAGCAAGTAACAGTCACTGTACCTTCGCTTTCTTATATTGTCGTCTGGCTCCGTGACCATTCATGTATACGTTCGCCGACGATTCCGTCCTTTCCTTCTTAGGGAGCAAGTTTTTGACTAATGTAGTGGCGCTTCTTGGTTTCTAAACAGGCAGCCACTGAGCTGTGGGGCTTTTAACAACGAGTAGACGCGTGTCGAAATAAAACGTTCCCAAACGTAGCTTTGTCTTTTAAACTGTTTACTATAACACTTCACAAACGGAATTACAAAGCAAACACGTATAAACGAACACGGTCAAAAACTGTATTGCTCCAAACCTCACAACTTCTGCCTCCTTCAGCCACGTGGCGTTTAAACTGTAAAATGGCTGCATACCATGTGTGGCTTAGGGACTGTACCATTGTGGCAAGAATGAAGGGGGTGTCTCGGACTATACTACTGGAGCAAGAAAATAGGGGGTTTCTTAATACAATAAGTCAATCAGGTAAGTTAACTGTATTATGCTATTTAACCAATATTTTAAAGTATTTTCTTAAGCTTTTATGGCTCTTACAATGGCCTCTATAATCCTATTTTGAAAGGCCCTTGCGAATTTAACCCTTTTCCCACATGAAACATGCCTGGTGGGAAACACGAATGTGAAACCTGGCGGGAGCACTATTGGGGTTGCTGACTATTAGCTGCAGGTCAACCATTAAAGAGGAGATTTGATCAGCCATCATTTGCAGGTGGCAGGACTTAGTGGTCTCAGGTCTGGGGCAACTTTTAGAAGGCTTAACCACACCTGTGGAAGGTTGGAGCCTCACACCCATCTCCAGTGTGACCTCCTGGGAAACCCCTCTCACCACCTTCACTCAGCGCTTCCTCAACGGAGGCATATACCAGAAGCATGGGAGAGCCATTTATTTCCTTCCCATCTGGGCATTAGAGGAGCTCAAGCACCAGCCACGGCAGCAGCAGAACCAGGAACACCAGCAACAGCAGCAGCAGGAGCGCCAGGCTGCTGCTCACCCACCTGAAGGGGCCAGCGCCTGGAAGTGGCTGGAGAGTACCTTGCTGCACATCAGTGGGGCCATGGGGACCCGTATCTGCAATGACACTCCTACTCAGAAGGACTTCCATGAAGGTCTGGTTTCTCTGTTCAATAGATGCTCCTCAAGAGATGTCATTCTATTCTGAACAATGACCATGTTTTCCATACCCTGGCGACTAAGCTCCTCCATGGCCATAGCCATCCTCTCCTCTACAGTAGCCAGCCTTACCATGGAGGTAGCAATCCTTTCCACAGAGGTAGCCATCCTTTCCGTGGTGATGCGTTCATGCGCCAATGACTCCACAAAGGCTCTGCTCATGTTCGCTATGGACACCTCCATTCGCTCCACACTCGCAGCGACCCTAGAGACAAAACCTGCCAGAGACTCCTGCATCTGTGCCTGGAGTTCCATCACCTCTGATCTTATGGATGGACCCAGAGGCAGAGGGTCAACATGCTGCTGAGCCGAGCTGGAAGAGTCATGCGCCCTCCGACTAGGACTCTCCACTGCTGTCCCTGTCTCCACAATCTGCTGATGCTCACTTGTGAGCTGTGATACACCAGGTGACAACACCACTCTATGTCCCGAAAGTCCCACCGAGGTGTGAGTGTCTGCGCTGGTGCTGGGTGCACTGAATTCTGCTGACGCTGCGCCCTCAGAGGTTGCAGCTTCCTCTGAGGAGTCTGGCTGCTCAGCCTCTTCTTCCTGGCTAGGGGGGACAGATGCTTGTGATGGTTCTGTGGGAGAGTAAAGGAAAGAGTCAGAGATGTGATGCAAAGGCTACATGCACATAGCTTTTTGCAGATGCTCATAAGTCCATCTGTTACAGCTTCACAGTCATTATCAGCGACTCATGCAATGTCAAAGAGAGAGATGGGAAACTTTTCTGTCACCAGATTGCTGTGTTACACCCATCTGTCTGTCCCCCATGCGCGAATCATCCTCTATTTCCATAATTTCCAGGACGGCCTCCTCCCAAGGGGTCAGGTGGGCTATAGAGGCTGTCCCTCCTCCTGTCCTGGCTCGCTCTCTTTTGTTGTGAGCTCTCTTTTCCTGCAATGAGGGAGACAAGTGGAGGTTGAGTGAGAATGAAGGAGTGAGTGTAGAGATTGCATAGCATAGATACTTAGAAGGAGACAAAGATGGAGTGAGTTTGCAAGACCAAGGGCCCTCCCTGTGTGTTGTCAGTTGTGTTCAAAGCATCAGAGTGATAGGCGTGTGAGGGCTGCATGGTCGAATAGTTATGTGAATGTGAGCATAGAGAGAGAGGGAATGGGTAAGGGATGTCAGTGTCAAGTGGGATGTGGAGGAAGAGATTGCTAAAGCTGAGTGCTGGTGAGGAAAGGCAATGGGGATCAGATTGAGGGTGATGGGAAATTCATACTCACTTTTCCAGTGCGCTGAAGGTCATGAAATCTTTTCCTGCACTGTATCCAGGGTCTGCGGGTGATTCCCAAGGAGTTGACCTCCTCAGCCACCTGCACCCACACTGCCTTGGTCTGAGTGGGAGGCCTCTTCCTCACTGATGAAGGGAAGAGCACCTCACTGTTGGCCCTAGCCCCATCCACTAATGCCTGCAGTGCCACCTCGTCAAAGCGAGGAGCTGATCTGGCCCTCCTGCTTGTCATATTTGTTGCGGCTCCCTCACACTGCACAGTCAAGAAACTTGGCAGTCTGCAGAAGAAGCAAGGCTTGCTGTGGACCTTAAATGCAGCAGCAATGATGATGTCATAGGAGGGGACTTTCAGTCATGAAAAACCCATTTGCAAAGGCTTCCCACACGTTGGAAATCAATTGGCCAATTGAGTTAAAATTGCATCAATCTCCCACATCCATTTAGATTTGTGTGGGAAACACGAAATTCAGATAACACGACACCATCCCGCACCTGAGTTAAAATCACCCCCAATGTATCTGTGATGGTGTTTGCCACTGTTTGAGTGAGAGACACAGAGTCCTAGAAATTCCTGAGTGCCACAAAAGCTGCCAGTGTCACCATGGGCCGGTGTTCACGGCGGCCGAAAATGGTAGCGCTGGCAGGACTGAAAATTTGGCGCTGAAGACTAATTAATGTTTGCCCAGCGCTAAACTCATTGTGCAACACCGTCCTGCTGGTGTTCGTCTCAGCAGGAGGCCCCAACATAGCGTGGCCTTAGCGTTGTTGCAGCACGAACAGCCTTCTCTTAAAGCGAGGCTGTCATTTCAGAAAGCAGTGTCAGTCTCTTAAAGTAGAACTGCCTTCTGAAGTGAAAAAAATTAAAATCATGTAAAAGTATGCAGTTTTTAGCCCTTACAAATGACATCCTTTGTGACTGTGACAAAGGTAAACTATCCTTCCTTGTCCTTCTTGACTTGTCTGCAGCCTTTGACATGGTTGACCACTCCATTCTTCTCCAACACCTCCTCCACCGTCATCCAGCTGGGCAGGACTGCACTCACCTGGTTCCATTCTTGTCTATCTAATCGTAACCAGAGAATCACCTGCAACGTCTTCTCTTCCCGCTCCCGCATCATTACCTCTGGTGTCCCCCAAGGATCTATCCTTGGCCCCCTCCTATTTCTCCCTTGGTGACATCATCCGAAAACACAGCATCAGTTTCCAGATGTACGCTGATGACTCCCAGCTCTACCTCACTACCTCTTCTCTCAATCCCTTCACGGTCTCTAAATTGTCAGTCTGCTTGTCTGACATACAGTTCTGGATGAGCAGCAATTTTCTCCAATTAAATATTGGGAAGACCGAAGCCATTGTTTTTGGTCCCTGCCACAAACTCCGTTCCCTAGCCACTGACTCAATCCCTCTCCCTAACATCTGTCTGAAGCTGAACCACACTGTTGGCAACCTTCGTGTCATATTTGAAATGTGCTTCAGACCACATAGCCGCAGCATAAGACCGCCTATTTCCACCTCCGTAACATCGCCAGTCTCCACCCTTGCCTCAGCTCATCCGCTGCTGAAACCCTCATCCATGCCTTTGTTACCTCTAGACTTGACTATTCCAACGCACTCATGCCTGGCCTCCCACATTCCACCCTATGTAAACTTGAGGTCATCCAAAACTCGGCTGCCCATGTCCTAATTCGCACCAAGTCCCATTCGCCCATCACCCCTGTGCTCACTGACCTACATTGGCTCCCAGTTAAGCAGCACCTCAATTTCAAAATTCTCATCCTTGTTTTCAAATCCCTCCATGGCCTCACCCCTTCCTATCTCTGTAATCTCCTCCAGCCCCACAAACCCCCCGAGATATCTGCGCTCCTCTAATTCTGCCCTCTTGAGCATCCCTGATTATAATCGCTCAACCATTGGTGGCCGTGCCTTCTGTCGCCTGGGCCCTAAGCTCTGGAATTCCCCGCCTAAACCTCTCCGCCTCACTACCTCTCTTTCCTCCTTTAAGACGCTCCTTTAAACCTACCCCTTTGACCAAGCTATAGGTCATCTGCCCTAATTTATCCTTATGTGGATCGGTGTCAATTTTTTTTTTGTCTTATAATAGTCCTGTGCAGCGCCTTGGGATGTTTTACTACGTTAAAGGTGCTATATAAATACAACCACCCCAATCACTCACCTACCAACAATCTGCACCAATCACGAGGCACATCTCCCATTCCTAGCCTCGCCTCACCCTCTTGGAGGAGACGATGCAGGACATTCTTGACAGAGGCATGGCTGAGCCCTTGGCCAGCAGCAGGGCTGAAAGGATACAAGATGCTGGTATCTTCATACGTTATCCTCCTTCTGGCATGCACCTAACTACACTACAACTCCACCCTTGTGCCTTCCTCATTTCACACACCTAAGAAATGCAGCCTGCTCAGCCAGTGGTTGACCAAGAAGAGGGAGAGGAGAGTGAAGAAGAAGAAGAAGAAGAAGAAAAAGAAGACGAAGAAGAAGAAGAAGAAACACCATCACTTGATTTCACACTCCCAGCTCCTCAAGTTCGACCAGCAAGGCCATCTGCATTGTCCCCCACTGAAAGTCAGCAGCCTTCCACCAGCCATGCTGCAGCCACTGGGGTAGCACTACGTGATATCAGTAGGATAGGCAAAAGCACACACAAGACAGTCACTAAAAGAATGCATAAGGGTGATGAATTGGTTTCTTGATGTCATATTGGATGGATAGACATATAAAGTTGGATTGGAAAGTTTGCTTTGTGGTGGCTTTTATTTCAGCATTGTGGCCAAGAGGACACTGTGATGGTCAGTAACAGAGAGAAGGTAAGGTGTAGGACAAATGTTGAAAGGGGAATTGGGGTTGTGGTCACTGGTACCACAGGCGGATGATTCATCCTGGATATCACAGCCAGAAAGAGGCTGTCTGGGTTGCATCCTTCCTTCTGCTTCCTCCTCTTCTGCATCTTCCTCTTCTCTCTGTAAGCGGATGCTGTAAATCTGAAATAAAAGCATAAAATGCTGGAAATATTCAGCTCGACCTGAGATGTGAACTCTTTTTCTCTCCACAGACGCTCCCTGACATGCTGAGTATTTCCAGCATTTTCTGTCTTCTCAGAGGCCTTTCTTGACCATCCAAGACCTTGCAAGTGTCCAACACTCCCCGCACACTTAAAAAACTTTTAACATGTATTGCACCAAGGCACGACTTCAATAAAATTTTAAAAATCCAGTCCAAAATCTTAAATGCAAACCTACCTGAAAGATGTGTGTGTCCTTTTAAGAAGTGCCGACAGTGTCTCTGTCAGACTGCTGAATGCTCGCTTTTCAGAGCAAGCTTCAGACCCCAGCGCTGAACAGCAGCGCTACAGTCAAAGTTCGCAGACGTGGTGTGAAGTCGGCATTGCAGCCGACTGATGTCACGCTCTCTTCATTTACATCTCCAGAGCCAGCGCTGCTATCACCAAAATGGCAGCTGCCGAGTCCCGTGCCAGAGAAGGGCGCTAAAGTGGTGGCTGCCATTTTTCGCCAGGACAGCAGCACAAGCGGATGGTGGTAAGCAGCCCAATTCCTAGGCCAGGGTGTTATTAGATGCTGGAGACAGGGTTAGGCACTGGCCTCTCATGAGCACCTATAGGACCAGAAGAACATATGTTAAAATGCTAGCACTAAGATACCCCTTCAAATAGAGCTTGCATGGCAAAGTTGTGTATAATGCTGATGTGATGGCGTGTATGCTTGTTATCAGTAAATGAATGAGTGAGCGAGTGAGTAGAGGAAGAAAGAATAACAAGCAACAGATAGCATCCGCTCTGAGCTTGGAGGGAGCCTCCGACCTCTCCCTCCCCACCTAATTATCGCTCCCAGCCCCCAAATTTGAAGGCCATCTCCTCATAGCGACAGTTGCAAGGGCCCATTCCAGTCACATTTCTTCCCACCTGTTACATGCTGCCTTTTCCTATTGGCAAAACGTACACACGTTGGAAGAAGAGCAGAGATAGTGTCACCCCAAATGCCAGCCCACATGCCACCTTGTGTGAGCTCATGAGCGTGCAGCGTGCAAATAGCTTGTGTTGGTAGCATGTTTGGTTGTCCTAGCATACAGGATTTATGTGCAAATCCTGCCAGCAACAAAATGGGCCCTGCAGCAACATCTGTATGTCACACTCCAACAAGATAAAAAGCTGCCTGAATGATTTGCATGCTGCCTGAATGAAGCTGAACTAAGCTAAGAGTAAACTCTTGTTGGCAGTCATCATACAGGCTGATATTAAAAGGAGACAAAGTCTGGCTCTCCTTCCTTACCAATCTTCATGGATCTGGAAAGTTTCTGTTCCCATGAACTGTGGACGTGGAGGATGGCATTGCCTCGCTCAGCCACCTCAACCCAAGCACTTTGAACTGTACTCCTGATTAGAGATCGTCCCCACAGCTCCAAACAAGGCAAATCTCCTTTGAAGCACCTCTTGGCGTAACATTACCAGAGCTACATCCTGAAAAGCAGCAGTTCTGCTCCTACTCTAACACAAAAGCAAAATACTGCGGATGCTGGAAATCTGAAATAAAAACAGAAAATGCTGGAAATACTCAGCAGGTCAGGCAGCACCGGTGGAGAGAGAAACAGAGTTAACGTTTCATGACGAAGGGTCATCGTCCTGAAACGTGAACTCTGTTTCTCTCTCCACAGATGCTGCCTGGCCTGCTGAGTATTGCCAGCATTTTCTGTTTTTAGTTCTGTTCCTAACCCTCCTTGTTGTTATTTAGGTCTACTACCACCAAATATGTTAAATATTCAGCCCTTTAAAGCCTACTGACTTGCCAGATATCCTGCCTATGCACACAGCCGACTCCCAACGCATCAGTTCATCTGCGCAAGGTGTATATGCTAATTATTATGACAAACTGACCTTGTGAAGTGACATGGAAACAGCTCTCCAAACTATATGCGCACACCGCATTGTGGTTCCACAGGCAGCGCTGAACATGTTCTGGTTTGCGGCTGGATCTGTGGCTGCAGCAGGTGGTAGAACTCGATGATAGCCTCCTTGGTGATGCTTCTCAGTTAATTTGATTTTGGAGAAGTGCTCCCCGAAGACCCTCTGTGGAGATGGCCTCCTGTTCAGTGCCATCCTCCTTCTCCCTCTTCTGGCAGCTTCTCCTGCTCTGCGGTATCTTCCTTGATGCCCTTCATCCCCGATTCCCAAAGGCAGCCCATGAGACCACCCAGGTCTGCAGCCAGACTGGTTGTGAGGCAAAAAACAACAACAGTGCAAGAGCAGCAAACCGTCTCTCTGTGTAGAAACAGTGAACTTTACAGAGTGACACTACACAGGGAAAAACACAAGCCTCAGCCTGAAATAACAAACCAGCAACTAACCTGTAAGTACTGAAATAAAAACAGAAAATGCTGGAAGTACTCAGCAGGTCAGGCAGCATCTGTGGCGAGAGAAAAACAGAGTTAACACTTCAGGTCGATGACCCTTTGTCAGAATTGGAAAAAGTTGGAGACGGAACAGGTTTTTAAGCAAGTGTAGGGGGGAGGGGAGGAAAGAACAAAAGGGAAGGTCTGTGATAGGATGGAAGGCAGGAGAGATTAATAGACCAAAGGGATGATGATGCAAGACAAAAGGAGATGGTAATGGGACAAGTTAAGAAACAAAAGATGAGTCTAGATAAAGTGTAACTGGCAATGGCAGAATGATCGACAGCTGCCATGTAAAAAAAAAGGGAAAAAAATGATAGGGGCAGAGGTTATGGTCTGAAATTGTTGAACTTGATGTTGAGTCCAGACGGCTGTAAAGTGCCTAATTGAAAGATGAGGTGCTATTCCTCGAGCTTACGTTGAGCTTCATTGGAACAGTGTAAAAGGCCGGGGACGGAGAGGTCAGAGTGGGAGTGGAGCGGAGAATTAAATTGACAGGCGTCCGGAAGTTCAGGGTCACCCTTACAGACTGAACAGAGGTGTTCCGCAAAGCGGTCACCCAATCTGCGTTTGATCTCCCCAATGTAGAGGAGACTGCATCGTGAGCAGCGAATACAGTATATTAAATTGCAAGAAGTACAAGTAAATCGCTGTTTCACCTGGAAGGAGTGTTTGGGGCCTTTTAAATTGCGCTGGCGAGGGGCCTTCATGCGCTGCATGAGGTCAGCATGTGGCGAGTGAAGCGCTGGGGCGATTGAAAATGGAAAACGGGTCCTGCAAGAAGCGCAGACCCTAATTTAAATACAGTCCCCACGCGATATAACGCATAACGCGGTAATGTTAATAAAATTAAAAATCATTTCAGTTACATTTTTTGTAAACTTCTCAGTGGTGCCGTAGGTTTTGTATACTAATACGTAGAGCCTTGGAGTGGATATCTTTGATAAAGGACTGTAATTTAGAGCACGCACGCTACCTTGCTCCACATACAAGTGTGCAGTAAATAATCAAATGACAACCTGCAGTGAACAGAGGGCACATGGACCCAGGAAAATGAGGCTCTGTGAGTTGGCCATCGGATCAAGTAGGTCTCGGCACCCAAGCTTATCACGACTCGATATGTCTGCAGCCAGGTCTCTGTATTACAGAGTGGAGCTCAGCGAGTAAATAATCTTCTCAAAGAGCAGCCCAACTCATGAAAATATTGCCACAAAAATAACCTCATAAATACAGCCTGTTGGGAAGCAGAAATTGATCCTTCCTTTTAAATTTAATGGCCCGTATGTTCCAATGCCTACGGGTGGGTACGGGCTGTGTACACATCCGTAGGGACATCGGAAATGCCGGTCTCAGGCATGCAAAGCGCATGCGCTGAAAACCGGCATTTTCGATCTGTCAAGAATCCTCTTGACAGATCGGACACCTGCCCTGGAGAAGGGCCTCTGCGGGCAGAGAGTTCCGCTTTCTGTAGAACCTCCGTCCACTGAAAACCCTTAGAAATCTTACGCCTGCTTTTACCAGCATAATTTAAAAATACTTTTAAAAAGGTAAGTTTATTTTTAGCCCCGTAAAAAACTTTAATTATTTTTGTCAAAAAATAAAATTTTTGTTTAAAATATTCAATTTAATGTAATTTTAACTCATTTTAAAAACATGATGGTTTTTAAAAAATGTATTTAATGTTTTAGTGTCTTTTTTCAGTGATCCCCATTCATACTTTTGACAGGTCTATCTGTCAAAAGTATGAAGGGAGATTCCCTCCTGCTATTGGCCCACGTGATCCCAGGGACGCTTGCGAACTGCATGCGCCCTGGGATACGTGGGCCCTGCGCATTTCGACCGTGGAGAGGCCCAGGAGTGAAAGTGTCCGGACCTTGGGAGCCCTCAGGTAAGGGCGTAGATTTTTTTTCCGATATGAAATATGCCATTCATCAGGCACTCTGTATTCTCTGTGTTTGATTGTGCCTGTGCCTGTGCCTGTGACTGTGACAAGCAGGGGAGTTTAGTTTCAGTTTCATTTCCTTACCTGTATTGTATTGTGTATAGGGCTTCGCCCATACCTGGCCCCTACTTAAGCAGGCCCCAGCGTGTCTCACAGGCAGTACAGCAGATCTCAGGATGAGAGACACTTCTCCACTGTGTATTACTTTCTGAGTTAATAAAAGCCTTGCTTTGCTCCGTTAACGTTGAGTCTCGGATTCATTGAGGCACATCAATTTTATTAACTCAATTTTCAACGCAATGGATCAACTCTTGAAACCCGAACGTTTGGATTTGGACCCGCATGCTTCGGACGCATCGGCACGATTCGGACACTGTTTTAAGTGTATGGAATTCTTCCTGGACAATTCCGCAGCCATCACAGACGCTACGGAAGCTGAAAGTATGAAACTCGGAATCCTGCGGAATTGGGTAAGCCACCGGGTTTACCCCCTCATCCAAGACGCCGACACGTACCCGGCCGCCTGCGACATCCTAAAGGTGCATTACCAGCAGCCTACGAACGAGGTGTACGCTAGGCATCTGCTCGCTACTCGCACACAGCGACCTGGGGAATTGCTGGATGAGTTCCTAGTCACCCTGAAAATGCTTGGCAAAGACTGCAAGTGCCAAGATGTAAAAGCCGCAGTGTACACTGACAAGCTTGTTCGTGATGCCTTTATCACAGGCCTCAGCTCCACTTACATCCGGCAGAGACTACTGGAAAAAACAGGATTGGACCTGAAACAGGCTGTGGACACAGCGCGATCCCTGGATGTGGCCCAGAGAAACTCGGACGCCTACTCTTCAGCCCGCGCCGCCCACGCCGCCACGTGTGCACCAAGGGCACCGCCATCTTGGAAGGCATCTTCCCCGCCCGGCAGCCCGACACCGTCGGGGCCCCGCTCTCCCCCCAGAAGCCCTACGACAGCCGCGACGTGTCGGGGCCCCAACTGCTACTTCTGCGGGCAGCCGAAGCACACCAGAAACCTGTGCCCGGCGAAAGGCACCACCTGCTTTAAGTGCGGTAAGAAGGGGCACTTCGGGAAGGTGTGCAGAGGGAACCCCGCTGGAAAACCCGCCACCGCCGCTTGTGCGCCGTGGGAGCGGTCATCTTGGACGCCATCTTGCCCGACCTCGTGGGGTCCGCCATCTTGTGAGTAGACAGCGTGGACGCCATCTTGTCTCGATCAGGGCCCTACAGTGGCATCGGTCACAGTGGACCAGACCAGACCGCACCCGCTATCCAAATCAATGGTGGACATCGAGGTAAACGGGTGCGGGGTTAAATGTTTAATTGACAGTGGAAGCACGGAGAGTTTTATCCACCCTGAACTAGCACAACAACTCTCTCTAACGGTGGTCCCTGCTCGGGGCACCATCTCTATGGCTGATAAAACCCAGACATCGACCATTATGGGTTACTGCGCGGTACAATTGTCCGTTAACGGAACTGTATACGATAATTTTAAATTACTAATCATGAAGAGTCTATGTGCGAGCGTGATCTTGGGCCTGGATTTCCAGTGCCACCACCAAAGCATCACGCTCAATTATGGTGGGTCCCAGCCGCCCCTCACAGTGTGCGGTCTGGCTACCCTGAAGGTAAAGCCGCCTTCGCTATTCGCGAACCTTACTCCCAACTGCCGGCCAATAGCGACCAAAAGCAGGAGGTACAGCTGGGAGGACAGGCAGTTTATCGCGACCGAGGTGGACAGGCTGCTGAGGGAGCGCGTTATTGAACGCAGCAACAGCCCGTGGCGCGCCCAAGTGGTGGTGGTGAGGGGTAGCGAGAAGAAACGGATGGTGATCGACTATAGCCAAACGATCAACATGTACACCCAACTAGACGCCTACCCGCTACCCCGCATATCAGAAATGGTGAACCAAATTGCCCAATACCGGGTGTTCTCCACCATCGACCTCAAGTCAGCGTACCACCAGCTCCCTATCAGACCAGAGGACCGCCCGTACGCCGCCTTCGAGGCGAACGGACGCCTCTACCAATTCCTCAGAGTCCCCTTTGGGGTGACGAATGGGGTCTCGGTCTTCCAGAGGGAGATGGACCGCATGGTCGATGACCACCACTTGCAGGCAACCTTCCCCTACCTCGACAACGTCACCATCTGTGGTCACAACCAGCAGGATCACGACTCGAACCTCGAGAGGTTCCTGAAAACCGCACAAAAACTCAACCTCACTTACAACGAGGACAAGTGCGTTTTCAACACCACACGCCTCTGCATACTAGGCAGCGTGGTGGAGAATGGGGAAATTGGACCAGACCCCGACTGATTGCGCCCCCTATGGGAGCTGCCCCGGCCCAACACTCCCAAAGCCCTGAAAAGGTGCCTGGGGTTATTCTCGTATTATGCCCAATGGGTCCCTAACTACTCCGATAAAGCCCGCCCCCTCTTGAAAGCATCCTCTTTCCCGCTCTCTGCTGAGGCCCATGCTGCCTTCAAAAGCATTAAGCAGGATATTGAGCGGGCCACGCTATAGGCAGTGGACGAGAACACTCCCTTTCAAGTGGAAAGTGATGCGTCTGACTTTGCCTTGGCGGCCACCCTCAACCAGGTGGGGCGGCCCGTAGCTTTCTTCTCGAGGACCCTCCAAGGGCCCGAGATCAGACACTCCTCCGTGGAAAAGGAGGCCCAAGCCATCGTGGAGGCAGTGCGCCACTGGCGCCACTACCTAGCCGGCAAATGCTTCACCCTACTTACCGACCAGCGGTCGGTAGCGTTTATGTTTAATAATAAACAGAAGGGGAAGATTAAAAATGATAAGATTCTCAGGTGGCGGATCGAGCTCTCCACCTTCGAGTATGACATCATTTACCGGCCAGGGGCCCTTAACGAATCCCCCGACGCCCTCTCACGAGGGATGTGTGCCAGCGCCACCGGGGATCGGCTACAGACCCTCCACAACGACCTCTGCCACCCAGGGGTCGCTCGGCTGTTCCACTTCATAAAGTCCCACAACTTACCCTACTCGATTGAGGAAGTTCGGTCTCTGACCAGGAACTGCCGCACTTGCGCTGAGTGCAAGCCTCGGTTCTACCGCCCAGATAGAGCCCACTTAATCAAAGCTACACGGCCCTTTGAGCGGCTCAGCTTAGATTTCAAGGGCCCCCTCCCGTCAGTCGACCGCAATGTTTACTTCCTGAACATTGTGGACGAATACTCCCGTTTCCCATTCGCCTTCCCCTGCCCAGATATGACCAGCGCCACGGTCATTAAATGTCTCAACAGCCTGTTCTGCCTGTTCGGTATGCCGAGCTACATCCATACGGATAGGGGGGCGTCCTACATGAGTGAAGAGCTACGCCAGTACATGCTGTCCAGGGGGATCGCCATGAGCCGTACCACCAGCTACAACCCCCAGGGTAACGGCCAGGTGGAGCGAGAGAATGGGACAGTATGGAAAGCAGTCACTCTAGCTCTAAGAACCAAGGGCCTCCCTATCTCCCGCTGGCAGGAAGTCCTCCCAGATGTGCTCCATTCGATACGGTCGCTATTGTGTACTGCCACTAATGCCACGCCTCATGAACGAATGTTTGTCTTTCCCCGGAAATCCACCTCAGGCGTATCCATGCTGTCATGGCTCTCCACCCCAGGTCCGGTATTTGTACGAAGGCATGTGAGGGGCCACAAGACGGACCCTCTCATGGAGTCAGTGCACCTACTCCACACCAACCCCCAATACGCGTATGTCCGGCACGCCGACGGAAGGGAGGACACCGTGTCCATAAAAGACGTCGCCCCAGCCGGTAACGACAACAACCACGACAACAACAGCAACAACGATCACAGCAACTCTTACCCACCCACTATCCTTTCATCACCCCCGGAAGAACATCGACCAACGGTGCCCCCACCAACTACCCCTTCAACAACCCTGGCGGCGCCCCCGGCAGAGACCCAGGAGGCCACTGGGGACACCCAGCCGACACCCGCGGCACCACAACAGCTACGTCGGTCACAGAGGACTATCAAACCCCCGAACAGACTAAATCTGTAGAAGGGGTGAATGTGATGAAATATGCCATTCATCAGGCACTCTGTATTCTCTGTGTTTGATTATGCCTGTGACTGTGACAAGCAGGGGAGTTTAGTTTCAGTTTCATTTCCTTACCTGTATTGTATTGTGTGTAGGGCTCCGCCCATACCTGGCCCCTACTTAAGCAGGCCCCAGCGTGTCTCACAGGCAGTACAGCAGATCTCTGGATGAGAGACACTTCTCCACTGTGTATTACTTTCTGAGTTAATAAAAGCCTTGCTTTGCTCCGTTAACGTTGAGTCTCGGATTCATTGAGGCACATCAAGGAGGCATCCGCACGCAGGAAGCCTCCTATCGGAAATTACGGGCCAATGTGCAAAAGTGAGCACAGCTGTTTCTGCCCAAAATAAACGGAGCACTTACAACGCTATAACTGGCCACTTTGAAATTGACGTTAGTGCAAATGGATAATGGTAATCGCTTTTTGGCCGATATAAACGACTGCCTATTTTAAACGTGGACATTTTAAGTGGTGGGGACTGCATATAACTTTCCACTTAGATTGCTGCCACCTCCTCTACCAATATGGCAGGCAGTACACATCCGGCCATAATCCCCGCAATATTGGGGACCGAGTAGGTTGCTTAGTAGCCAAAAAAACGGGTGCTGCATGGCCGAATTTCTAGGCCGAGGTATTAGTTTGCTGGATTACAAGATTACTCTGTCAGCTCAGCATTCAGACAGATTAGAATATGTAGCAGCGGATGATCCCACCCACCTCACAGTTCATCCTCACAAGGACCATCCAGAGATTGACCTGTTTTGCGTCTTTGGGCAACCATCATCAGATTTCAGCTTGAGAAGGTATTGTGTTAGACTGGAGGCTGGACAGTCTGTCTGCGATTCCTCCTTTTACTCTGATCGCCCAGGTATTGCAAACGATATGAGCAGACAAAGTGAAACTGATGTTAATAACCCCTATGACAAAAATGAGTGATTTTTTTGTCTAGTTTTGATTTAGTGGCTGGCCCTTGACATCCAGTCACCGTATGACTGTAGCTCGGAAACCTGTACCAAGCTTATTTTTGATACAATGCTGCAAGTTTCATCATTTACAAACTGGAGAGAGGAATAATTCAAACTTAGAAGAATGCTGTCTGATTGCATATGCCTTTATAAAATTGAGGGGTTGGATATTCAAATTTCAGGAAGTCCCAGCAATTGTTTCCTGGGAAATAAAAGATTGATTCTGTCTGAATGGCGTGTCAGGGAGGGGGCGGGGAGGGGTGGAGGGGGAGGAGAGGGTGGTGGGGGAGGGGAGGAGGGGAGGGGAGGGGAGGAGGGGAGGGGAGGGGTGGAGGGGGAGGAGAGGGTGGTGGGGAGGAGTGGGGGAGGGGAGGGGGAGGAGAGGGTGGTGGGGAGGAGATGGGGGGAGAAGAGGGTGGTGGGGAGGGTGGAGGGGGAGTGGGGGGGAGGGGGTGGGGAGGGGAGTGGGGTGGAGGGGAGGGGAGTGGGGTGGAGGGGAGGGGGTGGGGAGGGGAGTGGGGTGGAGGGGAGGGGGTGGGGAGGAGAGGGGAGGGTGGAGGGAGAGGGGAGGGGGAGGGGAGGGGAGGGGGAGGGGAGGGGGAGGGTGGAGGGGGGAGGTGGAGGGGAGGGTGGAGGTGGAGGGGGGGAGGGGAGGGTGGAGGTGGAGGGGGAGGAGAGGGGTGGAGGGGGAGGGGGGAGGAGAGGGGTGGAGGGGGAGGGGTGGAGGGGGAGGGGGGAGGAGAGGGGTGGAGGGGAGGGGGGAGGAGAGGGGTGGAGGGGAGGGGGGAGGAGAGGGGTGGAGGGGGAGGGGTGGAGGGGAGGGGGGAGGAGAGGGGTGGAGGGGGGGAGGAGAGGGGTGGAGGGGGGGAGGAGAGGGGGAGGAGAGGGGTGGAGGGGGAGGGGGGAGGGGAGGGGGGTGGAGGGGAGGGGGGAGGGGAGGGGGGGTGGAGGGGAGGGGGGAGGGGTGGAGGGGAGGGGAGGGGGGAGGAGAGGGGTGGAGGGGGAGGGTGGAGGGGAGGGGGTGGAGGGGGAGGGTGGAGTGGAGGGGGTGGAGGGGGAGGGTGGGGGGGAGGAGAGGGTGGAGGGGAGGGGGAGGAGAGGGGGAGGGGGGGGAGGAGAGGGGGGTGGAGGGGGGAGGAGAGGGTGGAGGGGGAGGGTGGAGGTGGAGGGGGAGGGTGGAGGGGGTGGGGGGGAGGAGAGGGTGGAGGGGGAGAGTGGAGGGGAGGAGGGGGAGGGTGCGGGGGAGGGTGGAGGGGGAGGGTGGAGGTGGAGGGGGAGGGTGGAGGGGGAGGTGGAGGGGGGGAGGAGAGGGTGGAGGGGGAGGAGAGGGTGGAGGGGGAGGGCGGAGGGGAGGAGGGGTAGGGTGGAGGGGAGGAGGGGGAGGGTGGAGGGGAGGGGGGAGGGGGGAGGTGGAGGGGAGGAGGGGGATGGGGGAGGGTGGAGGGGAGGAGGGGGAGGGTGGAGGGGAGGGGGGAGGGGGGAGGTGGAGGGGAGGGGGGGTGGTGGAGGGGAGGAGGGGGAGGAGAGGGTGGAGGTGGAGGGGAGAGGTGGAGGGGGAGGAGAGGGTGGAGGGGGAGGCGAGGGGTGGAGGGGAGGCGAGGGGTGGAGGGGACGGGGAGGCGAGGGGTGGAGGGGAGGAGAGGGGTGGAGGGGGAGAGAAGGGGAGGGGGGAGGAGAGGGTGGAGGGAGGAGAGGGGTGGAGGGGCAGAGAATGGGAGGTGGAGGAGAGGGTGGAGGGGAGGGGGGGAGGAGAGGGTGGAGGGGAGGGGTGGAGGGGGAGGGGAGGGTGGAGGTGGAGGGGGAGGGGAGGGGTGCAGGGGGAGGAGAGGGTGGAGGGGAGGCAAGGGGTGGAGGGGAGGAGAGGGGTGGAGGGGAGGAGAGGGGTGGAGGGGGAGAGAAGGGGTGGAGGGGAGGAGAGGGGTGGAGGGGGAGAGAAGGGGTGGAGGGGAGGGGAGGAGGGGAGGGGAGGGCTGGAGGGTGAGGCGAGGGGTGGAGGGGAGGGGTGGAGGGGGGAGGGGAGCGATGGAAGGGAGGGGTGGAGGGGAGGGGAAGGGTGGAGGGGGGGAGGGGAGGGGTGGAGGGGGAGGGGAGGGGTGGAGGTGAAAGGGGGTGGGTGGAGGGGGAGGAGAGTGCTGGAGGGGGGAGAGGAGGGGTGGCGAGAGAGGACAGGGGTGGAGGGGGAGGAGAGGGGTGGAGGGGAGGGGTTGAGTGGGAGGGGAGGGGTGGAGGGAGAGGGGAGGGGTGGGAGGGGAGGGATGGAGGGAGAGGGAGAGGGGAGGGGTGGAGGGGGAAGGGGAGGTGGGGAGGGGAGGGGTGGAGGGTGGAGGAGAGGGGTGGAGGGGGGAGGAGAGGGGTGGAGGGTGGAGGGGAGGGATGGAGGGTGGAGGGGAGGGGTGGAGGGGGAAGGGGATGTGGGGAGGGGAGGGGTGGAGGGTGGAGGAGAGGGGTGGAGGGGGGAGGAGAGGGGTGGAGGGTGGAGGGGAGGGATGGAGGGTGGAGGGGAGGGGTGGAGGGGGAGGAGAGGGGTGGAGGGTGGAGGGGAGGGATGGAGGGTGGAGGGGAGGGTTGGGGAGATGGGAGGGGGAGGGGAGGGGTGGAGGGGAGGAGAGGGTGGAGGTGGAGGATGAGGTGAGGGGTGGAGGGGGAGGTGAGGGGTGGAAGGGGAGGGGAGGGGTGGATGGGGAGGGGGGGTGGAGGGGGATGGGAGGAGAGGGGTGGAGCGGTGTGGAGGGAAGGGGAGGGGGAGGGGAGGGGTGGGAGGGGTGGAGGGGAGGAGAGGGTGAAGGGAGAGGGAAGGGTTGGAGGGGAGGGGGGGTGGAGGGGGAGGCGACGGGTGGAGGGGGAGGGGTGGAGGGGGAGCGAGTGGTGGAGGGGAGGGGAGAGGTGGAGGGGAGGGGTGGCATGTAGGGGAGGGGGAGGTGAGGGGTAGAGGGGGAGGGAGGGGTGGAGGGGGAGGCGAGGGGTGGAGGGGGAGTGGAGGGGTAGAGGGGGAGGGGAGGGGTGGATGGGGAGGGGGTGGAGGTGGAAGTGAGGGGTGGAGGGGGAGTGGTGGAGGCGAGGGGTGGAGGGGGAGGTGAGGGGTGGAGGGGGAGTGGTGGAGGTGAGGGGTGGAAGGGGAGGGGAGGGGTGGAGGGGGAGGCGAGGGGTGGAGGGGGAGGCGAAGGGTGGAGGGGGAGGGGAGGGGTGGAGGGGGAAGTGAAGGGTGGAGGGGAGGGGAGGGGTGGAGGGGGACGGGAGGGGTGGAGGGGGAGGTGAAGGGTGGAGGGGGAGGGGAGGGGTGGAGGGGGAGGGGAGGGGTGGAGCGGGAGGTGAAGGGTGGAGGGGGAGGGGAGGGGTGGAGGGGGAGGGGAGGGGTGGAGGGGGGAGGGGAGGGGTGGAGGGGGAGGTGAGGGGTGGAGGGGGAGGCGAGGGGTGGAAGGGGAGGGGAGGGGTGGGAGGGGAGGGGTGGAGGGGGAGGTGCGGGGTGGAGGGGGAGGGGAGGGGTGGAGGGGGAGGTGAGGGGGGGAGGGGGAGGTGAGGGGTGGAGGGGGAGGGGAGGGGTGGAGGGGGAGGTGAAGGGTGGAGGGGAAGGGGAGGGGTGGAGGGGGAGGGGAGGGGTGGAGGGGGAGGGGAGGGGTGGAGGGGGGAGGGGAGGGCTGGAGGGGGAGGTGAAGGGTGGAGGGGGAGGGGAGGGGTGGAGGGGGAGGTGAAGGGTGGAGGGGGAGGGGAGGGGTGGAAGGGGAGACGAGGGGCGGAGGGGGAGGGGAGGGGTGGAGGGGGAGGTGAGGGTGGAGGGGGAGGGGAGGGGTGGAGGGGGCGGGGAGGGGTGGAGGGGGGAGGGGAGGGGTGGAGGGGGAGGGGAGGGGTGGAGGGGGAGGGGAGGGGGAGGGGAGGGGTGGAGGGGGAGGTGAGGGATGGAGGGGGGGTGAAGGGTGGAGGGGGAGGGGTGGAGGGGGAGGGGAGGGGTGGAGGGGGAGGGGAGGGGTGGAGGTGAAAGGGGGTGGGTGGAGGGGGAGGAGAGTGCTGGAGGGGGGAGAGGAGGGGTGGCGAGGGAGGACAGGGGTGGAGGGGGAGGAGAGGGGTGGAGGGGAGGGGTTGAGTGGGAGGGGAGGTGTGGAGGGAGAGGGGAGGGGTGGGAGGGGAGGGATGGAGGGAGAGGGAGAGGGGAGGGGTGGAGGGGGAAGGGGAGGTGGGGAGGGGAGGGGTGGAGGGTGGAGGAGAGTGGTGGAGGGGGGAGGAGAGGGGTGGAGGGTGGAGGGGAGGGATGGAGGGTGGAGGGGAGGGGTGGAGGGGGGAGGAGAGGGGTGGAGGGTGGAGGGGAGGGATGGAGGGTGGAGGGGAGGGTTGGGGAGATGGGAGGGGGAGGGGAGGGGTGGAGGGGAGGGGTGGAGGGGAGGAGAGGGTGGAGGGGGAGGGGAGGAGAGGGGTGGAGCGGGATGGGAGGGGTGGAAGGGATGGGGAGAGGTGGAGGATGAGGTGAGGGGTGGAGGGGGAGGTGAGGGGTGGAAGGGGAGGGGAGGGGTGGATGGGGAGGGGGGCTGGAGGGGGTGGAGGGGGAGGGGTGAAGGGGGATGGGAGGAGAGCGGTGGAGCGGTGTGGAGGGAAGGGGAGGGGGAGGGGAGGGGTGGGAGGGGTGGAGCGGAGGAGAGGGGTGAAGGGAGAGGGAAGGGTTGGAGGGGAGGGGGGTGGAGGGGGAGGCGACGGGTGGAGGGGGAGGGGAGGGGTGGAGGGGGAGCGA
This sequence comes from Somniosus microcephalus, assembly GCF_052327205.1. NCBI lineage: Eukaryota > Metazoa > Chordata > Chondrichthyes > Squaliformes > Somniosidae > Somniosus > Somniosus microcephalus. The sequence goes on along the minus strand of NC_140992.1, from coordinate 195,693,457 downwards.
GTGGTGGAGGGGGGGGAGAGGTGGAGGGGAGGGGTGGCATGTAGGGGAGGGGGAGGTGAGGGGTAGAGGGGGAGGGAGGGGTGGAGGGGGAGGCGAGGGGTGGAGGGGGAGTGGAGGGGTAGAGGGGGAGGGGAGGGGTGGATGGGGAGGGGGTGGAGGTGGAAGTGAGGGGTGGAGGGGGAGTGGTGGAGGCGAGGGGTGGAGGGGAGGTGAGGGGTGGAGGGGGAGTGGTGGAGGTGAGGGGTGGAAGGGGAGGGGAGGGGTGGAGGGGGAGGCGAGGGGTGGAGGGGGAGGTGAAGGGTGGAGGGGGAGGGGAGGGGTGGAGGGGGAGGTGAAGGGTGGAGGGGGAGGGGAGGGGTGGAGGGGAGGGGTGGAGGGGGGCGGGGAGGGCTGGAGGGGGAGGTGAAGGGTGGAGGGGGAGGGGAGGGGTGGAAGGGGAGGCGAGGGGTGGAGGGGGAGGGGAGGGGTGGAGGGGGAGGGGAGGGGTGGAGGGGGAGGGGAGTGGTTGAGGGGGAGGGGAGGGGTGGAGGGGGAGGTGAGGGGTGGAGGGGGAGGGGAGGGGTGGAGGGGGAGGGGAGGGGTGGAGGGGGAGGGGAGGGGTGGAGGGGGAGGTGAGGGGTGGAGGGGGAGGGGAGGGGTGGAGGGGGAGGGGAGGGGTGGAGGGGGAGGGGAGGGGTGGAGGGAGAGGGGACGGGTGGAGGGGGAGGGGAGGGGTGGAGGGGGAGGGGAGGGGTGGAGGGGGAGGGGTGGAGGTGGAGGGGGAGGGGTGGAGGGGGAGGGGAGGAGGGGGAGGGGACGGGTGGAGGGGGAGGGGGGTGGAGGGGGAGGGGTGGAGGTGGAGGGGGAGGGGCGGGGTGGAGGGGGAGGGGAGGGGTGGAGGGGGAGGGGAGGGGTGGAGGGGGAGGGGAGGGGTGGAGGGGTGGAGGGGGAGGGGAGGGGTGGAGGGGGAGGGGAGGGGTGGAGGGGGAGGGGAGGGGTGGAGGGGGAGGCGAGGGGTGGAGGGGGGAGGGGTGGAGGGGGAGGGGAGGGTTGGAGGGGGAGGGGAGTGGTGGAGGGGGAGTGGAGGGCTGGAGGGGGAGGGGAGGGGTGGAAGGGTGTGAAGGAATAGTCCATATAACCTATTCAGAAAAAGACACCATTCTATGAAAGAATTCTGGCCTTATTAACACAGGACAAAGTGGGCCTGGAAATCTAGAAACCGAACGATGCAAAAGCTGTGATAGCATTCTGGTTATTGAGATAAGATAAGTTGTTGACACTGAATCAAAAACTTTATTGAAACAGAAGGTTAAAGGCTCCTGACAGTCTGAACCTTTGGGAACAGGACAATAGTTCACCCTGTATAAGGTGTCCTAATTTACACCTCGTAAAAAAGCACATAAAAGTAACAAACATCTGCCTTCATCAAAATGACACCAAGTAAAGCGCACCTGCTGTTACACCATTTTTTATGATAAACTTAGAACACCTAGAGGAGAGACATGGTTCTGTAGTGCTACCAGCTGAGGTGACTGTAAGATTGCAGGGGTCAGCAGAAAAATGACTGCAGATAATTAGCTTACATCAGCAGAAAACCTTAAAGAAAATACCACTGGAAAAGGGTATAAATATTGAACTCTCAAATGGGATAGTAGACTCGCTTAAAGGGGCAAAGCAATTCTCGGCTTCAGAGCCAGCTCTGTAAGTCTCCAACTCTTTGGCCTAGAAATTCAGTAAGGCGCTGCCAGCTTTGCGGCCAGTTACCGCCCAAAGAGGGCTTCTGCGCCAATAGAGGAGGTTGCGCTGATATTGAGCTTGGCGGCAATGGCGGCGGTAGCCGGTAGCGCTGCGCCGGCACCGGTGACGTCATCGGTGTGCGCAGTGCCCCGATTCCGCCCCGATGCCGGCCCGACGCCCATATTCAGTTGCCGCCGCCTCCTCCGTGGCGGCCGCTACTAACATCCGGAGACCAGGGCCTTACTGCAGCCTTAGTGGGGCGCATAAAGGTGGAGGTGCGGCCGGCCGCTTTTTCGGCGGCCGCATGCCCGCACCTCCTTCCCCGGCCTCCTCCACCACCCCCCCCCCGCGGCATTGCCGGCTGCTTTCCGCGAGCCCGGCACTTCTCCGTGGTGCCGGGCTCATTTGTCGGCACAATCCAGCGGCGATCTCCCCGTTGCAGGCACCTCCACCTTAAGAGAAGGAGGAGGCCTGCAGTACCGCAGCCTGCCGCACCGCATCGGGTGTCGCAGCGGCACCTAGAGCGCTGAAATTCAGTTACAGCGCCCCAAGCGGGGGCGGGCACACCCTGGAATAGCGCCCGGTTCAGACTTGGGGCGCAAAAACTGAATATCTGCCGGTCGCAACTGGCTCCGCGCCCAGCGCTAACTTTTGGGTGCTAGCCAGCTGGCGGGGCCATAGTGAATTTCTAGGCCTTTGTACCTCGGGGATCAAAGGTACTGTATAATAGAATTGTAAGCTTTCTTTTTTTGGAACTGTTAATGTTACGATTGACTCACCAACTGTAAATTATATGTCGGTTCTTTAATAAATCTATATATTTTTAGAATTGTCTCACATAATACTTCTGTATCAAACTCGCGAACTCAATCTCGGTACACTCTTTGGTGAGGGGTTGTAGAATTCTGGGGGAGTTTTCCAGACCCTCATAATATCTGGAACGTTACAGTCTGGCTAAACTTATTAAAAGTGCTATCTGGAGGGCGGTAACCTTTTCAGGTTGTTCCTTTCCTTTAGGGAGAGATAGTCCAGACCTTTAGACACAATTAAGCATCTTTAGGATTCGGCTACCTCAAACTTTAGTTGAAAGTGAATGTCTGAGGAATACGCCTGATCCGGGGTAGCCCTAAAGGGACTAGGTCTAGTAATTATCCCTTCACGGGGAGGGGTGGATGGGGAGGGGAGGGGTGGAGGGGAGGAGAGGCAGCAGTTTGAAAATCTCGGTGAATGAACCAGTCAGTTTGAAATTCCTGAAAGAGGGGGAAATAATTTGTTTGAATTTCTAAGGAACAGTTATATTAAGTAGGTTGTCCTTGAATTCGAGGAAAAGAAACATTGTAATTTAAAAGTTATTTACAAAGGGTTTGTTTAATTCTTAGAGCTGCAAACATTTTATTTTTATTATTTTGTGCACTGAAGAAATTAGGTGGAAGGATGTCGACTTCCAATTACTTATTAGCTTGTTCATCTTTTCTGGAATAACTTTGCATGATATTTTAAATGTAAAGTGAGGACTGATGTGTTGATCGACCACTTTCAAAAACTTGAATGAATCTTATGGAGGTATAAGATATGCCCAGTAGCTAAAACCATCTACTAGATAGAGTTTACTAATCCTTCCCCAGACATGTTCCTAAGGGGTAGGGGCACAGTGGGCTGATGATGACAGTCATGAGGGGGACGGAGCGTGAGGAGAGGGAGCCGTTGTCGATGTTGGTAAGCGTTAAGCAGAGGCGGGGGGGGGGTGGATGCGGTGGGTGGGTGGTTGTGTGATGAGGATTTGGGTTAGGAGGACGTTGAGTGCACCAGCTATATCAAGTCAGGTGAAGGATCCAGTGGAAAGGAAGTTGGGAGCTTGAGAGAGCGTTGGAAAGGCGAACTGGGGGATAATTTTCTCTCACAGCAAAGGACGACTATCGATGGGTATGACACAGGCACGGTGGTGATGTAAATGTGAAGGATAACATGGAAGTGAATTAGGTAATTTTGTCATAGACAGAAGCCTTTAAGGAGGCTGGGCCTCTTGAGATGATGAGGTTGAGGGGATGGCTGTGCACGTGGGTGTAGGAATTTGTATAGAAGGTGAGACCGAGTGAGGACACAGAAATCAAAGGGAGAATTTCAGTGAAGGTTGAGATTAGCAGGGATGAGGAGTTGCTCGGCACAGAGGCTGAGTGAGGAGAGGGGAGAAGGTGTCAGTTGGGAGGTTATCAGAGGATTTCGGAACATGGTAGATAAGAAAGATTTTGAAGAAGTGGTGGGAGGGTAGCAAAGTGGCAGGTGGTCAAAGGAGGAGTGGGAGCAATTGCAGAGGGTGAGATACTCAAAGGAGGAGAATGTGCCAGAGAAATAAGGGATCTTTCACATGATTCAGAGGTTGCAAGAAATGTGGCTAGCAATAGCCCAGGTTGTAGAAGAAGACGAACAGATTGAGATAGGAGCTAGTGATGGAAGCCACAACGGTTAGGTTGGGATATCACAGAATGTTTCACTAGGCCATAGGATTACAGGAGTTTGGGGTCTGGGACCTGGGTATCTGGTGGTTGGGGTCTAGAACTGCTTGACAGAGGTTTGGGTCACGGGCCTGGTTGGACAAGGGTCAAGGGTTTGCCCTTCCTGGATTTCATTAAGCAAAGGTGTGTGTGATTCAGAGTCATTTTCTGTTAGACTGATTGTATCATGAGGACAAGACAAAATTTTTGATTTGATATGATTTACAACCTGCTTAGATTTGTCCATCACTATCATTATCATGTTGTACAGAAAACAACCTTCATTAGAGCCCTTTCCTCACTTTCAACTCAAATGTACTTGTTTCAAATTCATTCTTGGGATGTGGGCGTTGCTGGCAAGGTCAACATTTATTGCCCATCACGAGTTGCCCTGAGAAGGTAGTGGTGAGCCGCCTTCTTGAACCGCTGCAGTACGTGTTCCTTGTAGCAGTTTGATACAACTGAGCGGCTTGCTCGGCCACTTCAGAGGGCAGTTAAGAATCAACCATGTTGGCGTGCAACTGGAGTCACACGTAGGCCAGACCAGGTAAGAACAGCCAGTTTCCTTCCCGAAAGGACATTAGTGAGCCATTTGGCCTTTATTATGACTGCATGTCATCTTCATACCAATACCAGCTTTTTATTTGCAGATTTGTTTTATAACTGAATTCAAATTCTCAAACTGCCACAGCAGGATTTGAACTCACGGATCATTAGTCCAAGTTTCTGGATTGCTTGTCCAGTGACATACCACTATACTGCCATACCCATATTTAAAATCTTATTGAAAGTCTCTTCCCTCTGTTAATTATAAAGGCCTTACTTGTTAAAATGAGTGAGGGCAGTCTCACCCTTGTCCCTATGGGTGTGTGTCCACAGCACAGAACTGGCCACAGTTCAATACTAAATTGGCAATGTTATTCACAGGCTATCAGAAAAGTCAGGGAGAAAAAAAACCCAGTCGGCCTCCCATCGCACGTCTCTCTAGGATTGCCCTATCTTACTGTCCAACTGTATTTTAAACATCCCCAGCATGTTTGTTTCTACTTCCTGGTCTGGCAGAATATTCCAAACATTTATCGTATTTTTGGGTGAAGAGATGCTTCTGAATATCTCTCTTAAATTTACTGTTCACTAATTTTCCATTGAGGTCCACTGTTCCTGCACTCATGGCTTTCTTTGAAGTAATATCCTGGGTTTACCTTATCTATACCATCTAAGATTTAATATACTTTGAAATAATTTCCTTCTTTCCAGACTGTAAAGCTTGAGTTTTTTTTCTAAACTTTTGTTTGCTAATCCCCTTACACTTGGGATCAATCTTGTTGTTGTTCTCGCTATTCTTTCCAGTACATGTATTACCTTTTGATGAAGCGATGACAGGTGAGGACAAGGGGATCCCACCACCAAACGTATCTTCCCCTCCCCTCCCCTTTCAGCATTCCGTAGGGACCGCTCCCTCTGAGACACCCTAGTCTACTCCTCTATCACCCCCAACAGCCCTTCCCCTTCGCCCGGCACCTTCCTATACCTCCCCCCTTCCCACTGTCCAGGGCCCCAAACACCCCTTCCAGGTGAAACAGCGATTTACTTGTACTTCTTGCAATCTAGTATACTGTATTCGCTGCTCACAATGTGGTCTCCTCTACATTGGGGAGGCCAAACGCAGATTGGGTGACCACTTTGCGGAACACCTCCATTCAGTCCGTAAGGGTGACTCCGAGCTTCCGGTCGCCTGTCATTTTAATTCACCGCTCCATTCCCACTCGGACCTCACCGTCCTTGGCCTCTTGCATTGTTCCACGGAAGCTCAACGTAAACTTGAGGAACAGCACCTCATCTTCCGATTAGGCACTTTGCAGCCTTCCGGACTCAATATCGAGTTCAACAATTTCAGATCATAACCTCGGCCCCCTATTACATTTTTACTTATATATTTTTTTCCACCCCTTTGTTTTGGATCTTCCCTTCGCCCCCCCCCTTTCCTTTTTTTTTCTCTCTCCCACACGGCAGCTGTCTCCCATTCTGCCAGTACACTTCACATCTAATCTTGCCGTCTTTTGTCTCCACTGTCCTATTACCATCTCGTCTGGTTTTGAATACCTCTTAATGTCTCTTTTACTTCTTTTACCTCTTTTGCTCTATCGCAGCCTTGCCTTCGATCTATTTTATTTCCTTTCCAGTTTGAAAAAGGGTTAGACCCGAAACGTCACTCTAATTTCTCTCCACGGATGTTACCTGGCCTGCTGAGTTTTTCCAGCATTTTCTGTTGTTATTTCCAACAAACGCTGTCCTGGCTAAGGAGAAATTAAAAATAATGTTTTATATAATACTATTTACATTGAAAATCTGCTCTGAGCCCATTGCCTGTGCTTCCTCTAGGTGACACGATAAGGTGTGATGTTGGAGGTGAACTGCAGTACATTCTCTGTCGGCTGCGACAAGCTGCTTACGGCAGACTCAAAGGATGTGGCAAATACCTTTTGCATTAACTTCTGTCTGAAGGCACGCCTGGCAGGATACCAATTCCTTGCCCATACAGTTGGCATATGATGTGGCTCAAAGTCTGGCCAGATCTTTCTTTTTCCTCTTATGCCCCTCCCTTTGCTTCTCCTCACTTGTGAGGTGCCCCTTCCTCACACTCACCTGCTATGTTCTCTGAAGTGCCAGCAGCTGGTGCTGTCAACGGGTGGGGGGGAGGGGGGGATGTTGCTGCAAAGTGCCCGGGTTCATGTTGCCACTTGCCCATGCCTCAGCTTGGGAAGAACCTATACCAAATGAATAGGAAGAATGGCAATTCATCCCCAAGACAATGCGTTCAAAGCGAGGTGAGACCACAAGACATTTTGTGTGTTATGCAAACTGATTAGCAAGTGTATTCTCAGCAGGCAGGATTAAGAAAGTCAGTGTGGGAAGATAATGATAAATGGAGGATACTTGCTGGGTGGAGACGCCTTCAAACATGCCAATTCCCTCCACAGCTTCTTGGCCAAAAATAGCAAAGACCATCTGATATTGCATGTCTGATCCCCTGCCTGTCCCGAGTCTTAGTCCATGGTTCTACTCCGTGGTTGTACGCAATCTTGGCCTGTAAGCAGTGTTCCCTCTAATTTTTTTGGGTGCCACACAGCCCCTTTAAGGGGCTGCGCGGGTCAATCAACATACCACGCAGCTTCAAGGGAACGTTGCCTGTAAGCAGAAAACGTTCAAAAAGAGTCCAAATTTGCTGGACATGCAAAATCGGGACTATTGTGTCCAGTCTAGCATTATTGTTGTAATATAGAATCATAGGATCATAGAACTGTATGGCACAGAAGGAGGCCATTCGGCCCATCATGTCTGTGCCGGTCGAAAAAGAGCTATCCAGCCTAATCCCATTTTCCAGCTCTTAGTCTGTAGCCCTGTAGGTTAAGGCACTTCAAGTGCATATCCAAGCACTGTGTAAATACATTGAAGGTTTCTGCCTCTACCACCCTTTCAGGCAGTGAGTTCCAGACCCCCACCGCCCTCTGGGTGAAAAAAGGTTCTCCTGAACTCCCCTCTAATCCTTCTACCAATTACTTTAAATCTATGCCCCCTGGTTATTGACCGTTCTGCTAAGGGAAATAGGTCCTTCTTATCCACTCTATCTAGGCCCCTCATAATTTATACACCTCAATTAAACCTCTCCTCAGCCTCCTCTGTTCCAAAGAAAACAACCCCAGCCTATCCAATCTTTCCTCATAGCTAAAATTCTCCAGTCCGGGCAACATCCACGTAAATCTCTGAACCCTCTCCAGTGCAATCACATCCTTCCTGTAATGTGATGACCAGAACTGTACGCAGTACTCTAGCTGTGGCCTAACTAAAGTTTTATACAGTTCTAGCATAACCTCCCTGCTCTTATATTCTATGCCTCGGCCTTCTTAACCACCTTATCCACCTGTCCTGCTACCTTCAGGGATCTGTGGACATGCACTCCAAGATCCCTCTGTTCCTCTACACTTCTCAGTATCCTACCATTTATTGCTTTGTTAGCCCTCCCCAAATGCATTACCTGACCCTTCTCTGGATTGAATTCCATTTGCCTCTTTTCTGCCCACCTGACCAGTCCATTGATACCTTCCTGCAGTCTACAGCTTTCGTGCTCACTATCAACCACACGGCCAATTTTTGTATCATCTGCAAACTTCTTAATCATGCCCCCTACATTGAAGTCTAAATCATTGACATGTACCACAAAAAGCAAGGGACCTAGTACTGAGCCCTGTGGAACCCCACTGGAAATAGCCTTCCAGTCATAGAAACATAGAAACATAGAAAAATAGAAACAGGAGTAGGCCATTCGGTCCTTCAAGCCTGCTCCACCATTCAATATGATCATGGCTGATCCTTTATCTCAATACCATATTCCCGCTCTCTCCCCATACTCCTTGATGCCTTTTGTGTCTAGAAATCAATCTATCTCCTTCTTAAATACATTCAGTGACTTGACCTCCACAACCGTCTGTGGTAGAGAATTCCACAGGTTCACTACCCTCTGAGTGAAGAAATTTCTCCTCATCTCAGTCCTAAATGTCCTACCCCATATCCTGAGACTGTGACCCCTTGTTCTAGACCCCCCAGCCAGGGGAAACATCCTCGCTGCATCCAGTCTGTCTAGCCCTGTCAGAATTTTATATGTTTCAATGAGATCCCCTCTCATTCTACTAAACTCTAGTGAATACAGGCCTAGTCGACCCAATCTCTCCTCATACGACAGTCCTGCCATCCCAGGAATCAGTCTGGTGAGCCTTTGCTGCACTCCCTCTATGGCAAGTATATCCTTTCTTAGGTAAGGAGACCAAAACTGCACACAGTACTCCAGGTGTGGTCTCGCCAAGGCCCTGTACAACTGTAGTAAGACATCCTTGCTCCTGTACTCAAATCCTCTTGCAATGAAGGCCAATATACCATTTGCCTTCCTAACTGCTTGCTGCACCTGCATGTTTGCTTTCAGTAACTGGTGTGCAAGGACACCCAGGTCACTTTGTACATCAGCATTTCCCAATCTATCACTATTTAAATAATACTCTACCTTTCTGTTTTTCCTACCAAAGTGGATAACTTCACATTTATCCATGTTATACTGCATCTGCCATGTATCTGCCCACTCACTCAACTTGACTAAATTGCCTTGAAGCCTCTTTGCATCCTCCTCACAACTCACAATCCCACCTAGTTTCATGTCATCAGCAAACTTGGAAATATTACATTTGGTTCCCTCATCCAAATCATTGATATATATTGTGAATAGCTGGGGCCCAAGCACTGATCCCTGCGGTACCCCACTAGTCACCGCCTGCCACTCCGAAAAAGACCCATTTATTCCTACTCTCTGTTTCCTGTCTGTTAACCAATTTTCAATCCATGCCAGTATATTACCTCCAATCCCATGTGCTTTAATTTTGCACACTAACCACTTATGTGGGACTTTATCAAAGGCCTTCTGAAAATCCAAATACACCACATCCACTGGTTCTCCCTTATCTATTCTACCAGTTATATCCTCAAAAAACTCCAGTAGGTTTGTCAAACACAATTTCCCTTTCATAAATCCATGTTGACTTTGTCTAATCCCGTTGATATTTTCTATGTGTCCTGTTAGGGATCAAGGGATATGGGGAGAAAGCAGGGACAGGGTACTGAATTTGGATGATCAGCCATGGTCGCATTGAATGGCAGAGCAGGCTCGAGGGGCTGAATGGCCAACTCCTGCTCCTATCATCTATGTTTCTATGTTTCTATGTTATCACATCCTTTATAATAGACTCTAGCATTTTCCCTACTACTGATGTTAGGCTAACCGGTCTATAGTTCCCAGTTTTCTCTCTCCCTCCTTTTTTAAATAGTGGGGTTACATTTGCCACCCTCCAATCTGCCGGAACTGTTCCATAATCTATAGAATTTTCAGAGACGACAACCAATGCATCCACTATTTCCATGGCTACCTCTTTTAGTACTCTGGGATACAGATTATCAGGCCCTGGGGATTTATCAGCTTTTAGTCCCATTAATTTCTCCAGCACTATTTTTTTACTAATACGAATTTCCTTTAATTCCTCTTCTCACTAGACCCTTGGTTCCCTCGCATTTCTGGGAAGTTATTTGTGTCCTCTTCCGTGAAAACAGAACCAAAGTATTTGTTTAATTGCTCAGCCATTTCCTTATGCCCCATTATAGATTCTCCCATTTCTGACTGTAAGGGACTTACATTTGTTTTCTCTAATCTTTTTCTTTTTACATACTTGTAGAAGCTTTTACAGTCCACTTTTATGTTCCTTGCAAGTTTACTCTCATACTCTATTTTTCCCCTCTTGATCAATTTCTTGGTCCTTTTTTGCTGAACTCTAAACTGCTCCCAATCCTCAGGCTTGCTACTTTTTCTGGCAACTTTATATGACTTCTCTTTGGTCACAAAAAAACCCGTCGGCCATTACTGTTTGCTTCCAATCACTGAGCCAATTTTGGATCCAACTTGCCACATGGGCTTTTACTTTAACTTGTAATATGCAGGTACAGTTGTAGTGTATGTGCCTTTAAGAGCCCCCTGTGTACTGTAATGCCGGTAATGGCCACTCAGGCTATATAAGCCTGTATATTGTGTTGTATCAGTTAGTTCCCCTCCAGACTTTGTTCAGTAAACACCTGTGAAACCAACTCCTGTCTTCGGTGTCTCTATTAACATACGGATACAACAGTGGCGACGAATTGGAAACGGACTTACCTGCAATTCGGCAGCACCTCAAGGACATCGATTCCTCTGGCATCCAAAGTCGAAGAAAATCAAGAAAAAGAAAAAGCTGTGGTTTCACCAGCTAGCCAAGCTGGTGGCAGGTACTGCAATAATCCTTCCTGGGTGTCGGGCTGGGGCTCCAGTGGCTGGCTCTGCAGCTAGGCCAAGCAGTGAAGGCGGAGGCAAGCAGTAACAAATGGGGAGGGAGCACTCGGGAGAAGGCCGGCGCTGCAAGCAGGTCGGCGTTCAGACCTAGCAGAGAGAGTCCGGCGGGAACGAGTCTCCACCTGTAAATAAATAAATAAAAAGAAGGGAAACCCGCGGGAAACAGCGTTGTCATCGGCAGCAGCGGCGGGGAAGCGCGGGAAGCACCATATCTTTTCTGCAGAAAAGAAAGAAAAGCGCGGGAAGCGCCATTTTTTTTCTAGGATGCCTAAGTCTGGCAATATTGATGCTTTTGATAATGAGATAGAGGATTGGACCACATATGTGGAAAGAGTGGAGGTATATTGCACCGCAAATGGAATAGAAAATGAAAAAAAAAGCGTCAGTACTTCTAAATCTAATGGGCGCAAAGACATATGGGCTGTTACGAAACTTAATCACTCCAGCCAAACCAAAGGACAAGAATTTTAAAGAAATTGTTGATACCCTACAGGAGCACTTAAACCCAACACCGCTGCTGATAGCGGAACGATTCAAATTCTTCAAGAGGAATCAACACAAGAATGAAAGTAACGCTGATTACCTCACCGAATTAAGAAAGCTATCAAAGCACTGCCAATTCGGGGCAGGACTAGCAGATTATCTTTGAGACAAATTCGTCTGCGGTCTCCTAAGTGAAGGAACACAAAAGAGGCTGCTTTCTGAAAAAGATTTAACACTGGACAAGGCTTTCAGCATGGCTGTATCATACGAAGCAGCCGCAAGAGGAGCTGCAGGGATACAACAAAAGACACAGGATTTCGGCACCCATGAAATGACACAGGGTTTCGAGAGATGTTATCGCTGCGGCAGATCCACCCATGACCAGAGGGACTGCTGGTTCAAGGACAAAGCATGCAGGCAATGCGGAAAGATTGGACACATTGCACGGGTATGCCGATCTGGACAAAAAAAATCCACGGACAGGAAAAAAAAAATCAATAAAGAAAAGTACAGAAAGGTACAAATGATGACGGACAGTAGCTCCGAAGACCAGAAGAGCGATAGCGACTCCGAAAACAAGAGACTAAGCTGTCTCAAATTACATAATGTAATTACCAAAGAAGATTACCAGACCATTTGGGTTACCCTCACGATAGCAGGGTCCCCAGTTAAAATGGAGCTAGATACAGGATCAGCTCTGACCGTCATAAATCGACGGGATTACGAGCAGATATTTCCACATATACCTTTAAAAGACACATCCATTATCTTGAAAACATATACGGGGCAGAAAGTATACCCCAAAGGAAAAATAAGGGTGCCTGTTGTATACAACGGCAAGGAAATACAAAAGTTGTATTTATACGTTCTACAAGATGGTGGTCCACCGCTGTTGGGACGTGAATGGATCAGGAAAATACGTTTAGACTGGCACTCCATTCAGGCACTGACTGTGACCAGTAAGGAAAAAAACGATGATGACGTCATACCTGAACGATTAAAAGACATCTTGGCCAACGCCAAAGAAGTGTTTCAAGAGAAACTAGGAACCTTGAAAGGCATCACCGCCTCAATAAAAGTAGAAGATGCGGCAATTCCCAAGTTTTTTAAGGCAAGACCGGTGCCATACGCAATTCGTCCAGCAGTCGAGGCAGAGCTGGAGAATTTGGAAAAGGCAGGCGTATTATCCAAAATAGATTGGAGCGAGTGGGCAACACCCATCGTCCCAGTCATGAAGAAAGCGTTGAATAATGATAAATCTGAAAAACAGAGAAAAATTCGCATCTGTGGGGACTTCAAGGTGATTGTAAACCCGGTTCTTCACACGGTACAGTATCCTCTTCCGAGGATAGAAGATATTTTCGCCTCACTATCCGGAGGGAAACGTTTCACCAAAATTGACTTGGCACAGGCATATCTACAGATGGAGGTTGAAGAGGCCTCTAAAAAGTATCTCACGATAAATACACACAAAGGTCTGTACCAGTACAATCGACTGGTTTTCGGAGCAGCATCCGCTCCAGCTATCTGGCAAAGAGCTATGGAGCAATTCCTCCAAGGGATTCCGGGGACTCAATGCTACCTAGACGACATCCTTGTAACAGGAGAAAATGACAACGAGCACCTTGCCAATTTGGAGCAGGCGCTCACTAGGCTGAGAGAACGGGGCCTACGAGCAAATCGCCCCAAGTGCGAATTTTTCCAGAATCAAATATCATATTGTGGCCACATAATTAATAAGGAAGGGTTGCATAAGTCACCTGAAAAAATTGAAGCGGTCATAAAAGCCCCAGCACCTGAAAATGTTTCACAATTAAGGTCGTTCCTGGGATTAATAAATTACTATCATAAATTTTTACCGAACTTATCAACTCTTCTGCACCCTCTTAATGAACTGCTACAAACAGGAGTAATTTGGAAATGGAGCGAAGACTGTAAACGTGCCTTCCATAAATGCAAAGACTTAATCACGTCCAAAGAAGTTTTGGCTCATTACAACCCATCACTGCCAATCAGACTGGCGTGCGATGCATCCCCTTACGGCGTAGGAGCAGTATTATTGCATAAATTCCCTGATGGCTCGGAACGGCCGATAGCTTTTGCGTCACGCTCATTGAACTCAGCTGAGCGTAACTATGCCCAAATCGACAGGGAAGCACTCAGCCTGGTATGGGGAGTGAAGAAATTCAACCATTACCTACACGGACAAAAATTTACCTTGTTGACTGACCATCAACCCCTCATCTCCATATTCAACCCTAAAAAGGGTGTTCCCATTATGACAGCGCAAAGGCTACAGAGGTGGTCCCTTTTTCTAGGGGCGCACCAATATAACATAGAATACAAAGGATCAAAACAGCATGGGAATGCTGACGGTTTATCGCGCCTACCGTTGCCAACGGTAGAAGAAGCACCTACCGTAGACCCAATGGAGATTTTCCACTCTACCATAGTCGAATGTCTACCAGTAACAAATTCTGCCATTGAAAGGGAAACTAGAAATGACCCGACTCTCTCACGAGTCTACGATTTAACAGTGAAGGGATGGCCAGCACATAGCGAACCACTGTTGCCAGCATTCTCGCAAAGAAGAGAACAGCTGTCAGTTTGCCGAGGAACCTTGATGTGTGGATCCAGATTGGTGATTCCACCCAAACTCCAGGATAAAGTTCTAAAGGAGCTTCACGAGGGGCATCTGGGTGGAGTGAAAATGAAGAACCTAGCCAGGGCGTTTGTATGGTGGCCAGGTATCGATGGAGACATCGAAGAAATGACCAAGAGCTGCCTAGGATGCCAGAAGGTCCAAAACGCTCCACCACAAGCCCCTCTACATCCATGGGAGTGGCCCTCATCTCCCTGGCAAAGGGTACACATCGACTTTGCTGGTCCATTTATGGACTCAATGTTCTTAATCGCGGTTGATGCACACTCCAAGTGGCCGGAGGTAATAAAGATGTCCTCCACCACCACGGAAAAAACCATCACAGTATTAAGGACCATATTTGCCAGGAATGGGCTGCCTGAACAGATCTGTTCTGATAATGGACCGTAATTTGTGTCCAAAGAATTTATGAAGTTCTTAAAAAACAATGGGGTTAAGCACTACACATCCGCCCCATACCATCCTGCCACCAATGGATTGGCTGAAAGGTTTGTCCAGACCTTCAAGAAGGCCATAAAGGCCATGGGTAATGAAGACATAAAACTTCAGCACAAGGTGGATAACTTCTTGTTTGCATACAGGAATGCAACACATATGGTTACAAACCAAACTCCCGCCATGATGTTCTTCAATAGAAGCCTAAGATGCCGGCTGGATTTGATCAAGCCAAACATCAGAAGGGACGTGGAGAACCGGCAATTTCAAGGCATGAATGAAAGGCCAACTAGAACCTTCCAGATAGGTCAACAAGTTTTGGCCCGGGACTACCGTACCAAGAAATGGCAGCCTGGAACTGTCTGCACACGACTAGGACCGCTGATGTATACCGTAGACATCGGGGAAAGCATAATAAGGCGCCATGCTGACCAAATCATAGAGTCATCCGAAAAGGGACAACCTACACCACAACTCTATACGCCTAATGATGAAGTAGAGATACCCATATCTACCTCCGATCCGGTGATACTGGAACCCGATGAACCCGACACTGGCATTCAAGCCGAATCAGCCTTGCCAAAAGGACCTACTACACCACCAGAAACTACTACACCACCGAGGCGTTATCCGGACCGAGTCAGGAAGCCTCCAGAGAGACTGACTTATAATTAATTAACTGCAGCAATGTGTAGATTATTTTTCTTGTAACATGTAATTAATGATTACTTAAAATATTATGTACTGGTTGGCTAAAAGGGGAGGAATTGTAGTGCATGTGCCTTTAAGAGCCCCCTGTGTACTGTAATGCCGGTAATGGCCACTCGGGCTATATAAGCCTGTATATTGTGTTGTATCAGTTAGTTCCCCTCCAGACTTTGTTCAGTAAACACCTGTGAAACCAACTCCTGTCTTCAGTGTCTCTATTAACATACGGATACAACAACAGTGGCTTCAGCCAAAGTGTGGAAGGCTAGGACAAGAAAGTAGATTGTGGATTGGTGAGCATGATTAGAATGGCTGCAGAAGTCATATTTTGTGATTGTGCAGGAGAGTTGGCAGGCAAGATCAACACTTCTGTGCCTTTGAACCCAACTTTTAACCTGACCTTGTATGGAAATAAAAATCTCAAAGTATCCTCACGGACTGATGGTAAACAATTCTTTTAGTGTTGTAAATTTAGGAAGTGAAGTGACCCTTGGCTCAGTGGTAGCATTCTCACCTCTGAGTCAGAAGATCAGTGGAGACGAGAGTTGCAGTCTCTGAATACTGGGTTGACATCCAGCGGAGTACTCGCAACTGATGGGAGTGGAGGGGTGACATTGCCCCTCATCCTGTCTAGCTGAGTTCCTGGTGAGGAGTTGTGACTCAAATTAATGACCTGCCCAGGTAAAAGGGGACTTTGTTACAGAAACAACCCAGAGCATGATCTGCTGGATGTAAAGCAGTGGAAGAAATGGGTTGCCTCATGTGTCATTCGACATAGAGGAGAAGAAGAAGAATTTGGTAAGTGTTTCATTAATTTGAAATATCATTTTTATAAACCAACTTTGCGCCTGCCGCCTTACCCAGAGTTGTTAAGACAGCTTGTGGCACTACAGTGATCTTCTTTAAGCAATAAATTACAGCTGTATGACCTATAGTTTAGTTATTTTTATGGTGCTAATGATTGTGACACTGACTCGATAATCACTAGGCAAACCTGTGGTAAAAAGTTTTTGTTTTGCATATGTGTTGATTGCTTTTCTTTTGTGCATTCCCCCTCCCCTCAATTCTCTTTATTGTCTTGTACAAAGAATTTACATGCACTCTCGAGTTGTGGTTTGATACAGAGTGCTTGTTATATTAAAATCTTCATGATACTTGCAGGTGCAGACATTCAGGGACATAATTCTGTAAATTAGGGTGATGGTGCTCAGTAACAGAGCCTTTCTTAGTGAGGGGCCGAAGTGAATTTTTTAAAATTCATTCACGGGATGTGGGCATCACTGGCAAGACCAGCATTTATTGCCCATCCCTAATTGCCCTTGAGTAGGTGGTGGTGAGCCGCCTTCTTGAACTGCTGCAGTCCATGTGATGAAGGTACTCCCACAGTGCTGTTAGGGAGGCAGTTCCAGGATTTTGACCCAGCGACGATGAAGGAACGGCGATATATTTCCAAGTCAGGGTGGTGTGTGGCTTGGAGGTGGTGGTGTTCCCATGTGCCTGCTGCCCTTGTCCTTCTAAGTGCTAGAGGTCATGGGGCTGGGAGGTGCTGTCGAAGGGTTCCGGGGGAAGGGGCTGTGGAAAGGTACATTAGCAATGGGTTTAGTGGGGGAATAGGGCAGAGTGTTGAGGTCTGTCTCTTTAGTAGTCAGCCCCAGGGCCCCTCTGGCTGTTATGTGCAACCTATCAATGCCAGAGTCTTAATTGCAGAAGAGAGTAAATAAATCCATTTATTTTATTTCCTCTTGTGAAATGATCAAGAGGATGGCAATCCGTCTAACTTCACTGCTTCCACAATGGGCCACTCAGTTCGGTATAAGAATGTGACTAGCAAAAAAAAACCTAGCAGACGCCCTTAATGCTCTTCAAACATAAAGTAACCTGAGTGGCTCTGCTGGGCCATACCTACTGCCCCATAGCACATGGTATCAGTGGTTCATAGAATAGTAGAATCTTAGAGTACAGAAGGAGGCCATTCAGCCCATCGTGTCTGTGCCGGCTCTTTGAAAGGACTATCCAAATAATCCCGCTCCCCTGCTCTTTCCTCATAGCCCTGCAGTTTTTTTTCCTTTTCAAGTATTTCTTCAACTCCCTTTTGAAAGGTACTATTGAATCTGCTTCCACCACCCTCTCAGGCAGTGCATTCCAGATCACAACAATTCGCTGCATAAAAGAAAATTCTCCTCATCTCCCTTCAGGTTCTTCTGGTTGTGAATCATTTTCCCATTTATGTCCACAGACTACAGGGAAACATTTTCACCTTTTGAGCATTGAGGTCCTGTAAGTAGTGTATAGTTTCCAGGTTTTAATAAACAATTACACTAGATATTTTGGCTTTCATGTCCCAGGTTACTCCCACAGGTGAGTCGTAGCTCCCTGTGTCCCAAAGAGTGTTTTCACGTGCCTTGGTCTCCAGGTAGAATTTGTTGAGAGTCCAGGTATTGAACAGAGAACCTGTTTCAGATTATTTCAGTTACTGGAGCTATTCTGTGCCTTCACAGAATCTTTCTTGTTTGCCCACTTATGTCTAAAGACTTCAGAGATAGGTTTCTAACTTTTGAAGGTCTCGTGTGCACAGTTCAATTAATAATTACTTATGAGAACCACACTGTGAGAGCTCAGTAATTTCCAATAAAGAGCAATAGAACTTACTGTTACTACTAGAGTGCGGGTCCCAATCAGAGCACACCCCATAATGATCACACTCAGCACCTTAACAAGCAGGAAGAGGGGCATTGATGACTATTAGACATCAGGTGGGATGTAATCCAACTGTGCTGATCAGAAACTCTGTTGCAAGAAAGATAAAAGTGTACTTTTTTGGGGGGGGTGGGAAATCCAAAGTGGTTTTGATGGTAGATGAGGCATTGGTTAAGAGGGATTCTGTTGTCAGCAGAGGGATTCATCCTCCAAAACCCAGTGCAAGAAGGCTGTCCTGAAGGACATTTGATTGAATAATGTAGATGCAAACAATTTTATTTAATTTGGAATATGACTGCAGAACCAGAGGAAACAAATATAAAAGCACAGTTTGAGATTAGAAGGTTTTTCTTTTCACTGAACGATGGCTATCTGGAATGGACCCCCAGCTTTAGGAGTCACTGATTTATGAAGTGACATTTCTATAAAAGAGCTGCATGAATATATTTCAGGATGTAATTGAGAGATCTTCAACTGCTGAGATCATGGAAATCTGCCAAGGAAGACGAGGTAGGGTGTAATCCCAGATATTCTGGTATTTTGCTGTATTCATGTTTTCCAGTGGGTGGGAAAGGGGTACAGAGAAGGAGCTATTAAACATTTCTCAAGGGATTAAATAGATTGATTAGAGGCCATGTTAGAGTGGATCTGACGTGGTTTGAGAAAGAAATAGGCCCAGTACGTCAAACGGCCTCTCTGGTTCTATGCTTTAAGTTGTTATGTGAAGATATTGTTTTTGTATCCAAGCAGCAGGATAAAATGGGAACGATTGGAGGAAAAGGATGGGGTTCACAACACTGGCATTGTGGAATGGCAGCCAACGAGACAACATGAGCAACATCCAAGAGAATGGCATAACTGATATGGAGAACATAGAAACATAGAAGATAGGAGCAGGAGTAGGCCATTCGGCTCCTCGAGCCTACTCTGCCATTCAATGAGATCATGGCTGATCATCCAAACTCAGTACCCTGTCCCTGCCTTCTCCCCATATCCCTTGATCCCTTTACCTTAAGAAACATATCTAACTCCTCCTTGAATATATTTAATGAATTGGCCTCAACTGCCTTCTGTGGCAGAGAATTCCACAGGTTCACCACTCTCTGGGTGAAGAAATTCCTCCCCATCTCTGTCCTAAATGGCTTACCCCTTATCCTTAGACTGTGATCCCTGGTTCTGGACTCCCCCACCATCGGGAACATCCTTCCTGCATCTAGTCTGTCTAGTCCTGTTAGAATTTTATAAGTTTCAATGAGATCCCCTTTCATTATTCTAAACTCCAGCAAGTATAAGCCCAATCGACCCAATCTCTCCTCATACGTCATTCCTGCCATCCCAGGTATCAGTCTGGTGAATCTTCGCTGCAATCCCTCCATGGCAAGAACATCCTTCCTCAGATAAGGTGACCAAAACTGCACACAATACTCAAGGTGTGGTCTCACCAAGGCCCTGTACAACTGCAGCAAGACATCCTTGTTCCTGTACTCGAACCCTCGCGCTACGAAGGCCAAAATACCATTTGCCTTCTTAACCGCCTGCTGCACCTGCATGCTTACCTTCAGCAACTGGTGCACAAGGACACCCAGGTCTTGTTGCACTTCCCCTTCTCCCAATCTATTCAGATAATAATCTGCCTTCCTGTTTTTGCCACCAAAGTGGATAACCTCGCATTTATCTATATTAAACTGCATCTGCCATGCATTGGCCCAATCACCCAACTTGTCCAAATCATACTGGAGTTTCTCGGCATCCTCCTCACAGCACACACGCCCACCCAGCTTTGTGTCATCTGCAAACTTGGAGATATTACATCTAGTTCCCTTGTCTAGATAATTAATATATATTGTGAATAGCTGGGGTCCTAGAACCAATCCCTGCGGTGCCCCACTAGTCACTGCCTGCCACTCAGAAAAAGACCCGTTTATTCCAACTCTTTGCTTCCTGTCTACCAACCAGTTCTCTATCCAAGTCAGTACCTTGCCCCCAATCCCATGTGCCTTAACCTTACATGCGGGACCTTATCGAAAGCCTTCTGAAAGTCCAAATCCACCACACCCACTGGTTCTCCCTTATCTATTTTACCAGTTACATCCTCAAAAAATTCCAGTAAATTAGTCAAGCATGATCTCCTTTGACTTGTTGACTTTGTCCGATCCCGTCACTGTTTTCCAAGTGCTCTGCTATTACATCTTTTATAATGGACTCTAGCATTTTCCCCACTACCGATGTCAGGCTTACTGGTCTATAATTCCCCATTTTCTCTCTACAACCTTTTTTGAATAGTGGGGTAACATTAGCTACCCTCCAATCCATGGGAACTGTTCCAGAGTCTATAGAATTTTGGAAGATGACCAGCAATGCATCTACTATTTCTAGGGCCACTTCCTTAAGTACCCTAGGGTGTAGATTATCAGGCCCTGGGGATTTATCGGCCTTCAATCCCATCAATTTCCCTAACACCATTTCCCTACAAATACTGATTTCATTCAGCTCCTCCCTCTCATTAGACCCTATGTTTCCCGACATCTCTGGAAGGTTATTTGTGTCCTCCTTTGTGAAGACAGAACCAAAGTATGTATTTAATTGGTCAGCCATTTCTTTGTTCCCCATTATAAATTCCCCTGATTCTGACTGCAAGGGACCTACATAGAAACATAGAAGATAGGAGCAGGAGTAGGCCATTCAGCCCTTCGAACCTGCTCCACCATTCAATGAGATCATGGCTGATCATCCAAATTCAGTACCCTGTCCCTGCCTTCTCCCCATATCCCTTGATCCCTTTAGCCTTAAGAAATATATCCAACTCTTTCTTAAATATATTTAATGAACTGGCCTCCACCGCCCTCTGTGGCAGAGAATTCCACAGGTTCACCACTCTCTGGGTGAAGAAATTCCTCCTCATTTCAGTCCTAAATGGCTTACCCCTTATCCTTACGCTTGACTTCAGCAATCTTTTTCTCTTCACATATCTATAGAAGCTTTTACAGTCAGTTTTTATGTTCCTTGCAAGCTTACTCTCATATTCTATTTTCCCCCTCTTAATTAATCCCTTTGTTCTACTTTGCTGAATCCTAAACTGCTCCCAATTCTCAGGTTTACTGCTTTTTCTGGCCAATTTATATGTTCTCTCCTTGGATCTTATGCTATCTCTAATTTCCCTTGTTAGCCATGGTTGAGTCACCTTTTTTGTTTTATTTTTATGCCAAACAGGGATGAACAAATTCTGTAGTTCATCCATGCGATCTTTAAATGTTTGCCATTACCTATCCACCGTCAACCCTTTGAGTAACATTCCCCAATCAATCCTACCCAACTCGCGCCTCATACCACTGTAGTTTCCTTTATTTGAATTCAGGACCCTAGTGTCTGAGTCAACTACTTCACTCTCCATCTTAATGAAGAATTCTATCATCTTATGATCGCTCCGCCCCAAGGGGCCTCGCACAACAAGATTGCTAATTATTTCTTTCTCATTACATAATACCCAGTCTAAGATGGCTTGATCTCTAGTTGGTTCCTCGACATGTTGGTCCAGGAAACCATCCCGTATACACTCCAGGAATTCCTCCTCCACAGTATTGTTACTAATTTGGTTAGCCCAATCTATATGTAGATTAAAGTTACCCATGTGCCCTTATTGCATGCGTCTCTAATTTCCCATTTAATGCCATCCCCAACCTCCGCATTACTGTTTGGGGGTCTATATACAACTGCCACTAACATTTTCTGCCCCTTGGTATTTCTCAGCTCCACCCATACAGATTCCATATCATCAGAGCTAATATCCTTCCTTACAATTGTGTTAATCTCCTCTTTAACCAGCAATGCTACCACACCTCCTTTTCCTTTTTGCCTGTCGTTCCTGAATATTGAATACCCCTGGATGTTGAGTTCCCAGCCTTGGTCACCCTGGAGCCATGTTTCCGTAATCCCAATCATATCATATCCGTTTACATTTATTTGTGCAGCTAATTCATCCACCTTATTACGAATGCTCCTCGCATTAAGACACAAAGCCTTCAGGCTTGTCTTTTTAACACTCTTAGACCTTTTAGAATTATTATTTACTGTGGTCATGTTTGATTTAAACTCTTGATTTCTCTGACTGCCACTTTTGCTTTTCTCCTTCCTGTCTTTTGCTTCTACCCTTGTTTCCCTTCCCTCTGTCTCCCTGCACAGGTTTCCAACCCCCTGCCATTTTAGTTTAAACCCTCCCCCACAGCACTAGCAAACACTCCCCCTGGGACATCTGTCCCGGTCCTGCCCAGCTGCAAACCGTCCAGTTTGTACTGGTCCCACCTCCCCCAGAACCGGTTCCAATGTCCCAGGAATTTGAATCCCTCCCCCTTGCAACTTTCCTCTAGCCTCGTATTCATCTGAAATATCCTTCTATTTCTACTCTGACTAGCACGTGGCACTGGTAACAATCCTGAGATTACTACCTTTGAGGTCCTATTTTTGAATTTACCTCCTAACTCCCTATATTCAGCTTTTAGGACCTCATCCCGGTTTTTACCTATATCGTTGGTACCTATATGCACCCTCCCCTTCCAAAATGCTCTGCAGCTGCTCCGAGGCATCCTTGACCCTTGCACCAGGGAGGCAACATACCATCCTGGAGTCTCGTTTGTGGCCGCAGAAACGCCTATCTATTCCCCTATTACTATAGCTCTCCCACTCTTTTTCCTCCCGTCCTGTGCAGCAGAACCACCCACGGTGCCAGGAAGTTGGCTGTTGCTGTCTTCCCCGGATAAGCCATCTCCCTCAACAATATCCAAAGCGGTATATCTGTTTGAGAAGGGGATGGTCACAGGGGACCCCTGCACTACCTGCCTGTGCCTACTACTCTGCCTGGCAGTCTCCCATTCCCTTTCTGCTTGTGCCGCCTTTACCTGTGGTGTGACCAACTCATTAAACATGCTATCCATGAAGTCCTCAGCATCGCAAATGCTCTAGTATGTATCCATTCGCAGCTCCAGCGCCGCAATGCGGTCTGCCAGTAACTGCAACTGGATACACTTCCCGCACACATGGTTGTCAGGGACACAGGAAGTGTCCCTGATTTCCCACATAGTGCAGGAGGAGCACACCATGGCGCCGAGCTGTACTGCCATGACTTACCCTTTAATTAATTCAAATTAAATTAAATCAAATCAATCTCACCAATTACACTACAATTAAATGATGTACTCAAGGGCCCTTGTTTACCAGCAGTCCCCGCTACACAACAGAGACCTTAGCAACTATAAACCACAAAATTTAAGTTTAGAAAAAAGCGAGAAAGAGAGAAATACTCACCAACCAATCATTTACCTGCTTTCTGGTGATGTCACACTTCGAATACTTTTTACTTCTCTCTCTCCTCTCACTGGGTCTGTGCCTCTCACAGCTCCACCGCTCAGCTCTGGTCCCAGGCCTCCTCTCCGCGCTCTTTTTATCCTCCTCTCGCTGACTCTGTGCCTCTCGCAGGTCCACCGCTCAGCTCCGGTTCCACGCCTCCTCTCCGCGCTCTTTTTATCCTCCTCTCGCTGACTCTGTGCCTCTCGCAGGTCCGCCGCTCAGCTCCGGTCCCAGGCCTCCTCTCCGCACTCTTTTTATCCTCCTCTCGCTGACTTGGAGGAACATGTTGTACCTGAAAAAGACAAAGTAGCACATCTGTCACATTGGTCAGAAATTGCCTTCTGACTCTTCCCATTCCACATGCAGAACATGAGGGACTAGATTTTCTTCTGGGGCAGGTTTACTGCTGGAAGTGCAGTGGAATTGCACTTCTGCCTATCAGTGTTCCACCACCTAGAATTATCCCAATTTTCCGAGGTATACCTTTATTAAATATTCATGCTGGGCGCCTGCTTCTATTAACACACTCTATAGGGTATCTGTCGCTCCTGAGGGAGGAAATTCCAGTGCTGCTACAGCAAGTGAAAGGGTCAAGGAAGCCATTTTTTGTAACAATCTGGTTTACAGAACTGTCTGAGGCTGCTGCTTCTTCAGGGCACTGAACCCACAAACCTTAATGTTCTTCAGATGAGGTGTTACTGCCTGTAATCCGGCAATGGTGGACCGAGCTTCTTGACTCCGAGGGAAGGAGTTATATCGAGTCTACACCACAGAATCAGGCCATTTGGCCCAACTGGTCTATGCTGGCATTTATGCTCCACATGAGCCTCCTCCCACCCCTCATCTAATCCTCCCACCCCTCATCTAATCCTATCAGCATACCCTTTTATGCTTTTCTCCCGCTTGTGCTTATCTATGCTATTCGCCTCAACTACTCCTTGTGGTAGCACGTTCCACATTCTAACCACTCTGTGGGTAAAGAAGTTTCTCCTAAATTCCCTATTGGATTTGTTAGTGACTATCTTGTATTTTTGGCTTAAAAACAGAAAATGCTGGAAATACTCAGCAGTTCAGGTAGCATCTGTGGAAAGAGAAACAGAGTTAACGTTTCAGATCAATGACCTTTTGTCAAAACCCTGTATTTATGGCCCCTAATTTTAGCATCCCCTACAGATGGAAACATCTTCTCTATGTCTACCCTATCAAGCCCTTCGTCATTTTAAACACCTCTATCAGGTCACCTCTTGGCCTTCTCTTTTCTAGAGAAAAGAGCCCCAGTCTATTCAGCCTTTCCTGATAAGTACATCCTCTCAGTTCTGGTATCATCTTTGTAAATGTTTTTTTTGCACCTTCTCTGGTGCCGCTATATCCTTTTAATATGGAGACCAGAGCTCTGCACAGCACTCCAAGTGTGGTCTAACCAAGGTTCTATACAAGTTAACATAACTTCCCTGCTTTTCAATTCTATGGACTGGATTTTGTCAATGGGGAGCTTTTGGAGGCGGGACTCCCACTTGTTGGGTTTTAGTCCCGCCTCCATCGACTTGTGGCCAACCCATGCTATTTTCCCTTGATTGACCTTGTTAAGTCCGCCCAGCACACACCTCACACACTTACCTCTGCACACATGCACCCATTACTCACCTGCACACCGGACATCTTGGCCCCTCCGATCCCCGCAGACCGCTGACCCTGGCAAGGTTCGGAGCTGTCGGGAAGCCCACACTTCAGGGCTCAAAATAGGGATTAGCCAAAAAACTGCCTGTTAACCAGTTAATTGGCATTAATCCCCTTCCTACCTCGAGGAGGCGGGACCCGGCACGGGTCGGCTACCCACCTCCTGGCAAGATGGCATGGAGGCGGGTTGGGGGTGGGTTGGGCACCCGCTCCCAAATTCTGCCATTTTCCTGGCAGTCCCGCCTCCAAACCCGCCTCCCCAGGGCTGGCAAACTCTCTAGAAATAAACCCCAGTGATTGGTTTCCTTTTTTTTTAATGCCCTTATTAACCTGCGTCGCTACTTTTAGTGATTTTTGTGTATCTGTACCTTTAGATCCCTTTGCTTCTCAACTCCATTTAGACTCTTATTATCCAAGCAGTATGTGGCCTCCTTATTCTTCCTATCAAAATGCACCACCTCACACTTCTCTATATTGAAATTAAATTGCCAATTAAATGCTCATTCTGCAAAGTTTACTAATGTCGTCTTGTATTTGTCACAATCTATCTTTTTATTAACTACACCCCCCCAATTTGGTATCATCCGCAAATTTAGAAATTGTACTTCCGATTTCCAAGTCCAAATCGTTAATGTAAATTGTGAACAACAGTGAACAACAATCCCACCTTTTGCCAGTCTCAGTAGCTACCATTAACCCCTACTCTCTGTTTTCTGTTTTGTAGCCAGAAAGGCCCACAAAGTACATGATCCCGGCTTTGTGAAAGGAGGTGACCTTGTCAATGAGTGGCTCCACACAGCACATCATCAGAACAAAGCATATGGGTTGAAACTAGTAGTCGATTTATTTACAAATAGAATTTAAAAAACAGTAAGACACAGCAAGTTACTGAATGTTTTACTTGTATTATACAATCAAGATAAATAAGGTCACAAGGGATTAAAATACCCTTTATATAGAACTTATTTCCTACACGTTAATAAGCAACAGGACTATTGGATGAAACGGTCTTCTGTAGACCTTCATAGTATAAAATTTGTACATGAAACTGTGCAATCTCAAGCATGATCTAATTGTCCAATCTGGAGGAGTTTCGATAAAAACTGAGCAACTCAGCCTGTGATTTATTGTCGGGGGATAACTTCCAAATTATAACTGTGCCTTTTGAAGTTTACAGGCAGCCTGAGAGCACAACAAAACTCTAACATTGTGGGGAAAGGTGTTACTATCAGGATATTAGTGTCTTCCTACAAACAATTCCTTTTAATGGTTCATCCATCAGAGTAAGTTCTGACGAAAGGTCTTGTTAACTCTGTGTCTCTCTCCACGGATGCTGCCTGACCTGTTGAGTATTTCCAGCATTTTCTTATTTTAATTTCAGATTTCCAGCATCCACATTATTTTGCTTTTGTATCAGAGTAACTAAATTTGACTGTCCAAGTCTGTTAACTTGAATTAGTTCAAAACAGCCAGTCCTAGCCATTGAGAAACCTATGATTCAATTAATTTAATTAACGGTGGTGTTAACACAGTGAATCCATGCAGGACAGACCTCTCATTGCCATGGTCTGATTGTGTAGACAGTTATGTATATTGTTTACTCTTGCCATAGAAACCATGAACTTTGCCAAGAGATACTGCCGCTGAAGGCAAATGTTTAAATCATAGTTACCTTGTCTATCTAAAGTCATATAAAGGGGTAATGGGTAAATTCCCATTTTTGTCATAGAAATGATTCCGTTTATCTGAGTGGATTACTTACTGTAATATAAGGGTTTGTTTTATGATCATGGTGTATGAGTGGGGGGTCTTTGGCACTGCAAGAAACCTAAGGGGTATTCATTGATCATATTACTAATTTACTACCAGCTGGTGATTGCTGTTACATCAGTAGTGTGTGTAACAGCACTAATAGCACACAACTATTTTAGCTGAACACTAATGGTGCACAAGGTAATTTGTAGGGGGTGGCCTGTGGTGGTGGCACGTGCGCCCAGTCAGTTATGCCTCTGACTGTTTTGTGAGTGGTTCGAATCGCTCCCATGCCCCTGGGTTCTAGACACCGGATTTAGGTACAAGGCGGCGGTACAGAGAAGACTCAAGTAGACAGGTGGTTGGATGTAAACAAAAACCAAGATTTTATTGAAGAGGAAAAACTGATACAATCTTATGGAAAATTACTACATTTCTACACTTCTACAGGCGAAATTACAAAAGAATAACTATACTTGTACAGGGAATGGGGAACACACGGCACATCGAGGGAAAACAGCTATCTTAACAATCCCCTTATCCTTATCCCACCCCCTATACCTAACTAGATTAAGCTATGAGGGGTCAGAACTTCATGCTCACCAATCAAAGGGGTTTGTTGGACTCAAAACAGCGGCGGGGTTCGGGGTTCGCTCTTGGTGCTCTCTGAAGCCTGCCGTCGTCACGTGGTCTCCGGGCGCTGTAATGGCGTTGTCCAGGTTCGAGTACCCCAAAGTTAAAATCTCTGTTTGGGTACTTTACCTTGCAGGGATGATTCTTCGTCGCCAGCCGACAGTTTGAGTTGGTGTGCAGATATTCGCAGGTCGGCTGAGGCTGAAGGCCCGATAATTCGAAGCCTCCCCTCAGTTCGTCTCCTCAGTTGGTCTTCTTCAGTCGGTCTTCCTCAGGTGGCCTTCCCTCCGGTGGTCTTCCCTCCTCCCCTCGTCGCGTCCCGCCTCGCCTGGCCTGAATTGTCCGTGTCTACCCGATGCAGTGCCGGAGCGATTTTCAGATGGAGTGGCAAAAGGCACGGGCAAAGGCCAGGGGTAAGCGTGGGATGGGGAAAGAGTGACAGCCACGAGGGCGAGGGGCCGAAGAGCAGAGAGAGAAGAGAAGAGCGTGATTGCTACCCGGGGGCCTTCAATTATACTCCTTTCGAAAACCCTTATCTGTGCGCCAAATCAGGTTAGTTCTTTGTCTTAATCCTGGCGGGCTATTTTAAATAATGGTAGCAATCCATACTAACTGGTTTTAGATGGCCAGTAATCGCATCTACCGGCCCGATAATTGACTTGTATTGTCAAGAATGTTCCTTGATGGGCCTGTCCAGCCTCGATGGCTCTCTTAATCTGTTCCCGATTATATATGTAGACTGCTTGATGGCCTTAACTATAGGCCTAAACTGAATTTAGATTTGTCCCCAATTCGGTCTAATACATAATTCAGAGTCCTGCCTGGTTTCAAAATACAAAGTCTCTCTTCACAGAAAACTGCAGCTTGGGTTTCGATCCACAAGCTGTCTGCGTTGCAGAGTCCATTTTAAAATCCCACAGGCTTTCTGCCACGAGGCACGGACACCATCTTGGGTACCCTTTTTGATTTAAAATGTCCACGCAGGGTCCCGTTTATTAATAACAGCCTTCGGGGAAATGCAGAAATTTTGCAAATCTTACAGATTCCACCCATGATCTTCATTTCTTAATCCAGACTCTCAATACACAGTATATCCAAGAGGTCAGCACACATTGGTTAATAGGTTGCTATCTTGGTTAATAGGTTGCTATCTTGAAAAAGCAATCACTTGACCTTCTTGCAGAGGCTAAGCATGTGCACTATTGACCTATAAGTATTTTTGTGTGCTTAAAAGAAACAAATGGCATAATACAAGTAATCTGAATCTCTTGCTATTAAACCACAAAGAAGATTGCATTTTCCATTTACTACACCAAGCAGTGCAGGAAATATCAGCCACGGATTAGCTTTGGGAATCCATCTCTGGTCTTAATGATGGAGATAACTTCCTTTTGTTTTTTATTGCAACTTTCTCTGGAATTAGATACACCCGTTGAGCTTTCACTTTATCTGTGAGGTACTCTTCTTCAAGTCTAACAGCTCTCCTTTAAATGCTGTTTGCCCAGAATTGTGTCCAAAATCCTGTTATAGTTGCCACAAGGAGGGCAAGTGTGTGGCTCCTGTTCACATACAATTCCAGTAGGGATGGTGTATTTTTGTACTTGTGTGGATGTCGGGTGAGGACAAGATCAGGGTCAGTTGTGATTTTTCTCTAGTCAAATAGCCTAGTGACACTGTAAAAACTCACATCTGAATAATGACTACTTGAGTGAGCTACTGGGTGACGAGCACAGCCCATGGAATAGTATTCCATTGAAGGAGTCAACACCCTTAGGAGATGAAGAGAGGGGAGAAAACACAGTTGTGTCTGTGTAGAATCTACCATTTTGGGTTTGGTGATGGCATGGGCCTGAATTTTCAAACATAAATAGCATCCTCCAGGTAGTTCTTCCTCTGTCTTTTCCTCCTCCCTTGTGAGGAAAAATCCAACCTTCCCTTGCTGGGTCTCCCAGTGGCATGGCCAAGGCTGTGGTAACTCATGCTGGGGCTAGCCCATTGATGGTGTGTTAAACAAATGTTCAGTTTAATTTACTCTGTTCCTAGCACATTAATATGCCAGTGCAACTTTATTCTTTGGGCGAATTATGATTTCTTGGGTTAGCTCTAATTCAGATTCCAGCAAGCAATGTAATCAAACCTGCAGTAAATATGTCTTATGGCTTATTGTAACAAAAAATTGCATTTCTATAGTACCTTAAACATCTCGAGGTACTTCAGAAGTGGGGGTGAGGGAAATCAGACATTGAGTAGAAGTACACTCATCAATATTTAATTGCAAACATTGATTTAAAATGATCTCAAACTGGAACCCATTTTTGCAATGATTTAGAAGTGTACACTTCATCCTTTGAATATAATGTTTGAATTGTAATTTTGTGGCCTGTGGGATTCTCTGGTACACAGCTAAAAGGCCCACTAAAACAAAGTTTGGAAACTCCAATATAAAACAAAGACTTGCATTCCTATTTTTCAACACAGCAGGCTGTATCCAGTAAATTTAAGTAACTCTGTATGTTCCAAACTTTGAAATTAGTATGTAACACCTTTTCTACAAAGTACATTCAAACCATATTGAACAATGCCAGCAGACTAATTTTAGCATGGAGAAGGTCAAAGCCTTTCAAAACGTTTATGATGACCCAAAATGAATTACCTGGACTTAACTGAGGATCAGTGCATTCGGTGGTTCAGTCTCTCCAAGGAAGTCATTATTGTGATATATGTGGATTTGTGGCTCAGACTTGCAGGGATCCTCATAGATTGTAACTACTCTGCTGCGGCTGTCCATCACAGTAGTCATCTACTGTTTGCAGTGGAGTTCTCCCAGGCATTAGAGGGATTACAGTGCCATTGGTCAAGCCACTATGTGCGCCCACATTCAGTAAGTGACTGGTGTAGGATTCACAAAATTCCGGGACCCCCTACTCAATGGACATGTGTCTGGAATTTAAAAAGGGACTGTGTTGGACCTTCTGGAGGAGAAATTTGGACAGAAATATCTCACTATTAGGCGCCTTTGGACTAAACTAGGGCCTATTGGATTGAGTTTGGACATTTTAAATTGTATGCTGGGTCTGCACAGGAAAATGGGATCCTTATAGGGCTGCTAACCCACCTGGGGGGCAGGCCCCCAGGGAGACATTAGCAGTCTAACAAAAGCCCACTTACCAGGGACCCAGATACATACATATTTTAATAGTTCTTAAAACTGCTATACAGAAAAACCCTGGCATCAGCAAAACACACAATGGACAGTATCAAGACCTGATTACATTCTAACAGCACCATTCAAAAACCCCATCAACACCTTTGGGGATCTTGTATCATGCTAATGCTCAATCAGTCCACCAAAATTCTCACAAACGGCTCACATCAGAGTTGATCAGCCTGCCAAAATCGCACAAAAGGGAGTCATCTAAAATCAATTGTGCACCCGAATTTTGGCGCAAAAGTTTAAGCAGCCTCTCAGGTATAACTGGGGGCTTGCTAGTAGCTAAAGAGACCTCAACAGATGGGCTGAAGAGAGAGAGTGCCGGCGGGCAGCAGCAGCAGCACACCGGAGCAGAAGAAATGTACCCAAGAACACGCTGGAAAAGCACTTGGACTCTGGGCTCGTTGATTCTGGCTTTGAAACATCTAACTTGCCACACGAGGTTACAGCAACGCAACAAGAAAACCTAACAAGAAGCCTCGGAGTCACTGAAAGATCAACCATCATCTAGCACGGACTCTAGGAAAAACTTGTTTACCATCAAAACGTCGACCAGTGCTAATACCGAAGACACCGCAACCAGCCAAGGAGTCCACAAGATTGAGGAGAGAGAAAGCAGTGTGCAACTCGTCTAAACCGTGGAGAAGTCCTTTGGTGAGCATAGTCCCTGTAATTTCAGAGCCTAACTTAGTTAGTGTGGTGATGGGAGGTGGTGTTATTTTGTTTCTTTTCTCTCACTGCATAACCTCTGTACCCGTTGAGTATATGTTTTTGTTTAGTTAATTCAGGTGGTGTGCGATTTCTAAATAAAATATTTGTTCTTGCACCAAACAGTTGTCTGCCTACATCTATCACATCCCCTAAATAATTCCAAGCCCCAGAACCAGGGAGAGGGACGATTCGAACAGTCAAGGTCAATTTAAAAGGCCGACAAACCCACCATCCCCTACATAATGGCGAGCCAGGTAGGAGCTTGGTACAAAGGATGTGAGGATGTAGACTCGGTTCTGGTGGAAAGAACAAAAATGGAGGAAAGAATCTCCGAATATGTATTTAAGAAAGTAAATATTGCCAAAAAGTGGGTCATAAGCCTGTTACGGGCTCAGTGTCCAGTGGATGCAGCTGCTAAGTGGACCGAGAGCAAGGACTATAAAAGGCCAATAGAGAAGGCTATTTGGTTGGTCTGCTACCAAAGACAGATCCAGTTGCTGGATAGGAAGGTCAAGAAATTGGTAGCAGAGCTCTGGGAATCCGAAGAGCACTCAGCCGTAAGGGCTATGGCAGGGGAGAAAATGTTTGAGTAATTAACTAAACAAAAGCATATCAGATTACAGCTAGAAGAGACCACAGGAATAAGCAGGACTATTTCCAATGCCAAGTAACAGAGGCAAAGGGGAATGAGCTAGCGCTGCGGAGGGGAACTGCCCGCCTAACAAAAGTAATAAGAGAACAGGAGGAGAGGATACGGGATGTGCAGGCAGCCTATAAAGCAAGTGCATCGGGGTGGAGGATCACGGGCCCTGTGAGGCCAAGATAAAAGGCTTAACCCAGGCCCTATCTAATGCTAAGGGGATGGCATGCCTGATAAGCCCAAGCGCTCCTAAGGGAGACGTGCAGGAGCAAGAGGGAGTAGAGGGGGATAGAGTGGCAGAAAGGGACGTCCAACCACCACCTGTAGCCCTACCGAGGTTAAGCCTGGCAGTACAGAGAGATCGCGGCACCGAGGAAATACAAGGGGTGTCAGGACCGGAGCCGATGTGCCCGATCCGACAACAAAAGTATGGTGCCGGTAACGGTGGTCAGGGACAAGGGGCCCTGGAGAGCCAATTTGTAATTCCCCATGGAACCCAGCAGCTCCGGGCAATGGTAGCTCATTTAGAAAAGTTAACCCCTCAAGGGGACCCCTTGGTCCATTTTATGGACATAGAGCAGGCAGCCGGTATAAACGGCTGCAATGAGGCCGAACAGGCTAAAATGCTGCTTTTCCCCTTGGATCGCAAGGTATACCGGGCCCTCTCTGCAGATAGCAAGAGGGGGCAGAGCACATACGCTGTGATCCAAGAAGAGGTGTTAGAGGTTCTGGGCCTAAATGATGGAAGTCCGTTTTCCCGGGTCGAGAAGACCCTGCAACAGGCAGGTGAAACCCCACAGGCTTTCGCAGACAGGCTGTGGCCCATCTACGAGAGAGCATGTGGAGGAGATCTCGACCGGGAACACCTGGACCGGGAACCAACAGCTCGCTGGCTTCGCAGCCTAGTGGCCAACTGCCTGCCACGAGTAAAGGCTAAAGCCGAGCTGTGGTTCGACCCCAGAGACCCCACCGCTACCGAGGAGACAGTGGTTAGACAGTTAACCCTGGCTTACCGGAACGGCAGAGGGGCAGTTGAGGCCCCACAAAAAGGAAAGGTCCACGAGATCCGGCCCAGTAATTCCAGGAGAGAATGGTACCAGGAAGGGGGGAGCCCTTCCGATTCAAAGAGTACGTGCTATGGGTGCGGAAAAAGTGGACACTGGCGGAAGAATTGCCGAAATCCTTGGAAAGATAGGGCAGAAAAGGAATTCTCACCCTTAAAGGATTCCCCTGCCACAAAAGGTTTAACAGCCCCAGCTCAAAGAGCCGGGCCTGTGGCACACAATCCCTCTGGCAGTTTCAATGAGATCGTGGCCGCGCTCCGAACTATGATAATGGGCACAGGGAAGGTAGCTGTAGCCACCGGCGCAACCCCATCTGCCCCACCTAATCCTGATCCATGACTAGAGCCAGCGCAGCCTGTATACCTGTGCCCTTTACCTGTGCCCTTTACACTATGATGAGTGAAAACGGCCTTGCGTGACGATGGAGGTGGAGAGGGTTAAAAAGACCTATCTGCTAGACACTGGTGCTTCCAGCACCATCGTCTATGCAGATAACCCAACTACCTCACCTCTGTCGAATGGAGTTCCGTATACCTTGGTAGGGTTCACAGGTAACGAGCAGGCTGGCTCATTCTCTATTCCACTATCAATTGACTTAGGAGCACTCCACACCAAGTGGAAGTGTGTCCTAATGAAGTGGGAGAAAGAGGGAACAGGGATCCTAGGCGCAGATTTCATTATTGGCCACAAGGTCCTAGTGGACCTCAGAAATCATTGTCTATGGGGAGCGGTGTGCACGGGGGAAGAGAAAGAAGTTGTAGTGATCCCGGGGATACAAGGCAAAGAGACCCTATACACCGTAAAGCCAAAAGAAGGCTATGACCTTGAGTTACTGGTAAGCAGTACCCCCAGAGAGTATCAGGCGTTTGTGCAGGCAAATCTCGGTGCATTCGCCACCCACAAGCGTGATTGTGGAAGGGTAACAGGGGTCGAGGTTAGCATAGATGGGGATCCCATGGCCAGGCCCCAAAAACAGTATATGTTCCCGAGGGAGGCAGAGGCAGAGGCAGACCTGGAGATTGCCCTGGGTTCCCTAGTCACACAGGGAGTGTTGAGGCCGATAGCCACCCACGTGAACTCACCACTTTGGCCTGTTAGGAAACCGGACAATTCGTGGAGAGCCACTGTGGACTACCGGGTCCTCAACCGCAATATCCCACGGTCGCTGCAGTCGCCAATCTATTTGGAAGCATACCGGCATCCGCGTGCACCTTCACGGTGCTGGATATCTCAAACGGTTTTTGGTCCATCCTGTTAAAGAGAGGGGACCAGTACAAATTTGCTTTTACCTTCAAGGGCCAGCAATACACGTGGAACTGCCTTCCCCAGGGGTTTCATAACAGCCCCAGTATATTCCACCAATGCATGGCCAATTGTCTAAAACACTTCAGCAAGCCCCAGCAGTTGGTACAGTATGTGGATGACCTGCTCCTATTCACCGACAAGGGTGAGGAACACGGCCCACTGCTGGCTGAACTGCTGGAACTGCTAAAGGAAGAGGGTTTTAAAGTCAACCCAAAGCAGGCGCAGATCGGCCAGTTAGAAGTAAAATTCCTGGGGCTGACTGTGCGCGCAGGCGAGAGGGCAATAGATAAGGCCAGGAGAGAAGCAGTGCAGGAATTGCCAGCCCCTCGTTCTGTTACTGGAGTAAGATCTTTCCTAAGGCTTATCGGTTACTGCAGGGATTTCATTGAGTACTACGCAGCCACAGCAGCCCCCCTACTCCGACTCCTTCACAAAGGAGTGGAGTGGGACTGGGATAAAAGCTGCGGGGAGGCATTCACTCAATTAAAAAAAAATCTGCAAACCGCGCCAGCTTTAGGGGCTATTGATGGGGATGAGGAGTTTTTCCTGGAAGTAGCAGCCAGTGGGGATGGCCTGAGCGCAGTGCTGCTTCAGAAGCGACATGGCCAGCTCAGTCCGGTGGTCTACTCCTCCAGGGTCCTCACAGATGTGGAGAAGGCATACTCCAACTGTGAGAGACACCTCCTCACCACTCATTGGGCGGTAAAAAGATCCCTTATTTTTACAGGGGGGTCTCCAATTATGCTCCTCACCCATCACACGGCCACCCAAATGCTCCTAGATGGGAGAATTAAAGACGGGACAGTGAGCAGTGCCCGCATTGCTCGCTGGACCCTACTTCTCTCCCAAATGGGCTTAAAGGTGAAAGGTCTTTGTGAGCCTAAACTAGCGGCCAACATGATCGACTCAGGGGTGGCCCATAGGTGTTCCATAGAAGGGGTATGGGACATCGATGTAGGATTTCGGGCCGGGATACATCCCACAGGCCGCGAAATCTACATTGACGGCTCCAGCACAGTGTCGGCAGGCGAGCGACTCATGGGCTACGGAATCTATGACCCACGGGCAGGCATTGCCCTGGCGATTAAGCTCCTGAGCACCATGAGCGCCCAGCATGCCGAACTGTCGGCGGTGGTGTATATTGTGTCCCACCCCAAGGAGTTCCCTACCCCGTACACGATTTGTTCAGATAGCATGTTTACCTGCAATTCGTGTACAGAATACCTGGCCATCTGGTCCCGTCGCAGGTATACATCTGCGGACGGGAAACCCCTAGTGACCAAACCGTTGCTGGAGAGAATCATGCGGGCTATAAGCAGTGAAGGGCAGGTGTATATACATAAGGTAAAGGCCCACTCAAAGGCCGAACCCCGTGGGGAGGGTAACCAGCAGGCAGACACCCTAGCTAAAGAGGGTGCTCGTACAATTTAGGACCCATGGCAGCAATTAGGGGCAGAGACAGGACACGAGGGAGTGCAGGAGTAGCATTGGCCCCGGACCTGAAAACGGTTCAGGCACAGGACTCCACCCTCATGAGATCTGCTTTAAGTTTGCTTGCCAAGGGGGAGAAGGTAGAGGGTCCATACGGCGCGGCTAAAGTGGCCGTAAAGGAAGGCATGTTGTTCCAAGGGGATCAGTGGATTGTTCCGCAGCAGCACCAAAGGGAATTCCTCCAACTGGCCTACGAGGGTTCAGGAGCCGGACACTCCGGACCTGAGACTACCTGGCAACGGGTGGAACAGGCAGGATGGTGGCCGGGACTCAGGGAGAATGTCCGGCAGTTTTGCTCGGAGTGTTTGGTGTGTGCAGCCAACAACCCTGACCCCCAGAAAAGGAAGGTGTCCATGGGGCATATCAGAAGGGTAGAGGGACCATGGCAGTCGATTCAGATCGACTACATCGGGCCCCTACCCACCACCAGGGAGGATACAAATACTGCCTGGTTTTGGTAGATGTTTTCTCCAAGTGGGTAGAAGCCTTCCCGTGCCGCACAGCGACCGCACTAGGCACAGCTAGAATTTTACTTAGGGAAGTGTTCTCCCGGTGGGGACTTCCACAGTATGTGGAGTCCGACCAGGAAAGTTATTTTACCGGGAAGGTGATGCAGGCCACCCTTAAGGTGCTCGGCATCGAGGGGAAATGGCATGTCGCCCACAACCCGCAGTCATGGGGCCCTGTGGAGCGACTGAAGCGGACTATAAAGGAGAGGCTGCGAAAGGAGACGGGAGACTCACCCAAGGCATGGGTGGAGGTCTTGCCATTGGTCCTAATGGGGGTTCGGGCCAGCCCGTCAAAAAACATGGGGTATTCCGATGTCAAGGATCGCAAGCTTCATCAACTCTTGAACACCAACGCCCCTCCGGAACCTTCTTCCCCTTCACTTTCCTCTGACCCCCCTTCTCCCAATCTCACCCCCTGCTGCATTTTCACTATCCCCTCTGACCTTCCCCTCTCTGACCCCGAACGATCAGTCCTCAGCAAAGGCCTCAGCTTCATCCCCTTACGCCCCCACCTCAATGAATTTCGAGCTCGGCACGATGTTGAGCTCTTTTTCCGCCGCCTTCGTCTCCGTGACCACTTCTCTGGCCAGGAGTCTTCCCCCCCGCACGACTGACCCTTTCTCCCACTTTCAGAATTCCCGTTCTACCTGGACCCCTCCCCCTGGCCTCTTACCCTCTCTAGATCTTTTCATCGCTAACTGCCGCCGTGACATTGGCCGTCTCCATTTCTCTGCTCCCCTCACTCACTCCAACCAACCTCCCTCTGAACTTGCAGCACTCCATTCTCTTAAATCCAACCCTGACATTGTCATTAAACCTGCTGACAAGGGTGGTGCTGTTGTTGTTCGGCGAACTGACCTCTACCTAGCGGAAGCTGAATGCCAACTCTCCGACACCTCCTCCTACCTCCACCTGGACCATGACCCCACTGCCAAACATCAAACCACCGTTTCCAAGACTGTCATTGACCTCATCTCCTCTGGAGATCTTCCCCCCGCGGCCACCAACCTCATAGTTCCCCAACCCTGCACAGCCCGCTTCTACCTCCTTCCCAAGATCCACAAACAGGACTGCCCTGGTAGACCCATCGTTTCAGCCTGTTCTTGCCCCACGGAACTTATCTCTTCCTATCTAGACACTATCTTTTCTCCCCTTGTCCAGTCTCTTCCCACCTACATCCGCGACTCTTCGGACGCCCTCCGCCACTTTAACAGTTTCCAGTTTCCTGGCCCCAACCGCTTCCTTTTCACCATGGACGTACAATCCCTCTACACCTCCATCCCCCACCAGTACGGCCTTCGGGCGCTCCGTTTCTTCCTTGAACAGTCCCCATCCACCACCACCCTCCTCCGCCTGGCTGAACTTGTTCTCACATTGAACAACTTCTCCTTTGACTCCACTCACTTCCTCCAAATCAAAGGTGTTGCTATGGGTACCCGCATGGGTCCTAGCTATGCCTGCCTTTTCGTGGGATATCACAGAATCACAGAAATCACAGAAACCCCACAGTGCAGATAGAGGCCATTTCGGCCCATCGAGCCTGCACCGACACATATCCCACCCGATCCCCGTAACCCCTACACCAACACATATCCCACCCTATCCCCGTAACCCCACGTATTTAATCCCCCTAACACTAAGGGTCAATTTATCATAGCCAATCAACCTAACCCGCACATCTTTGGACTGTGGGAGGAAACCGGAGCACCCGGAGGAAACCCACGCAAACACGGGGAGAATGTGCAAACTCCACACAGACAGTCACCCGAGGCCGGATTCGAACCCGGGTCCCTGGCGCTGTGAGGTAACAGTGCTAACCACTATGCCACCGTGGAACACTCTTTGTTCCAGTCCTACTCGGGTCCCCTCCCTCACCTCTTTTTCCGATACATTGATGACTGCATCGGTGCCATTTCCTGCTCTCGCCCTGAACTAAACAATTTCATTCACTTTGCCTCCAATTTCCACCCTTCC
The DNA here is from genome assembly GCF_052327205.1 of Somniosus microcephalus. Taxonomy (NCBI): domain Eukaryota; kingdom Metazoa; phylum Chordata; class Chondrichthyes; order Squaliformes; family Somniosidae; genus Somniosus; species Somniosus microcephalus. Next base: position 195,655,038 of record NC_140992.1, on the reverse strand, counting down.
CTCACCTTCACATGGTCCATCTCTGACTCTTCCCTTCCCTTCCTCGACTTCTCCGTCTCCATCTCTGGGGATAGGTTATTGACCAACATTCACTACAAGCCCACTGACTCCCACAGCTACCTGGACTACACCTCCACCCACCCCGCCGCCTGTAAGGACTTTATTCCATTCTCCCAGTTTCTCCGTCTCCGCCGCATCTGCTCCGACGATGCCACCTTCCACACCAGTGCTTCTGACATGTCTTCCTTTTCCCTCAACCGAGGATTCCCCTCTACCGTGGTTGACATGGCACTCGACTGTGTCCGTTCTATCTCCCACACTTCTGCCCTCACCCTGCCCCTCCCTCCCAGAACCACAATAGGGTTCTCCTTGTCCTCACCTTTCACCCCACCAGCCTCCACATTCAACGGATCATCCTCCGCCATTTCCGCCACCTCCAAAGTGATCCCACCACCAAACGCATCTTCCCCTCACCTCCCCTTTCAGCATTCCGTAGGGACCGCTCCCTCCGAGACACCCTAGTCCACTCCTCTATCACCCCCAGCACCCCTTCCCCTTCGCCTGGCACCTTCCCGTGCAAGCGCAGGATATGTAACACCTGCCCTTATACCTCCCCCCTTCCCACTGTCCAGGGCTCCAAACACCCCTTCCAGGTGAAACAGCGATTTACTTGTACTTCTTGCAATCTAGTATACTGTATTCGCTGCTCACGATGCGGTCTCCTCTACACTGGGGAGACCAAACGCAGATTGGGTGACCGCTTTGCGGAACACCTCCGTTCAGTCCGTAAGGGTGACCCCGAGCTTCCGGTCGCCTGTCATTTTAATTCACCGCCTCATTCCGACTCGGACCTCACCATCCTCGGCATCTTGCATTGTTCCACGGAAGCTCAACGTAAACTCGAGGAACAGCACCTCATCTTCCGATTAGGCACTTTACAGCCTTCCGGACTCGATATCGAGTTCAACAATTTCAGATCATAACCTCGGCCTCGATTACATTTTTACTTATATTTTTTATCCACACCTTTGTTTTGGCCTTCCCCCGACACCCCCTTTCTTTTTTTTTTCTCTCTCCCACATGGCAGCTGTCTCCCATTCTGCCAGCACATTTCACATCTAATCTAGAGCTGTCTTTTGTCTCCACTAGTCCTATCACCATCTCGTCTCGTTTTGAATACCGCTCAATGTCTCTTCTTCTCTTTTGTTCTCTCCCAGCCTGGCCTCTTAATCTATTTCATTCCCTGTGCCTCTTTAGTCTTGACAAAGGGTTTTGACCCGAAACGTTGACTCCAATTCCTCTCCACGGATGTTGCCCGGCCTACTGAGTTTTTCCAGCATTTTCTGTTGTTAGCACGGGGTATTCCCCGCACGAGCTTATGACTGGCTGGACCATGCGAACTCCCACCCATGTGCTAGCCCCGGTGATTACTGAGGGCCAACTCAGGGAAGTGAGCCGGGACAGCTTCACTAAGAATCTGTTTGAGTACCTCAAGCAGATTCACTGGCAGGCTGCTGGTAACATGGGGAGGCAGCACAGGAGTAACCGATTGCTGTTGGAACCCCATAGACGCCACGAATGGGCAGTAGGGGATCAGGTGATGGTGAGGTACTTCGCGCGGGTAGGTGTTTTTGAAGCACTGTACATGGGGCCATACAATATTGTTGATAAAGCAAGCACCATGGTGTACGCTGTCAAATTGCCCCGCCGCACGAAATGGTTCCACATCAACCAGCGCAAGCTGTACAACCCAGGGTCAGCTAAGCACAAAGGGCAGTCGGGAGGGGTGAGCCGTCCTCAGGACAAAGGCCCCCAGCCGGCAGCCTCCGACTGTGGGGGAACCGCAGGGGTAGTGGGGGCAGACTCACAGGCCGTACAAGTAGGGGCCGTGAGCTGCATTGCTGGAGGGGCTGTCCCACCTATAGTTTGGGACTCGTACGAGCCTCAGGTACTCGGGGGGCCTTAGAAGGACCTTCCGCACCCCGCAGCCCAGGTTCCCATGGTCCCCTATGCTATGATACAGACTGCTCCGTCCCGAGAGGGACTCCAGGAAGCAAAGACTGCGGAAGGCGGGAGACCGCTTATGGGCAAAAGGTCCCAGGCCTGCAGTGCCCGACTGTAGGGAACTGGCAGGGGAGGCAGCAGCCCCATCGGTCATAGCCTCTGAAGGGAACAAGCCCACAACAGAGGTAACAGCCCCACCAGGCACTGAACCTGATTATGGGAAGCCTGTAGACTGTGGGGGAAGTAGCAGGCCCACCGGACATAGGTTCTGACTACGGGGAACCAACAGGGGAGATAGTAGTCCCACTAGCTTTAGGGTTTGGCGCGGTTCACTGCATAGAGTGAAGGGCCATCCCGCCTATGGTATGGGACTCGGAAAAACCCCTGAGTACCGACCCCGTGAGAAGGAGTAGCCGGGTCTCACGGCCTAGGACGCATGGTCCCCGGTACAAATGCTGCCCAGATACCGCAGAAGACACAGGACATCCAGGATGTAACCTGGCCACCCGGAGACGGGTGGCGCTGTACATAGCTTTGGTTTAAGTTAGTATCTAAGTTAAAGGGGTTTTGAGTTTTAAGTTAGTAGTTTGGTTTGGATTTTAGAGCTTTCAAGTTTAAGCCAAGCCAGAGAATGTTTTCTCAAAGGCAAGGCTGTTGGTTTATGACCCCTCCAGGAAAAACCAGAAGATGATGGAAGGAATCCTGTTCTTACTCGCCCTACTGGGGGCAAGAACCGGCAAAAGAGGTGATGTCGAGGAGTCCCGGATCTTTGGGTCCTCGGCTGGAAGAGCGCCCATCGTTACTACCGGGGATGGTACTCGAGGCGCAAGTGAGGTTGCCATCTATCACCACCAGGGAAGGTGGCCAGGATGGCTGGGGTCCAATTCGACCAAATACCCCAGCCAGGCCGGGTTTCCTTACGGGGAGGTGTCCCTCCCATGCCCAAGGGTACAAATTGTTGCTTCCCGGGTTAGGGTGACGGAAGGAAAGAGGGTGTGTTTGAGTTGTAAAGGACGGATTCCCCTGGGTAGGTGGTGGTGACTCAGAAAGCTGAGCAAGGACGCGGGGGACCAGGAAGCGGGATGGGTACGACTTAACAATGATACCTACCGGACCATTACGAGTGCCCCAGACGGAGTGAGAGTATGTTGGGATAAATGGTAGGAATCAGAGCAAGGAATGTATGTGTGCATGTGTGGATTGTAGAAGGTCTGTCCAGCAGGCATCTCTATAGTGTTCGTTAGACAATGGCAGAATTCAGGGAAGGGGATGGTGTGGGACCAAAGCCTACACGCCTGTGTGATCCCACGTCCCCCGACCCCAATAAATGCCACGGAATTAGTCGCACACCCTAGAGGGCCTCCACCGACCGCCCCGCCAGCTAAGACCATACTAGAGAGGTGTCCCACAACTACCAAGGGACCAGGGAATGGGCTAGTTTTAATACCTACAGGAAAAATCCTATACCAGGGGGTACACTGTGCAGTGGCATCAGTAATACTAAGTCTGACAGAAGTCTATTTACCAGCATGGTGCCCCAAGGAAGCAGAGCGATTGTATCAAGCTCTACTTCGGGAAATGTTTTGACGTTTCTACGAGCTAGACTTTGGGGAGGTGGATAAAGAACATTTGTACAGTTTCCCCGCAGAGCAAAATAGTGGTACAAGGAGGCAGAGAAGGGGGACGTGGAACGATATTTTTACAGCTTATAACACTGGGTCCTCAGTCGTCAACAGCATGGACGATGTGGAACTCCAGATTCAAATTAATGGACTTAAGGATCAGTTACGCAAAATACTGGGGGATGAGAATACAGTGGTGGGCTCAGAGCTACACGAGAACCAAGCTATGATGGTCCATTTAAAAGATATTATTGAAGAGCTGGAAAGACATGCAAAGACTGTGAATGCACTGATACGGGAGGATCGGAATGTTTTGGATCAGGCGGCACAGAATGAGGTGTGCATGCTGTACGGGGCATGGTTGCTGGGCGAGGGCCGCAGTAACCTGGAGGACTTGAGCCCAGGTCAAGTCTCCTCCTGGATCAGTAACAAGCACCTCGCAGCTCTCCACCCGTATAGTCATTCACTATGACCGAGTCAGCTCCGTCTAGCCTCTGAAGCCTACCCCGTACCAGTAAACTGCAGACGGTCCAACTATACACTTATGGGGGTAGTGGTCAGGATGCCAGTCATGAGTGAGACATCCCGACCAGCACCCATTTACAGAGTGGAGAATATAGGGATCATTCAGGGAAGAGCACACATTCGTTTCACAGTGGTCCCACCTTATGTCATAAAGTGGGAGCACGCTATGACAGGTACTGACTTCTCCAGGTGCCAGAGCCGGGGTGCACATGTAATACTGTGCCCCCAGCACTTGAACGCCTATGCAAGATCACAATGCGGGTTTAAAGCTGCTGGCGCACGGCCTATCAACTGCACTATAGAGGTGATGGCCCAAGACCACGTTCCTCCACAAGTGGCATACGTAGGGGGTGGGACATATTGTGTCACCACCAGTGTGACCCACTATCAACACAGACCCTACATCTGGTGCCCGGTGAGAGAAAGCATTTTCTGTTTTATACCCAAAGCAGAAGTTCAAGTGGCCCAGGAACAAATATTACCCATTCCTGAACCCTCTACCATTCACCTCACTGTCAGGATCAATGTAACAAACCTGCAAAATTACGTTGCACATTTCAGGTAAATAATCCCCCCCCCCCCCGCCCGAACATCCCACCGCTCTGCTCAAGGCAGTGGAAGTGTCCCAGAAACATTTCTACACGCTAGAACAGAAAACAGTGCAAATTGGGAGTGAAATCACAGAGATAAAAGTTCCACCCTGGTGGGATTTGATGGAGGACATAGAAGTCCCTCCATGGATTCGGATTGCCTCCCATACTCTTGTTTTGTGTCAGCTTGGCATTGTAGTGTATTTACTGTGGACTAGTTGCAGGAAGAGAAAAAAAGGCTGCCGATCCCGGCACCAGAAGGTATTCGATGAGCCCTGAATAGGCTGCGACACGTGTGTGGAGGGAGGGAGTAAAACATTGAACAGAGATAGGAGGCACGGCAGTACGATCGCAGGGATTTCTATTTAAATTCAAAGTCCCAGACCACCTGCTGTACAAGCGCAGGGGTTTGGGTTACAAGGGAAAGTGCTGTATTTTTATTTTTTATAGAAGTGGTATGTAACCTGAATGTTTGGTTAATGCGTAACTGACCTCCCGGCTGTAAGGTACGCCTTGGAGAGTGTAAGTAAAATTTTGTGATGTTTGAGTCTACTCTGAAAGTTTGTAATGTACCTTGAAGAATCTGTGTTATATATTGAATGTATAACTGGGGGGGTCGGATCCCCTCGGCCAATGGAACTTGTAACACAAAAGGCATACTTGATGTACTGTATTCGTGAGGAAAATGTAATGTTTCAAGGCTTTTTTTTACAATTACTAGGTAATTGAGGGAAGGTTCGGCTCTGGGATATTAGGAATTTTGTTCACCAACGGTGACACTATAAGGGAATAGTGTCAAAGGCGGGACTGTAGGATTCACAAAATTTCCGGACCCCCTACTCAATGGACATGTGTCTGGAATTTAAAAAGGGACTGTGTTGGACCTTTTGGAGGCAAAATGTGGACAGAAATATCTCACTATTAGGTGCCTTTGGACTAAACTAGGGCCTATTGGATTGAGTTTGGACATTTTAAATTGTATGCTGGGTCTGCACAGGAAAATGGGATCCTTATAGGGCTGCTAACCCACCTGGGAGGCAGGCCCCCAGGGAGACATTAGCAGCCTAACAAAAGCCCACTTACCAGGGACCCAGATACATACATATTTTAATAGTTCTTAAAACGGCTATACAGAAAAACCCTGGCATCAGCAAAACACACAATGGACGGCATCAAGACCTGATTACATTCTAACAGCACCATTCAAAAACCCCATCAACACCTTTGGGAATCTTGTATCATGCTAATGCTCAATCAGTCCACCAAAATTCTCACAAACGGATCACATCAGAGTTGATCAGCCTGCCAAAATCGCACAAAAGGGAGTCATCTAAAATCAATTGTGCACCCGAGTTTTGGCGCAAAAGTTTAAGCAGCCTCTCGGGTATAACTGGGGGCTTGCTAGTAGCTAAAGAGACCTCAACAGATGGGCTGAAGAGAGAGAGTGCCGGCGGGCAGCAGCAGCAGCACACCGGAGCAGAAGAAACGTACCCGAGAACACGCTGGAAAAGCACTTGGACTCTGGGCTCTTTGATTCTGGCTTTGAAACATCTAACTTGCCACACGAGGTTACAGCAACGCAACAAGAAAACCTAACAAGAAGCCTCGGAGTCACTGAAAGATCAACCATCATCTAGCACGGACTCTAGGAAAAACTTGTTTACCATCAAAACGTCGACCAGTGCTAATACTGAAGACACCGCAACCAGCCAAGGAGTTCACAAGATTGAGGAGAGAGAAAGCAGTGTGCAACTCGTCTAAACTGTGGAGAAGTCCTTTGGTGAGCATAGTCCCTGTAATTTCAGAGCCTAACTTAGTTAGTGTGGTGATGGGAGGTGGTGTTATTTTGTTTCTTTTCTCTCACTGCATAACCTTTGTACCCGTTGCGTATATGTTTTTGTTTAGTTAATTCGGGTGGTGTGCGATTTCTAAATAAAATATTTGTTCTTGCACCAAACAGTTGTCTGCCTACATCTATCACATCCCCTAAATAATTCCAAGCCCCAGAACCAGGGAGTGGGATGATTCGAACCGTCAAGGTCAATTTAAAAGGCCAACAAACCCACCACCCCCTACACTGGTGCATAACTTCTGAAGTTATTTAAAGGCACATTTAGAACATTCCGTACAACTTTGGACCCTGCTTTCAAAGGGAAATTGGTCTTCCCATTGCATCAATCAGAAGGTAAATAGGTGCAATGGGGCAGCACTTCTGGTTCCAAGATTTGAAAAGAGAAAAGATTGAGAGGCGTCATGATCCAGGTATTTGAAATACCAAGAGGCATGAAAAATGTGGATGGAAGCGGTGCTTATTCAATTTAAAATGATCACAGAACTATATATTTTCCCCCCACATTAGTGTGGAATAGACTTGCAGCAGAAGCAGTTAATGCTGTGGCCACTTACCCGTTAAAATGTGTTGGATAAATAATCAGGGTGAAATGGAATTTAAGATGAGAAAGGAGGGTAGACACATGGCCAGATGTTCAATGGGACACAGTAATTCCTGCTGTGCTGAGCCACTGTGCCAGATAATTGTGATTAAGTAAAACTGGATTCATATTCTAGACTTTTCACTTGATTAATTTCAATGAGCCCGAGGATTTTTTGGGGGGCTAAAGAAAAGCAACAAATATTTTTAGAACAACAAAAGCAAAAAACTGCAGATGCAGTATGTTTAAATATTTAAGTTGACTAACTGACAGAAGACAGTCATGGCTAATGGATGTTTTCAGATTACATAGAATTTACAGCAGAGAAACAGGTCATGTCTCTGCCACTGTTTCTGCTCCACACAAGCCTCCTCCCACCTTACTTCATCTCACCCTATCAACATATCCTTTTATTCCTTTCTCACTCGTGCTTGTCTAGCTTCCCCTTAAATACAACTATGCTATTCGCCTCAACCACTCCTTGTGGTAGCGAGTTCCACATTCCAGATTGGAGGGATGTAAGCAGTGGTGTCCCCCAGGGGTCTGTGCTGGGACCATTGCTCTTCTTAAATGATCTGGACTTGGGTATAGGGGACAGAATATCAATTTTTGAAGGCAACACAAAAAGTGAGAGTGTGGTTAGCTGTGTAACGAACTGCAGAAACTTCAGGAGTCTATAAACAGATTAGTAGGTTGGTCAGATGAAATTTAATGTGGGGAAAGGAGAGGTGATGTATTTTGAGATAATGGAAAAGGAGAGGACATATACACTAAATGGTAAAGCTTTAAAGGAAGTTAAAGAGCAGAGAGACATGGAGGTTTAAATACACAGACTGTGATAAAAATAATAACTTCCGGGAAGTTATGTCATCACTTCCTGTGAACTGTGAACTGTGAACTATGAACTATGAACTGTGTACATACCTCACTTCCTGTCATGTGTCACTTCCTGTTGGACTGGTATAAATACTGGTCTGTTCAGTATTGTAAGAGGCTTCTACCAGAGGAATGGTAAAGACCTCTCTTGTATATAGTGTGTTTATAAGTTACTTAAAGCTTACTTTAAAGTTACTTGATGGTAAGCCTCCTTTTTCTTACATCAATTTAAGTAACTTAGTATTTACACTCACGAATACTAGACCTTCGGACAAACTCGGAATTAAGGATCCAGGGAACCACCCATCATGGAGAAAATCCTTAGACCTATTCGTCTGGACTTGGACCCGAATGCACCAGCAGCTGGCAGGGTATGGAAGCATTGGTACCGTACTTTTGAGAATTTTCTGGATGAATGTGAAGCGGATGCTCCTGCTAGATTGAAGATACCGTATCATTACGGGATCTGGCTCCCTGCCCACCAGGACCTAGTGGGACATCGGGTGATGGCATTTCACCAGGAAACTCTTGGGACCTATCGGGTACCCCTCTCCAGGATCCTGATCGGACACCAACTAGCTTGGTGCCGGTAGAACCCCGTGCTCAAGGTTGCGACCCTCCCAGTACCACGCATGAAAGTACTGGTCTGCCACAGACCAGCTCTGCACCTCCCTCTGAACAGAGGCAGTCTGACTTTGAACCTATTGGGGCTCGTACTCGAAGCCATGATCTCCCCGACCCTTCACAGGGCAATCCAGGCCACACGGACTCTGGCCAATGGCCAACCGCATGTAAGCGGACCAGCGACCCTCTATGACGGGAATCCAAACGGGTGCGACTCTTCCTTGTTCAGCGGCTGCGGACCAAAAGGTAGACCACAGCCTCCTAAACCTGCAGGAGGGAAGAATGTGATAAAAATAATAACTTCTGGGAAGTTATGTCATCACTTCCTGTGAACTGTGAACTGTGAACTATGAACTATGAACTGTGTACATACCTCACTTCCTGTCATGTGTCACTTCCTGTTGGACTGGTATAAATACTGGTCTGTTCAGTATTGTAAGAGGCTTCTACCAGAGGAATGGTAAAGACCTCTCTTGTATATAGTGTGTTTATAAGTTACTTAAAGCTTACTTTAAAGTTACTTGATGGTAAGCCTCCTTTTTCTTACATCACAGACCTTTAAAGGTGGACAAACTGATAAAGCATATAAGATCCTAATTTTTATAAATGAGGCATAGACTACAAAAGCACACCATTATCATTAGTTAGACTGCAGATGGAATATTGTCAAGTTTTAGGTACCTTACTTTAGGCCATGGAGAGGGAGCAGAAGAGATTCACTAAGGTACACCAAGGATGAGAAGATTTAGTTATGAGGAGAGCCTAAAGAAGCTGGGGCTTTTTTTCCATTGGACCAAAGGTTAAATGAAGATCTGAGAGATGTTCAAGATTAATGAGGGGTTTTGATCAGGTAAATATTTCCAATGCTCGGTGAGTTGGTAACAAGAGGTCATAAATTTTAAGATCATCACCAAAAGAATGGAGAAGGCAATTAAGATTCTTTTCTTTTTATGTAGAAGGCTGTTAGGACATGGAATGCCCTACCAGAAGAAAATTTGGTGGAAGCAGAGTCCATATTTTTTTTGTAAAAGGGAACTGGATAATTATTTGAAAAAGAAAAAATTAAAGGCTGTAGGGAAAAGGCAACATAATGAGACTGAATGTCCAACTGTTTTGGAGAGCTGGAGCAGGCACCATGAATCAAATGGTCTCCTGTGTTGTAAAATTCTACCATTCTGTGGTTCCAGGAACATTGAATTCTTTGAACCATGTTGTTGTAATTTCCAAGAGGCCGGTGTATTAATTTCTTTGTGGGTTCAATGACGAGACATTTATGAAAGAGAATGTCTTTTAATCTAAAGTCTGTTCCACTCTTTATACAGCATTTACAGGAGATGCTAGTGATGCATCTAGAACGAAACCGAAACTAAACTAAATTGCCTTGCTTGTCTCTGTCACATGCCCTCTGCTGGTCAGGCACAAGCAATCAATACATGCAAACCTGCTGGTAAGGCATCATAATCAAACAGGCAAATACCATCTCTATTTGCTGATATCATTACATCTCCTTTTCTTAAAACAAAAGTATTTTACTTTTAACTAACAACATGCTTTCTTTGTATTAATCTGCATTTTAACTGTAACACTTAATTAACTTACATTATCATTATCATGATCAAGGTTTTTTAACCTTGCTTTGTGTGTTCACATGAAATATGTCAATACACTAGAACTTGAAGAAAGAATAAGATAACATTACTTCCTTCTATAACAATAGTCCTTAAATTTGCTCAATGAGTCTCTCAGGAGGCTTCACGTGTCTTGAAGATTTTCTGATTGATTGTCCTTAAATCTGAGTTGTTGCCTCAGATGATGTGTTCTCAGCTGTGTGATCAGGTTGTTCAACAGTATCAGTCTCTTGACCTGCTGTGGCTGGTCCCATGAGAAGATCTCGACGATTTCTTCTCAGAACAGCACCCTCATCTGTCTGAATGGTGTATGATCTTGGTTGAACTTCACTCAGGACAGTTCCCTTCTGAGTCCATGTGTTTGTTTTGTCTTTGAACCTTACTTGGTCACCAGTGTGGAGTTCAGGTAGGTTTTGTGTTCCTCTGTCATAGTAGTACTTTTGCTTTTCTTTCTGTTGCTCTTTGAACTTCCTCACTTTCTCCCCCTCTTTTGTTTTCAGGAGGTTCTCCGGGATGGGTAGGTTTGACCTTAGCCGACGTCCCATCAGGAGTTGGGCTGGTGACTTACCACACTCGAGCGGTGTTGTGCGGTATACAAGCATGTTTTGGTAGAAGTCAGTTCCATTGTCTTTTGCCTTGTACATCAGTCTTTTCACTGTCTGGACCGATTTTTCCACTAGTCCATTGGACTGTGGATAGTGAGGACTTGATGTTGTGTGGACAAAGTCCCACTCTTTGGCAAAGTGTCGGAAACTTGCATTGTAAAACTGGGGTCCGTTGTCTGTGAAGACCTCGCTTGCCACGCCATGTCTGGGGAATATGGCTTTCATACATGTTATCACAGCATCTGCAGTGGTGGTGTGCAGTCTACAAACCTCTGGATACAGGGAGTAATAGTCTGTGACTACAAGATAGTCCTTCCCTTGACATACGAATAGGTCAGCGCCTACCTTCTGGTAAGGTCTGTCTGGTGCTGGGTGTGGCTGTAGTGGTTCTACCGGATTGCTTGCTTGATATTTCAGGCATAGTGCAGTTTGACACCTCATTTGTCACATCTTGGTTGATTCGTGGCCAGTACATCACCTCTCGTGCTCTTTTCTTACACTTTTCGATTCCCAGATGTCCTCCATGGATCTTTTTTAACATCTCTTTTCTCAGACTCTTTGGGATAACTATTTTACTTCCTTTGTAGATGATGTCTTCGACCACTGATAGTTCCGCCCTGCAGTTCCAGTACTCTGCCATGTCAGGTGAGCAGTCTTGCTTCATGTTGGGCCATCCATCCAAGATGCTTTTCCTCAGTCGTCTCATTGTTTCATCTTTGTTGGTCTCAGTCTTTATGAGCTCCATTTTTGCATCTGCTATGGGCAGTGCACTTGTGATCATGTCCACGTAGGTGTTCACTTTTTCATCCATTGTGGTGTTTGCGGGCTCACTTGGGTCTACAGCTCTGGACAATGTGTCTGCTGTATACATCAGCTTACCCGGTGTGTACGCAACATTCAGTGTATAGCGTTGCAGCCTGATCATCATTCTTTGTATTCTAAGCGGACAGCTATTTAGTGGCTTTTGGAACAATGCAATCAAGGGCTTATGGTCAGTCTCTACACTGATTGCTTGTCCTGCCACAAATTGGTGAAATCTTTCACAGGCGTATGTGATGCTGAGCAGCTCCTTTTCTATTTGAGCATATTGTGTCTCCGCGTCTGTCATTGAGCGCGATGCATATGCAATAGGTTGCCAGTAGTCATATTTTTGCAGAAGAACGGCACCGAGCCCACTCTGTGATGCATTTGATGATATCTTGATGGGTCTCGCTGGGTCATAAAACCTCAGAACTGGTTCCTCTGTGAGCAGTTTCTTTAGATCACTCCATGACTTCTCATGCTCATGATTCCATTCCCATTCTATGTGCTTTTCAGTTAGTCTTCTCAGTGGCGCCATCTTTTCTGAGAGGTTGGATATGAATTTCCCCATGTAGTTGATCATTCCATTAAACCTCTGCACGTCCTTTTTGCATTGTGGCTTTGGCATATTCTCAATGGCGGACACCTTTCTGGGATCTGGTCTGATGCCCTCACTGCTAAGGATATCTCCCACGAATGTCAGTTCTGTCACACCGAGCTGGCATTTCTCTCTATTCAGCTTCAGGTTTGTTTTCCTTGTTGCTTCTAGCACTTTTTTCAGTCTCTCATCATGCTCAGTTCTCGTGGTTCCCCATACTATGATGTCATCCATTGATGTATCAACTCCCTCCAGGTGCTCATAGATCATATGGATAGTTTTGTGATACACTTCAGGAGCTGAGGCAATGCCAAATGGTAACCTTAGGAATCTGTATCTGCCAAATGGACTGTTGAACATGCACAGTCTTGAACTTGCTTCGTCCAATTTCATCTGCCAAAATCCTGATGATGCATCTAACTTGCTGAAATACTTTGCATTTGCAAACTGTGCCATGATTTCCTCACGTGTAGGAAGCTTGAAGTACTCTCTCTTTATTGCTCTGTTTAGATCTCTTGGATCCAGGCAAATTCTGAGCTCTCCATTCTTTTTGTCCACTACGACGAGGGAACTCACCCACTCAGTTGGCTCATCTATCTTCCGAATCACGTTCAGGCTTTCCATCCTGTCCAACTCTGCCTTCAGTTGCTTTTGAAGAGCAAACGGAACTTTTCTGCATGGATGTATGACCGGTGTCATACTTTTATCTACTCTGATCGTGTGTTCTCCTGGAATGCAGCCTAGACCCTTAAATAGGTCTTTGTACTCTTTCATGAGTTCATCATAGACTGTCTCTCCTTCGCTTTCCACAATGAGGACTCTCTTTACCAGGTTCAGTCTCTCACAGGCTTTTAAACCTAGTATGGCTTGCACATCCTTTGGCACCATGATTAATGCTAGCGTGTGCTCTCTGTCCTTGTGTGTCACTTTGACAATGCATCTTCCTTTCACTGGTATATCAGTACCTGAGTATCCTGTCACTTTCACTTTTATTCCATGTATCTTTGGTCTGGGTCTAATTTTCTTAAAATCAGTCTCTGATATCACATTAACTTGTGCTCCAGTATCCAATTTAAATGGAATATGTATGTCATTCACTTTTAGTGTCAACATCCAGTCTCTTTCTTCTTTTTTGTTTTCAGACACAACATCTACATAGAACTCCTCTATGTCGCTTTCATCTACTGCATGGACCTTGCTTTGTTGCATTTGGCTCTTACAGCAACGGGCATAATGGTTGTTCTTGTTGCAACTATTGCATGTTTTACCATATGCTGGACACTTTCTTGGTGTATGCTGTGTACCGCATCGACTACATGACTTTCGATTGTCCCTTTCATTTTCGTTCGCTGGCCACGCCTCTTTTTTCACATTGGCGCTCGTTTTGTTAAACAGTTTGTATCCATTCTTTCTCACTGCATCCACGTTGCAGCTATTGTCACTGAACAACTCCTTTGCCTGCAACTTCACAGTCTCTGTAGCCCTACACAGTGCTATGGCTTTTCTCAGGTCTAGATTTTGCTCTCTTAGCAGTCTTTCCCTTAGACCATTATCTGGAATACCACACACCAGTCTGTCTTTTATCAGCGAGTCTGTCAGTCCCCCAAATTCACATGTTTTGCTTCTGTTTCTCAGTTCAGTCACATACTGATCAATAGTCTCTCCCGTTTTCTGTACACATGTGAAAAATCTGTGCCTCTCAAACGTCACGTTACGTTTAGGTATGCAGTAGGTCTCAAACTGTTCCATTATTTTATCTAGCTTCATTTTGTCTCCATCAGCAGCGAATGTGAAGTTATTATACACCTCCAGCGCTTCATCACCCATGACATGTAAGAACAGTGACGCTTTCATCTTATCACCTTTCTCGTCAGCTCTGATTGCTGATAAATACAACCCCAAACGTTGTTTGAACCTCCTCCAATTTTCAGCCACATTACCTGTCAACTGAAGCATCGCCGGTGGGTGTAAACCTTCCATTTTTTCACTTCGTTAGCTATTCTCCAATGGTAAGCAACGATGTTCTCTTTTGGCTTGCTAATTTGTGGAGAGCTGATTTAACTTCAGATTTTTTCTCTTCATCTCTTTCAATCACTTCTGACACCATGTATTAATTTCTTTCTGTTGTTCTTTGACGAGACATTTATGAAAGAGAATGTCTTTTAATCTAAAGTCTGTTCAACTCTTTATACAGCATTTACAGGAGACATCATGCTAGTGATGCATCTAGAACGAAACCGAAACTAAACTAAATTGCCTTGCTTGTCTCTGTCACATGCCCTCTGCTGGTCAGGCACAAGCAATCAATACATGCAAACCTGCTGGTAAGGCATCATAATCAAACAGGCAAATACCATCTCTATTTGCTGATATCATTACAGCCGGTAGAAACTTCAGACCTTTATCCTGCTGGAGGTTCTATCTGTGGATGCTCCTTAGTCACTGTCTTGTATCCACTGCACATCTTGGTGTATTTGGACTCCAAATTGTGTATTCCTGTCTACTGCACTGATGCCTGTTCCCTGTGGTATATTCACTGCATCGCCCACTATTCCCCAGTATAACCTATTAGTCCTCACTGTATAACATTGTTTTCCATTGTATATAAAGTATCTCTCCTCATTCGCGACTGTATATTACATTGTTGGCCATTGCACGCTCCATTTTTGTTTTTTGGTAAACTAAACTTCTCTGACAGGAACCAACACCAGTTCCTAACAGTTATTATATGGATGTTTACGTTATTTTCCTTTGGTTGTGTATGCAGTACGTGACTTTAAATTGACAACTAATCGATACCAAGTTTATCCAGCTTCTGACCTATGTGCTATCACCCTCTTGTTCGGAGCTTGGACTAGTCCTTCAGTGCTTTTTTTGGGGTGGGGGAGGTGCTGATGGCGGGTCTTTACCACCACAAGCTCTGTAACTGGTGCCAGCAGAATCATCTCAACTTTAGAATCCCACCTGCATTGGCTGAAAAGCGCTTTGGGACGTGAAAGGCGCTATATAAACGCAAGTCTTTCTGTAGAAAGAACAATTCCCAGTACGACCTCATGCACTTAACTCGGTTTCTCTCTCCACAGATGCTGCCTGACCTGCTGAGTATTTCCAGCATTTTCTGTTCTTATCTCGCATGTACTTATGCTATTCTGGTCACTATTGAATATCGATTTTTCCCACGTTTCAGGACGAAGTTTATACAGTTCCCAATGTAACACCCTTCGCCCTTCTACGTACAACGCACTGGCCGATCCATATCTCCTCAAACCACTTCATAAATATTGCCATTGATTTTTTTAATATAATGTTGAGTAAAACATAATCCTCCTAATGGATAACGGATGATCGGATATTCTAAACGGCAGATGTTTGGTGCGGGAGTGATTGTTCTGGGTGGATCGATCCAGATGTCATGCTTTGCTCTGTACTTGTAATTCATATTGAAACACGGGCAGTTGATATTCAATCCGGGAAGAAAGGGGGCGGAATGGTTGCGGCGAGAGGGTTTGGGCAGTGGATATTATTTATAGATGGCACTCATTCCGAATTGTGTGTCAGTAGGATGACTGGGGAGGGGGGACGGGTGAGCTGCTTGAATGGGCAGCTTGGGTGCTGCTTGTTTAGCTCTGATCGCGGGCTGGTACCACGGTCTGCAGATCTCGGGTCCACGCCCTGACAGCCTGGCAAATGGAAGCGGCTGCTCCGGGAGAATTCACAGTAAACACGGCACCGCTGCAAATGCCTGGTTCCCAACTCTGCTTACTCGCTCGTTACTTTGGCAACAATAATGCACACGCGGAGCGTTTCAGATAAAATGTACTTGACGCCCGTGTTTGTGTGATTTAAAAAAACTCCCTTCACTTCTCTGTAAATAGTCTGACTTTACTGTAGCAACGTTTCCCTGCCTGCGTTACACTAAATCGTCATGTACTGTAACTTAAGTGCTTCCGTGCCCTAATTGCGAGGGATTTTTTTGCGATTAAATCCATTTAACAGCGTTACATTATGGGTGTGATCAATTTACAGTGCCTACCATAATCTGCTGATACAGTAAGCACTCTCTGCCCCCCCCCCCATAGCATTTGGATCATAAAACCTTTTAAATTCGTTAAATGCATGCGAAATGAGCAGTGTGTGTGTGTGCAGTGGATGTGAGAGCGTGTTTCAGAAATGGATTCTACTGTCTTGCATTCAATGTATGAGCACTGGGTGTATGCACCGAGTCGGTCCAGGTCTTTGCAATTGCAAATGTTGATGTGCAATTGCATCGATTGCATTCACTCCTGCAAATGTGCTGGTTTTGGGGGTGTGGGGGGCACGGCTTTTCTGGCATCTCTGGTGAAAAGGAGGAGACGGGTTCTCTTCCCTCGGTTAAGGTGCAGTCAGTCAGCAGTGGCGAGGTTGGGTGTTGGTGGCTCGGCGCAGGCTCAGTGTGTTTTTGACGTCAGTGGGAGTCGGGCTGAGGCTAGCGCAGTCTCTGTCTGTCCCTCCATTGTGAGCCGCTGAAGGATGCGATCGGGCTGATCCTGTGCCGCCCAGTACACACCAGCCAGCCGCGAGCCAGTGACAGTGCCATCGGCCGAAGCCCCTGTTGTATCTCTCTCTCTCTCTCTCTCCTCCCATTCGAAGGCGAGCGGTCTTGTGTGTGTGCATTTCTGCAACAAAAACCCAAGGATATCTTCCCCCCCCCTTCTCCCGTCTGCTGTGCACTGGTAAAGGAAAGAAGCAAGCCCGGCCCCCCTCTCCCTGGCTTTGGATGTGTGATTAAAACCCAGCGTTTTGAAGAGAGGGTTCAGTCCGAGAGAGAGAGAGAGAGGAGAGGAGAGGCCAGAGCTGTGCTACTTTCCAAACACTAACCATGGGATGTACAATGAGCGCCGAGGAGAGGGCAGCCATGGAACGGAACAAAGCCATCGAGAAATCCATCAAGGAGGATGGCATCAGCGCCGCCAAGGATGTCAAGCTGCTGCTTCTCGGTAAGAGAGGAGCCGCCCGGGCTCCCCCAGCAACTCCCTCCCTCCCCCGGCCAGCCTCGGGCGGGCTGCACAGTCTGCTCCGCCGGCCCGCCTGCCGGGCTTCTCTCTCCTCTCTCTAATTTCCCTTTATCTCCTTCCATTTGCTAATACTCCCTTTCCCCCCCACCTCCCCAACCCCACTTTCTCTCATTTTTTTTTCTCCTTTTATTTTCCAACAGGGGCGGGCGAATCAGGGAAAAGCACCATCGTAAAGCAAATGAAGTAAGTGGCTTATGTTTAATTTTTTTGGACTTATCATTTTTTATACGGATTTTAATATCGCGCATACACTTCTCTCTATGTTCACGCCTCCTTTTGAGTCGAGATTGTATCTTGAGGTTAGATGTACATTAATGGCAGAGACCCGCCATATTTATGGTGCTATTATCTCAATCTCCCATCTCCAATATATTGATGGGTTTGGTGGCAGCACGGTGACTTTTCCCAACGTGTGCACTGTGGTGATTGGAGGGTCAGATTTTTTTTTGGCTGGGAGGGGAGGTTATTTTTTGTTTTTAAAATCCCTATTTCTTTGGGAACGGGTGTGGGTCTGGTGTATTTATGTTGTAGCTCTGTCACCACAGCAGGACTTGCTTCTGTGAATGTGCAAGGATGATCAGGACCGAGATTGAGCTTCGGAGGAGGGGCAGGGGGAAAAAATCATCCGCCGCTACCAATTAAGCTTTAATGCCAAGCTTTCATTCCTCAACCTTTTTGTCATGTTTGATCGCTTGACACGGGCTGCAAGGCCAGCTCTGGCATTTAAAAAAAACTACATGGAATGCGGATTTAGCCTGACAGACGGCAAACTGAACACTTGCCATTTAAAGCTATTAACCGAGATTTTACGATTCATTGTTGTAATTAATCAGCCAGGAGTCACTCGGGTTCTGATTAACAGTAGTGATATTCTCGTTATTAATAACTGGGTGGGATTACATGGATCACATAGCAGGTTGGGCCCTCCCTAGCCTACCCTATCCATTCCCTTGAATCCTAATTTCTTTACAGACAGTATGGGATCCTCACGATTTGGGGGATAAGGGAATGTTTGATGGCACATTAGTGATAGCACTGTCCTCACCATAAGTGCCAACCTGTTATTGATGTATGAGAATAATCCAGGCCTATCTATTTTTATGACTGGCCTGGGTCTGTCTGTCATGCACATGGATGTCCAAGTGCACAAATCACAAAGCCAGTGGACAGGCACAAAAAGTAATCACAGACTAATGGAATGTTGG
Organism: Somniosus microcephalus; assembly: GCF_052327205.1. NCBI lineage: Eukaryota > Metazoa > Chordata > Chondrichthyes > Squaliformes > Somniosidae > Somniosus > Somniosus microcephalus. The sequence continues at coordinate 195,636,474 of NC_140992.1, read as the reverse complement.
CCTTTACCTCAAGGGGGACTGGATTACAAAAGTGAGGAAGTGATGCTTCTGTTGTACAGAGCCCTGGTCAGACCCCTTCTGGAGCACTGCGTTTGGTTTTGGGCATCATACCTCAGGAAGGGTATATTGGCCTCCGAGGGGGTGCAGTGCAGATTCACCAGAATGGTGCTGGGACTTAAAGATTTAAATTATGAGGCCAGGTTGTATAAACATGGCTTGTATTCCCCGGAGTTTAGACGGTTGAGGGGTAATCTGATCGAGGCGTATAAAGTAACAAAAGGATTTGATGGGGTAGAGATGGAGAAACTATTTCTAAGGTGGGGTAATCCAGAACAAGGGGGCACAATTTTAAAATTCGACCTAGGACTTTCAGGATTGAAATCAGGAAGCACTTTTTCACATAAAGGGTATTAGAAATCTGGAACTCTCTTCCCCCAAACAGCTGTAGATGCTCGGACAATTGAAATTTTCAAGACTGGGATTGATAGATTTTTGTTCAGTAAGGGTATCGAGATATGAATCAAATGGAGTTGGTAAAGATCAGTCATGATCTAATTGAATGGCACAACAGGCTTGCGGGGTTGAATGGACCTATTCCAGTTCCTATGTTCCTATCTGTGATTGGCCCAGGTCCATGTATTTGACTGTGTCTCTACTTGGAAGCTCTCTTTCTGTGGTTATCTGTATGTCTTGATTCAGAGTGGAATATTACCTGTGTAACTAACAGCACATTTCTGTGTATCATTGCCCAGATCAGACAATTGCATGCGTAACTGGCTGGAAGCCTAGATCTGTGTACAAGAACCTGGGTTTGTGCATGTGTACTAGAGCCCGGGTCTTCTCTCTGCATGTTACTGCCCAGGTTGTAGCCCAAAAGTTATGATGATGTAGCTTGAATTTGTGTCTGTGTGTTGGGGCCTAGTTTGATTCAGTATGGGTTAGGGTCTGTGTGATGTGGGTTTGAATTGTGCGATGTGAGTTGGGGGTCAATGCAAAGTGGGTTGCAGTTGGGGTTGGTGCTGTGCAGGCTGAAGTTTGGGTGTTCTGGCCTGGGTCGGTGCAATGTGGACCTGGATCGGAGCATTGGGACTTGGGTTGGTGTGAAATGGCTGTGCCTGTGTTTTTCAACTCTGGTTGGTTCGTTGGTGCTCGGTTTTGTGTGTTTTGGCCTGGGTGTACTTACACCTTCGTAACATTGTCTGCCTCTGCTCCACCTCAGTTCATCCATGCCTTTGTTACCTCCCAGGCTCGACTATTCCAAAGCTTCCTGGGCGGCCTCCCACCTTGCACCGTACTTAAACTTGAGCTCATCCAAAATGTTGCTGCCCATATCTTAACTTGCACCAAGTCCTGTTCACCCATCACCCCTGTGCTCGCTGACCTACATTAGCAACACCTCGCTTTAAAATTCTCATCCTTCTTTTGAAATCCCTCCATGGCTTCACCCTTTCCTATCTCTGTGACCTCCTCCAGCCCTACAACCCTCGGAGATCTCTGCGCTCCTCCAATTCTGGCCTCCTGAGCATCCCCTATTTTCTTCGCTCCGCCTTGGGTGGCCGTGCCAATGGCTTCCAAGGCTCTAAGCTCTGGAATTCCCTCCCGAAACCTCTCTGCCTCCCTCCTTTTAAGACACTCCTTAAAACCTACCGACCTGTCCAATATCTCTTTATGTGGCTTAGTGTCAAATTGTGTTTGCTAATCGCTCCTGCGAAGTGCTTTGGGACGTTTTACTATGTCAAAGGCGCTATGATAAATTCAGGTTCTTGTTGTTGGGTAGATTTTTTTCTGGGGTCGGGGCTGTGTAAGATGTCCTGGTCTATGCGATGTGGACCAAGGTCGGTTTGTTGTGGCCCCGGCTCTGTCTGCTCCCCGTCGCCCCTGATGCTGCAGCTTGTGTCCCGGAGCAGCCTCGGGGAGGTACATCTGACTGAGGAGCCGGCTCAGGGCAGCGACAGGCCGGGAGCGGCTCTCCCGGGTCCCGCAGCATTGGGGTGGGGGTTGCCAGCCGGGAACCGGACCAGTGCCGGGGCCGATCTGGGTTGGGAGGCGGGATGGCGGAGCTCGGATCGGCGTGGCGGGGTTGCTGAGCCGGGACTAGGGCCGCCGAGCGCTTTTCAGGCGCTTTAGTTGGTGGACAGCGCCCAAGGAAGAGACTCGGCGCGGCTTCGGCAGCGCTCGGGCCGACTCTCGGGGAGGGGCGGGTCTGGCCGAGTCCTTGGGTGTGTCCCGCGTTGCTGTGAGATGCCAGAGCTGCTTGGGCTGGCACTGGAGACACGGGGCCGTTAGTTTTGCTTGTTGAGAGCCTGGGGCATTGGGTGGTTTTAGTCAGTCAGCAGCAAGAACCATTCTTGCTCCCTTGGCCAGCAGTGCTGCAAAATTTGCCCATCCACATTACACAGCAACAGACAGACAACGGAGCGAGGCTTCTGCATACCCAGATACTTGGAAGAGGCAATTTGGAATTTGCATTTCTTCTCGTTGCCAGACTTGAGCCGAGGATTGGGAAAGGACCGGAATGAAACCACGCTTTGCTTACCTGTATAGATGGGGCCCCAATTCTTCATTCCTATTACTGAGCAGAGGCATCAGGGAGAATTAACTGTATGTAGGTGGTTCGTTTGGCTAATAAGATCACAGCACTGCTCATTTACACTATAGTAATGCTGCTAAAATTGAGACTGCCGTCAGCAGCAACCTATACCAGTAGTGAAATAAAACACAGCATCTCCCCAGTTCAAACCATGTGATTTGACCTGGATGCCTTTTATCGTATGATTTAATCATGGCAGGCCGCTCATCTGTGCCATCCAACATACTGCTCGCATCTGGCCAAAAAATATCTCTGGAAAAAATGGAATAAAGCTGATTCCATAATTCCATGGTATAGTAGAGAATATGTACATGGACATTCCGATGACACTGATCAATCTCTATAGCATTGTTTTCATGGTTTATATTGTGTGGTCTCTTCAGTGTGTCACGACCTTGTAACAATTTTCTACCTATTTGTAGTACAAGGTTTCCTGAATAATGCAAATTGTGTGATATGTGCAGAAGTTTCCACCAACCAGACACAGTCATTTATCTTTCTAGAAAATAAATAATTTTCAAATGTATTTTAGATTTTCAAATTATTCCACGAGGAATGAAATGCTGGCACTGACCCCAAACCAATCGTCATTAAAGGAAAATGTATTTCAATTCTATAGCACTCTGTAAGAGTAAGTTCTGTATGTGAGGAACATTGCACTGGCGTGGGAGCTTAACCGCTATTAAGAATAAGAGAATTTGGCCTAGAAATTCAGTGCCCTTAGCACCGATTTTGCGGCGCTAGAGGGCCTAGCGCTGCAATTGGCGCCGGTTCCTAAATTGCCTGGCGCCCTTCCGCGGCGGTAGACCGGTAGCGCTGCGCCGGCACCGATGACGTCATCGGTGTGCGCAGCGTCCCGGTTGCCGTGGTAACCCGGCCCCAAGCCGAAATTCAGTTGCGGCCGCCTCGCCAGTGGCAGCCGCAACTAAGACTCCGGCAAACGAGTGTTGCCGGAGTCTGCGCCGGCGCTTTAAGGAGGCGCGGCGGCCGGCCGCTTTCCCGCCGGCCGCCTGCCCGCAGCTCCCTCCCCGGACTTCTCCCCCCCGCCCCCCCCCAGAACAGGTGCAAGCCCGGCACTTGTCCGAGGTGCCGGGCTCATTTTTGATGAGATTTGCGCGGGCCGCAGCCGGGTGCAGGCAGCTCCTCCTTAACGGAAGGAGGAGGCCTGCACTTCCCGACCCTGCCGCACCGCCGGAATAGCGCTGCAATGCGGCGCGTTGCGCCAGTTTTCAGGCGCTAAAACCCTTCAGTAGCGCCGGCAGCCGTTTGGGCGCGGCGCTACTGAATTTTTGGCGCGCGCAAAGGGCTTTAGCGCCGGCGCTAACTTCCGGCGCTAAAGCCCTGGCGCAGCGCAAACTCAATTTCTAGGCCTTTGTCGTCCTCATTCATGTCTGAATAATGGAAAGGATAGACAAAATTATTTTAATAAAATAATTCAGACATCTGTTGATGGACAGAGAGTGAGAACAGCCACAAATAATGATCTTAGTTTCCTAGAGACTTTTCCACTGATATATTCTGTAACACTTCAGATGTGAAAGTCAAATTTTAGATATTTGGGATGGACACCCATTTGGTTCCTTCCAGTGATATTTAAAAAGAGATCATAGAATGTCTGGGTACAGTTGCTTGGTCCTACTGAGCGATACCTGGGGAACTGTAGAAGTTCTTGGAACTATTTCCAGGTTCATGCTGTAAACATCTGCCAAGTCACAGATGGTGGGAAGAGCCCTGGTCCACCAGATAATTCTGAGTACCTGCAAACATCTGAAGATGCAATAACAATGGGCACAAGTTTGCGTTTGTGGAGCAGTTCTGCTTGGATTGATTAAGCAACACATTGAGAAAGTTAATAGACCAATGCAAGTGTTTGAATCGAGATCTGACATTTGGATCCACTTGGATAGAGAAAGACAAACTGACTAATGGGATGAAGCCTCGATTAGAGTATGATCAAGACCTTCCAAAGGAAGAGACAAATGTCTGAAATTTTTGGGTGGGTGGAATTCAGAATTGGGTAGAAAATGATCTGTGAGGGTTGTTCCATCTCTTAGAACACTGAAAGTTAGAATGGAAGGAGATGTTTTTGTATGCATTGCCTTGATAGAGATTCAGACATTGTGACTACTGTGATCTTGCTCAGACTGAAATCCTTTTCTGTTGCACGTGGATTCTCTTCACTATCAAATTACTATTTAGTGTTAAACAGTCTCTCTGCAACTATCAGTTATCATGTGTCCCATCTTAAACTTAGGAATAAGAGCGACAAATAAAATTTACGTTGTTCATGCATCTTCTGTATCAAATCATTTTTTAAAGGTTATGCATTTTGCAGATACATTGTGAAAATAGTCAGATATCGAGAGGGTAGGAGCACTGAATTGCACCAAAGCACACTTGCAATAATGAGGAGGAAACCTATATTGAAAAGATCAAATCCTTTTTTTTGTTTTTATTTTAAAACTCCCAACGGTACTATTGTTAGGTCCCTGATCTCTGCAATTCTAGATGATTAGATATAGTGACAGCGAACCTCTTGCACCTGATCCTGTATAACCAGTTATTTTGCAAAGAGGGTCAGCCTGCAGGGAGCTTAAGAATGTTCAGTGCCCTTATAACAACTCAGCCAAAACAGGGAGGTTGATATTGTGTGAAATGCCTTCCATTTATTTTTAATTTTTCAATTTATCCAAAACTTTGCTGTTGCAGGCTATTGGTAGGAGGGTCTTTACGTAGCAATATTCCAGTGTATTAATGATTGCACAACCAACAAAGTTTCTATGCCACAGTGCACCTGGTAAAGTTGAAGTGTGTTCATCTGAATTGTCAAATAACTCTTAGGGGGAAAAATTGGGTGAGTAGCGCCACCTGTTAGCGCCTAAAGAGGCAGTCAGTGGCTGTAGCGCCACTGGCTACGCCTCCCGCGATATTCAGCAGGGGCGCTAATGGTGGCATTAGCCATTTGCGCTGCGCCGCCACCGATGACGTCATCGGTGTGCGCAGCGCCCCATTAGCGCCCCGTTCGCGATATTTGGTAGCGAACGGCGCAGTTGCGCCGTTCGCTACCCGCGCCCGGTTCACGGGGCCTTACTGTGCCGGCAGCGGCGCAAGTTAAGGTGGAGGTGCGGGGCGGCACCTCCGTCCCCGGCCTCCTGACCCCCCCCCCGCGGCATTGCCGGCTGTTTCCCGAGAGCCCGGCACTTCTCCTTGGTGCCGGGCTCGTTTGCCGGCACTCGCGAGCGGGGATCGCGCTGTTGCTGGCCCCTCCCCCTTAACAATGGGAGGAAGGCCTGCAGTACCGCAGCGTGCCGTGCCGCAGCATGAGGCGCTGCGGCACGTTCCGCTGCGATATTCAGTTTCAGCGCCCTAAGAGGGACGCGGAGTGCCTCGAGCCTCGCCCCGTCTCCCTCTAGGGGCAATGGAACTGAATATCTGACGATCGCTAAAGCCTCGAACGCTGCGCTAAATCCTGCGCTCAGGCGACTTTTGCGCCACTTTGGCGCCCCAACCCAATTTCTAGGCCTTAATGTTCAAGTTATAGGTCTCCCAGTTCCTGACTTGTTCTTTTGTGCCATGCTATAAAACTACTAGGCATGGTACAGCCTGCTAGGAGACAGTTTGCGTATGATTCCCCTTTTCACTGTCAGATTTTGCTGTAGTGAAAAGATCATAAATAGGCGTAGAGACTTAAGGGCAGAGCTCCAAATTTATATCTGTGAAGTGACTCTGCACAGACAATCTGCTCCTAGCCCCGCCTCTCTCAGCACCCTTCCAGACCAACAGTCTTAAAGCCTAAAACACAGAAACAAATTAACTGGGGTACCAGTGCTTAGATAGCTTCATGTAGAACATATGGGAATCCTATGGAATTTAAATGAAACTCCTTAACGCCATAATATTTCTCAAAGCATAATTGTTGTCTGCAGAACACTAAAAAATATGTCAGTTCCACAGGAGAGCTGGAGTTTGTAACATTTTAATCCGTCCATAGACTGAAGCTTTCGAACTAGAATTATTTTGGCCACCTTAAAATTGCAATAATCATAAAAAATTCTGAGAATTTGAAGGATGTAGAATATTTTCACCCATATAAATGAGATTATTGCACTTTTACTTCCTAACAGTGTAGGTTCAGAGTCTTGTATTTACTGCTAGCAGATAACTTTATTTAATTCTTTTGATTTCATGGGACGAGTCCTGTGGTTGTCAGTTAAAATGTTCTACTTTTCGATTTTTGGAATGCAGTTGTTTCTGATGGGGACTGGACAGTGCATTGGTTAGAAAACTGTAATTTTACCGCTAGGAACTGGGTTCAAATCCAGCGTAGCCTAACTTGATGAAATTCTGATTAATCTGCTGCTTGTGGCAGTTGTAAGTGACCTGGGTGTGGGTCATTTTTATCCCAATTCCTAGTGGGTGTAAGTCCATAGCAAGGACTGCCCATAATTTTTATCAATTGGTTGCAGATGCTGTCCTTTGGATAAACTGCCCAACTTGGGTGCTGCATGCTTGTTCTGTTGGTTCAGGTGGACGTTTGTGATTCCATGGCACTATTTGAAGAAGACTTGGAAGTCCTCCTGATGCCCTGGCTAACATTCCTCCTAAACAAACTAATTGGCCGTTTATTGTTTTGTGGGGTCTTGCTCTGTCAGTGGATTTGAGCATTTGAGAGAGGATATTGGGCAATAAATAATTGCAGCAATAATGAGGCAAAGCCGTGGAAGGATTTATAGATAACAACATATATCTGGGAATATGGCAGGGGGGTGGGGGCGATGGGTAGCCAGGAGGATGGGAGGCCAGCAAGGAAATAGTTATTTGGGACATGACAAAGGCTCGTATAAAGATTTCAGTGGCTGTGGTGCAGAGGTAGGAAAGGTCGATCAGATTACGGATGGTCTGGTTCAGCTTGAGCGGGGGAAAATCATTGGGATGGGAGCGGAGATTGTGGCAGGGGTTAAGGGTGATGGCTGTCATCTTCTCGATATTCAGCTGGATAAAGCTGTGACTCAGCCAAAACCTGACATTGGACAGGTAGTCTAACTGAACAGATGCAGTCTAGGGATAAAGGGAAATGGTGGATAAGGGTGTCATCAGCGTACGGGTGAAAGATGACCCAATGCCTGCGGATGATGTTGCAGAAGGGCAGAATGTGTCAGAGGAACAGAGGGCCAAGGATAGATCCCAGAGGTGATGGTGTGAGGGAGGGAAGAGAAACTGGAGATATACTGACTGCAATTTAGAGAAATAGGAATAGAATCATACAAGGGCAGTTCCACAGAGCTAGATGACTAAGGAGAGGCATTGGAGGAGGATCTCTTCCCCCTTCACCCTTCAGTTGATGGCTATATCTTCAATTGCCTAGGCCCTACACCCTGAGATTCCCTTCCTCTCACTTCTCCACCTTGTTTTAAAACTCCTTTAAACCCATGTCTTTGGCCAAGCTTTTGTCACCCCTCCCAATATCTCCTCCTTTGGCTCAGGATCCATTCTTTTTAATGTCTCTGTGAAGCACTTCGAGATGTTTTTCTTCGTTAAAAGTGCAATATAAACGCAAGTTATTGTTGAGGGGGGATGATGCACTATGGTCGTATTCACAGAGGATATCCCTTCTGATTTTGGCTAGGGCCATTTCAGTTTGTGAGAAGGACAGAAGCTGGACTGGAGAGGTTCAAAACAGGAGCTTTAGGAGAGATGAAATGGAGCTGGGAGGCCACAGCACTTTCAAGGGCCTTGGCGAGGAAGGAAGGTTGGAGTTGGAATGGTAGTTGGAAAGAACAGATGGGTCACTGGTGTTAAGTAGTGGCTTGGTGCCTGAGGAAAAAGAAGCATAAACAATATCGGCTCGCATTGGGGTGAGGAAGGGGAGTTGAGTGTGGAGGAAATTAAGGGAGCAGGAGATGGGTGTCATGGATGATATTAGCTTGGGTAAGAATAGATGATAAACTACAAGGAGATGACTGTCCTGGTGGGAGATAGGGTGGGTGGAGATGGGCAGTTGGAAGGGAAGGAAGTAGCAGAGGTAACTACACAGATGGTCTCGCTTTTGGAGAAAAAAGAAGTCCATGAGCTCCATGCATTTGGTGTTTGAGTTGATGGAGGAGGCTTAAGTAACCATTGTTCTTGCCCTCCAGGCTGATCCTGGTGTATTAGGTCATTTTGGCTGAGGAGGGCAAAGTATAATAGTGGTCAAAAGCTGGATCCCATGATTGATGGCTTGGCCAGATGTGCACTAGTTTTGTTGGAGCTTACACTCCTGTGACTTGAGGGGACAAAGATGGGGGTATACCATCCTGATGAACGGCTATAACCAAAATATTAACCTGACTCTTTGAACAGGTGCTGACTGACCTGTTCATGTCCAGCATTTTCTTTTCTTTTATGTTTGATTTCCAGCATTTGCAGTTTTTTACTTTGTGTAGAGGGATGGTCTATGTTTATGCAAAAAGGTGATTGAAAACAGGACCTCACCCTCGCTACCCCTTGTCTGCATACCTATTAGCACTCTTTGGGAACCAGGCACATGCTCTGAATAAATACAGCACAGTACATTTACATCTCATCTCTCTGTCTAATTATGACTGATAATTGAGTAGTTTTCATTTGGGTGTGCTCCTTAATAATAGATTTACATTACAAAACAGAAAAAAAAAATGTTTTAACTAAAGATTATGACCAGAATGAGAACCTGTTTATCTAGAAGAGTATACAGTTTGTAATCGTTATGCTATTTTTATCTCCCTGTATTGGTCATGTTTGACTTGATTTTACCACATTCACTCCATGTGGGAAAAATCCTAAAATATGATGTCCCAAGCCTCCACCTCATCTCTAAATGCTCAAAACTGTACAAATGCGCCCCTCCTTCAAGCAAACGACATCATCATTTGAATGTACAGTTCTAACATATTACACCATTATACCGGACCAGTGATTCCCTCACCATTCTGGGAGGGGTTGCATTGAGAGTTCTGATGGTCCAAGCTACAATGGATAAGTCTGTCAAAGTAAAATCGGAAGGGCCCCTCCCTAATTACAGCAAACCTGAGCAATCTGTTGCCCATTTCTACAAAAGGGTACATCGCTGATGGCTAACCACGAGTTAATAATAAAGAAAATCCATTGAGGGAAAAGCATAATCATCTATTACCTTGCAATCTCAGCAATATTGTCAAAAAGGGTCTTAATATGTTGATCAGTGGTGTCACCTGAAATGTTCACTACAGCCTGGGCGACTGCACAGTGCATATTTATATTTGCAGTGTTGTCATGCGCTGATTCTAAATAAGACCCTGCTCCACTTATGATCGTAAAATGAAAGATTATGTCTCGTTACTGTTGGCTTTTGTTTCTTTTGAGCATGCTTCTAGTATGAGAAAATGTCCCTGTTCTAACTTGTCTTTTTTGGACACCAGTGCAAGTTGAAGTGTGTTCACCTGAATTGTCACATAACCTTTTACTGTTCAAGTTATAGCTCTCCTGCTGACACTAGTGCAATTGCATTTAACTATTTTTCTTCAGAATCTTTCTTTGCAACAAATTTCCATAAATTTTCAAATTGTAAACATCTGCCCTTTAAAAAAAATTAAAAAGTAAAAAAAAAAATTCTTCCACAAATTGATGTGATGCAAAGAAACTGGAATTGTGTGCTGCTGGTATGATAGGGTCATATAACCATGTTTTGATTTGGTGTGATATATAGACAAATAGAAAACAGATAGAAAACAGAGAGTTGGAATAAACGGCTCATTTTCTGAATGGCAGGCAGTAACAAGTGGGGTACCACAGGGATCTGTCCTGGGCCCCCAGCTGTTCACAATTTACATTAATGACCTGGATCAGGGAGTCGGATGCAGCATTTCCAAATTTGCAGACGACACTAAACTAGGAGGGGGGGTGGGCTCAGAGGAAGAGACCAGGAAGCTCCAGAGCGATTTGGACAGACTGGGCGATTGGGCGGATAAATGGCAGATGCACTATAATGTGGACAAGTGCGAAGTTATCCACCTTGGGTGCAGGAACGGGAGGGCAAATTATTATTTAAATGGCAATAGATTGGGAGAGGGGGAAGTACAGAGAGACCTGGGTGTTCTTGTACACCAGTCACTGAAGGCGAGCATGCAGGTGCAACAGGCGGTCAAGAAGGCAAACGGTATGCTGGCCTTCATAGCAAAAGGGTTAGAATACAGGAACAGGGATACCTTGCTGCAGCTGTACAGGGCACTGGTGAGACCACACCTCGAGTACTGTGTACAGTTTTGGTCGCCTCATCTGAGGAAGGATGTTCTTGCCATGGAGGGGGTGCAGCGGCGATTCACCAGGCTGATACCAGGAATGGCGGGAATGACCTATGAGGAGAGACTATGTAGTTTAGGGATGTACACACTGGAGTTTAGAAGATTGAGAGGGGACCTCATAGAAGTGTATAAAATTCTGACAGGTCTAGACAGACTGGATGCAGAAGGAATGTTTCCCTTGGCGGGTGAGAACAGAACTAGAGGACATAATTTAAGGATAAGGGCTAAACCATTTAGGACAGAGATGAGGGGGAATTTCTTCACTCAGAGAGTGGTGAACCTGTGGAACTCATTGCCACAGAGGGCAGTGTACGCCAGCTCATTAAATATATTTAAGAGGGAATTAGATATATTTCTACGGGCAAAAGGGGTTAAGGGTTACGGAGAGAAGGCGGGGACGGGATACTGAATTAAAGGATCAGCCATGATCTCATCGAATGGCGGAGCAGGCACGAAGGGCCGAATGGCCTACTCCTGCTCCTATCTTCTATGTATCTATGTAAATACACTGTGCAATACGATAGTCGGTTAGTTGATTGTGGTACTTAGAAGTCGAGCATTGATTAAATAACATATTTCAGAGAAATTGATATATTAAGTACTTTTATCAAACCACTCTGAAGGAAATTGGGGGCATAGTCTACTTTCATGTTGGATCCTGGTTTGAATCATTTCAGAAAGAATAGACCCATGCTGCCTTTGGTAAGGGAGGAGAAATCTGCATGGTGCTTTATGTTGGAACTCTGCTGTTTGACCTCGAGAAGCAGAGTTTGAATCCAGCATGGACAAGAGGGGATGAACATCTATCATATACTCAGTTAACTATTGTTTCTGAGGTTCTAAGTGGATTATTTTTGGGGCAGTCCACAGCACCAAACTATCTGTCAGGCAAGATTTATGATTCATTGGAAATCTCCCTGTAATAATGGCTAGTGTGGACTGTAAAAATGCTGTGCTGCGGTAGAACGACTCAAGATTGCAGTTAGCATTAATTAGTGGGGCAGTACAAGGGGACACTCTACATTGTGATAGCAAAATACTGCAGATGTTGGAAATCCGAAATAACAACAGAAAATGCTGGAAAAACTCAGCAGGTCAGGCAACATCCGTGGAGAGAAATTTGAGTTGACGTTTCGGGTTGGACCCTTCTTCAAAACTGGAAAGAAAAGAAACTAGATCGGAGGCAGGGCTGCGATCGGACAAAAGAATAAAAGAAACAAAAGAAGTAAAAGAGATTAGAAGCTAGACGAGATGGTGATAGGCTGGGATTAGGTGTAAAGTGTACTAGCAGGGCAAAAGATAGCTGCCAGGTGTGAGAGATAAACAAAAGGAAATGGGGGGGGGGGGAAAAGGAGTGGAACAATTACAAGAGAAAATGAAATGGGGGCCGAGCTTATGATCTGAAATTGTTGAACTCGATATTGAGTCCGGAAGGCTGCAGACTGCCTAATCGGAAGATGAGGTGCTGTTCCTCGAGTTTACGTTGAGCTTCCGTGGAACAATACAAGAGGCCAAGGACGGTGAGGTCCGAGTGGGAATGGAGCGGTGAATTAAAATGACAGGCGACCGGAAGCTCGGGGTCACCCTTACGGACTGAACGGAGGTGTTCCGCAAAGCGGTCACCCAATCTGCGTTTGGTCTCCCCAATGTAGAGGAGACCGCATCGTGAGCAGCGAATACAGTATACTAGATTGCGAGAAGTACAAGTAAATCGCTGTTTCACCTGGAAGGGGTGTTTGGGGCCCTGGACAGTGGGAAGGGGGGAGGTATAGGGGCAGGTGTTACATCTCCTCCGCTTGCACGGGAAGGTGCCAGGCGAAGAGGAAGGGCTGTTTGGGGTGATAGAGGAGTGGACTAGTGCCTGACTCATACTGTGCCTGATTTGGGAGCACTTAGACAGTGAAAGGTTTATTCCTCAGGACTGCCATCGATCATCTGTTGAATAGATGAATAAATCTAAAAACACTGAGAAGGATTTGATCGGGTGACTGTCTCTGACCTTAAGATGTTTGTGATTATTTTAAGATAATGTAGACAATGAGTTCTTGACCATTCCTCACTAGAAACCCATTGCACTGTCATCAGTCAGTGCTGTGCAAATTGGTCTTGCAACTTTCCTTTGTTGCCTCCTTTGGTAATTGTCCATGATTGGGAGGCCGGCACTTCCATCATGAGGGAGGGATAATCAGATAGGGATTCATCACTGCACCACTTTTGTTTACATCTGGTTGCATTGGTGGTGGTTTGGGAACAGACAGCTCAGCAAGTGCTCTTGGCTCAGGAGATGCATGTCAGGGGAACCAGTAAGGACATAAAATGGGGGAATAAAAAGGCTCATGGGTGTAAGAAATTCTATATTTTTTTAAATATAAATTGATAGGTTGGGCCAATTTTACAATTTTAAAATGGTTTCTGTTACTGATTATTGAAAAGGGTTTATTCTGATGTTTGTATGTGGGGGGGTAGGTGAATATTTATGTTGTCTGATTTAAGACTCCATGGAAACGATGACTCTCTTGATGGTGACCTTAATTACACAGGGAGAATACACCAGCATCAGCCTGAAATCTGAATCCAATGAAGCAAGCCTTGTTTGTCTGACTAGGGTAGGGAATTTCCTTGGCGCTGCTCCAGCTCCACTGCTGTAACTTCGCCCGTAGTGCAGCAGAAGCCCGGTGCACACTTGCAAATTGACGCCGGCGGAGTGGGAACAGCTGTGTAAATGATCCTGGCCGAGATGTTTGTTTTTAAGTTGTGGATTCCTTTTGTCTCTCGTCTGTCACTGCAGAAAGCATTTAGAAGTTTTTGGTTGTGAAGGATGCGTTTTATTGTGCCAGTTTGGAGATCAAAGAGAGAGGCAAATAACGAGGCTAGTCCTCCACGTTCTTGGATTTTCCTGTTTTGCTTTGTTGCTACATGGATTGGTTGGGCGGGGGTTAACAGGAAGTTCATTTCGTGTGTGAAACTTTTCATCGTAGATTAGTGCTCAAAAGTTACTGAAGAAAGCGTCTAAAACCCTGGAGTGTTTTGAAATAGATGGTGTAAAGTTAAGCACAACCTTGTGTTTATCTGCTGATTCAGTATTGCTTCCGTATAATTTTACTTGAGACATCCAAATTAATTGTTCTTAGCCTGAGCTATATGGCCTGGCAATATGGTGCTTTCCACCAGTACGGAGAGATCTGGAAACCAAGGCAGGTTATCTTAAATAAAAACAGAAAATGCTGGAGACACTCAGCAGGTCTGGCAGCATCTGTGAAGAGAGAAACAGAGTTAACGTTTCAGGGCGATGACCTTTAGTCAGAACTGGAAAAAAGCAGGAAATGGAACAGATTTTAAAGCAAGTTTAGGGGCTGGGAAATGGGGGAGGGGAATGAAAGAACAAAAGGGAAGGTCTGTGATAGGATAAAAGGCAGGAGAATTAAAGAGACATTAAGAGATATTCAAGGCAAAAGGAGAAGTTAATGGGACAGGTTAAGAAACAAAGGATGGCTCTAGATGAAGTGTGAATTGCGCTGGCAGAATGAAAGACAGCTGCCATGTGGGAGAGAAGAACAAAAGGCACAAACAAAAAGTGTGGATAATAAAAATATATATATATGATAGGGGCCGAGGTTATGATCTGAAATTGTTGAACTCTATGTTGAGTCCAGAGGGCTGTAAAGTGCCTAATTGAAACATGAGGTGCTGTTCCTCGAGCTTACGCTGGAACAATGCAAGAGGCCGAGGACGGTGAGGTCTGAGTGGGAGTGGTGCGAAGAATTAAAGTGACAAGTGACCGGAAGCTCGGGATCCCCCTTACAGTCTGAACGGAGGTGTTCTGCAAAGTGGTCACCCAATCTGCGTTTGGTCTCCCCAATGTAGAGGAGACCGCATCGTGAGCAGCGAATACAGTATACTAGATTGCAAGAAGTACAAGTAAATCGCTGTTTCACCTGGAAGGGGTGTTTGGGGCCCTGGACAGTGGGAAGGGGGGGAGGTATAAGGGTATGTGTTGCACCTCCTGTGCTTGCACGGAAAGCTGCCGGGCAAAGGGGAAGGGGTGCTGGGGGTGATAGAGGAGTGGACTAGGGTGTCGCGGAGGGAGTGGTCCCTACGGAATGCTGAAAGGGGAGGTGAGGGGAAGATGCGTTTGGTGGTGGGATCACGCTGGAGGTAGCGGAAATGGCGGAGGATGATCCATTGAATGTGGAGGTTGGTGGGGTGAAAGGTGAGGACAAGGGGAACTCTGTTGTGGTTCCGGGTGGAGGAGCAGGGGTGAGGGCAGAAGTGCGGGAGATAGAACGGACACGGTCGAGGGCCGTGTCAACCACTGTAGAGAGGAATCCTCGGTTGAGGAAAAAGGAAGACATGTCGGAAGCACTGATATGGAAGGTGGCATCGTCGGAGCAGATGCGGTGGAGACAGAGAAACTGGGAGAATGGAATAGAATTCTTACAGGAGGCGGGGTGGGAGGCAGTGTAGGCCAGGTAGAAGGGTCAAACCCGAAACGTCAACTCAAATTTCTCTCCACGGATGTTGCCTGACTTGCTGAGTTTTTCCAGCATTTTCTGTTGTTATTTAGGCCAGGTAGCTGTAGTCCAGGTTATCTTACTTCAGGTATATACCCTATACATGAGGTTATGTTTCAGTTCATGGGAAATGGGAACATCCTATGGAAGCTGACTTGTGTGGAGAGGATGAATAAAGAGAATTGGGAAGTGTTCCAAATTGTAACAGGGTGTAAACCTTTTTAAAAAAAAAAAAATTGCTTGAGAGCTTGTGAGGAAATGCAGGTGGCCAAATATATCCAACTGCTCTGTGGCGCAGCTGATTAACACCGCTTCACCAGGCTGCTTTTCATGCACTAGCATTGTTCTTCCTCATTTCTCTGGACACCAGTGAGGAAAGCACACCAGTGAATCAGACCTACCTGTTCACTCCTGTTGTATAGAATTTCAAAAGGTCACCCCCTCGCCATTTGCTCCCACTCCTTAGAGTTCCCTTTTTAAAAAAAATTCATTCTCAAGATGTGCCCATCACTGGCAAGGCCGGCATTTATTGTCCTTCACTGAGCGGCTTGCTCTGCCACTTTAGAGGGCAGTTAAGTCAACCACTAGAGTCACATCTGGACCAGACCGGGTATGGTAACAGATTTCCTTGCCTAAGGACATTAGTGAACCAGTTGGGTTTTTACGGCAATCCAACAGCTTCGTTGTCACCTTTACTAGTACCGGCTTTTTATTTCTAGATTTAAAAAAAAATTGAACTGCGTTGGTGTGATTTAAACTCGCATTCTCAGGATTACTAGTTCAGTAATATAACCACCGCGCAACTGTATCCATTATTCAGGTGATTTATTGAGCTGTGGGATGAAGATCGGGTAGGCTTTTTAAAAATATAATCATTATCCAAATGCAGACCGACCATAAATGTAACATTTCTTGGCGGTTCTAATTACACAGTTACCAGAATTGAACTACAAACACTTCTAGTAATTCCCCTGCCTAGTAGCAGAACTGAGGTGTCAAACGGCACCACCAGCTGCAACTGCACCTTTCACCTGGAGTTTTATGTGAAAAAATCTGATGTTTTAGTGCAGTTATGCTGCATCATCTTTCGCTGGAGGGAGGGAACAAAAGTGGTTAGCCTTGCAGCGAGCCTTAGACTGCACTTCTTACTAGTTTAACATGATGAAAAATAACTTCAGCAAAGCTCTGTTCCTTCACAGAAGTCCAACTAAAAAGAAAGAAAGACTTGCATTTATATAGCGCCTTTCACAACCATCAGACGTCTCAAAGCACTTTACAGCCAA
Organism: Somniosus microcephalus; assembly: GCF_052327205.1. Lineage (NCBI taxonomy): Eukaryota > Metazoa > Chordata > Chondrichthyes > Squaliformes > Somniosidae > Somniosus > Somniosus microcephalus. The sequence goes on along the minus strand of NC_140992.1, from coordinate 195,619,793 downwards.
TTAAGTACTTTTGAAGTGGAGTCACTGTTGTAATGTAGGAAACGCGGCAGCCAATTTGCACACAGCAAGGTCCCACAAACAGCAGTGTGATAATGACTAAATAATCTGTTTTTGTTATGTTGGTTGAGGGATAAATATTAGCCAGGACACTGGGGATAATTACCCTGCTCTTCTTTCAAATAGTGCCATGGGATCTTTTACATTCACCTGAGAGAGCAGACAGCACCTCGGTTTTAACATCTCATCTGAAAGACAGCACCTCTGACAGTGCAGCACTCCCCCAGCACTGCAGTGGAGTGTCAGCCTAGCTTTATGTGCTCAAGTCCCATGGAGTGGGACTTGAACCCACAACCTTCTGACTTAGAGGCAAGTGTGCTACCCACTGAGCCACAGCTAACACTTAAAGGAATAGGAAACATACAGCACAAGTATGACAGTTCATAGGAATAGGAGTAGGCCATTCAGCCCCTCGAGCCTGTTCCGCTATTCAATTAGATCATGGTTGATCCGTATCTTAACACCATTTACCCACCTTGGTTTAATATCCTTGCCTAACACAAATCTATCAATCTCTGTTTTGAAATTTTCAATTGAACTAGCCTCGACTGCTCTTTGAGGAAGAGAGTTCTAGATTTCCACTCCCCTTTGTGTGAAGAATTGCTTCTTGACAGCAACCCTGAACGGCCTAGCTCTAAGTTTATCTTCAGGGCTGCTGTTATACTGGGTACTTAATGGGAATGTCCCCTGAGTAAAGTTCAGCACTTATATATGCAAAACACTCCCTTATACCATTTATTGCGTTTGTTAAGAGCACAGAACTAAAATAAGCTGTTATTAAATGTTATTCCACTATGAATATATATTTTGTGTGTCCCACTGATTTTTATTTTGTAATCAACTTAACTGATAATTGGAGTGATTGAATAGTGAGATCCATTGAATCATCCAAAATGGGCCCAGTGCCCTGTGCGCTCACTCGTCAAATTTAGATTGTGGGCTTTTCCTCTTTCTCTTCAGCATGTGTCTTCCTATTGAACGCACAGATTAGTTTCCCTGCCAAGTGAGGTTATTCCAGGCACATGCTGATAGAGACCATACTGACCATGTGCCAAGAGAAGCCATGCAAGTTCTGTGATAAGAGGCCAAACTAACATACTCTAAGGGAGTTCATGTCATATCACCTGTTGATGAGGGACATACTGATCTCATGCCAATAGAAGCCATGCCAGTTCTGTGCCAAGAGACCAAGTTGATTTATGTGGCGAGGCAACCCATGTTATGTGTTCATGTGGCATACCAGCCACTTGTCAAGAAGGACCATAGTGCCACATGCCATTAGGGGCTTTGCCAACCATTTGCCATGCTGACTGCTCTCAGAGTGAGGTTGCATTGCCTTGCCCACTCTGTCAGGAGAGACCATCTGCTCTATTGCAGGAACCGATGCATGTGCTTACGTTATATAAAGTCTGCAAGTTACCTTAGAAATAACAGCCATGCACAAATCCAACAGTGCAGAGGTGTGCTCTGAGCCATAAGTAGTAAAATGCTGCTGCTCATTTACTCTATGAAGTTTGACTTGCTGAGGTGAGATTGTCATGTACGGTATGTGGCAGTGATGCAGTGAATGAACCAAAGACCACAATACAGAAGATTACCACTTCTATGCACTGCTCTCCGAATGTCTCATGCAGGGGCACAGTGCTGTATTATGGATAGCTATACAGCGAGATTGGAGTGTCTCCTGAGAAGTGCGCAGTAATGTATTGTACCCAGACTAGCTTCGTGGCACGTCAATTAATTATTCGATTTTTTGCTTTGGCTAAAACCTGTATTTCATCATAGGATGTTGATTCTCCTCCAGGGTTTCCACATACTGCATTCCCAATCTTCCGGAGGCATCAAACCCTGTTTGTCACACAGCTCGTCCAATTGCTCAGCTGGTAAAAGCGGCATGTAACTGAGCCGTCCTGATCAGGACGTCCCAGGTTTAGAGCCTTTGCTGGGTTTTCTGATCTCAGTCGGGATGGCAGTAGGAAAATTACACCGGATTTTGGTGCCCCTAGGATAAAGAGGAGGATAAAGAAATATCCAGTGGTCCCTGTTGGGAAGTGCGTATGGGTGGATATTGGGTGTAGATAGGATCCGGCTCGTCTGTGATCCCAGCGGGCCCCCCCACGGTTAAATAGCTTGCCATCTAGTTCTTGAGGGCAGATTTTTTTGCTGTGCTATATGAAGCAAAATTGTAAACCCATTTCTAACATGTGCATTAATGATTTTGCTGCACTTGGGATTAGAGGAAATCTTCCCGCCACATCAAGGATGGTTACTTGGGTCAGATACTGGCAAATGATCAGTATCCAAGCAACTGCACTCTAGCAAGAGTCAGTACCTTCAGGAGGGAAAATTGCAGAGGATTTTTGTTTTCAAAAGAAACCTATAACATTGATAGTCATGTGAGGGAATACTATGTATTGAAAAAGCAAAAGGATGATGATCACTATTTCGAGGGCTACAAATCAAACGGAAAACAAAAATAAAATGATAAAAGTAACATTTCTGATTGCAACAAGAAAAAAAATCGAACCTTGCTCTGGAGAACCAGAGCGGAAATCGAGGAGAATTCTTTTACACAGAGTTGTTGCACTGCCTGAAAGGGTGGTGGAAGCAGATTCAGTAATAACTTTCAAAAGGGAATTGGATATATACTTGAAAAGGAAGCATCTGAAGGGCCCTGGAGAAAGAGCAGGGGAGTGGGACTAATTGGATAGCTCTACCAGAGAGCCGACATGGGCACGATGGGCCGAATGACGACCTCCAGTGCTGTAAGATTCTATGAGTTTGCTGATTTATCTAATTTGCAATGGGAGAACGCCCATTCGCAGAACTCTGACTTTTCATCACTCTGTATACTGAAACATGAGTGGAGTCCTTGCATTGAATAGATCAATAAATCTTTTCCGAATTGTACCCTACTTGCCATTTGTGGACCTGATTGAGTGTCTGTGTCCTGTTGTTTGGCCCAGTCTATTCTACTGACACAAGATGATCATTTCACATAACCTTTTACTCCAGCTCGAGCATTTAGCACAGGAAATATATGAATTTCCTTGCGTGCTGTTGTGGTACCCCAGAATGTAACAGCCTTTTTCTCACCGGGAGTCACCACTGCTGATATCCAACTTATCTGTGGCACATAAAGCTTGAGCTGCAGGAAACCAAGCGGTACTTTCTTACTCCCCTTGTATCTCCACATCATGTGACATCAATGTGACAGATAACTACCCACATTATTTTGAGTCATAAGGGTGCATTTACATTGTAAGTTTACTGTCAGTGTGGAGCAGTTTCAGCTTTGCACCGATACTAAACTCAAGTAATACAAGTTGGGTGTGAAGACCCAAACTGATAGCGAAGCAGAGTTCGGCTTCCTCCTTAAGGGCATCTCGCTCTGTATAACTCCATTATCCAGTCAGATGTCCTGTTGGAACCAGAGTTGAGCTTTAAACAGCATATATCCCACCCATCAGTAAGACCACTTTCTTCTGCAAAATTAACCAATGATTTAAATTTAGAATCCTTGTTGTCCTCTATAAATCCTCCATAGCCTTGCCCCACCCTATCTCTAACTTCTACTTTATATAACTTTCAATCTTACATTTCCTTTAATACCAGCCTTCTCTGTATTCCCCTCTTCTATTTTGCCCACCATTGGCAGCTGAGCTTTCAGCCACCTTGGGCCTCCTCTCAGGAACTCCCTCTCTGCCTCTTCAAAGCCCATCTCCTTGACTCTTTCATTCGCCCGCTCCTAATCTCTCCCTTTCTGTCCTGGTATTAGTTTTCCTTGCACCTATTTATTATGAATATGTTAAAGGTGTTATATAAAAGCAAGTTATCTGAGTGAAACTAATTTGCATCAGTGCGACAGTTGCAGCGTGAGTGCACCCTTTATGGGAGTACATAGTGCACTGCATGTGCGTTAGAGTGGCATCTGTCTGAAGTCATTGAGTAGGATTTTGTAGTTAGAATGGAAGAGAAGGACTGTGACCTTTCCTCGGGTGCTTCATTTGTATAACCCCTGCAGCAAACAGACATCTATGACAGGACAGGATGATAGGGCTACTGCTAGTCCATCATCATAGAGACAAACCTCTGTCCAGCTGCAAGGAAAGGTGCAAGTCCGACCTTGTGACAAGTACAAAGCTATTATTACCTGTGCCTCTGATGAGTAGGTGCGTGACGTGCCTTCCGACGTGACTTGAGAAAGCAGCGGTTCACCAGGGAATGAGACCATCCTGCAGGTAACTCTTTCAGTTGTACTGTGTGGGTAGAATTTGATTAGGAGAAAGTTGATATTTTGCTGGAACAAATTCTAATACCACATTATGCAAATATCAGATTTTGAAATAATTTTGTGGTGTGTGATTTGGGATATAGATAAATAAAGTTATAATTGGTAGTAATTAACAGACTGAGTGGGAGGCCCTTTATGCTTGCTCTCTCTCTGAGATGAAAGAACAGTGCTGTAAACCCTCATTGAGATTTAGTGTCATATACCCTGGTTAAGGGGAATCTAGATAAGTACGTGAGGGAGAAAGGAATAGAAGGATATGCTGATCTGGTGGGAGGAGGCTCGTGTGCAGCATGAGCACCAGCATAGACCAGTCTGGCCGCGTGGCCTGTTTCTATGCTGTATAATACGTGTTGCCTTATGATTGTAACTCGACTGATTGAAAGTATAAGTTCTGCATTTAAGAGCGGGATGTGGTTTGTAACTATTAATATTAACACTAGTTCATGGGATCATAATCTACCAGTGGCCTCAGACCAGGAGATTTGAGAAAAGTAATCCAGGACGTGGCTGGAAACAGAATATATATTAAAACCATGGCACGTTCCAGCAGAGCAAAAGGTCATAATTTTAAAAGTTAACCCAACAGATGTTAGTGAAATCATTGCTAACAGGCGAGAGTTGAGCAGAATTCGCTGAGAATGGGGAACTGCAGTCAAGCCCTGCAGTTGTCACACTAAACTGTTTTATTGGAACTTGAGGCAGATCAATAACTTGCACTCCGCAGGGCAGAGTTTTCAGTGCTATCAGTTACCAGCGCAACCCATCCATAGGCCAACTGCAAGCACTAAATACCAGACTTCCACAAATTGACAATGAAATAAGAGCAGCTGCCGAAAAGAAATGTGATTAAACGACATTAGGCCAAATTCCATTTATATTTAGTAGCTGGACTTGTACATCTGTACAGAGGAAAAAGCAATGCAGATTTTTGCCATGGAGATTGCTGACTAAAAGTACCCGCTTAGCATGGGTGGGGATTTGTCCAGGGTTTTGGGAGGAAGAAATGTAGCTATTTGGGGATAACCAGGTTGGTTTGAGATTTAAAGGCTGGTGTTGCCATGGTAATGTGTTCTGCAAATCTTTTTATTGTGTTTGTATACAGAGCAGAGCACAGTGACGTGCTCAGCAGAGTATCCGCATTGTGCATCTGGCCCTACCAAATATAAAACTCTAGGGGGGAGAAATTCAGTTGTTAGCGCCAGCCATTATCGCCTTAAGAGGGCGAAAAGTGAGGCGCGAAGCGGCTAGCGCCCGGGCGCAGCGAGACCTGCACCTCTCGCGAAATTGAGCGGACATTTAGCGGCGGCGCAAAACCGCAACGCTCGCTCAGCTGCGCGCGCAGATCCTTACGTCATTTCATGGTGCAACGCCCTCGGTGCGCCCCGAACCGGAACTTCAGTGGCACCCCCTTCTTTCCGCCTGGCGCTCCCAGCGACTGGTTGACTGGAACGGTTCCCAGTCGCTGTGGGGTTGGGGGGGGCGCTATTTAAAGGTGGCTCTTCCTGGCTTCTTAGTGGTAGCCATTTTGGACCACTCCTGTGTGAGAGAGAGAGAGATTTGCAGAGAGACAAAGGGAGAGAGCTTTCTGCATTGAGTCAGCGCTCGCACAGGTACTTCTGGCTTCAGCCCAGAACTTTGCAGTTGGATTGATTTTTCAGTGCCATAGCCTTGAGTGGCCACATATTATGGGGGCTGCAATGGGTGGAAACGTTGGGTTTCTCCATTGCATTGAGAGGGCTCAGAGACGCCGAGAGAGAGTGCCAATCATGGCCAGACGGAGGAGGGCCAACAGGCGTTGGCACAGGAGACCTTACCCTCCCAGGGTATACCGCCAGCAGTTCCCCTACCTCAACATGTCTGAGGAGCAGTGTATTCGGAGGCTTCGATTCAGCAGGGAGGTGGTCACTTAGCTCTGCCACCTGCTTCAGACAGATCTGCAGCCTCAGCTGAGGAGCAGGACGTCTCTGTCGGTGGCAGTGAAGGTGACAGTGGCTCTCAACTTCTATGCCACCGGCTCCTTCCAATCCGCTACTGGGGATATTGCCAATGTCTCCCAGTTTGCGGTGCATTGCTGCATCCGCCAAGTCACGAATGCCCTCTTCAAAAGGAGACGTCGGTACATTTCCTTCCCCATGACCCTGGACAAGCAGCACGAGCGCGCAATGGGATTTGCAAGAATAGCGGCCTTCCACATGGTCCAGGGCGCCATTGACTGCATGCATGTGGCTTTGCGGGCGCCACAAGAGAATGCCGAGGATTACCGCAACCGGAAGGGGTTCCATTTGTTGAACATCCAGTTGGTGTGTGACCACAGACAGCTGATACTAGCTGTCAATGCCCGCTTTCCAGGCAGCAGCCACGACGCCTTCATCCTGCGCCAGACTTCTGTGGCAGACCTTTTCGAAGCCCCGGCTCACCCAGGAGGCTGGCTTCTCGGGGACAAGGGCTATCGTTTGTGCACCTGGCTGATGACCCCGCTCCGTGCGCCCAGCACCCCTGCTGAAGAACGATACAATGACAGCCATCAAGCGACCAGGAACATCATTGAGCACACAATCGGCATGCTAAAGCAACGGTTCCGCTGTCTGGGCCATTCCGGGGGAGCCCTTCAGTACTCGCCTGAACGAGTCTCCCATTTCGTTGTAGTATTCTGCATGCTGCATAACCTGGCTATCCTCAGGACTCAGCCACCGCCAGCAGACATTGGAGCACCAGCAGAGGAGGAGGAGGAGCACCAAGACGGGAGGGAGGCACAAAGTGCAAGGGCCATCCGTCAGCAGCTTATTGCAAGTCGGTTCTAGGCCCCCTCTGAGGGAATGGCTTGTGCAATTGAAAGAACATGAATGGAACCATTCTGCAAACCCTGAGCCGGTCAAGGCAACAAATATTTCCAAGAGCAAACGTGCACAATCTGAATAAAGACAATGATTTATTTAACAAACTGTGTGCCCTTCCCACATGACAAAGAAATACAGAGAAACCCCCAAAAAAACAGTCAGACACATAACTGGCTCTCACAACCTGGAGACAATGAACAAAAGAGTTAACCAAAAATGACCATTATCCTTGGCCTTCACTAAAAAAATTAACAGCATTTTGCCACACCTCCTACTTTTTGGCCTGCGAGGGTGATCTGCTTCGCTTGCGAGATTGGCCCCTTCCCACCCTGCAGCTCCTCCGCAATGGGACCCCAGTGGCTGCAGCAAGGCTGGGGGAAGGCTGCTGAGTGTCAGAAACTGAGTCGGCAGATGCCCTTGAGGGACGGCCTGGACCAGCTCTGGGCCTGGAGGGCCCGACTGCTGACTGCTCGAACTCTGCATGGGCGGCAGCAGTCTGTCCTACGGGTGGTGGCAGCTGCAGTGGAGGAGTGACAATGTTGGCAGCAGGAATGCTGCCATCCTGACAGAGTACAGGCACTCCCTGGTCGGACGACACACTGGCACTCCCACGGGGCAGCACTGCAGCATGCGGAGCAATCTGCTGAAGCACAGAGTGCTGGCCTTCTGCGGCACGGCGAGGGCCCCGGCGATTCGTGCCCAATGCAGTGAGGGTGGCAGCAGTGAGTGCTCGTGTGGCCTCAATCTGTGTCTGCATCAGACCAGCCACTGACTGCATGGCACCACTAAGCACTTGCGTGGAAGCTGCCTGTGCTGCACCGAAGTCCTGCAGACTCCTTGCCTGTGCTGCACCGAAGTCCTGCAGACTCCTTGCCTGTGCTGCCCCGAAGTCCTGGACACTCCTTGCCAGTGACTCAATGGATTCGGGCATCCTTGCCACTACAGCCATGAGCTCAGTGTGCTTCTGCTCCACCTGGGCGCCCATTTCAGCGAGGAGCCGCACCTCTCCTGCGCTCACTGTAGTAGGACTGGAGGCCAGACTCTCTCTCTAGGGAGAAGGCCGCCGAGCTTCCCTAACCCCCCCGCGTTGCTGTAGCCCGCTGGGCCCTGGAGCTTCACCCTCCACAGACCCTTCCCCCCTGCTCCCCTCCAGGGAAGACGTGTCCCCATTATGGCCATGGGCTGCCTCGGCTGAGGGTGGCACTGATGGTCCGGCTTCCTCTTCCTCCTCCTCGCCTTCAGAATCACTCACAGTGGCAGCTTGAGGGCCCGCCTCACCACCTGGCGATTCACCATCTGAAAGCAGGGAGGTACAAGAGTTGCTTTAGCGTGAGGACAGGGCGGCAGCGAGGGAGGCATGAGTGCTGCAATGCACTGTATTGGTTCGATAGTGGCAAACGATGCTGGTGCGAGGCACAAGTGGAAGGAGAGAGGTCAAAAAGGTGATGACCTTACCATTGCTGTCCAGAATGGGGTCGGCATCTCCAGTGGCGACGGGGCCAATCAGCCGGCCTGCCATAATGCGCTGGACTCGCTGCTCCAGATCGCTGAGGTCTTTAAGGTGAGGCCGGCCTCCCCCGGTCCGTTGCTGCTGCCTCCTATTGTGTGCCAGCTTACCCTGCAAGAGAAAGGACGGGCTCTGAGTACAGTCTGAAGCCCTGATCTTGGCTGCACTGCCTCCCATGGTCGAATAGCCTTTACAGTGTGAAGCCCTGATCTTGGCTGCACTGCCTCCCATGGTCGAATATGTGTAAAGTGGTGAATGTGCATGTGAGTTTCATGAAAGGCCCATAGGTGTTGGATGAGGGCTGGCCATTGGGGCTTTCAGGACCCTTTGCCCATAAAGTGAGGTCCACATGCAGGGATGAAGAGGATATTGAAAAGCGTACTCACCCTGACAACCCGAGTGAGGTCGTTGAACTTCTTCCTGCATTGCACAGGGGTCCTAGGTACCATGCTGCTGGAGGTCACTCTGTGAGCCACCTCCCTCCAAGCTTTGTGGTAGTCGGTGGGCAGCAGCCTCCTGCCACTGTCCGGAAACAGGATAGATCGCCTGCGCTCCACTGCGCCAACCAGAACCTTCAGGGCCCCCTCACTGAACCGCTGCGCTCGCTCCCTGGCCCCCTCCATGGTCCTAGGCGTTAGAATGTGGCAGCAGGTCTGTCCAGGCTGAGAATCAGGGCTCCAATGTGCAGGGCGTGGCTGCAATCCAAATCGACCCTCCCCCTTTAAGAGCTGACCGGCGCCAGCGTGTATGCCTGCAATTGCTATCTGGCCGCACCTGCGCTGCGCCCGCCCTCTGTGGTAGCGCCTCGCTTCTCCAGCTTAGCGCCTTAGGACAGTCGTGCAGCGCCTGCTTTAGCGCTCCAAGCACCTCTTGGGGCGAAGCAGGTCAATTTCGCTGAAGGTGGCGATAATTTGCGCCGGGCGCTAAATTTAGTGCCCGCTCGACTGTAACGCCCCAAACGTGGCGATACTGAATTTCTAGGCCTAGATGTTTACAGCACAGAAAGAGGCCATTCAGTCCATTGTGTATGTGCCAGCTCTTTGCTAATTCCACTGCCCTACCCTCTCCCCATAGACCCATATATTCCTCTGCATCAAATATTTATCCACTCCCCTTAAAAAGATGTCATGGTTTCGGTCTCCACTTCCCCCCCCCCCCCTTTGCAAATAATTCCATGCTCTAACTACAAATCTACATAAAGGCATTTTTCCTAACCCCTCTCTTCACTCAGAGATAATTTTAAATTGATTGTCACTAATTCCCCAACCAAAGGAAATAGACTTTCCTTATTCATCCTTCCAAAACCCTTGATGATTTAAAAAAAACACTCAATTAAATCTTCCCATGACCTTCTCCGTGTAACAGTCATGGCTCAATGGAGGCACGCTCGCCTTTTGAGTCAGAGGGTTATGGATTCAAGCCCCGCTCCAGAGACTTGAGCATGTAGTCCAGGCTGGCACTTCAGTGCAGTACTGAGGGAGCGTTGCATTGTCTGAGGGGCAGTACTGAGGGAGCGTTGCACTGTCTGAAGCGGGTTCAGAGGCGGGACAGTTGGCAAAATGGCAAAAATTGAGGGCGGGTTCGGAACCCGCCTCCAACCCGCCTCCGTGCAATTTTGCCAGAGGCGGGTTTGATGGGTGCGATTCGGTCCCGCCTCCATCAGTTGGGAGAGGTAGTTAAGACCCTTAAATAGTAGTTAAGGAGGCCTCTATAATCCTATTTTGACAGGCCTTTGTTATTTTACCAGACTTTCAGCGTGTTGCACGACCCTCCTAAACCACGCCAGCTAATCCTGGCGGGTTGACAAGTGGGTCGCCTCCTCACAGCTGCAGCTCCACCATTGAAACGGAGCTCTCATCAGGGAGCATTTGGAGGTGGCAGAACCTTTGTTCCAAAGGTATTTCAGCACTTTTAGCAGGCCTACCGAAGTCGGAGATGCTGTAGTTTCTATCTCTCAACTGTGGGACCTCCTTGGAAGACCCTCTCCCCGCTTGGACTGAGCACTTCTCCAATGGAGGTATCTGCCAGCAGCATGGGAACCATTTATTTTCTTTCACCATGGACCTCAGATTCGGATGAGGAGCAGCCATGGCAGCAGCAGAACCAGGCAGCTCAGCAGCAGCAGGAGCCCCAACCTCCTGCTCATCCATGTGATGCTGCACAGGGCAGAAGGCGCCAGCGCATGGAAGCACGTCGTGCAAGGAATGCACTCATCCTGGCCAGATTTGCATAGGTTGCCCTTTGTGGCACACTTGCTTGGCTCCTTCTTAACACATGCTAGACAATGGACATGATGCTCTGGCCCCCTTTCACTCTGACCACCAACCTGACCACGCAAGTGTCGCGGAGCCCGCAGTGTGGAGCTGCCTAAGCCAAAATAACAGATGCCATCACACCAACAGTTTGCCATCACCTAATTTTAATACATTCCCACAGGGATGGCATTTCATCAATAAACAGAAACAATCACCCAATCTGCACACAGATCTGGAGGTTATATCCCTTGCCAGTTGGACCCACACAGTCTTGGTTTCTTTGGGAGGCCTCTCCCTCCCAATGAGGGGAAGAGCACCTCCCTGCTAGCTCTCACCCCCTCAACCAGCATACCCAGCGCCTCATCCGAGAACCTCGGGGAGGCCCTTGCCTTGGAGCTGGCCATTCTTCAAGGAGATAACAGCTTGGCGGTGGTGCAGCATCGACCAAAAACCAGTGGAATGAGCCAAGACAGCAAGCAGCCCTTAAATGAAGCTGGATAAGTGACGTCAGCAGAGGCGAGATTCAGTCCCAAAACACTAATTGGCCCAGGGGAACAAAAATCCTCTGAAATCAACTGGCCAATTAGGGGAAAATCACACATTTTTCCCACCTCTCAATGGAGGCGGGTTTGGAACCCACCCAAACCGAAACCCGCCTCCATTGGGAAAATCACCCCCATTAAGTCGAGGCCCCGTCTGCCCTTTTGGGGACATAAGATCCCATGGCACTATTCAAAGAAGAGCAGGGGAGTTCTCCCCGGTGTCCTGGCCAATATTTATCCCTCAACCAACATCAATAAAACAGACATCTGGTCATTATCTCAGTGCTGTTTGTGGGACCTTGCTGTGTGCAAATTGGCTGCTGTGATTCCTTACATTACAACAGTGACTACAGGATGCTTGAAGTGCAGTCAGTGTTGTAATGTAGGAAACATGGAAGCCAGTTTGTGTGTGTGTGTGTGTGTGTGTGTGATATCATGCAGCAATAAATATATATAGTGATTACCTGCAACCTCATTTAGGGTATGGTAATGTAAAGGCGTCTTGACCTCTTGAAGCCTCTGATTTGATTTTAGGAGCTTGCACGTTGCTTCATATTGTTTCTGATAATCCGTATTTTGCTCCCGGGTGGTCTGTCCTTCAGTTCTATTGCTTGAGCTCTATTCCCACCTCACACTAACCTTAAGTGCCGTTTGGGCCTCGGGCTAAGCTCCCTCCATGCTCTAGCTCTAGGGGGCCCTGAAGTTGCACCATGCTTCAAAAAATGAGATGTCTCCATACCGATGTGCACCCTGGTCCTACTGCTTGCTTCATTGACAACTCCTGCCTTTACTTGTTTGGGGCGGGGGGGGGGGGGCGTGTAATTTTAACCAATTCACCAGGCGGGAAACCAATGGAATCGGGTGGAACACTAGTTTTACACCCCGCCCGTTGACTTCAATGTAGAGTAAAATTGAGTGCGGTGTAAAACCAGCGTTGTACTCGGACCGGTGAGTTTCCTGAAGGGCGAGTTAGGTTAAAATTTCCCCCTCTCATCTCAAATCTGGCAGCTGTAGACCATTCCAGGTCATAGCCTTGAGTTTCTTCTTCGCCTGCATGTGCTGCAGCAAGTCCTGTCTGCAGTAGAACTTGTTGGGGATATGGGGCCATATCCAGCATAACGATAAAAGGAGACCATCTGATCCCAGATTGAGGTGCACAGCCTAGACCACAGTCACGTTAATTGGAATGGTTGATGAATAGTGTTGGGTTACACTGACCTCCACAAGTGATTGTGTTCCTGGTGTGCAGAGCTCTGTGTTGTCAACATTAATTTGTAAAATTTACACCTAGTTGTTCATTTCCCAGAGTCCAATCAAAAAACACCTTCTTTCGACGTCTGAGCAGATCTCTTAAAAACTTCTTTCCAGATGTGCAGCCCCCACCCCAGAGCCCCGATAATAGAATGACCTGCGACTCATCGAAATCAATACCAGCGGAGACCTGCCAGTGTGTTTTTTCTTTTAATATGCTCATGAACAATGCAGCAGGAGATCAACTAGTATTTGTTCATTGACATTAGCATGGTTTCAGCGAGGTGGAAGGTTCAGTTCATGGTACGGCCAGGTCTAAGAGCATGTTGGCTGTGACTTTACATTTGAGCTGCATTAGTTGATCTGCTCCAGCACAAATTTTAGTAATGTGTTTTGGGGATTTTTAATCAATTTTTAAAAATCTCTATATAAAAATTGCATATTTGTAGTTGTAAATATGATTTGATTGATAAATAATTGCACTACCTTCAACACTCAACATTTGTCTGATTCAAGCAGAATCATTCCAAGTGTAGAAATCCAATTGACCTTTCACTTCCAAGCCATGTCCTGTTCATGAGTCTGATGAATTTCTGCTGCAAGCATAAACATTTTTGCAATTATCAACAGTCAACTCATGACGCAGGAGAGCAACATCTTTCAGAAATTGATTTCCATTTTGTGTAACTGTACTTAGTTGGTGTTTATTAAATTGCAGTGCACACAAAATTGCAGCGCTCTTGCTTGCATTTGCAGATCCAAACAGAAAATATCTTGGCAAAGCAAACTTATTTGTCATAATGTGGCCATTATTCCCCTGAACTTCCCTCTCTCCTTCTGAACTCCCAGTGTGTAATCTGTTTCTCCTCCCTGTCCACTTTAAGTAAAGCCTCATCGCACTGTTTCCTACTCTTGCTTGTTCTATCCCTGGCTGTCAAAACTGTGGAACTCGTTGCCTCTCCCAGGCTTCCCTCCCGGCGACAATCTGCAGGCTTTTAGAACCCAGGCTTGCTCACACTGGACCTATACTTCATGATGATTGCTTGGGAGGAACAGGTTACTTTGGACCGATGGTTCCCAAAGCTCTCCGCCACAGGGGTTTTCCTCACCTTCATGTCTGGGTCTGTTGGGAGACTAATTGATAGAGATTGATTGCTATGATTAGTCAACAACTCCATTATCATTGTGTCACGTGACCACCAGGGTGGGTGATGAAGAACTAAATTGACCTCTGTCTTTTTATTGTCCAGTAATTCCTAGGTACCTTGTCATTGCTCCTCCTATTTTCTCGTGTCCTGCCTTGCCTTACTAAGGATAGTCAATTTTAAGCTATGATATTCTACAGAATGAACGTTCTTGAATTCTCACTGCTTCCTTGTATGCTCAGCGTTGCATACCTACTTTTGCTTTCTATCTCAATTATTGGAACATCCATGTCAGAATATGGAGATGAGGTTTGTCTTTGAATGAAAAACCAGAGAATGCTTGCTTTACTCCATAATTAATGACCCACTACCAAAGTCACATTTTCACAAATCGCACATTGCGAAGCCACGCCCTCCTGTGATTTTTGTTGGCATGCCATTAATTATGGACAGAAGCAGGCAGTTACAGTTTGGGTTTTCTCCCAACACTTCTGTCAGTTCACAGCACAAAAAATGGTTTCCATAAACCAGCCAAGACTTCGATAAACTAAAATCTGTGCCCATACACTTGCTGTGAATGAGCTAGTGTGCTCAGAATTAACAGTTACCCTTTTAATGTATTATTTGACTTCGGGCGTCATACCGGATACCCAACATGTTCACCTTAATCATTGGACAGGCGAGAGATACCACGCCATCAGATCAAGTTGCACAGATTAACACTAATATTCCGATTTATTTATAATTGGAACAATACACAGAGGCAGTTAAAGGCAGCAAGTTAGGAAAATACTTAAAATAATAGATTTGGTTCACAATGGATTTAAAAAAAAATTATTTTCAGAATGGATGAAGCAGTATTTTGTTGACTTTCACAAAGCAAAGTTGATGTGAAATTCCAATTCAGAGTTCCGATCTCTAAATAGGACTAAATCTGTAATCAGAGCTGCATTTTTATAGCACGTGGAAGTTTTTCGGGTTACAGCCGTGCTGTTGAAGTCCGCAGGCAATCTGAGCACAAAGCTTATCTCGTGCTTTATGGAGAAAGTTAACGTCAGGATGTTGCTGTCTATCAGCAAAAATCTTGCATTAATGGTTCAGCAGTCCGAGTAATTGAATTTCTCTTCTCTGGTCTGTAAACTCGCATACATTAGCATATTAAGCAGCCAGTCCCATCCAGCAAGCAACTTTTGACTTAATTAATTTCTGGGATAGAGGTGCTGCCACAAATCGAATCCATCCAGGACAGATTATATCCCACGGTCGTGGTCTGGTTGTGTGCTTTAGTCACCACCTGCCACAGAACCCCTGAGCTCCTCTTGTCTGCTGAATTTCCAGATCTCGCCAGCAGGCCTGTTTTCCTGGAGACAGCCTAACTCCATTTTGAAATTTGGTAAAGATTCCTTTTTAATCCTATCTATATATTTTTAAAAAATACTGTACATAACATCGCATTCCCTATTTCACACTCTGGTTTCATCGCACAGGCATTTCTTCCATTGTTCATTTAATGTGGAATTTTGAGCCTTCTAGCGGCCACACCGCCTCCGAACTGATGATCGTGTTCCTAACACTCTAGTTACAGGAGAGCTGTACATCTTTGTAGGCTATGGAGGAGAAATACAGATAGTTAAGATGTTGGCCAATTGAGAACTGGTGTGTACCACATACAGAGTGGCATCAAATGTGAGTGGTGGTGTTCGTTTACCCATTGTGCACTGTCTATATCCATCAGGGGCAAGACAATGCCACTCGACAAATAGCCCTTGAGGGATGTTATTTACCAGCTTCCGCTGAGTTGAAGAACAAAGCAACTTTGTGCCCGATTGCAGCTCACCCCGCCTCCACTCACTTGCTCGTTGTCTACATTGAAGGCATATTGAACTCCTTTTTGTCGGATTAATTTCCGCTGGCTGTCAGGAACTGCCATCACTAAATCATTACTGTATTTAGCAATCTCGGTGTCCCCCTTTGTAAACACATTGGGCAATAAAATTTGTCACGTTGCAGTGAAGTAATTTGTCTCAAGGAAGAACTTGCATTTAGATAGCGCCTTTCATGACCTCTGGATGGCCCAAAGCTTTTTGCAGCCAATTAAGTACTTTTTTTTTGAAGTGTAGTCAATGTTGTAATGCAGGAAATTCGGCAGCCACTTGTGCACAGCAAGCTCCCGCAAACAGGAATGAGATAAATGACCAGACAATCTGTTTTTTTTTAGTGATATTGATTGACAGATACATGTTGGCCAGGACTCCCCTTCAAAATTGTGCCATGGGATCTTTTACATCCACCTGAGACGGCAGACAGGGTCTCAGTTTAATATCTCATCCGAAAGATGGCATCTCCGTCGGTATTGCACTGGAGTGTTAGCCTAGATTTTGTGCCCAAGTCTCTGGAGTGAGACTTAAACTTACGATCTTCTGACTCTCGGGCGAGAGTGCTACCACTGAGCCACAGCAAAAGTTACTGTCTCACAAAACTAGCATCACGTCACTTGGCCTACATCATTGTGATGAGCGGCTCTCTTGGGGTCAAAAAGACTTACTGAGCCAGCAATGAGTAACACTTCTCTTGTAGCGGGGGGTACTGTTCAGTGGGCTTCAGCTCATCTTTGGTATGTTATCCAAGTGTCTATTTCATGAGTCTAACCAGTGAGTGCTGGCAGGCTATTGGATCATGAGCATCACAGCTGAGATCAATCTTTTCCTAATTCATCATCCACATGCATACACTTTCCAGCAAGGGTTTCTGGATCACGACCAGGAGCAAGAACCTGGTTTAAAATCCGTCAAACTCAGACGTGCCCAACTGCTGTTTGAGTTGGGTGTGGAACTTTCCTGGTCTGTGAGGGCCAGCTCCATGCTTGGCAGAACACTCGAGCCTTGGGGGATCTGAGTTACCTCAAAAAAAATATCCAGTGCTGGTATCGGGTACATAAGACAAGACTGGAACGGCTTGCTCCCTCCCTCGCTCCTCTCCTTTGTGGGAAAACTCCAAGTTTCCCCTCACCACTTCATCCTCAATGAAATCAGCGAGTTGCCATACAGAGACTCGTGGGTGCAAAGCAGCTTTCTTTTACCATTCCAAGATGTACCTGATAGTTGTGATACAAACCAAATGAAACCAAGATCACTTGAGAGTTGGCTTGCGATTTATCGGAGCAAAGGTGAGCACGTGGTCTGTAGCCCTCTATCTGGGCTGCACTGTGCACCAGTTGAAAGTACTGGAGAGTGTTTTTTGTTGTCCCTTTCGCTTGAAGTGAAATGCTTCTTCCTCACCGAGGCATTTCATTTAATGGTGACAGACAGAATTGATGAAACCGATTGTTGTGTCCGAGAGTAATAAGAAACAAGACTGCAGGGGAACGGTACAACAGGTGTTTACTCAACGTGGCTCACTCTGGAACTGAACTGTACAGATTACTACTCAGTGCTATATACAGGTGTGGTTACTGCATGAGCTGTAAAAAGTAGTTCCCCCCCTTAAAGGTATATACATTACAATTCCTCCCCTTTTAGATTAACAGTACCATAACACTCATTTAACAATTAAATATCAAACTAATTACAATTAACACTTTTAACATACAACGTTAGCTGAAAATAGTCCATTTATATATTCAGTCTTTGGGGAGGCTTCCTGATCCTTTCTGGATGGCGCCTTTCCCGAGTGTCTCGCTCTTGGTGCGGAGGCGATTCTGGCACCCTGTCGTCGGTTGGGTCATCAGCTTCCGATGCTACTGTTTCTGGGGTAGATGCGACCTGTACGTCGGGTTCCTCACCAGGTACGTATGGCCGAGACATGGGATTGACTTGTTCCTGTGACTCTAGGATCTGGTCTGCATGGCGTCGCACGATGTTCTCCCCAACGTCCACTGTGTACATTAGTGGGCCCTGCCGTGTGCATATCGTTCCTGGCTGCCATTTTTCTGTTCGGTCGTCGCGGGCCAAGACTGGTTGCCCTACATTGAAGCTCCTTGTTGGCTTCTCATGGATGTGCTGGAATTGCTTACTCTCAACATCTCTTTGTACGTTTGGTCTGAGCAAATCCAGGCGAGATCTTAACCTTCGGTTAAAGAACATCATGGCCGGGGCCTGGTTGGTGACTGCATGTGTCGCATTCCGGTAGGCGAACAGGAAATTGTCCACCTTATGCTGCAGCGGAATGTTGTCATTGTACATAGCCTTTATTGCCTTCTTAAAAGTTTGTACGAACCTCTCAGCCAATCCATTTGTGGCTGGATGATACGGGGCGGATGTGTAATGCCTTACCCCATTCTTCTTCATAAACTTCCGGAACTCTTCGGACACAAATTGTGGTCCGTTATCGGAGCAAATCTGTTCTGGCAAGCCATTCCTGGCAAAAATGGTCCGTAGGACTGCAATAGTTTTCTCCGTGGTGGTGGAGGACATTTTGATGACCTCAGGCCATTTCGAGTGCGCATCCACGGCTATTAAAAACATTGAGTTGAGTCCATGAATGGACCAGCAAAATCAATATGCACCTGTTGCCATGGAGATGAGGGCCACTCCCATGGGTGTAGAGGGGCATGTGGTGGTGCATTTTGGACTTTCTGGCATCCTGAGCAGCTCTTGGTCAGGTCCTCGATTTGTTTATCGATTCCCGGCCACCACACATAAGCCCTGGCGAGGCTTTTCATTTTTACCCCTCCCAGATGACCCTCATGAAGCTCATTGAGCACTCTATCCCTTAACTTGGGTGGAATTACCACTCGGGATCCACACATCAAGGTCCCCCGGCACACTGACAGCTGTTCTCTTCTTGTCGAGAATGCTGGCAACAGTGAGTCGCCATGTGCTGGCCATCCCTTCACCGTCAAATCATATACCCGAGACAGTGTCAGGTCATTTCGGGTCTCCTGTTCTATACGAGCGTTAGGTATTCAATACCGGTAGGTATTCAACTATAGTCGAATGAAATATTTCGACAGGATCCACTGCTGGCGCTTCCTCCGCAGTAGGCAGTGGCAGGCGTAATAGCCCATCAGCATTTCCATGCTGTTTCATGCCCTTATATTCAATCTCATAGTGGTGCGCCCCTAGAAAGAGTGACCATCTTTGTAGTCGTTGCGCAGTCATCACCGGAATGCCCTTCTTCGGATTAAAAATGGAGACAAGAGGCTGGTGGTCAGTCAGCAAGGTGAATTTCTGCCCGTGCAGACAGTGATTGAACTTTTTCACTCCCCACACTAGGCTGAGGGCCTCCCTGTCAATCTGGGCGTAGTTACGCTCGGCTGAGGTTAGTGATCGTGACGCAAAGGCTATTGGCCTCTCTGAGCCTTCCGAGAATTTGTGCGACAGCACCGCTCCAATGCCGTAGGGTGACGCATCACACGCCAACTGAATTGGTAGTGCTGGGTTGAAATGGGCCAATACCTCTTTCGATGTGATTAGTGTTTTGCTCTTCTGGAAAGCTCGTTTACATTCGTCACTCCACTTCCATGGCACCCCAGTTTGCAGTAGGGTGTTCAGTGGGTGTAGTATTGTAGACAAATTTGGCAAGATCTTATGGTAGTAGTTTACCAGCCCGAGGAATGACCTCAGTTGTGACACGTTTTCCGGTGCTGGAGCCTTGACTACTGCCTCAATCTTTTCTGGGGACTTATGTAACCCCTCTTTATCGATAACGTGGCCACAATACGAGATCTGTTTTTTTAAAAACTCGCATTTGGGGCGGTTAGCTCGGAGCCCATATTCCATCAATCTAGTGAGCACCTGCTCCAGGTTGGCGAGGTGATCACTGTCATTTTCACCCGTGACCAGGATGTCGTCCAAATAACACTGGGTCCCTGGGATCCCTTGCAGGACTTGTTCCATTGCCCTTTGCCAAATAGCCGGAGCTGATGCTACCCCGAATACCAGACGGTTGTATTGGTAGAGACCTTTATGGGTGTTGATTGTGAGGTTTTTTTTGATGCTTCTTCTACCTCCATTTGCAGATACGCCTGGGCCAGATCAATCTTAGTGAAGCGTTTCCCTCCAGGTAGCGAGGCGAAAATATCTTCAATCCGCGGAAGTGGATATTGTACGGTGTGAAGGACTGGGTTCACTGTTACCTTAAAGTCCCCACAGATGCAAACCTTCCTTGGTTCCCCAGGCGTGCTGCTCAACTACTTTTTCATCACAGGGACGATGGGTGTAGCCCACTCACTCCAGTCTACCTTGGACAGTACTCCTGAACGTTCCAAACTCTCCAGCTCTGCTTCGACGGCTGGGCAGATCGCATAAGGTACCAGTCTGGCCTTAAAAAATGTTGGGCTTGCGTTTTCTTCGATTTTAATTGTTGCTGTCATGCCTTTTAGTGTTCTGAGTCCTTGCTGGAACACTTCTTGCGCGTCAGTTAGGATCTTTGACAGTCGCCCAGGTGTGACGTCGTCATCCTTTTTGGCAGCCACAGTCAGTGCTTGTATGGAATGCCAATCCAGCTGTATTTTCCGGATCCATTCACGTCCCAGTAATGGTGGTCCTCCATCTTGCAATACATACAGGTCTAGTTTTGGTGTTTCCTTACCGTTATATATAACGGTCACCCTTATTTTTCCTTTGGGGTAGACTTTTTGCCCCGTGTACGTCTTCAAAATAATTTTTGTGTCTCTCAAGGGTATGTGTGAGAATAGCCACTCATAGTCCCGTCGGCTTATGACTGTTAGGGCTGATCCTGTGTCCAATTCCAGTTGTACCTGGACTCCTGCTATCTTGAGAGTGACCCAAATGGTTCGGTGATCCTCCGTTTTGATCACATTATGTAGTTTCAGACAACTCAGCTCCCTGTTTTCGGAGTCGGTATCACTCTTTTGTTCGTCTGAACTATTCTCCGTCACCTTATGTACCTTCTTGTACTTTTCTTTTGGAGATTTCTTATTGCTGGTTTTCTTTCCCGACCTGCAGACTCGTGCTATGTGTCCTACTTTTCCACACTGTCTGCACACTTTGTCTTTGAACCAGCAATCATTGTGGTCGTGTGTTGTTCTGCCGCAGCGATAGCACTTCTCTGTTCTGTATGACATTTCGTTTGTGCCATATTCTTGCGGTCTCTGTTGTATCTCTGCAGCGCCCCGTGCTGCGGCTTCATATGATACCGCAATGCTGAAAGCCTTGTCCAGCGTAAGGTCCTTTTCAGATAAAAGCCGTTTCTGGGTTCCTTCATTTTGAAGCCCACACACAAACTTGTCCCTTAAAGTGTCTGCCAGTCCCGTTCCAAACTGGCAGTGTTTCGATAGTTTGCGCAGTTCTGTTAAATATTCAGCATTGCTTTCATCCATATGCTGGTTCCGTTTGTGAAACTTGAATCTTTCTGCTATCAGCAGCAGTGTGGGGTTTAAATGCTCCTGTAGTATCGTCACTATGTCTCCAAAACTCTTTTCCACTGGCTTCGCTGGGGTTCCTAGATTTCGTAATAAGCCATACGTCTTTGCACCCATTAAATTTAACAATACCGGCGCTTTCTTATCATCTGACACCTCATTTGCCTTGCAGTATACCTCTATTCGTTCGACATATGTAGTCCAATCTTCGACTTCATTGTCAAATGCGGTGATACTGCCACTCTTCGGCATTTTGGGTGTGGTTTAAAATGGCGTCTCCCGCGCTTTCCTTCCTCCCCCGCTGCTGCCTACGCCGCTCTCGGCGGTTCGCGTGGCAATGGCAGCGCCCTGTAGGTTTCGCGCGCTTCTCCTGCGCTGCTGCCAACGCCGCTCTCGGCGGTCCTCGTGGCAATGGCGGCGCCTCGCGGGTTTCTGCGCGTCTCTCTCCCTCTCCTCGACGCTGCTCGGCCCCTGAACACCGGCTGCGCCCTGTGCGCTCTGCCCTCTCTCTCTCTCCCACGTCGACGCTGCTCAGCCCTTTGCTGTGCCGCTCGGTCGGGCTCTAGCCCGCCGCTGTCCGGGAAGGGTCTGCGCACTACCTGTTGCCAGCCCGTTTCGCTGGACCACCTCGACTGGAAAGCCAAGCCTGGCTCTCAACAGCCTCCCCCGCAATTCTCGAGTCTCTGCTGGATGACTGGGCGGTTGCCCGTGGTCGACGCCTGTGTCTCTGGCCTTGACCTCCAATTTACTGGTCTCCAGGAACGAATCCCTGGGAGGTGATGCAGAGTTGCAGGCAGGATCGAATTTGTCTCGTCGCCAATGTTGTGTCCGAGAGTAATAAGAAACAAGACTGCAGGGGAATGGTACAACAGGTGTTTACTCAACGTGGCTCACTCTGGAACTGAACTGTACAGATTACTACTCAGTGCTATATACAGGTGTGGTTACTGCCGGTACTGCAGTATACATGAGCTGTAAAAAGTAGTTCCCCCCTTAAAGGTATATACATTACACCGATCACATCTCTGACTGACAGATTCAAGTGATGGGCAGAAGGGTCGACCTTCAATGACCGTCTGCTCTGACTCGTGCTCAGTGTAGAAGCCAGGGCTGTGGATACATCATAAATGAGTACACGGTGTGATAAACTTTATTTGAATCATTGGCGGATGGCATTATTTCTTACTAATGTAAGTGCTGTAAGTAAGCTATTAACCCAACCATGAATATCGAGTACAACTGGTATCACACGGTGCATCAGTGCAGCTCATTGTTGCCAGTATAGACTATCGTGCTGAAAGTTAAGAGGCATTTTACTGACACTTTGATTTTGTGGTTTGGCCATGAACCAACATTAGAAGAAATTCCAAGGAACCACTCCCTTCAAATTCTATGCTTACTATAATGAAAGTAAATCTATTCCCATTTCTCAGATAAGAAGTTGCATTTATATAGTGCCTTTCACGACCTCAGGACATCCCAAATTGCTTTACAGCCATTTTTAGTGATGATGGTTGAGAGATAAATATTGGCCAGGGCACCGGGAGAAATCTTCTTTGAATAGGGCCGTGTATCTTTTACATCCACCTGAGAGGGCAGACGGGGCCTCGGTTTAACGTCTCACCTGAAAGGCGGCACCTCTGCCCATGCAGCGCTCCCTCAGCACTGCACTGGAGTGTCAGCCTAGATTTTGTGTCCAAGTCTCTGGAGTGGGACGTGAACATACAACCTGCTGATTCAAAGTCGAGAGTGCTACCCACTGAGCCAAAGCTGACGCCTTGATTTCCTTACTAGACGTAGAAATAGCAGGACCACAGACCTAACAACAAAAATGAAAATGACTCCTCTCCCCTGCCCCCCTCCCCCAACCTGGACCTGGCTGCAGGGAGTGGAAGCTGGGTGTTTACTCACTGCCGCATCTTATGACCTGGAGTCCTTTGTGACATTAACACTTTATTTTCTGTCTCCAAATGATACAGATTGGCTGGTCAGACCTTTTACAAATAGCTTCCTGACTTAAACTTGGTGGTGTACGACAGTGAATTTCCAAAGCCAATTTTCCTCCCGGCTCCTATGGCAGCGCAACTTTGTGGGGCGGGACTTCCGCTGGCCCTGACCAGAGCCCATTTCCCAGGGTCAGACTTGTTGTAACATTTTAGGGTGGCTCCTTGTGGGATTCCTGCCTTTGGGAAAGGTGGGGGTGGGGTGCGGGGGTGGAGATTGCCGCTGCAGGTCTCGGGAGCCTGGGCTCTGCCCCGGGGCAGCTGAAGAAATATTAATTTTAAAGTGTACTAAAATGACGTTGAGGGGAGTGTAATCCATCATGCTACCATAGCAATGCTGTATGCCAGGATTGTTAGACACTTCCAGCACTCGTGTTGTAGTGGGGTAAATTATGGCAAATATATGGTATAATAAAGTATTCCTGATATTTGCAATTCATTTCAATATGCCCATCTTGATTTGGGCAGATATAGTAAACACTCAACACCACTGCTGGTAGGAAGTCCCTGAAGTCCTGGCAAGGTATTGGGGAGCTGGCAGGAACTGATTTCCACATCTGCCCACTGAAGTTAACCAGCAGGGAACTAGCATAACTCCAGAGGATAATCTTCCTTCTGTGTCTTGGATTTTAAAGCACTGAATTCTAACATTAAAATTCACCAGCTACAGAATATATATGTCGTCTTGTGAGCAAATAAACCAATTAAGAATTCTAAATAACTAATATTTGTGCTAATATCACACAGTATTTACAGCACAGAAACGGGCCAGCCGGCCCAACAGCTCTGTGCCACTGCTTATGCTCCACTCAAGCCTCCTCCCACCTTGCCTCATTTCACCCTAATGATTAAAACATCCCTCCCATGCAACCTCACCACAAGAACATTCCCACAATCCTCTCCAACACCATAGCAGGTTCTCAAACGCCAACTACTGCTGAAGGGCTTTAAGATTGCAAACCAGATTCTAAACAGTATTCAAGTTTAGGAGTTCTCTATCCATGAAATGGCTGCCACTCCAATAAGCACCCAGAAGGCCATGGTATCTCCACATTCCCCTCTGATGCTGCAACAGCAGAACAACAACTTCCATTTATATCGCGCCTTTAATGCAGTGAAACATCCCAAGGCGCTTCACAGGAGCATTAGCGGACAAAAGTTGACACTGAGCCAAAGAAGGAGATATTAGGATGGGTGACCAAAAGCTTGGTCAAAGAGGTAGGTTTTGAGGAGAGAGGTAGAGAGGGTTAGGAGGGAATTCCAGAACTTGGGGTCTAGATGGCTAAAGGCACGGCCACCAATGGTGGAACAAAGGAAATTGGGGATGCACAACAGGCCAGAGTTGGAGGAACACGGAGCTCTCTGAAGGTTGTAGGGCTGGAGGAGGTTGGAGGTAGGGAGGGGTGAGGCCATGATTTGTACACTAGGATGAGAAATGTTGATTATCTGTGGAATGCTTTCTTCAACAGAGTTAAATCCTGTGAATTATAACCCTGATATACTTCTGGGTGCAAATTATGACCCAAGTTTACTTAGAATCATTGAATGTTGTAGCACAGAAGGAGGCCATTCAGCCCATTGTGCTTGTGCCCGCTCATTGAAAGAGTTACCAATTAGTCCCACTCCCCCGCTCTTTCCCCATAGCCCTGTACATTTTTCCTTTTCAAGTGTATATATATAAAGTATATACTTAACGGGCTTCTCTTCCTATTTCCTGATCTGCTGAGGTCCACTGTGCATTGATAAAATAAAGTGGTTTTGTAGCTGAGACATTTCTCAGGGGGCTAAATGTTTCTGTAAAGCCTGGCTTGCTGTTCTATATCCTCCCTGTATTGGTAGGTGAGTGAGGTACCTGACACCATGGTCCTGTAAATCCACTGTCGGGTTGTGTGGCTCAGTAAGTCTGTGGAATGAATCTTTGCATTAATGAAAGGCAGGATTTCCCTGGACAGCTGCTAACTCTGTTTTGGAGTTGGTTTTTCATTCTGCCTGTGATGGGATTCAGTGTCACGGGTTCAGTAATTGGCTCTGTCTTGGAGAATCGGGGACTGTCTTGATGAAGTATTCCAGCATGGGAGGTGTTGTGCTTGTATTCAGGGTATAAAGGTACCAGGGATGGGGCTGCATCGTACTCCAGTTCAAGACTGCAATGCTTTTCAAATTGAAGAATCGATGAAAGATTGTTTTTTTTGGTCTGTGGCACTGTGTAGCGATAGAACTGGAGTTACTGTCTGACGATGTGCTGGACTGTGTCATTCCATACAGGAGGAAATTTGAACTCCTAAATAAAGTTCCTTCAAAATCAATGTTCCCGGTCCAGCAACGCCTCAGTTTTAAAATCCTCATCCTTGTTTTCAAATCCCTCAATGGCCTCGCCTCTTCCTATCTCTGTAACCTCCTCCAGCCCTACAAGCCTTTGAGATCTCTGCGCTCCACCAATTCTGGCCTCTTGCGCATCCCAGATTTTAATCGCTCCACCATTGGCGGCCACGCCTTCAGCTGCCTAGGCCCTAAGCTCTCGAATTCCCTCTATAAACCGCTCTACCTCTCCCATCTCCTTTTAAGGCGCTCCTTAGAACCTACCTCTTTGATGAGGTTTTTGGTCACCTGTCCTGATAGCGCCACCTGTGGCTCAGTGTCACAATTTTTTTATTGATAACGCTCTTGTTAAGCGCCTTGAGGCGTTTTGCTACGTTAAAGGCGCTGTATAAATGCAAGTTGTTCCTGAATCATGCCTTTGTGGTTGTGCAGAGGTGCTGAATGGAGGCCTGAAACTTCCCTTCAGAGAGGAAGGGAAAGCTACCCATGGGGATAGTTCTCACTCACCTCTGGCAAAGACCTGGGAGCTAGTCACTGTTCGGCCCCCTCACTGCTGAATGATGAGTGGGGCAGGGAGGCCTAATAGACCAGGAGGAAAATAAATAAAACCTATTTTAAAATGGTGGGCAATTCTAAAAATGTAAAATAATAAATAAATGGCAATACTTGAGATCTCAATGTAAAATATCACATTATTTTAAGGGATGAGTAAGACCTCAATCTCCCATTAATCAGAACAGTATTGCCTTTTATATTTTTAAAAATTGAACATTTATAAATCATACATATTTATAATTTTTAAATGAAAATTATTTAATTCTCTTCATGGTTTGGCTCCCAGCCAGCAAGTCTGAGCATAGTTCCCCCAACAGCTCTGTGGGTTTATGCAGCGAGTATCTGAGTTGCGTAGACTGGTGTGAGGCCCCAGGTTCCAGGCTTGCTCCGTGCCGAGCCAGGTGATTGCAGCTGCAGTCAGGGGAAGAGCGTCACGATTGGGCTTCCCTCATCCTCGAATTGGGGAAGGGGGGGAATCCGTTCGAGTTGTCGCTCCTAATGGCTGTCCCGAGACCCCTGCGCAGGTTTGGATGTCTGCTGAGGGCAGGGGTGGACTCCTCTGTGAAGCCCTCCACTGTAGAATATCCTACTTATAATGGCCACTTCGCTCATGCGCAGGAGGGTGTTCCTGGAACCGTAACTATATGGAGTCACCGCTCATTCACCCTTAGGGTGGCAGGTAAGGGGCTTCTGGGGCTGAAGAATCTTCTCCGTTTTGTCATTTGCCTGAACATTACCCAACTGCAGCTTCCAATATTGCTTTTGCAGAATGTTTATTTTTCTAAATGATCTCCCTTCTTTGCGGCAGTGGGTCCGGGATTTTCTCAGCAGTGGAAGAGCTCCTGGGCAATAGGATTTCCTTCTCCCGGCTGATGGTTAATCATTTCCCAGGAAAGCTAGTGTACGAAGAAATTCTAAGGGTTTGTGTTATTATATTTCACCGCAAATGCTGCCAGGGGCCAGATGAGGCTTCAACAGACTGGAGATCTGATTTCCTTCAGTTTCTAACAGATACTGAAGATCATTTTCTACTATAAATATTTACAGCCTGTGCATGTGTGTACTTGTGCGTCTGGAATGGGGGGAAACAGCAGTATTATCAAGGGCAAAATCACTGTGCATTTTGTTGACGAGAATCAGCTTAATATCCTTTTGCGGTGGTTTGAGATTTTTTTTTGTAAACCTTGTGTTGGGAGCTTTCTAATAGTACGTTATCAAATGATGCACAACGACATCCAGTGCCACCCATGGAGTAGGCAGTCACTCATACAGAGAGGTTCAGCGAGTCTCTGACAGTTACTGTCATACAGCAGGCAGTCATGAATGTTAACGGACAGCAGAAGAGTGAGGGGCCTCACCAGTAAATATACCATTTCAGATCATAACATATATATATATTTTTTTTATCCACACTTTTGTTCTGTTCTTCTCTCCCACAGGGCAGCTGTCTTTCATTCTGCCAGCACAATTTACACTTCATCTAGAGCCATCCTTTGTTTCTTAACCTGTCCCATTACCATCCCCTTTTGCTTTGAATATCTCTTAATGTCTCTCAATGTCTCTGAATCTCTCCTGCCTTCCAGCCTATCGCAGGCCTTCCCTTTTGTTCTTTCATCCCCTCCCCCCTTTCCCAGCCACTACACTTGCTTAAAAATCTTTTCCATTTCCTGCTTTTTTCCAGTTCTGACAAAAGGTCATTGACCTGAAACATTAACTCTGTTTCTCTCTCCACGGATGCTGCCTGACCTGCTGAGTATTTCCAGCATTTTCTGTTTTTATTTCAGATTTCCAGCATCTGCAGTATTTTCTTTTTGTAATATACCATCTTTTATTGATGTTTTGCTCGTTCCTTTTAGTCTGGTATACTGACTTTCATTGGTGTCCTCTACATCGCCACCAAGTCTGACTCGGCAATAAAAGAGATTTGTTAACATATAATCCAGAAATTCTCGTTGCCCAAGCTGGCTTCCAAAGGGGCATTATTTGAAGGAGAGGCAGCTCTCTGGTGACGTTACTTTAATGACAGAAGTTGGATTTCTTCAAAACCGGCAGCTCCTGGGCTAGAGCATTGTGTCTGAGATGAAACTGTTGAGACACTGTATAACAGAGCCATTGAATGGTGTTGGCCTGTAACATCCTCCATTCAGAGCCTTTCAAAGGCAATGTCTTCAGAAGCTGTGCAGAAAGCAGTGGGCGGCACCAAACTCTTCTAAATGATGGCAGTTAAATTGTTTTCCTCCTCCTCCCTGTACTGTATGGAGACCATGAGATTGTTCTGCTTTTCTGATAAATAGGGAAGAATACAAATAGGTCCACCTGGCTGATGCTGGTGTACCTCATTAACCCACTTCCACATTGACTGCCTGTCTTTCTCATGTACACCGCTGTAGATTCCCAGCTTTCCTTGTTGTGCTTCCTGTTTCTATATACAGGTAATTTTCCACTGAAATATATAGAAATTGTGTAGATATGGAAGCACTAACTCATATAGTTATTGGGCCTGGAGCTCGAGGCAGTGGTGGGCGCATTTAAAATGCTGAGAGGTGAGGGTGGACTTTAACCCTGCCCGCTCAGCAGAAATGGGCCGTGGGACTTGCCCACACCGATCCTGATGTCTTCCCATGGGTTTCGATTTTAACTTGCTCTTCTGAGCAGGCGAGAAGAACGGCCGCCGGAAGCCAGCCAGGTCCTTCTTTAAATATGCAGATCAGGCTCAGACAACGCCTGCGTGGGGGTGTGGGTGGGGAGGAGGGGATTTGGAAATTTGGAAATCTGCCCTTCCTGCCTTCCCCATCAGACCAACCCAGCAGGAAGTGGAGTCGGGGCCAGAAGAGGCCCAAAAAAGGTAAGTGGATTTTTTTTTAAATAGTTTTCTTGTGGAGGAGCAGGAAGCCCTCGGAGCCCCCTCCCACTTGCCCGAGTATCCGGGACTATTCTGTCAACAGCTGTTGGTCGCCTGACCTCCTGCTCCTGATTGCCTGCCAGCTGCCACTTCCCACCGGGTTTGTCTGGGAGACAGCCCGGGACCTCCGCAGATGAAATAAAGAGTTAAAATCTCCCGGGCCTCACTGCGGAGGGCTGTACGGTTTCCCATTTGGCCCCTGCCGGGATTAAAATTGGGGCAGTGATGTAGCTGTTCAGAGGCTTTTTGACCTGGTCTGTGAGCACTGAACTGGAGAACACAACTTCAAAATTAATGAGCTTCAAGTGAGATTAGCGATTAGAAGAATTATGTTTTCCCTCTTACAGTGGTGGGTTTGTGGAACAGACACTCAGCAAGACTGTTGATTCTGTGTGGATTCACGCCTTCAAAACAAGAGCTAGAAAAATATTTGGTTGAGAGGGAACTGAAGATTAAAGAATAGAAATTGCTGCTGGAATTGGTGTCATCTGTGGAGGGCACCCAGCCATGGTTGAATAATGGTTGATGATGTGAGGATATTCTGGAATTTTTCTTAATTACATTTGCGGCTCATGGAGTATTTCTCCTGAAATGAAGTATGGTCGAGTCCGTGCTGGAGTGGATTGTGGATGGTTTGTGGAGGAGTGCACTTGATAGGCTGAAGAGCCACCACTTATTCCATAGGAATAGGAGTAGGCCATTCAGCTCCTTGAACCCCTTCCGCCATTCAATTATGTTGTGGCTGATCTGCACCTCAACGCCATTTGCTTTTGCCTTTGCTCTGTATCCCTTGATACTCTTGCCCAACTAAAACCTTTCGATCTCAGTCTTGAAAGCTTTGATTGACCCAGGAGCCACAGCCTGTTTGGGGAAGAGAGCTCCTGCTTTCTACTACCCTTTCTTGTAATTGACACTAACACATCTGATTGGTGACTGCAAGGCATCGGCATCGGCATGTCATCTAGTGGCTATTTTGAGCACAGTATTTCAGGTGAGGTGAAGTTAATCGTTCTCCACTGTAGGCACAATCTGTGCACAGTGTAGCTAGGAAATTACTTTCGAGCTGCTGAGTGAAAGCAAAGTCTACAACTGACTCTCCGACATGATATCATTGTTGAGTCTTGTTCAGTTAAACTTGAGGATCTACCCTGAAGGGTACTGGTAGTATCGTTGATTACGATGCTGCCCTTTCACCTCCGGGATCTGTGTTCAGTTCCAGCTGACTGAACGAATGTCTCCTCTTTCTGCTGGCTCCAGGAATCCTACCTACAATGAATATGGACAAGCTTAATCCAGATCCTAGTGGGCACAAACCCACAACAGAAAACTGGTCACATTGATACTAAGTTCTCTGTGTTTAAGCTGATCGGTTGGTGTGAGAAATGGAACTGGGTGTGAGAAAGCAAAAGAACGAACATACATTTAAATAGCATCCGGACATCCCAAGGGGCTTCACAGCCAAGAAGTGCTTTTGGGGTGTAGTGACTTTGTTTTTTTAGGCAAAAACAGCAGCCAGTTTGCACTCAGCAAGGTCCCACAAGCAGCAATGAGATAAAATGACCAGATAATTTGTTTTGGTGTGATTGGGGAGAAATAAATGTTTGTCAGGACAGTAGGAATACTCCCCCTGCTCTTCTTTAATTAGAGCAGTCTTTTACCTAAACTGAGGCCCTGTCTGCTTGTTTAAAATTCGATTCCTTGGCAGTGGCGTCCCTCACCTTGATGAGCCCCCAAAACTACAACAACAACTACTAGACAGCTATTTGCAAACAGTACATGCAAGAGAAGGTGGCAGTGTCTTGTTTTTACAAGTTCAAGTTACTATGTTTTATGTAAATATATTTACCAAATATTATGTTTCAGCAGCAATCCCCATTTGAGATTATTGTAATGGTCAAATCCCTAAGTCATGGCCTTGTTCACTCAGCCCAAAACCTCTGCTTCCCTCTTATGTTAATCCTTGTCCATCAGATGATGCTGAAAGTAGCATATGCCAGTTATTTAAAAAATTCATTCTCTGGATGTGGGCGTCACTGGCAAGGCTGGCATTTGTTGCACATCTCTAGTTGCCCTTGAGAACATGGTATTGATGCAACTGAGTGCTTGCTGGGCCAATTCTGAGTCCACTACATTGGTGCGGCACTGGAGTCACATTCAGGCCAGACCAGGTGCTGACGACCGGTTTCCTTCCCTAAAGAACATTCACACACCAAGAAGGCCATCCTTGAACAAAAGGAAACACATGAGGCTTTAAAGCCAAATTAACACACCTAATTTTGGCACCAGCAGTGCTTGCAGCGTATTTGCAATTGTGACCTATTTTCAGTCAGGTATTTGTGAAACATTTTGGTTTGAGAAGAAAAATATTGCAATAAATCTGTCACAAGAACACCGCTGCTTTATTGCAAAGTGGTCACATCTCATTAGCTGATAAACAAGTTTAAAATTGCAGCCTGCAAATTACAGCCAGTTTTATTATTGTACGAACGCTTGAGCATTCATACACTAATATAACTCTAATTTCTAGGCTGGAAGCCCATGTTATGCTGCACAGTGCGATTAGTCATCAAGATATTGAATATTAATCACGAGATCTTTGAGAACAATATTTGACTTCTGTCTTGGATCACTCGTCCTCCTAATAATAAGTCATTGCAGCTTGACAACCCATCACACTTGTTCTAAAGATGAAAAATCTCTCAAATTGGCAGTTAACTTTCGGATCAAAGCACAAAAGGAATCTCCTGTGACATTATTCCCAGGATTGCCGATACTACTGGAATGGCTCACTACCATCATCAGCTCAGTTTCTATCAACAGCAATGTCTTGCAACTAAAAGACAAACATTGGGAGAGGGGGCAAGATAGATACAGAAAAAAACATCACACAGTATTTAATTGTCTTTGGCATTTGTAGCTTGTTCCATACTGTTTGTATTGTATTATAGGAAGTAAAGCATTCAAATTCCTTTACTGTTAGTCTGCATGCATCATGAAGCCAAGTCTACCTTCACTCCCTGGACTAAAATGAGTTTTGGTTTAATCTGGAATGGAAGCTGAGCTCATGGCGAACTCCCATGTATTTCCCAACCCTACAGGCATGAAGTTACCCAGGGATGCACATTGGCATGACCTCATGGTAGGGCAATTCAGGGCTGGGTGTGGCGTGAAAATGCACAGCAACACTCGTCATATTAGGAACAGGAGTAGGCCACTCAGCCCCTCGAGGCTGTTCAGTTAGATCATGGCGGATCTGTAGCTCAATTTCATTTACCTGCCTTTGGTCCATATCCCTTGATACCCTTGCCTAATTTTTTTTTGGTGTTGGGGCACACAATAGGACTGGGTGTGTTGGTGGCAATGGGGCACGCATTAGGATTGGATGTGTACATGTTAGGACTGGGTGTGTTGGTGGCAGTGGGGCATATATTGGCACTGGGTATGTTGGTGGTGTGGGCAGACAGGCACAGCTGGTGCTTGCTTTGTCAAAACAAACTTATTTTGCAAATCCGAGGCCTCCCTGGGAGACAGCATCATGAGAGAAACTAATCCACAGAGACGCGCTCCAATTTTGCTTCATTGAGCACCACATGCATGTAATGATGGTGATGGAAAGAGTGATGCTTGTCCGTCTTCTAGAGTGCACAGAGTGCAGTGTGATGTAATTTGTGTTGTACGCTGATCTGTTAGCCTGCAATTCCCAAACTATCCCCAGTTCAAGGGAGCCCTATGCCTTCCTTTGGCAATCTTGTTGGTGCAATCACTGAGGTTGTGATTCTACCACCAACAACCTGGAAATATAGGGCCCTGGTGAGACCACACCTGGAGTATTGTGTACAGTTTTGGTCTCCTTACCTAAGAAAGGATATACTTGCCATAGAGGGAGTGCAACGAAGGTTCACCAGACTGGTTCCCGGGATGGGGGGGATTGTCCTATGAGGAGAGATTGAGTAGACTAGGCCTATATTCTCTCGAGTTTAGAAGAATGAGAGGTGATCTCATTGAAACATACAACATTCTTCCAGGGCTTGACAGGGTAGATGCAGGGAGGATATTTCCCCTGGCTGGGGAGTCTAGAACCAGGGGTCACAGTCTCAGAATAAGAGGTCGGCCATTTAGGACTGAGATGAGGAGAAAGTTCTTCACTCAGAGGGTGGTGAATCTTTGGAATTCTCTATCCCAGAGGGCTGTGGAAGCTCAGTTGTGTATATTCAAGACAGAGATTGATAGATTTTTGAATATTAAGGGAATTAGGGGATATGGGGATAGTTCAGGAAAGTGGAGATGAGGTAGAAGATCAGCCATGATCTCATTGAATGGCGGAGCAGGCTCGAGGGGCGGAATGGCCTACTCCTGCTCCTATTTCTTATGGTCTTGTGTTTGTAGAATAAAGTGCAAGCAGCAATGCCAGTTAATGGATGAAATTGAGAAGAGTGAAGCTTCCCTGTGATGATGGAATTGTTCAGAAGAGCTGCTTTTAAACCTCTGCAGTTTCCAAGAATGGGAATAATTACCTTTAGTTCTGAAGTGCTGACTTTGAGTTCCATTATGCAGTGGCATCCACCTCGGGTGGGTTGAGCTGCTCTCGGCCTTCACATTAAGCCTATTGCAGCACTAAATGCTCTTGGCTTAAATTACTTGATGCTGAAACCTGTCGTTGAGTGGTATTTCGCTTCTACTCCAAACTGTGCTTTACCCACTGCAGAATGAGAACTGCCTGTGCTCCCAGCTCCTTGAAACCAGTTCGTTAGACGAGAAATATTGGATGCCAAAGTCACTTCTGTTTTTGTAAAAAGGGTTGAAATTCAACGCCTATTTAAAAGCCTGGTTTAATTTGTTTGCTGCAGTACCTTGCTAATGAATACTTCTAGCATTGAATAAACATCTATTTGACGGAACAGATCTTGCTCAAGGAGCCATGAGGCGCTATGGTTTGTGTTGTAACAATATAGAATTAACACCAGTAATGTCACCTGCACCAGTGGCAACTGTTAACATTTGTAACGGTTGCCAAACGCTCATCATCTTGTTCAAATCCCTCCATGATCTCAGTCCTCCCTATCTGTGTAGCATCCTCCAGGTCTACAACCCTTCAAAAACCCTGCGCTCCTCCAACTCTGGCCTCTTGTGCATCCCCCACTCCCTTTGCCCCACCATTGACGGCCGTGCCTTCAGCCGTCTAGGTCCTAAGCTCTGGAATTCCCCCCTCTAAACCTCCCTGCCTTTACATAGAAACATAGAAACATAGAAGATAGGAGCAGGAGTAGGCCATTCGGCCCCTCGAGCCTGCTCCGCCATTCAGTGCGATCATGGCTGATCATCCAAATTCAGTACCCGGTCCCTGCTTTCTCCCCATACCCCTTGATCCCTTTAGCCTTGAGAAATATATCCAACTCCTTCTTGAATATATTTAATGAATTGGCCTCTACTGCCTTCTGTGGTAGAGAATTCCACAGGTTCACCACTCTCTGGATGAAGAAATTCCTCCTCATTTCTGTCCTAAATGGCCTACCCCTTATCCTTAGACTGTGACCCTGGTTCTGGACTCCCCGACCATCGGGAACATCCTTCCAGCATCTAGTCTGTCTAGTCCTGTTAGAATTTTATAAGTTTCGATGAGATCCCCTCTCATTCTTCTAAACTCCAGTGAGTACAAGCCCAATCGACCCAATCTCTCCTCATACGTCATTCCTGCCATCCCAGGTATCAGCCTGGTGAATCTTCGCTGAACTCCTTCCATGGCAAGAACATCCTTCCTCAGATAAGACGACCAAAACTGCACACAATACTCAAGATGTGGTCTCACCAAGGCCCTGTACAACTGTAGCAAGACATCCTTGTTCCTGTACTCAAACCCTCTCACTACAAAGGCCAACATACCATTTGCCTTCTTAACTGCCTGCTGCACCTGCATGCTTACCTTCAGCGACTGGTGCACAAGGACACCCAGGTCTCGTTGCACTTCCCCTTCTCCCAATCTATTGCCATTCAGATAATAATCTGCCTTCCTGTTTTTGCTACCAAAGTGGATAACCTCACATTTATCCACGTTATATTGCATCTGCCATGCTTCTGCCCAATCACACAACCTGCCCAAATCATCCTGGAGTTTCTCGGTATCCTCCTCACAGCACACACGCCCACCCAGCTTTGTGTCGTCTGCAAATTTGGAGATATTACATCTAGTTCCCTTGTCTAGATCATTAATATATATTGTGAATAGCTGGGGTCCAAGGACCGATCCCTGCGGTACCCCACTAGTCACTGCCTGCC
Organism: Somniosus microcephalus; assembly: GCF_052327205.1. Taxonomy (NCBI): domain Eukaryota; kingdom Metazoa; phylum Chordata; class Chondrichthyes; order Squaliformes; family Somniosidae; genus Somniosus; species Somniosus microcephalus. The sequence goes on along the minus strand of NC_140992.1, from coordinate 195,584,529 downwards.
ACTCGGAAAAAGACCCGTTTATTCCAACTCTTTGCTTTCTGTCTGCCAACCAGTTCTCTATCCAAGTCAATACCTTGCCCCCAATCCCATGTGCCTTAACTTTACACGCTAATCTCTTATGCGGGACCTTATCGAAAGCCTTCTGAAAGTCCAAATACACCACATCCACTGGTTCTCCCTTATCTATTTTACTAGTTACATCCTCAAAAAATTCCAGTAGATTAGTCAAGCACCTCCTTTTAAGACCCTAGTGAAAGCCTACCTCTTTGACCAAGCTTTATTTGGAGGGTTGACACAACAGAAGTGTAATCAGACAAAAATTGACACTAAACCAAGGAATGAGACATTAGGAGGGGTAACGAATCTTCTTTGGTTTGGTGCCAATTTGTGTCTGATTACACTTGTGATGCACCTTGGGATGTTTTCATACATTAAAGACATTATATAAATGCAAGTTGTTGTTCACTTAACCAGCTTTGATACATTACGATCAGCATCTTCGAGCCAAAACATTGGAAAATTACCTCTGTATTCATGAAGGAACTGAACTGTTGGCTTGAGTCAGTTCAAGTTAATACGACATGATGCTTGGAGCCTGTCTGCTAGAATCTGGGACATGAGATCCTAGCGTTCAGTTAATAGTTTGTGACTTTCACTGTTGATGAGCTGGTCCAGGCGGTTTGCCTTTGAAAGGATTAGTGTTGCTATTTGTCTTTGAAGTCACTGTGTATTGGTTAGAAAACATTTCACAAATAAAGGTCCTGTTCAAGACTGAGGGTTACTGTTATAGTAAAAGAAAAGCATTTTTTGAGGTTTTCTATTCATTCAGATTTGAATGGACTGGTACACTGCACCAAATAATATCACTCACTTTTCACTTTATTCACCTTCCTGTAAAAATTACAAATGATCCAACCTTTCACAGCAATCAATTTCCTTACTGTGACCATCAACAGGCCGCAGTGAATGCTGAGGGACTTCGAGTTTGTCCAGGAAGCCTGGTATTTATGGACACCAGAATTTTAGGCCTTTGGATTTCCATTGTCCTTCCAACATACTCTCTGCCTGGATAAATGCCCCCGTCCATTTGCTTCCTGCTTGAACACCACCACCACGTATCTCTGTCAATGTAATCATCGGCTTCTGCCTGTGGTGGTCAGTGTCATCAAAGTAGTACTTAGTGGGGTGAGATTTCTGGCTATCACACAAAGGAAGTTAAATTTTCTCATGAGAATGTATTCTGCACATTGCATTTATTGAACAAATCTCTACCTTCTGAATACGGTCTTAGCATCTTCATCTAACGAATGTGGTTCTGAGAGTGTTTTACTTACAACCAATGAAGAAACACAGTGTTGGGTATTCTCTGTTGCATTTGCTGTTCATTTCTGGTAGATCACCATATCCTTGTTATAATGCAGACCATGAGTATAATGTCCAATATAGTTAGGAAAACTGCAGGTGAGAGGGACAGCTTGACCTTCACTCAGTGGGCATGGAGTTTCTAGCATGAATAGTTTTATTTTTGTTCTATATATACAGTAAAATAATATGGTCAGAATTTTGTTTGAGTTGACTCGCTCTTGCTCTCGCTCCCTCTCACCTCGCCCCTCCTGGCTCCCTCCAGGCTACTCCAAGGAGGTGACCAATGGGAAGCATTCCTGTGGATCCCGGAGCAGCACTTCAGAAAACCATGGGGGCCATGAGCCCAAACCAGCCTGAATGCCAGAGCAGTGCCATGGTGCCCCTGGAAACCACACTAGAGACATCTGAACCTCTAGCTTGGAAGTTCAGTTTTAAGAAGTAATGCAACTATATTTAGCTGGAGAGCACTCGATGGCACAAAGCCTCCAGCTGCAGAAGGTTTGCCAGACTAGGATTGATATTGTAGAAAACATTTTAAGGGTATTTTATGCAATGGAAAAACCCAGTACAGTACCAAGAATCATGTCCAACCTGTAGTGTATGTGCCTTTAAGAGCCCCATGTGTACTGTAATGCCGGTAATGGCCACTCGGGCCATATAAGCCTGTATATTGTGTTGTATCAGTTAGTTCCCCTCCAGACTTTGTTTAGTAAACACCTATGAAACCAACTCCTGTCTTCAGTGTCTTTATCAACACACAGACACAACAGTGGCGACGAATTGGAAACGGACTTACCTGCAATTCGGCAGCACCTCAAGGACATCGATTCCTCTGGCGTCCAAAATTGAAGAAAAATCAAGAAAAAGAAAAAGCTGTGGTTTCACCAGCTAGCCAAGCTGGTGGCAGGTACTGCAATAATCCTTCCTGGGCGTCGGGCTGGGGCTCCAGCGGCTGGCTCTACAGCTAGGCCAAGCAGCCGCAAGAGCAGCTGCAGAGATACAACAAAAGACACAGGACTTCGGCACCCATGAAATGACACAGGGTTTCGAGAGATGTTATCGCTGCGGCAGATCCACCCATGACCAGAGGGACTGCTGGTTCAAGGACAAAGCATGCAGGCAATGCGGAAAGATTGGACACATTGCACGGGTATGCCGATCTGGACAAAAGAAATCCACAGACAGGAAAAGAAAATCAATAAAGAAAAGTACAGAAAGGTACAAATGATGACGGACAGTAGCTCCGAAGACCAGAAGAGCGATAGTGACTCCGAAAACAAGAGACTAAGCTGTCTCAAATTACATAATGTAATTGCCAAAGATGATTACCAGACCATTTGGGTTACCCTCACGCTAGCAGGGTCCCCAGTTAAAATGGAGCTAGATACAGGATCAGCTCTGACCGTCATAAATCGACGGGATTACGAGCGGCTATTTCCGCATATACCTTTAAAAGACACATCCATTATCTTGAAAACATATACGGGGCAGAAAGTATACCCCAAAGGAAAAATAAGGGTGCCTGTTGTATACAACGGCAAGGAAATACAAAAGTTGTATTTATACATTCTACAAGATGGTGGTCCACCGCTGTTGGGACATGAATGGATCAGGAAAATACGTTTAGACTGGCACTCCATTCAAGCACTGACGGTGATCAGTAAGAAAAAAAACGATGATGACGTCATACCTGAACGATTAAAAGACATCTTGGCCAATGCCAAAGAAGTGTTTCAAGAGAAACTAGGAACCTTGAAAGGCATCACCGCCTCAATAAAAGTGGAAGATGCAGCAATTCCCAAGTTTTTTTAAGGCAAGACCGGTGCCATATGCAATTCGTCCAGCAGTCGAGGCAGAGCTGGAGAATTTGGAAAAAGCAGGCGTATTATCCAAAATAGATTGGAGCGAGTGGGCAACACCCATCATTCCAGTCATGAAGAAAGCATTGAATAAGGATAAATCTGAAGAACAGAGAAAAATTCGCATCTGTGGAGACTTCAAGGTGACTGCAAACCCGGTCCTTCACACGGTACAGTATCCTCTTCCGAGGATAGAAGATATTTTCGCCTCACTATCCGGAGGGAAACGTTTCACCAAAATTGACTTGGCACAGGCATATCTACAGATGGAGGTTGAAGAGGCCTCTAAAAAAATATCTCACGATAAATACACACAAAGGTCTGTACCAGTACAATCGACTGGTTTTCGGAGTAGCATCCGCTCCAGCTATCTGGCAAAGAGCTATGGAGCAAGTCCTCCAAGGGATTCCGGGGACTCAATGCTACCTAGACGACATCCTTGTAACAGGAGAAAATGACAACGAGCACCTTGCCAATTTGGAGCAGGTGCTCACTAGGCTGAGAGAACGGGGCCTACGAGCAAATCGCCCCAAGTGCGAATTTTTCCAAAATCAAATATATTGTGGCCACATAATTAATAAGGAAGGGTTGCATAAGTCACCTGAAAAAATTGAAGCGGTCATAAAAGCCCCAGCACCTGAAAATGTTTCACAATTAAGGTTGTTCCTGGGATTAATAAATTACTATCATAAATTTTTACCGAACTTATCAACTCTTCTACACCCTCTTAATGAACTGCTACAAACAGGAGTAATTTGGAAATGGAGCGAAGACTTTAAACGTGCCTTCCATAAATGCAAAGACTTAATCACGTCCAAAGAAGTTTTGGCTCATTACAACCCATCACTGCCAATCAGACTGGCGTGCGATGCATCCCCTTACGGCATAGGAGCAGTATTATCGCATAAATTCCCTGATGGCTCGGAACGGCCGATAGCTTTTGCGTCACGCTCATTGAACTCAGCTGGGCGTAACTATGCCCAAATCGACAGGGAAGCACTCAGCCTGGTATGGGGAGTGAAGAAATTCAACCATTACCTACACGGACAAAAATTTACCTTGTTGACTGACCATCAACCCCTCATCTCCATATTCAACCCTAAAAAGGGTGTTCCCATTATGACAGCGCAAAGGCTACAGAGGTGGTCCCTTTTTCTAGGGGCACACCAACACAACATAGAATACAAAGGATCAAAACAGCATGGGAATGCTGACGGGTTATCGCGCCTACCGTTGCCAATGGTAGAAGAAGCACCTACCGTAGACCCAGTGGAGATTTTCCACTCTACCATAGTCGAATGTCTACCAGTAACAAATTCTGCCATTGAAAGGGAAACTAGAAATGACCCGACTCTCTCACGAGTCTACGATTTAACAGTGAAGGGATGGCCAGCACATGGCGAACCACTGTTGCCAGCATTCTCGCAAAGAAGAGAACAGCTGTCAGTGTGCTGAGGAACCTTGATGTGTGGTTCCAGAGTGGTGATTCCACCCAAACTCCAGGATAAAGTTCTAAAGGAGCTTCACGAGGGGCATCTGGGTGGAGTGAAAATGAAGAACCTAGCCAGGGCGTTTGTATGGTGGCCAGGTATCGATGGAGACATCGAAGAAATGACCAAGAGCTGCCTAGGATGCCAGAAGATCCAAAACGCTCCACCCCAAGCCCCTCTACATCCATGGGAGTGGCCCTCATCTCCCTGGCAAAGGGTACACATCGACTTTGCTGGTCCATTTATGGACTCAATGTTCTTACTCGCTCGCGGTTGATGCACACTCCAAGTGGCAGGAGGTAATAAAGATGTCCTCCACCACCACGGAAAAAACCATCACAGTATTAAGGACCATATTTGCCAGGAATGGGCTGCCGGAACAGATCTGTTCTGATAATGGACCGCAATTTGTGTCCGAAGAATTCAGGAAGTTCTTAAAAAACAATGGGGTTAAGCACTACACGTCCGCCCCATACCATCCCGCCACCAATGGATTGGCTAAAAGGTTTGTCCAGACCTTCAAGAAGGCCATAAAGGCCATGGGTAATGAAGACATAAAACTTCAGCACAAGGTGGATAACTTCTTGTTCGCATACAGGAATGCAACACATATGGTTACAAACCATACTCCCGCCATGATGTTCTTCAATAGAAGCCTAAGATGCCTGCTGGATTTGATCAAGCCCAACATCAGAAGGGACGTGGAGAACCGGCAATTTCAAGGCATGAATGAAAGGCCAACTAGAACCTTCCAGATAGGTCAACAAGTTTTGGCCCGGGACTACCGTACCGAGAAATGGCAGCCTGGAACTATCTGCACACGACTAGGACCGCTGATGTAAACCGTGGACATCGGAGAAAGCATAATAAGGCGCCATGCTGACCAAATCATAGAGTCATCCGAAAAGGGACAACCTACACCACAACTCTATACGCCTAACGATGAAGTAGAGATACCCATATCTACCTCCGATCAGGTGATACTGGAACCCGATGAACCCGACACTGGCATTCAAGCCGAATCAGCCTTGCCAAAAGAGCCTACTACACCACCAGAAACTACTACACCACCGAGGCGTTATCCGGACCGAGTCAGGAAGCCTCCAGAGAGACTGACTTATAATTAATTAACTGCAGCAATGCGTAGATTATTTTTCTTGTAACATGTAATTACTTAAAATATTATGTACTGGTTGGCTAAAAGGGGAGGAATTGTAGTGTATGTGCCTTTAAGAGCCCCATGTGTAATGTAATGCCGGTAATGGCCACTCGGGCTATATAAGCCTGTATATTGTGTTGTATCAGTTAGCTCCCCTCCAGACTTTGTTTAGTAAACACCTATGAAACCAACTCCTGTCTTCAGTGTCTCTATCAACACACAGACACAACACAACCGGAGGATTTAAATCAAATATCCAAGCCAGAAACGGCATTCCTTATCCCCTCTCTGACCAGTACTGAGGGTTACACCAAAGATATATTTCAGTATCACTATATTATCAAAGATAGAAGAGTCATTTGGGACCTAAACTTTCAAACTGTTTTACAACAATCTGGCCAGCAGACATCTGAAGGACACTCCACACTCCCAAGTATTTATTATTAACACCAAACTGATTCCAGTATCTTTTTATGCATGTTTCATAGAAGCACTTGCTGGTCAGGCCCTTGAACCCTACAAAGGTGACACAATGCCTAAGTGACAGTTTGCTGATTAGTGCATCTCAAACCCAACCCACTGGCTAATGCACCAACTAAGGGCCAAGCAGTTACTAACTTGTGTACCTACACTCTTTCAGATTTTCCCTACTATATTCTATCTTTTTTATAGTGCCCACAGAGTAGCCACGGTAGGTGACAACAACATTGACCATTAGGCCTTGAAAGCCAGGTGTTGAATCCATGTACCTGCTTTCTCTTCATTTCCTCGAAACTAATCTGGATTTCAAAACCTAGGCCCCAAGTGTGTCCAGGTTTACTCCAGAAGTGTGCACATCACATTAATCAGTTTACAAAATACAATTCCGATTTCTTCCGATTGGCGCACAAATCCAAGGTACGTTTTATAAACTAAACTTAAGGTCTGAAATGCTGCCTTTGAATCTTGTTTTTCAAAATCATTTATAGGGGTCATTTTAACCTGACCCGCCCAATGGGGAAACCAGATTGGACTGAAGTCAACGGAAAGTAAAAACTGGGCAGGTTGTGAAACAAGTGACTGATCAGATCCTGTCCGTTTCCCGCTGGGTGGGTTAGGTTCAAATTACCCCTTCCCCCTGTGAAAACAGGGAGGGATTCGCAGTCGGATTTCATAAACTCTACACAGATCAATTTTTTTCCTGTGGGTAACATTGGCATCACTACTAAAATGACCCAAGTTTAACTAACTGTATGAACTTGGAGTTGAAAGGAGGGCTGTATAAACAGAAATAACAACAGAACATTGTTCACAGATCAAAGGGTGGGCGAAGGAGGAGGTCTGTATTCACAAAATACTTTTAAACCACATGTAACATGCAGGGCAGGCTGTGTTACCGATGTTAAAATGGTAAATTAATGAAGTAACAAAACAATGTGAACTCCAATGTGTTAGTATATAATGTAACTTGTGTAGGTGGTATGGTAGTGCAGTGTATTACTGCAGCAGTGAGCTATCACACTGTGTAATCGGAGGATTTAGTGCATCCAGCCAGCACTTCACTATCTGTATTAATGATCTGGGTGAAGGCGTTGGAGGAACTGTCAACAAGCTCGAGGACGATGCAAAGCTTTGTACTGGTGTTCGAACATTGAGAGAAAAAAAGACCACAATCAGATCTAGATGAGTCTGGGGAATGGGCTTGAGTCTGGCAGATGACATTTAATGTAGATAAATGTCGTTTTAGTAGAGCTAGAGCTAACGCCAAGCAGGTATATACTATGCAGGGCTCCGAGCTGATGTCTGTTGAATGGGAGAGAGACCTAGGTGTTATAGTGCATGAGTCTCTAAAGGTTCACGATCAGTACTGCAAGGCTATAGTAAAGGCTAATTGAGTACTGGGATGCATTGCTGGGAAGATCCAAAATAAAATAAAAAATGCTACACTGCCCATGTTCCTTCCCTTGTATTGCAACCCTGAAAAATAGAGAGAGGCTAATCCATAAGTAGACTCCTAGCTCGAGAATCTTGGACCAACTGAGAATACACTCTGTTGGCCCCTATTTACAAGGGTGTATACATTTTTTTTTTAGTTTCTTGACACATCAGTCTAATGCATGTGATTACAGTCACCTCAAAATCCTTGGCTTAAGTGCAGCCTCTCAACTAAAGAACAATCGCTGTGAAGAGCTGCTGGGTTTATGTACTAATTTTTATTGCAAGATGATTCATCTTGGCTGTTTCATAGAGGACAACCAGATTGTGTTCAGGTGAAACCCTGTTATTGCCATTTCTCAAGCTGTCAAAAGCTTTGTGAGGACAGGGGATTCCTGTATTAATATTCACTCCTACGTCAGAACAATCTGGAGCAGCCATTCATGGAGTGAGTGGAGATTACATGTTTCCGTTTGATGTCTTGATGGAGTTGTTGGACAGAAATAAAAATGAAGAACAGCATAATTACAGTTGGATAATCACCTTCTTGCTACATTATTCTTGAGTGTCAGCCAGTGGCTCAGTTGTTAGCACACTCGCCTCTGCATCAGAAGGTTGTGGGTTCACTTCAGAGATTGGAGCACATAAATCTAGGCTGACACTCTAGTGCAGTGCTGAGGGAGTGCTGCACTGTTGAAGGTGCCATCTTTCAGATGAGACATTAAACCGAGGTCCCGTCTGCGCTCTCAGGTGGACGTAAAAGATCCCATGGCACTATTTCGAAGAAGAGCAGGGGAGTTATCCCCGGTGTCCTGGCCAATATTTATCCCTCAATCAACTTAAAAACAGATTATCTGGTCATTATTGTAACATATTGTCATGGTATGTCACATGTATGAGCATGCTCAGTTCACTCTGGCCCAGTAAAACGAGCACCTTGACAAGCAACTCATCGTGTCTCTGTCCTTCATTTGTTCTACCCATTTATATATTACATCTTTGGTGATGAGAATGGGATCTCGAAGCCATTTTTAGGGAACATGGAAGGACACAGTGTTCAAACTTCGAGTGGAGAAGTTTAGGTTGAATTTTGACACCTAAACTGAATTTTTGCGATGTTTTACTGTTAATGCTGATGCAGAATTGTCTGTGCTTTGCCTTCACGTGTATGTATACACAGCAACAGCGGCATTGATTCTCACAGGTACACAGGTAGCGTGCTGAGTCACTGTTCAACGGGATCAGGACAATCATGGCCATGCCTATGGGCTTCAACGGAAGCCTCGGCATGTATGACCGAGCTCGCGAACCATTCAGTTCTTACATTGAGCGGATGGCGATGTTTTTTAAGGCCAATAACATTATTGAGACCGAAGATGCAGATGAGAATGTTCAAGCTCAAAATAAAGTAATTTGTGAACGCAAAAAAAGCAATTTTTCTAACAGAGATCAGGCCAGATGTCTACGGAACGTTGACAAATTTACTCACACCAGGGAAAGCGAGGGCTGTGTTGTTTGAAGACATTGTCGAGAAACTCAAGGACCATTTCGACCCAAAGCGTTAGAAATAGCAGAGAGCTATAAGTTTGGTACCAGAAACCAAAAACAAAGTGAAACAATCAGTGAGTACATACATTATAGCTTTTAAAAACCTGTCATTGCATTGTAACTTTGGCACATTTTTAGATTGTGCGTTGCGAGATCAGTTTGTGTGTGGACTGGTGGATGAACACACACAGTCCAAGTTACTGAACACTCCAAACCTAACGGCCTAGAAATTCAGTGCCCTTAGCACCGATTTTGCGGCGCTAGAGGGCCTAGCGCTGCAATTGGCGCCGGTTCCTAAATTGCCTGGGGCCCTTCCGCGGCGGTAGACCGGTAGCGCTGCGCCGGCACCGATGACGTCATCGGTGTGCGCAGCGTCCCGGTTGCCGTGGTAACCCGGCCCCAAGCCGAAATTCAGTTGCGGCCGCCTCGCCAGTGGCAGCCGCAACTAAGACTCCGGCAAACGAGTGTTGCCGGAGTCTGCGCCAGCGCTTTAAGGAGGCGCGGCGGCCGGCCGCTTTCCCGCCGGCCGCCTGCCCGCAGCTCCCTCCCCGGACTTCTCCCCCCCCCCCCCCGGAACAGATGCAAGCCCGGCACTTGTCCGAGGTGCCGGGCTCATTTTTGCAGGGATTTGCGCGGGCCGCGGCCGGGTGCAGGCAGCTCCTCCTTAACGGAAGGAGGAGGCCTGCACTTCCCGAGCCTGCCGCACCGCAGCGGGTGCCGCAGCGCCGGAATAGCGCCGCAATGTGGCGCGTTGCGCCAGTTTTCAGGCGCTAAAACCCTTCAGTAGCGCCGGCAGCCGTTTGGGCGCGGCGCTACTGAATTTTTGGCGCGCGCAAAGGGACTTAGCGCCGGCGCTAACTTCCGGTGCTAAAGCCCTGGCGCAACGCAAACTCAATTTCTAGGCCAACGTTTCACATAGCATGTAAAATTGCTCTATCTATGGAGATGGCATCTAAGAATGCTAGGGAGCTCCGTCCAACTCAAGTGACTAGTACAGCTGAGGTCTACAGTCACAAAGTCACTACCAAACCTAAAGCTGTGAAACCGAGTCAAAAGCATGTCGGTGAGAGCAGTTCAGTGAATTGTTATCGCTGCAATGGAAATCACTCGCCACAGTCCTGCCAATACAGAAATGCAAAGTGATTTCACTGCCAGAAGCAAGGCCATCTTTCAACAGCTTGCAGAGCTAGATCAAAAGCAGGAAGTAAGAACCATTCTATTGACAATGCAAAGCAGCGACAACAAAAAGGAGGAATTCACAATATTGAAGTGAACACACTTGATGTTGAAGAACTACAGTATCTATACCACTAGCGGCAATGCTAGCAGTCGTGAGAAAGATTTCCGTACAAAACATTTGATCCATGACCAATATATTGATGTGTATCGATACAGTGGCGGACTGCTCTATCATGAGTAAGGACACATACGAGAGTAAGTTTAATCAAATACCACTTGCAAAGAGTACCGTAGAATTAAAAACCTCCTCTGGAGAAATCCTAGAGACATGTGGACAAATGAAATGTACAGTTCAGCACAATGGCCAGACACAACAACAGGTCAACCCTCATGGGCAAAGACTGGTTAAGATAGTTAAACCTAGACTGGAAAAACATCTTCAGTGTAGATACTTCAAAGAAGCGTCTCCACACAATGCTGAATAAGTATAAAAGCATGTTCTCAGACAGTTATGAGGGCAGCACTGATGCGCATATCCGCATCAAGTCCAACATGAAGCCTGTTTATTATAAGTCGAGGCTGGCCCCCTATGCGTTGAAAAGTCAGGTGGAGGAAGAGCTAGCAAAGCTTAGAGAACGGAGTGCTAGTAAAAACTGACAAAAGTGAATGGGCTACCCCGATTGTGGATTGCCCAAAGCAGACAAAACTGTACGCTTGTGCGGTGACTACACAGTTGCTGTCAACCAAGCGGTTGACGATGAACAGTACCCATTACCTACATCACAAGAGTTGTATGCAGCACTCTCTGGGTCGAAGGTTTTCTCCAAGCTTCACTTGTCACATGCTTATGCTCAGCTGAATGTTGACAGAGAGTCAATAGTATCTCACCATCAACACACACAAGGGACTGTACTCGTACACCAAGCTGCCGTATGGTGTAAAGTCCTCCCCCAAAATCTTCCAGGCCACGATGGATAAGATTTTGCAAGGAGTTCCAAATTGCTTATGCAATCAAGACAATGTGCTGATCGCAACAAGTAGCGAGGAAGTAAATCTAGAAGTGTTAGATTTAGTGCTTCAAAGGTTGAATTCCCACAATGTCAAATTGAAAAGGAGCAAACATGCTTTTGTGCAGGCCGAGGTTCTGTACCTTGGTTTGAAAGTTTATGCAAATGGCTTGCAACCAGTGAAGGAAAAGGTTGATGCTGTCATCAATGCCCCAAAGCCTACTGTCAACAAGGGCAGACGTCAATGACAAAGTCCAACACCGCCTTCAGTGTGGCAGTGCAGCCTTCGGTCACCTGAGGAAGAGAGTGTTTGAAGACCAGGACCTCAAACCCGGCACTAAGCTCATCGTCTACAGAGCAGCAGTGATACCCACCCTGCTGTATGCCTCAGAGACATGGACCATGTACAGCAGGCACCTCAAAGCACTGGAGAGGTACCACCAACGCTGCCTCCGCAAGATCCTGCAAATCCATTGGCAGGATAGGCGCACCAACATCGGTGTTCTCGCTCAGGCCAACATCCCCAGCATCGAAGCTTTGACCGCACTCAATCAGCTCCGATGGACAGGCCACATCATCCGCATGCCCGATACGAGACTCCCAAAACAAGCGCTCTACTCAGAGCTCCGACACGGCAAGAGAGCCCCAGGTGGGCAGAGGAAATGCTTCAAGGACACCCTCAAAGCCTCCTTGGAAAAAGTGCAACATCCCCACTGACACCTGGGAATCCCTGGCCCAAGACTGCACAAAGTGGAGGAGAAGCATCCAGGAAGGCGTCGAACACCTCGAGTCTCTTCACCGGGAGCAAGCGCAAGGAGCGCACGACAACCCAAGCACCCCACCCACCCGCCCCTTTAACCACCGTCTGCCCCACCTGTGACAGAGACTGTAGGTCCTGCATTGGACTCATCAGTCACCTGAGAACTCATTTTTAATGTGGAAGCAAGTCATCCTCGGTTCCGAGGGACTGCCTAAGAAGAAGCAAGCCACAGAATGTGTCTGAGTTAAGATCTTTCTTTGGAATGGTCCAGTACTATGCACGTTTCTTACCTGAGTTAGCGACCATGTTCTCTCCATTGCATGAGCTCCTCAAGAAGGATGTCCAGTGAAAGTGGACAAAAGCGCAACAGGAAGCTTATGACGCTTGTAAGAGAAGTCTCTCTAGCGATGCTCTACTTGTGCACTACGACACCAAGCATGAGCATACGGTTAGCGTGTAATGCTTATGCTTCTAGTGGGAGCGGTCATAAGCCACGTAATGGATGACGGCCAAGAGAAACCAGTCACGTTTGCATCGTGAACCCTCACAAAGAGCGAAAGAAACTATGCGCCAATTGACAAGAAAGCACTCGATATTGTGTTTGGAATCAAGAAATTTCAACAGTTCCTGATCGGCAGAAAGTTTACCCTAATAATTAATCAAACCACTCCTAGCAATATTGGGGCCCAAATCTGCCATCCCTGCAATGGCCGCATCAAGAATGCAATGTTGGGCAGCGTTGTTGTCGCTATATGACTGCACGATTGAATATCGCACTTCATAGCAAAACGCAATCACCGATGCCTTGTCCAGGTTGCCACATGAAGACTCGTGTGTTGGGAGTAAAGGTGAAATTTTCACGCTTGGTGCAATTGACAAAGACTTTCCCATGAATGCAACTGAGATTGCAAATGAGACTCAAAAGGACTCTGTACTGAAAAGTGTATGAAAACACCTTGAATGGATGGACTGGTCAGTGTCTGGACACAGAGTTGAAACCATTCTATAAACCGTCATACTGAATTGTCTTGTGATCAAGGTTGTATCAAGTGGGGAAACAGAGTGGTGGTATCTACTTCGTTGAGAGAATGAATTCTGGCCAAACTTCATACTGAGCATCCAGGGATCGTCAGTATGAAATCAATGGCAAGAAGCTTTGTTTACTGGCCTGGATTGGACAGTGATCTTGAATCACTTGTCAGCAAATGCAGTGTTTGCCAAAATTGCAGAAACAAACCACCCAAAACTCTCCTATAACCCTGGTCATGGCCAAGCAGACTTTTTCAGAAAGTACATGTAAACTTCTGTGAGAAAGCAAATTATTTATTTCCTGTTACTTGTAGATAGTCACTCAAAGTGGATTGAAGTACAACTGAACGTACCATAGATGAGTTGATGTCTATTTTTGCTTGTCATGGCTTACCTGAAGAGCTTGTTTCTGACAATGGCCCTCCGTTCTGTTCTGATCTATTCCAAGAGTTCATGAAACACAACGGTATCAAACACACTCTCGTTCCACCATATCATCCAGCTTCAAACGGAACAGCCGAAAGGTCAGTCAGAATAGTAAAAGAAGCTCTCAAAAAGCAAGTGTTGCAGGGTTGTTCGGGACTCCGCATGAAGCAACATTTGGCAAATTTCTTGCTGAAGTACAGAACTACTCCGCACACTACAACTGGATATACCCTAGCAGAGCTCTTGATGAAGAGGAGATTGAGAACACGATTAAGTCCTGTTCAACCAAATTTGGCCTCGAGAACAGAAACCGTTGAGTCAGAAACGTTGTTATGACAGCAATCAGAAAGAACGTAGTTTCAGACAAAACGAGTGTGTTCGTGTTCTCAGTCCCCCTGGCAAATAGAGTTCACACAAGTGGGATGTAGGAACCATAGTAGAGGTTGGTGGAACCAAGAGATATTTGGTTGAAATTGGTGACAACATCCTAATTGTTCATGTAGATCAAATGATCTCTGCTAGAGATGAACCAAGACGTGACCATGAACCCATACATGAGTTTGACTCCGTTCAGACTTCAGTAACTGATGTACCAGGTTCAAACAAGTCTGAGATAGAAACCGGATCATCTTTGAGTTCGGAACCAGAACAAAACAGCCCGATAATTGGTTCAACACCAAAACCTGTTGCAAGGAGATCGAGAAGGCTCCACAAACCTGTTATTAAACTGGATTTGTAGTTCATTTGTAGTTGATTTAAAGGGGGGGGGAGGGGAAAGCCAGGAGTTTGTTATATGGTACATCTAATGCTGGGAAAGGTGGGGCCATAGTTTTGTTGTATTTGAGAGGGGAATGTGTACCTTTTTTGTAAAGGGTAAAGCAGTGTAATGTATTGTCACGTGGTTTAGTATGAACATGCTCAGTTCGCTCTGGCCTAGTAAAACAAACATCTTGACCAGCAACTCATCATGTCTCTGTCATTCATTTGTTCTACCCACATATATTACAAGCTGCCGTATGGTGTAAAGTCCTCCCCCAAAATCTTCCAGGCCACGATGGATAAGATTTTGCAAGGAGTTCCAAATTGCTTATGCAATCAAGACAATGTGCTGATCGCAACAAGTAGCGAGGAAGTAAATCTAGAAGTGTTAGATTTAGTGCTTCAAAGGTTGAATTCCCACAATGTCAAATTGAAAAGGAGCAAACATGCTTTTGTGCAGGCCGAGGTTCTGTACCTTGGTTTGAAAGTTTATGCAAATGGCTTGCAACCAGTGAAGGAAAAGGTTGATGCTGTCATCAATGCCCCAAAGCCTACTGTCAACAAGGGCAGACGTCAATGACAAAGTCCAACACCGCCTTCAGTGTGGCAGTGCAGCCTTCGGTCACCTGAGGAAGAGAGTGTTTGAAGACCAGGACCTCAAACCCGGCACTAAGCTCATCGTCTACAGAGCAGCAGTGATACCCACCCTGCTGTATGCCTCAGAGACATGGACCATGTACAGCAGGCACCTCAAAGCACTGGAGAGGTACCACCAACGCTGCCTCCGCAAGATCCTGCAAATCCATTGGCAGGATAGGCGCACCAACATCGGTGTTCTCGCTCAGGCCAACATCCCCAGCATCGAAGCTTTGACCGCACTCAATCAGCTCCGATGGACAGGCCACATCATCCGCATGCCCGATACGAGACTCCCAAAACAAGCGCTCTACTCAGAGCTCCGACACGGCAAGAGAGCCCCAGGTGGGCAGAGGAAATGCTTCAAGGACACCCTCAAAGCCTCCTTGGAAAAAGTGCAACATCCCCACTGACACCTGGGAATCCCTGGCCCAAGACTGCACAAAGTGGAGGAGAAGCATCCAGGAAGGCGTCGAACACCTCGAGTCTCTTCACCGGGAGCAAGCGCAAGGAGCGCACGACAACCCAAGCACCCCACCCACCCGCCCCTTTAACCACCGTCTGCCCCACCTGTGACAGAGACTGTAGGTCCTGCATTGGACTCATCAGTCACCTGAGAACTCATTTTTAATGTGGAAGCAAGTCATCCTCGGTTCCGAGGGACTGCCTAAGAAGAAGCAAGCCACAGAATGTGTCTGAGTTAAGATCTTTCTTTGGAATGGTCCAGTACTATGCACGTTTCTTACCTGAGTTAGCGACCATGTTCTCTCCATTGCATGAGCTCCTCAAGAAGGATGTCCAGTGAAAGTGGACAAAAGCGCAACAGGAAGCTTATGACGCTTGTAAGAGAAGTCTCTCTAGCGATGCTCTACTTGTGCACTACGACACCAAGCATGAGCATACGGTTAGCGTGTAATGCTTATGCTTCTAGTGGGAGCGGTCATAAGCCACGTAATGGATGACGGCCAAGAGAAACCAGTCACGTTTGCATCGTGAACCCTCACAAAGAGCGAAAGAAACTATGCGCCAATTGACAAGAAAGCACTCGATATTGTGTTTGGAATCAAGAAATTTCAACAGTTCCTGATCGGCAGAAAGTTTACCCTAATAATTAATCAAACCACTCCTAGCAATATTGGGGCCCAAATCTGCCATCCCTGCAATGGCCGCATCAAGAATGCAATGTTGGGCAGCGTTGTTGTCGCTATATGACTGCACGATTGAATATCGCACTTCATAGCAAAACGCAATCACCGATGCCTTGTCCAGGTTGCCACATGAAGACTCGTGTGTTGGGAGTAAAGGTGAAATTTTCACGCTTGGTGCAATTGACAAAGACTTTCCCATGAATGCAACTGAGATTGCAAATGAGACTCAAAAGGACTCTGTACTGAAAAGTGTATGAAAACACCTTGAATGGATGGACTGGTCAGTGTCTGGACACAGAGTTGAAACCATTCTATAAACCGTCATACTGAATTGTCTTGTGATCAAGGTTGTATCAAGTGGGGAAACAGAGTGGTGGTATCTACTTCGTTGAGAGAATGAATTCTGGCCAAACTTCATACTGAGCATCCAGGGATCGTCAGTATGAAATCAATGGCAAGAAGCTTTGTTTACTGGCCTGGATTGGACAGTGATCTTGAATCACTTGTCAGCAAATGCAGTGTTTGCCAAAATTGCAGAAACAAACCACCCAAAACTCTCCTATAACCCTGGTCATGGCCAAGCAGACTTTTTCAGAAAGTACATGTAAACTTCTGTGAGAAAGCAAATTATTTATTTCCTGTTACTTGTAGATAGTCACTCAAAGTGGATTGAAGTACAACTGAACGTACCATAGATGAGTTGATGTCTATTTTTGCTTGTCATGGCTTACCTGAAGAGCTTGTTTCTGACAATGGCCCTCCGTTCTGTTCTGATCTATTCCAAGAGTTCATGAAACACAACGGTATCAAACACACTCTCGTTCCACCATATCATCCAGCTTCAAACGGAACAGCCGAAAGGTCAGTCAGAATAGTAAAAGAAGCTCTCAAAAAGCAAGTGTTGCAGGGTTGTTCGGGACTCCGCATGAAGCAACATTTGGCAAATTTCTTGCTGAAGTACAGAACTACTCCGCACACTACAACTGGATATACCCTAGCAGAGCTCTTGATGAAGAGGAGATTGAGAACACGATTAAGTCCTGTTCAACCAAATTTGGCCTCGAGAACAGAAACCGTTGAGTCAGAAACGTTGTTATGACAGCAATCAGAAAGAACGTAGTTTCAGACAAAACGAGTGTGTTCGTGTTCTCAGTCCCCCTGGCAAATAGAGTTCACACAAGTGGGATGTAGGAACCATAGTAGAGGTTGGTGGAACCAAGAGATATTTGGTTGAAATTGGTGACAACATCCTAATTGTTCATGTAGATCAAATGATCTCTGCTAGAGATGAACCAAGACGTGACCATGAACCCATACATGAGTTTGACTCCGTTCAGACTTCAGTAACTGATGTACCAGGTTCAAACAAGTCTGAGATAGAAACCGGATCATCTTTGAGTTCGGAACCAGAACAAAACAGCCCGATAATTGGTTCAACACCAAAACCTGTTGCAAGGAGATCGAGAAGGCTCCACAAACCTGTTATTAAACTGGATTTGTAGTTCATTTGTAGTTGATTTAAAGGGGGGGGGAGGGGAAAGCCAGGAGTTTGTTATATGGTACATCTAATGCTGGGAAAGGTGGGGCCATAGTTTTGTTGTATTTGAGAGGGGAATGTGTACCTTTTTTGTAAAGGGTAAAGCAGTGTAATGTATTGTCACGTGGTTTAGTATGAACATGCTCAGTTCGCTCTGGCCTAGTAAAACAAACATCTTGACCAGCAACTCATCATGTCTCTGTCATTCATTTGTTCTACCCACATATATTACAATTACCACATTGCTGTTTGTGGGAGCTTGCTGTGCGCAAATTGGTGCCGCGTTTCCCACATTACAGCAGTGACTACACTTAAGTACTTTATTGGTTGTAAAGTACTTTGGGACGTCTGGTGGTCGTGAAAGGCGCTATATAAATGCAAGTCGTTTCGTTCGGTTCTGTTCGGTTCTTTCTGTGTGTTCGGTTCTTTCTGTCTTTGAGTGCTAACAATGGCGTTGTGTGCTTTGCAAAAATGGTAAGTCTAAACAACAGGGAGCAATGAGATACTAACCTTATTTTATGACTAAATAAACCTCGCAACTAAAACGTGTCGAGTCACAAGTTAATTATAAGGATCTTGTGTATGAGTGGAATAAACTCGATACGTTGTACTGTGTTTCTAAATCTACACTGTCCAAAGTCACAAGATGTCACGAGAAGGCATTTTATTTGCACGTTAACTCTACTGGATGTTCAGTGCTAGATTCCTAATATAACACCGAATTATAACAAACTCTGATAAAGCACTACTTCTTTTACACCTTGGCTTCACTATCGAGCTTTCAGTTCAAACACTGCAATGCTTCACCTGATAGGAAGGCTCTAACCTATAAGCAAAAATGTTATCTGAACTTACTCTGTCCTACAATAAACCAAGTTTTATTCCATGAACAAAATGTTCAACAGAGCAAGTAACTTTGGTTATGTTAATTTTTGCATTTTTTTTTCGTTTCTTTTTAAATCTTGGTGAAAATTGAGCAAAAAATACAAAGTTACATTTCCTAGGTGACAGTCCAATGTTGCAAAAGGTAACTTGCTCAGTCATTTATGCTGGTTATACAGCTAACTTTGTTTCATTTAAAACATTGAGTGAATACATACAATACAACACAACTCATCTTCCGATTAGGCACTTTACAGCCTTCCGGACTCAATATAGAGTTCAACAATTTCAGATCATAACCTCGGCCTGTTGGATCCATGGTTCAGTGGATATGCTATTATTAAATAATCACACGGATGCTGTACATTAACAAATAACAGGTCTTTACTGGAGGAGGGTAGTCTCTAGACTGGGGGTACAGAGGCATGCGCAAAGCTTATATACCGATGTGGTCACTGCCAGTGCTACAGTATACAGGAGCTGTAAAAGTAGTTCTGACTTAAAGGCACATACACTACAATTCCTCCCCTTTTAGATTAGTAATACCCCTAATATTCAAATAACAATTAACATTTCAACATGTACATTAAACAACAAAAGTCCATTTATAGATTCAGTCTATGGGGCGGCTTCCTGACCCTTTCGGGATAGCGCCTTTCCAGAGGGTCTTGTTCTTGGTGCAGAGGCGATTCTGACCCCTTTTCATCGGGTAGTTCATCGGGTTCCACTGCTACTGGGTCTGAAGTAGATGCTACCGGTATGTCGGGTTCATCCCCAGGTACTCGAGACATGGGGTTGACGCGTTCCTGTGACGCTAAGATTTGATCGACGTGGCGTCTCACAATGTTCTCCCCGACATCCACTGTGTACATTAATGGCCCCTGCCTTGTACATATCGTTCCGGGTTGCCACTTCTCTGTTCGATAGTCACGGGCCAAGACTGGTTGCCCTACATTGAAGCTCCTTGTCGGCTTCTCATTGATGTGCTGGAATTGTTTGTCCTCAACATTTCTTCGCACATTTGGTCTGAGCAAGTCCAGACGAGATCTCAACCTTCGGTTAAAGAACATCATGGCCGGGGTCTGGTTGGTAACTGCATGTGTCGCGTTTCGGTAGGCTAATAAGAAATTGTCCATCTTATGCTGTAGTGGAATTTCATCGTCGCACATGGCCTTTATCGCCTTCTTAAAGGTTTGTACGAACCTCTCAGCCAATCCATTTGTGGCTGGATCATACGGGGCGGATGTGTAATGCCTTACCCCATTCCTTTTCATGAATTTTTGGAACTCGTCGAACACAAACTGTTGTCAATTATCAGAGCAAATCTGCTCTGGCAAACCATTTCTGGCAAATATGGTCCGTAGGACTGCAATCATTTTCTCTGTCGTGGTTGAAGGCATTGTTATCACCTCGGGCCACTTTGAATGAGCATCCACTGCTATTAAGAACATTGAGTCCATGAATGGACCAGCGAAATCAATATGCACCCATTGCCATGGAGAGGAGGGCCACTCCCATGGGTGTAGAGGGGCATGTGGTGGTGCATTTTGGACCTTCTGGCATCCTAAGCAGCTCTTAGTTAGGTCTTCGATTTGTTGATCGATTCCCGGCCACCACACATAAGCCCTAGCAAGGCTTTTCATTTTCACTCCCCCCAGATGACCTTCATGTAGCTCCTTTAGCACTCTCTCCCTTAACTTGGGTGGAATCACCACTCTGGATCCACACATCACTGTCCCCTGGCACACTAACAGCTGTTCTCTTCTGGATGAGAATGCTGGCAACAGTGAGTCGCCATGTGTTGGCCATCCCCTCACCGTCAATTCATATACCCGTGACAGCGTCGGATCATTGCGGGTCTCCTTCTCTATATCCGCGTTTGTTACTGGCAATCATTCAATTATTGACGAATAAAATATCTCGATAGGGTCCACTGCTGGTGCTTCCTCCACAGTAGGCAGTGGCAGGCGCGATAGCCCATCAGCGTTCCCATGCTGTTTCGTGCCTTTATATTCTATTTCATATTGATTCGCCCCTAGAAACAGGGACCATCTTTGTAACCGTTGTGCAGTCATCACTGGAATGCCCTTCTTAGGATTAAAGATGGAGACAAGTGGTTGGTGGTCAGTCGGCAAGGTGAACTTCTGCCCATGCAGATAGTGGTTGAATTTTTTTACTCCCCATACTAGGCTGAGGGCCTCCCTGTCAATCTGGGCGTAGTTGCGCTCGGCTGAGGTTAGTGACCGAGACGCAAAGGCTACTGGCCTCTCCAACCCGTCTGGGAATTTGTGCGACAGCACCGCTCCAATACCGTAGGGTGATGCATCACATGCCAAACGAATTGGTAGTGCTGGGTTGAAATGGGCCAACACCTCTTTTGATGTGATCAATTCTTTACACTTCTGGAAAGCTCGTCTACGTTCGTCATCCCACTTCCATGGTACCCCTGTTTGCAGTAGGGTGTTCAGCGGGTGGAATACCGTAGATAAATTTGGTAAGAACTTGTGGTAGTAGTTTACCAGCCCGAGGAACGACCTCAGTTGTGACACATTTTCCGGTGCTGGAGCCTTGACTACTGCCTCAATCTTGTCAGGGGACCTATGTAACCCCTCTTCATCGATGACATGGCCACAATACGAGATCTGTTTCTGGAAAAACTCGCACTTGTGGCGATTAGCTCGTAGCCCATACTCCTTTAATCTGGTGAGCACCTTCTCCAAGTTGGCGAGGTGATCACCGTCATTTTCGCCCGTGACCAAGATGTCGTCCAAATAACACTGGGTCCCTGGAATCCCTTGCAGGACCTGATCCATCGCCCTTTGCCAGATAGCCGGAGCCGAGGCTACTCCAAACACCAGCCGGTTGTATTGATAGAGACCTTTATGAGTGTTGATCGTAAGGTAATGTTTCGAAGCTTCTTCTACCTCCATTTGCAAGTACGCCTGGGCTAGATCAATTTTGGTGAAGCGTTTACCTCCAGATAGCGAGGCGAAAATATCCTCAATTCGTGGAAGCGGATATTGCACCGTGTGAAGGACTGGGTTCACTGTCACCTTAAAATCCCCACAGATGCGGACCTTCTTTGGTTCCCCAGGCGTATTACTCAACGACCTCTTCATTACAGGAACGATGGGTGTAGCCCACTCGCTCCAGTCCACTTTGGACAGTACTCCTGAACGTTCCAACCCTTCCAGCTCTGTTTCAACAGCTGGTCTGATCACATAAGGCACTGGTCTGGCCTTCAGAAACTTTGGGCTTGCGTTTTCCTCTATTTTAATCGTTGCTGTTATTCCTTTTAGTGTTCCTAGTCCCTCCTGGAACACTTCTTTTGCGTCAGTTAGCATTTTTGACCGTCGTCCAGGTGTGACGTCGTCATCCTTTTTGGCCTCAACCTTCAGTGCCTGTATGGAATGCCAATCTAATTGTATCTTCCGGATCCATTCACGTCCTAGCAGTGGTGGTCCTCCATTTGGCAATACATATATATCCATTTTAGGTATTTCCTGGCCTTTATATGTCACTTTCACCCTTATTTTTCCTTTGGGGTAGACTTTTTGCCCCGTATACGTCTTCAAGACAATCTCTGTAGCTTTCAAGGGTATGTGTGAAAATAGCCGCTTGTAGTCTCTTTGATTTATGACTGTTAGAGCTGACCCTGTGTCCAATTCCATTTCCACTTGGACTCCGTCTATCTTGAGTGTAACCCAGATCGTCTGGTGATCCTCCATTTCAGTTGCCTTATGTAGTTTCAGACAACCCAGCTCCTTGCTTCCGGAGTCTGTGTCACGTTTCTGTTCGTCTGAACCACTGTCCATCACCTGGTGTACCTTTTTGTACTTCTCCTGTGGAGATTTCTTACTGTTGGTTTTCTTCCCAGACCTGCAGACTCTTGGTATGTGTCCTGCTTTCCCACACTGTCTGCACACTTGCTCCTTGAACCAACAATCTTTCTGGTCATGTGTTGTTCTACCGCAGCGATAGCACTTCCCTGTTCCATAGGACATTTCATTGGTGCCATATTCTTGCGGTCTCCGTTGTATCTCTGCAGCGCCCCTTGCGGCTGCTTCGTGTGATACTGCCATACTGAAAGTTTTGTCCAGCGTAAGCTCCTTTTCTGATAGAAGCCGTTTCTGGGTTCCTTCACTTTGTAGCCCACACACAAACTTGTCCCTTAACGTGTCTGCTAGTCCCGCTCCAAACTGGCAGTGTTTCGATAGCTTGCGCAGTTCCGTTAGGTACTCAGCATTGCTTTCGTCTTTGTGTTGGCTCCTTTTATGGAACTTAAATCGTTCTGCTATCAGCAGCGGTGTGGGGTTTAAGTGGTCCTGTAGGATTTCTACTATGCTTTCAAAATTCTTGTTTACCGGCTTCTCTGGGGTTATTAGATTTCGCAGTAACCCATACGTTTTTGCACCCATGGAATTTAACAGAACCAGTGCTTTATTAGCATCTGGCACTTCATTCGCCCTGCAGTACACCTCAATACGTTCCACATATGTCGCCCAATCTTCGACTTCATTGTCAAACGTAGAGATACTGCCACTCTTCGGCATCCTTGGGTGTGAGTTAACTATCACAAATGGTGCCTCCTGCGCTTCCACTTCTTCTCCGCTGGCATAAAATGGCGTCTCCCGCGCTTTCCTTCCTTCCCACGCTCGCCCTTCTTCTCCGCTGCGGCTTCTAAAAATGGCGCCTCCCGCGCTCTTCCTTCTCCGCGGCTCAATGGCGTCTCCCCTTTCTTCGCCCCGCGGACCCTGTTCAGCCCGTGAGCACTGACTGTGCTCTGCGCGTTCTTTTTATATTTTTCGACGCCGCTCAGTCTAGAACCTGGCTGTTTATTACCCTCTCTCTCTCCGGTTTGTTTTCTTTTTCTCGATGCCGCTCAGTGTTCAACCCCCGGCTGCGCCCTGCGCTCTTCACCCTCTGTCTTACCCCGTCGACGCTGCTCGGCTTTCCGCCGTCGGTCGGCTCCAGCCGCTGCTGCTTGGGAAGGGTCTGCGCTGGACCTGTCGTCGGTCTCTTACTGCTCGTTGTGGCTGGGGAACCAAGCCCGGCTCTCCACAGCCTCCCCTGCGAAGTTGGATCTCTGCCTGACTGCTGGGCGGTTGCTCGTGGTCGACGCCCGTGTTGCTGGCCTCGACTATTTTTTTTTTATGTTGCAGGTAGATTCGAATCGCCACTCGTTGCCACTGTTGGATCCGTGGTTCAGTGGATATGCTATTATTAAATAATCACACGGATGCTGTACATTAACAAATAACAGGTCTTTACTGGAGGAGGGTAGTCTCTAGACTGAGGGTACAGAGGCATGCGCAAAGCCTCTGGTGTAACCGGTGTGGTCACTGCCGGTACTACAGTATACAGGAGCTGTAAAAGTAGTTCTGACTTAAAGGCACATACACTACACGGCCCCTATTACATTTTTATTTATATTTTTTATCCACACCTTTGTTTTGGTTTTCCCCCCCCCCCTTTCCTTTTATTTTTCTCTCTCCCACATGGCAGCTGTCTCCCATTCTGCCAGCGCATTTCACACCTAATCTAGAGCTGTCTTTTGTCTCCACTAGTCCTATCACCATCTTGTCTCATTTTGAATACCTCTTAATGTCTTTTCTCTCTTGTTCTCTCCCAGCCCGGCCTCTTAATCTATTTCATTCCCTGTGCCTCTTTAGTCTTGATAAAGGGTTTTGACCCGAAACGTTGACTCTAATTTCTCTCCACGGATGTTGCCTGGCCTGCTGAGTTTTTCCAGCATTTTCTGTTGTTATTTCGGATTTCCAGCATCTGCAGTATTTTGCTATTGTACATGAAGGGAACTGTTGCCTGAAAGCTGGTAAATGTGGTCAACTGGGAATGATGGGGAAACCCTGTAAACTCTAGGCTGAGGCTTATTACTTGGGCACAGGCCTCTGATGGAAAACATTGTCGCAGCCATTCAAACCCACACAATATTCGTGCGGAGGTATTTTTAACCATATTCTTGTAAATTATGTATTTTCCATGTATCTTATTACGTTACGAATCTTATTTGCATCAGTAAGTGCTCAGTTTAGTGGGAAAACCAAAATGGCAGCCAAAAGCATTAAAAAAAATATTTGGTGCAACTTGTTTGGTACCTTGCTATCTTTTGATTGGTAGATTTTACTTGCTGTTCATGCTAATTTGTTGCTTCCATAAGTAGCTCCTCATTGGAAGTTTCCTAGAGTTTGATTCATGTATTCCCCCCCCCCCGCTTCATGTGTGACTTGTTGCAGTCCTTTGAATATGAACTTTCAGCCAACTAGTTGCAAGTAACTTATCTAAGGCATAATGCCAAAGTTGTGACACAGGATGTGTGAGGTGACAAAGGCAATGTGTGCTAGATGCAGTTTTATATAATAGTAGGGTTGCAAAATTCCAGGAATTTTTAAAAGAGGAAACTTTCCATGGGAATTTTTGGGAATTTATGGGAATTTAGAGTTTTTTTGCGCACTGATAGTTTTTGTCTCTGACCCTTATATTATCTTTGTCATCAAAATAGACATACTGTTCCATACAAATAAAAACAGGCTTTCAAAACTTTATTTAGGTTATAATTTTGAACTTTATTGAACCCCCACAAAAAAGACCCATCTAAAATAAAATAAAAAGAGCGTCAGCTTATTTAGCCTGTAATTTGTCCTTATTTTGTCCCTTTGAGTCTTCTACTCATGAGTCTTCTGAGTCTGCTACTCTTCATTGTTCCTCCTGATTCTCTGACTCTGGCTCTGACGTGTCCATTTCCTCCTCTGTGTCAGTGTCTAGCTGTGTGGTGGACACTTCTGTATCTGGCTCAATAAGTTGTAGGTTTGCCCGGATAGCCACCAGTTTCTCCACTCTCTTGTTAATCAGCCTGTTGCGCACCTTTGTATGCGTATTCCCAAAAAGTGACCAGTTTCGTTCAGAGGCCGCTGATGAAGATGGGATTTGGAGTATCACCGATGCAATGGGTGATAGGGCCTCAGATGCACAAAGTCCCTTCCACCAGGTATGTGCACCTTGCATGATTCCCATATCCCGTCCCCATTCCAAAGACTTTGCCAGACTTCCCAGAACTTTGCCCACGTCCAGATTGAGGTGGCGTGAGAGGGTAGAAATCACACTGTAAGCGCTGTTGATCTGTTCTCCAGAAAATATTGGTCTCCTAACATGCTTTGGGTCCAGCATGTATGCTGCAGTATGAATCGGCTTGACACAAAATTCTTGACGCGTCTGTATGAATTGAACAATTGCCTTGTCCTCTGCTTTGAGCAGCAGGGATGTGGGTAGGGCAATGCTGATTTGTTCTTTTACATCAGCAAAAAGCCTGAGAACATCTGACAAGACAGCGTCATCTCCTTCAATCTGAGCAATTGCAGATACTACTGGTGAGAGTAGTTTAAGGCTGCTAACCACTCTCTCCCAAAACACATCATCCAGCAGTATTTTCTTGATGGTGGTTTCCATATCCCCAGACTCGGATAGTGCCATTTCTTGCAGCGAATCCTTACCCTTCAGAAGGCTGTTGTACATTATGACAATGCCACCCTATCTAGTGTTGCTGGGCAGCTTCAGTGTGGTGTTCTTGTTCTTTGTCGTTTGCTTGGAGTTGTAGGTTGCTGCAACTACCTGTTTTCCCCTGACATACTTAACAACTTGCTTGGCTCTCTTGTACAGTGTTTCCATGGTTCTCAAACCCATGATGTCCTTGAGGAGCAGGTTGAGCCCATGAGCTGCGCACCCAATAGACGTAATATGAGGGTAGGCCTCCTCCACTTGAGCCCAAGCAGCCTTCATATTCACAGCATTGTCAGTAACTACTGCAAAGACCTTTTGTGATCCAAGATCATTGATGACCGCTTTCAGCTCATCAGCAATGTATGTGCCTGTGTGTCTGTTGTCTTTTGTGTCTGTACTCTTGAAGAACACTGGGAGAGGAGTGGAGACGATGTAGTTTATGATGCCCTCCCCTCGTACATTTGACCACCCATCTGAGACAACTGCAACACAGTCTGCCATCTCTGTCGTTTCTTTGAGCTTTCCTTGGATTCTGTTATACTCAGCCTCCAGCAAATAATTAGACAAAGCATGTCTGGTGGGAGGACAGTATGCAGGGCGAATAACATTGAAAAATCTCTTCCTGTACACATTGGCTGTGAGCATGAAGGGTGAGCCTGTCGCATATACAGCTCGAGCAAGGCACTCATCTGGATTCTTCTGGCTATGGTTATCCATTGTATCAAAGAACCTTCCAAGTGGGCCAGGAGTTGCTGATGATAAGGAGCCTGATGCTGAATGTGAACCATCATCTTCTTGAATGGAAGCAGAGGAACTCTGGGCTGACTGCTGTGAGCTTTGAGTGAAGTTGTTGCATTTAGATAAATGCTGCTGCATCTTTGTGGCATTCTTTTCATATGGCTTTGTACAGTGTTTGCACATGTACACAGTCTTTCCATCTTTAATGCCTGGGGTAAAATGCTTCCACTCATCCGACGGTAAACGTGGCATTGTTCTATGCAGAGAAATAAAAGGTATTTGTCTCTGTGTCGAACTGCGGTCGATCAGCACGATTGCAACAGGGTGAGTAAATTTTTCCTGATGCTCCATGTGATGGAAGCATGACCTGTGCATGCACGACGCTACATCACCAATAGAGGGAGCTAATCGCTCATCCACTCAGCCAACCAATCAGGACACATTTGTTCACAGTCACACACAAAACTTGTAATTATTAAAACAAGCCATGTAAGAAGATAAACATATATTGATTAAGAAATTCCTTAATAATTAAGATTCCATCTCTGTTACTAGTTTTAAGAGAGGACCTGTGGAAAAAAGATGAAAGAAATACAACAAAAAACAAAAACAATATTATGCTAGCATGTGCTTTTTTGGGCAAAATTCCCAAGCTAAACTTCCCGTGGAAATTTACCGGAAACTTTCCACCCCTTCGCAACCCTATATAATAGCCCCAGGCTCTGTGGCTTCTGTGCTCCCAAGGCTGACATCCCACTCCCCACCATTCTGCTGCCCCTGTCACCCTATCTCCTTGGTCTTGGTATCCCAGGCTCAGTCTTTTGGGGTAGAAAGACAGAGGTCTCTTAAAGGGTAGGGAAGGAGAGAGACCCTGATTCCTACATTACAACGCTGATTACACTTCAAAAGTACTTCCTTGGCTGTAAAGGACTTTGGGACGTCCTGAAGTCACGAAAAGCACTGTATAAATGCAAGTCCACGAGGGAGAAAGGAATAGAAGGATATATGTCGATGGGGTGAGATAAAGTAAAAAGAGTGGGAGGAGGCTCTTGTGGAGCATAGAATACCTGACAGTATGAAGCCTGGGAGATTTTAATTCGCACACAGAAATCACCAGAAAATCAAATTTGACATCTGCAGTGTTTGAGATTTGAGCCCTTAGTATTCAGTATTCTAAACCTCCAATATATCAACAATGTAACTGGAGAAGGGAATCAGATCTCCCAGACAATGAAGATAGTTCCCAGGAGGGAGAAAGGAATAGAAAGATAGGTTGATGGGGTGAGTTGAAGTAAAAAGAGTGGGAGGAGGCTCATGTGGCGCATAAACACCAGCACAGACCAGTTGGGCCAAAAAGCCTGTTTCTGTGCCATACATTCTATGTCATTCCACATGTCTTTCTTTCTTTGAGAATAATTTTCACAGCTGGGAATTTATTGAGGACAATGGGTAAGAACTGAAAATGAAGAATCTTGCTTTGTAACATCTTCTCTGCCATCCAGTGCCTATTTGGAGTCTAGTGTTTCGATCTCTTCCCCAAATGGTGGTCCTGCTTGCTGCAAACTAAGGCTGCTGCCAATGCTATTTTTACAAATTGGGATCTGGCTGAAATCCTCGGACCAATGGAATGAATGATGAGAAAATATGTGATTAGAAGCAGCCTGTGTTTACAGCAGGAACCACACTGCGTTCGAGTGAGGCATGGCGAGGAGAGATTGTCGCTGTGGCAATGCGTTTCAGTAGTTGCTGTTCTCGTAAACAAACCGCAGGACCTCGCCACTCAAATGAACCATGGTGTGTGCAGGAGCAAGAGAGAACACACAGGTCTGCCCCTAATAAACTCTCTAATATCATCAAACAGTATATTACAGTGGGTCCTGAGTGACAAGTGGCACTGCCCAACACGAATATCCTCACCTTGCCAAGTACAACATTTTAACATAACACTTGGAGCCTGCAAAAGTTCTCAGTTTATTCTCTCGAATGCAAGCCAGCCATGTTCCTGCAGATGCCCCTTTGTGGTTGGTGCTTCTTCATGGGATCAAATTCATTGTTTTATTGTAGATTGCTGATTCTCACAGGCTGTTTCTAATCACGTATTTTCGCATCATTCATTTCATTGGTCCAAGGATTTCAGCCAGATCCCAATTTGTAAAAATAGCATTGGCAGCAGCCTTAGTTTGCAGCAAGCAGGACCGCCATTTACGCTTCTGTCCTCCACCCTCCGAAAGAATTATAATGAGGACATTGAAGTGACTGAAAAGCAGGTTTTGTACATAGTCCAGTGTCTCAGTTGGATGAGACTAAATTGCTGTTTGCTCTGCATTGTATACACGTGTACGCCGGAATGCAAAAGAAAGAAAGACTTGCATTTATATAGCGCCTTGCATGAACACTGGACGTCTCAAAGTGCTTTACAGCCAATTAAGTAGTTTTGAAGTGGAGTCACTGTTGTAATGTGGGAAACGCAGCCTCGGTTTAACATCTCATCTGAAAGACGGTACGAGTGTGCTACCAACTGAGCCACAGCTGGCACTGATAACAATGGAGATGTGCATTCTCTGAATGCTGGGTTAACATCCAGTGAGGTACTCGTGTCCAGTAGAAGTGGAGTGCCTCCACCTTCCCTTACCCCCATCATCTCTAGCCGGACCTCGTGGTATTTTGACTCCGCTAACAACAACAACTACAGCTTGTATTTATATAGCTCCTTTTAACATAGTAAAACGTCTCAGTGCTTCACAGGAGTGTAATCAAACAAAATTTGACACCGAGTCATTTCAACAACAACCTATCCATGTAAAGGGGGTCTTTGTTATGGAAACAACCCAGAGCATGATCTGCTGGATGTAAGTCGGTGGAAGAAATGGGTTGTCTCATTTGCTTCTATGCATGGAAGAGCGAAGATCTGCATTTATCCACACTGAAGGACTTCCGGCACTCGCCTGGCTTATCTGAATTGGCCTTATATTTAATTTCAATTCCCAACTCCCGTCCACATTTCTGTGCCTTCTGCAAACTCGGGAATGTGTGACCAGTGTTCTGATTCTGCAAAATAGTGATTGTGGTTCAACCAGGTGTGTTGGGTAAGGGTAAAAATCCCCACTCTGTAGTTTAATTAAGATGAATACAATCACTCTCTCCATCTTTTGTCTACGTCTCCCACTCATTGTTTAATTACTAGGAATTGTTTCTTATTCCTGTACTCGGTGCTCAAATATTCAGGCCATCTGAGTTCCATCATTCTGCCACGAAAAAGGATTGTCATGGCAACTCAGAAGGCACTTGGTAAGTGAGGGCATCGTAAGTGAGGGCATCGGGACCCGTTGAGAATAATGAACAATTGTGAAACATTCCTGTTAATTAAGTGTAGAATTGAATGAATAGGAAGGGTTTATCATGGGCTAGGTTTAGTTCTTAACACCAGCCCCTTGAAGTGCCTCAGCCTGGCATGACCCGGTGCTGGAGCTGTCGCTCGGAAAGTCCAGCAACCTCATGACTGAGTCACACTGCTAATATTAACCATCCATTACTTGAAGGGAGCAGCTTCTGAGTAATTCTTCTTTCATATTTTGTATGTTTGAACCTTGGTGAGTCAAAGGTCATAGGTTCAAGTCCCACTCCAGAGACCTGAGCACATAATCTAGGCTGGCACTTCAGTGCAGTACTGAGAGAGTGCTGCGCTGTCGGAGGTGCTGTCTTTCAGATGAAACGTTAAACCGAGACCCCGTCTGCCCTCTCAGATGGATATAAAAGATTCCACTGCACTATTCGAAGAAGAGCAGGTGAGTTCCCCTGGTGTTCTGGCCAATATTTATCCCTCAACCAGCACGTAAAACAGATGATCTTGTCATTTATTTAATTACATTTGTGGGAGCTTGCTGTGTGCAAATTGGCTGCTGCATTTTCTACATTACAACAGTGACCACACTTCAAAAGTACTTCATTGGTTGTAAAGCACTTTGGGATCTCCTGAGGTTATATAAATGCGCTATATAAATGTTGAGTCTTTTTTAAAAAATCTGCTGTCTGTTTCTTTTTTCACTTCTGATTTTCTCAGCCTTTTCTTTCAGCCAGTAATTGTTGTTCCCTGACGCAAATTGCACTGACAGTATTTTAAAAGCAGATGACCTGTTCTGCCTACGGTGCTTGGCTGTCAGTCAAACAAGGTTTACAATGGCCAGTGCTTGGTGCTCCCCCCCCCCACTGCACCTATCCCTGCAGGCCAGGCCAAGATCACTAGGCTTCATTTGATGCGCTTAAGTGGATTACTGCCCTGGGGTATTTATTATATACTCAACGTTCCATCCACTCCCACTGGATGTATTTTCCGGAATACTTCGGGCTTATTTCGGTATTTACTGGAGTATTGCCCTTGTCGGTAATAGTCCTGTTGGTGTTTTGATCCAGTCACATACCTACTAACACAGATAGGGCCATTACTAGGCAGTGACTAAAATGTTTTTATTTTAACAAGATAGCCATTGAAGCTGCACACCTTGAGTATTTAACAGAAGAACACAGTTTTTTTGATGCAAACTGATCTAATGCTGGAGTTATTTGCACCAGGATTGAAATATTTAATGTGCTCATGAAGCATTTTGTCAACAGATTCATTTTGAGGGAAAGCACTAAGGTTTGAATAACAGGATGTGTACGATTTCATTAGAGACTTTTTGAGTTCAATGTTAGGAGTCACCTGTTTCTAGTTATTACTGAAATACGGGCTCTCAGCAAATTATTTTGGAAACAGTCAAGGGAATGGAGTATAAAAGCAGGGAAGTCCTGTTACAACTGTACAGGGCGTTGGTGAGACCACACCTGGAGTACTGCGTACAGTTTTGGTCTCCTTATTTAAGGAAGGATATACTTGCATTGGAGGCAGTTCAGAGAAGGTTCACGAGGTTGATTCCGGATGTGAAGGGGTTGTCTTATGAAGAAAGGTTGGGCCTATATTCATTGGAGTTTAGAAGAATGTGAGGGGATCTTATTGAAACATATAAGATTCTGAAGGGGCTTGACAGGGTAGATGCAGAGAGGATGTTTCCCCTCGTGGGGGAATCTAGAACTAGGGGGCATAATTTCAGAATAAGGGGGCACCCATTTAAATCTGAAATGAGGAGGAATTTCTTCTCTGAGGGTCATGAATCTTTGGAATTCCCTTCCCCAGAGAGCTGTGGAGGCTGGGTCATTGAATATATTTAAGGTGGAGATGGACAGATTTTTGAACGGTAAGGGAGTCGAGGGTTATGGGGAGCGGACGGGGAAGTGGAGTTGAGGCCAAGATCAGGTCAGCCATTGAATGGCGGAGCAGGCTCAAGGGGCCAAATGACCTACTCCTGCTCCTACGTCTTATGTTCTTATGTAAGGCATTGTAGCAACTCAACGTCCATCAATAAAGAAACAGACTAAACGTGCTTATAGGAAGTCATAGAATCTTACAGCACGGAAGGAGGCCATCATGTCTGTGCCGGCTCTTTGGTAGCACTATCCAATTAGTCCCACTCCCCTGCTCTTTCCCCATAGCCCTGTAATTTTTTCTCCTTCAAGTATTTATCCAATTCTGTTTTGAAAGTTACTATTGAATTCCCTTTCAGGCAGTCAATTCCAGTCATCATAACTCGCTGCATAAGAAAAACCTCATCTCCCGTCTGGTTCTTTTGCCAATGACCTTAAATGTGTTACTGACCCTTCTGCCAGTGGAAACAGTTTCTCCTTATTTACTCTATCAAAACTCCCCAGGAAGTGTTGCTTAAAAATGGCGTCGATCAAATATGTCTCCCACCTTCAGCACCAAGAGTTCACCTCATGGGTTACCAGGCCTGGGACTGTGATCTCAGTTTGCACGAACATACTATCCTGATAGTAAATGGTGCACCAAATAGGAGTTTCCAGTGATCCCTGTTGTGGCACGGTTATGAGGAGTAGAGAGCAAGATGTGTACGATGATCTGTACAGTGGCAGTCTTGTCCATTGAGTACAGAATGTGGGGCTGCAGCCTACAAAGGGGGAGAGGAGAAAATAAGAGAAATGGAATGCTCTCCGCCAGTCAGGAAGGTATCGGAATTCATGGAGCTACATCTTCATCCTGTTAACCTTCATCCTGTGACATTAGTAGGAATTCGATAGTGATAGGAGAGTAATCCTTATTGTTACGGATGAGCTGCAAGTCAGCACCGTTACACAAGAAATAAACGTCACCCTGCTGAATACACAGGAACTCTCCACAGTTACTCAGTCGGGAATATGTACGCTGTTGAATAAGTGGAATCTCGGGATGACTTGCATGCTGTACTCTTGGTTATTGCCGGTTAAAATGAACATTGTGTCATTTGTTTTTCTGGGGTTGAACAAAGCCCAGCAGAGTTCATGGTGGATGTGAGACGCTGATGGGAGTCAAACACAACATTTCTGGTTTATTATCTTGGCGTCTGTACCCCGAGTATTTTCCCTTTTGTTTTTGGTTTTTGCCACTATGTAGGCTTTGTTTTGGAGCAAAGGCAGTCAGCCCCATATGTGTTGACATCTAACTTTCAGCTGATTTCATCTCCATGCACCAACCATCCCATTTCCCCAACCACTAGGGATAGGCAAAGAAAGAGACTTGCAGCCAGTTCAGGAGTCCTCTGGCAAAAACCTGCTCTCCCGCCCCTCATAGGCAATCCAGCAAGTGCCAGTGGACCCCAGACCCACTTATATTATCTACTCCGAGTCTGTAGGCCTGATTTTTAACTCCTGGCGGAAATTGTGCCGAGGTGGACTGGACTCCATCGGGCCCTCCATAGCGTGAGACCTGGGAGATTTTAGCTCTTGGGCCACGTGAGCGGGACTTTGGGCGGCAGGAGCCCACCGCCAGGGGCCTGATGGAATGATCCCTGGCGGCGGGGTAAGTGGTTAGGGGGAGAGGGTTGGGAAGGCATTGGGGGAGGGAAGCTCGGGGCAGCTTGTGGGGCCCTTGGAGCACTCCTGCTCCACCCGACCCACAGGGAATGGAAATAAAGATTAAAATTATAGTCGGGCCCTGATGACCTCCATTGGGGCTGGATCAACATATATAAAGCAGGATTCCCACTCGCCTGCTCTAAAGAACAAGTTAAAATTCTGACCTGCGGTAAGGCAGTGAGATCGGAGAGGGTAAACCGCTGCCATAATTATAACTGTCTGCCTGGGCTCCGCTAGGGGGCAGAGTTAAAATCGACTCCTGTAAGTAGAATAGGAGAGCAATTCAGGTCACCCACAGTGACCGTATCAGCGACTTCACATGTGATGGTAAGGCCCCTGTATAAAGTATGGCGATGAGCAATGAATTATTTTGCACTCATCCGAGTGGGCACTGAAGGAGGAGAGAACCTCATTTTCAAGGAGACCGAGTTCAGCTTTAGTATTTTGCACAACTGTACTGGAGTTTAGATTTGCATTTGTTAAAGGGAGGAAACCAGGCCAGGGTCTGTTGTGGAGCCTTCACAGCTCTTTAAAATATAGTAAATAAAATACATAAGATCTCATCCATCAGTTAGTAAAAGTCTGTGCAACAAATATTGAAACGGCCTGGATTTATCACTCCATGTAGCTCAGTGTACAGTGCAGGTGTGACCAGACTGTTGTGTACGGTTCTTCTGCGCTTCACTATCTTAGAGTGTCCTCTCTGGCCTTTCTAATCTATCTCTGTAGTTATTGTGACATTTTTAGCTTCTGAATGCATTTTTTATGGAATGCATCACAATAATCCCCTCAAACATCATCTCAAATTTGTGTGTCCTGCTTCTAACTAGACCAGAACTACCTTCTTTGTCCGGGAGATCTGACTCCCTTCTCCAGTTGCATTGTTGAAATATTGGAGCTTTAGAATATTGACGGTGGACTAAGAACTCAAATCTCAAACTTTGCAGATCTGTCGAATTTGATTTTTCTGGTGATTTCTGCATGAGTTGAAATCTCCCGGGCCTCATGCCGCCAAGGATTTAAAACCAGGGCTTGAATGTCTGCCACCTTTTTAATTGAACTCTTTTCACCCAGTGTTTACTTAACAGCAGCTTCTTAACTGACACCTGTCTGAATTTACCCAGTGTTTACTTAACAGCAATTAGACTTTGTAATCTTAAACTTCAGAAAAACAATACACTGTGCTTTACGTGGTGTACTGTTCTGTCCTAATGCATCCTCTGACGTTGTATGAGCAGTGCCACAGGAGATTAGCTAACAAATTAAAAAACTTAATGTAGGGTGAGAAGGTTGGTTGGCTTTCATTCTCTTAATTATCCTTTTAAGTGTGTTGCTCGTTTAAAAAAAAATAATAATAAAGTTTGAGTGGTCATGGTAGTTGAAAACTGCAGTGCATGTGCTATGGCGCTGGGATGCAGGTTTGATCCCCACAGCACTGAGTACTTGATCTTAGCCACACTGTGGTGGAGCGGCACCAGATGAAAGTCAGCAGCTACAAGGTGGAGGGACGATTGAAGGGAGTTGTCTCTTGGTGCTGTTGTTCAACTCCTAGCCAGCTCATGGATTAAATTACAATAACCGACAATATCTCTTTCACTGTAAGTGGCAGAATAGCACAAAAAAAATGAAACACAGCTTTCTCTTCCTATCACAGCTTATGAGAGGCTTATAAATAAATCTTGTGTGACAGTAGAGGAGCTGATCGAATGAGCCGGTTGACAAAGTCACTTCTTTATTGTGAGTGAGCCACGTGTTCGCTCACAGTGTTATTGCCACAGTTCAGATCCACTCAGCACAGCTGCGAGCTTGATGCCATGGAGCGCCTTCCCCGGGACAAAGGACTGCAATTAGAATGAGATCATGTGACATCTTTAATAGTGACTGTGTGGAGCACAAGCGCCTCGGTTAGTACCAGGGGTCATGGGTGCGGCGGGAACAATAAAAGCAGCATTTGGAGGGAGGCAGCAACTCTCGAATCCTGACCAGAACAGTTGAGTGGGGGGGGGGCGGGGGGGGCTTGATAATTACAACATTAGCATATTAGAACCCCAACTAGGAGATTCAACTTGGAATTCTAAACTGGACTTGTATTCACAGCAGTGATGGGTTATTTGAGAGGGTAATGGAAGCCTGTTGGAAAGGAGTGTTTTCTGCATTGTCTTTCTTCTTCGGCAGTCCCTCACAACTGAGGATGACTTGCTTCCACACTAAAAATGAGTTCTCAGGTGACTGATGAGTCCAATGCGGGACCTACAGCCTGTCACAGGTGAGGCAGACAGTGGTTGAAGGGGTGGGTGAGTGGGGTGCTTGGGTTGACGTGCGTTCCTTCCGCTGTTTGTGCTTGGCTTCTGCTTGCTCCCGGCAAAGAGACTCGAGGTGTTCGGCGCCTTCCCAGATGCTTCTCCACCTTGTGCGGTCTTGGGCCAGGGATTCCCAGGTGTCGGTGGGGATATTGCACTTTTTCAAGGAGGCTTTGAGGGTGTCCTTGAAGCATTTCCTCTGCCCACCTGGGGCTCTCTTGCCATGTCGGAGCTCCGAGTAGAGGCACTTGATTTGGGAGTCTCATATCGGGCATGCGGACGATGTGACCCGATGTGTCGAACGTGGTCAAAGCTTCGATGCTGGGGATGTTGGCCTGAGCGAGAACACTGACGTTGGTGCGTCTGTCCTGCCAATGGATTTGCAGGATTTTGCGGAGGTAGCGTTGGTGGTACCTCTCCAGTACTGTGAGGTGCCTGCTGTACACGGTCCATGTATCTGTTGGAGAGGAGTGTTTTCTGTATTGCCTTTGGACCCCACCTTGCACTGAAAGTATACACGGAGAGTCCAGATGAAAGTTAAAGATGGGCTATGTCTTGTATTCAATCTGCATTTGAGCTAGTGAAACAGAAGTCAAATACAGGCACGCTGTGGGTAAGGGTTCAGAGTCACACTTCCAGACAGTGGTAAAAAGAAAAGAAAGATTTGCATTTCTATAGCGCCTTTCACAACCACAGGACGTCCCAAAGCACTTTACAGCCAATGAAGTACTTTTAAAGTGTAGTCACTGTTATAATGTAGGAAACGTGGCAGCCATTTTGCTCACAGCAACCTCCCACAAACAGCAATATCATAATGACCAGATAATCTGTTTTTGATTGAGGGATAAATATTGGCGAGGACACTGGGGATAACTCCCCTGCTCTTCTTCGAATAGGGCCATGAATTCTTTTATGTCCTCCTGAGAGGACCGATGGGGCCTCAGTTTAATGTCTCATCTGAGTGATGACACCTCCGACAGTGCAGCACTCCCTCCGCACTGAACTGAAGATTTTTGTGCTCAAGTCTCTGGAGTGGGACTTCAATCCGCAACCTTCTAACGCAGAGGAGAGAGTGCTACCCACTGAACCACAGCTGATACTGGTACCAAAGCCGACTGGACTAGCAGCCTTGGGGCATAAATCAAAGCCTTCAGAACAGAAAGAGAGGCAACTATAGCACCTGAACTCCTGATCTCCAGGATGGAAGGAAATTGCCCTGGGCCTGAACTCCTGGTTGGAACGACACAGTCCTGGAGATGAACTCAAATTAAGTTGCGGTGCACCTTGTTTATATTTTTTGTGTAACCTAAATAGTTTATAAGAACAAACCAAGCACTTCTGTAAGAAGAACAAATCTAGCCCCAGATCGGAGTTGACCAGACTTCTGCTGGACTTTCACTGACAGCACGAGCCATACCCTCAGTAATTCTGGGTGAGAACCCACTTGGATAAAGTCTTTCTCCTGCTACTTTCTATGAAATAGAAACATGAGCTTGAACGAGGTTCACACTTTGGCTCTAAACCAGAGGAGTGAATTGAGATTTTAATAACTCCGACTGAGTGTGGATTGCATGGGAAGCAATTTTCCTCTTCCTCGGAGCCATGTGATAATTAATCAAATCTGTCTGATGATGTCTTGGGGTGAATTCAATAATGGTAACCAGAAGAAATCCAATAAATCAATGGTCAGTGTGAAGATTAGATTCACTGGGCTGGATGGTAGGAAGTCAGTAAATGTTACCGAAGGAAGGACCTACTCGAAAGACTCAGGAAATATCTCTCCAGTAAAGTGACTGGTGTGTAAATGTGTAAAGTGGTTTGAAAATGGGTAACAATAATATTAAGAAGCTGCATGTCCTGGTGAGGAGGCACTGCCCACATGCAGCAGTGTGTCCAGTTATTTCTCACTGCCCAAAAGCATTAACATCAGTGATTTTTGTCATGTCTTGTACTCCCTCTATTTGATTTTTATAGCACCATCTCCCAACTTCAAACTGTTCTCCAAATAGCCTGTGCTGATGATCCAGGAGTGGCTGAGGCTTCGATTTCCCCACCGTCACACTAAGGAAGTGCTTGATCTCCATCTGATCCCTCCGTGAGCCTGTGTCCGGGGGGATTGCAACAATCTGTAGTGCTTGCCGTGGCGCACCAGTGCAGTAACAGGCTGCACCCCTGCTCCTGAGATTTTCCAGCTGTCACGGTTGAGGCCTGATTAGAAAAGGTTGCTCTCTTCCATTTCCACTGCCTCCCCTGTAACCTTCCCCCAACTAACCACACCGCCCCCCCACCCCCAAACAACCCATTCTCTTGAGACGTTGCTCATTCAATATGGACAAGGTTCCCAGTATCAAGGGGGAATCTGCCAATGCATCCAAGGAAACTCGAGCAGTGCAGCAGCAGCAGCACCAGAGGAGGAGACGATGCTCCTTCAGGGGGGCAGAAGCGTCCGAAGATCAGACTGAAGACACCCACTGAAGGCTTCAATCAGGACCATGGCCTTCAGCAGTTATGCATTTGGTGCTGACTGGAAGGAGGGGTGGTTGCTACAAGGCCCCTTCCCTCCGTTGGGTGAACTCTGGGCCTTTACTACCATTTCAGAGGGGGTGGGGGGGGGTCTACTGCCACCAGTGTTGCCAGCTCTGGACATATTCCAGGAGATTTCAACACATGGTTTAATGGAATTAAGGACTGAAACTCCTTTACTCGCAGCATCTGTACACCAATAAGATGGTTGAGAGAGGGCAAGCGTGTGTTGCCTTGGTTATCAGTCATTGGTCGGATTATAGAGTCTCTAGGAATGTATGAATCTAATGAGAGGCTGACAACATGATTATTCTCATTCACCATTCAGTATTCACTTTGAAAGTGCCTGGGAGACTAATTTGTAATTCCTGGAGGTTTGGTGACCATAACGCCCACCTTCCACGTGGCAGCTCCTAGAAGCCACAGTAATTAGGACAGATGGGAGTAAAATCCTTTGGGAACACGCCACCCCCCGCCATTTGCACACAGTGGGTGGGGAAGAAGGAGCCACGAGGTCTCCCAGACCGGGGGGGAGGAGGGAGGGAGGTGGGGGTTTGTGGGGCAAGTTAGGCCTCACCGCCCGAATTTTCTCTGTTGCGATCCCACCAGATTTCGGGCAGGATCGCGGAGAAGAATTTCACCCATTAAGTCTTTCCATTTGCACACAGCAAGGTCCCACAAACAGCATTGAGACTATGACTAGATCATCTGTTTTAGTGATGTTGGTTGAGGGATAAATATTGGCCAGAGCTCCCCTGCTGCTCTGAAATAGTGCCATGGGGTCATTTAAGTCCACTTAAACCGAGGCCCCGTCTGCCCCTTTAACGTCTTATTCAAAAGACGGCACTTCTGACAGTGCAGCACTCCCTCAGTAATGCACTGGAGTGTCAGCCTAAAGTTTGTGCTCCAGTCACTCGATTTTGTGCGTGTTTTAAAAAGAAAATGGTTGCAGTGCACTCTGGCTAGCTAACTGATTCTCCACAATCTCTAGGGGAGTGTTTGCATCAGAAGCCGCCAGTATGAAGTATAACGTGACAATATACTGTGACGCCTAAGAAAATGTTGTAGTCAAAGGGCTTCTGCTTAAATATTGTTGTGTGACCGGTGAAATGTTGAGGCTTTCAGATGAATCAATGGATTAGTGTTTGAGCAAATGACAACAGGGCCATTAATGGGCTCCAGTGTGAGTACAGACTGCAGCACTGCATGCTCCCGCTGCAGGTAGTTTCAGCAGATGCACGGTTCTGTCGCCATCACTCGCGATCCTGAATGTAAAGCTGGTGTTCTCTGTCAAGAGCCGGTGCCGTGACGCTATTTCTTTGTTAAGCCGCAGACCCACGTGAGCAGATTGCATTTTATCACAAAAATAACTCTGTTGAAAGTCTGCTTTGCTGAGAAAGGCGGATTTTACCATTTTGGTTCTCGAGTATAGCCAGCTTGGTGTTCCACAATCCCTTTTGCTGCTTGACTTTTAAATATGCAAAGCAACAAATCGCCAGCAGTGCGTCTGACGGTAGCGAGGCCACAAAATTTTCCCTGCTACCTGGTCCCCATGCACGGTAGCTGTGAAAATCACAGCCTGGCTCCACCTTAAACAAAGATCGCTGGGTTGATTTTAACCCTACCAGCTCACCAGGCAGGTAAGCAGTTAAAATTGACCAAGAGACTTGCCCACCGATGTCCCGGCTGGACCCTGTCGTCTTCAATTTTAACCTGCTCTTCTGAGCACACAGTAAAGACACCTGCTGGAAACCCGCGGAGTCCATCTTTAAATATGCAGATTAGGGTCTGCTGCGGCTTTCCCGCCAGGTAAAGTCAAGTGGGAAGAGGATCAGAAACAGAAGAGGCCATTCACTGAGTTTTCTACTTTCCTTTCGTGGGGCAAGGAGGAGCAGGAGTGCTTCCCCCTTCCATACCACAAGACTCCCCCCGGAACTCCCTTCCTCACACTTAACCTGAGTGTCGAGGGCCAAGGGCCAAGGGCCACCTGAATGTCCACAGGCTGGCAGCCGCTTCCCACCAGGAGGTTGGCTGGTGGCATGTTACTGAGGCCCGGCGGTTCAAATCGCCGTGGCCTCATTCTGGTGCAGACGGACAAGAATCTAACTGAAACCAGCGCTTTCCTCGTTGGCAATTAACGTACCCACCCCCACCCAGTCTTCTGGACTCGCACAAAGCCCGGCCCCAGCAGATGAGCACTGTGTGTGAGTGCAGAAGACTAACGGTCATGTTACTGGTCACATTCCTGATGGAGCTAACTGAAGTCTCCAGACCCGGAGCTGCTGCAGACATAGCAGCTCTGCAGGGAGCCTACGACCATGTCAGCCAGCTGTTCCAAATTATACTGTTCAAAACGTTTTACTATTTTGCGTTTAGTATTTTAGGGAATGGACATTCAGATCAGTTGAAGATTTATCCAAATCTGATCTAAAAAATAAAAACAACAGACTGTGCGAGTGAGAAAAGCTACATTAGATCCCCGAGAGCTCAGACCCCTCCCCACAATCCCCCGAGAGCTCGGACCCCTCCCCGCAATCCCCCGAGAGCTCAGACCCCTCCCCACAATCCCCCGAGAGCTCGGACCCCTCCCCGCAATCCCCCGAGAGCTCGGGGCCCCTCCCCGCAATCCCCCGAGAGCTCGGGCCCCTCCCCGCAATCCCCCGAGAGCTCGGGCCCCTCCCCGCAATCCCCAAGAGCTCGGCCCCCCCCCCCCCCGAGAGCTCGGGCCACCCCCCCTCAATCCCCGAGAGAGCTCGGGCCCCTCCCCGCAATCCCCCGAGAGCTCGGGCTCCTCCCCGCAATCCCCCGAGAGCTCGGGCCCCTCCCCGCAATCCCCCGAGAGCTCGGGCCCCTCCCCGCAATCCCCCGAGAGCTCGGGCCCCTCCCCGCAATCCCCCGAGAGCTCGGGCCCCTCCCCGCAATCCCCCGAGAGCTCGGACCCCTCCCCGCAATCCCCGAGAGCTCGGACCCCTCCCCGCAATCCCCCGAGAGCTCGGACCCCTCCCCGCAATCCCCCGAGAGCTTGGGCCCCTCCCCGCAATCCCCCGAGAGCTCGGGCCCCTTCCCGCAATCCCCCGAGAGCTCGGGCCCCTTCCCGCAATCCCCCGAGAGCTCGGGCCCCTCCCCGCAATCCCCGAGAGCTCGGCCCCCCCCCCCCGAGAGCTCGG
Source organism: Somniosus microcephalus (assembly GCF_052327205.1). Classification (NCBI taxonomy): domain Eukaryota; kingdom Metazoa; phylum Chordata; class Chondrichthyes; order Squaliformes; family Somniosidae; genus Somniosus; species Somniosus microcephalus. Next base: position 195,542,646 of record NC_140992.1, on the reverse strand, counting down.
GCCACCCCCCCTCAATCCCCGAGAGAGCTCGGGCCTCTCCCCGCAATCCCCCGAGAGCTCGGGCCCCTCCCCGCAATCCCCGAGAGCTTGGGCCCCTCCCCTCAATCCCCGAGAGCTCGGGCCCCTCCCCTCAATCCCCGAGAGCTCGGGCCCCTCACCTCAATCCCCGAGAGCTCGGGCCCCTCCCCTCAATCCCCGAGAGCTCGGGCCCCTCCCCCCCCCCCCCCCGAGAGCTCAGGCCCCTCCCCGCAATCCCCAGTTGTCTCTGAAATGGGATATTTTCTTTTCTCGATCACCTGGATGTCTAATGGTCAGGAAACCTATTCACGTTTGATTCTCCAGATCAAGCTACTGTACATTGTCTCGACACAGGAACGTATCCCAATTACCAGAGAGATTCAACACAGGTTGGTAGAGCTGAGGCTGGGGGACCTCCAAATGTGCAGAGGAATACTGGTGGAGTTTGACGGGTCTTGTCGAGTTAGGACCACCCTACCGATTAGGCTTGTTGGGTTAGCAGGAGCCTAGTGGGAACCATGCCAGCCCCAGTGACAAGTCTATCCCTCCAGGTTCCATTAGTGAGTCAGGCTGGCTGGTCAATCATCAACACCAGTGTTGTAAACCTGCTCAATTCAGGTATTGGATTACCGAGTTCACCATGGAGAGATGACTTGGTTCCGAACTTCCATCGCCAGTTTTTCCAGTGTGGGGCCCTGCGAATCCCAGTGTACGGGCTTGTAATGGGGACATGCTGCTGCTTTCCAGTTTATTTTACTTCAGGTTCACACAGATGACTTAAACGGAGGCATCTTTAAAGTTTCAAGTCTGTTTCATAGGAAAATGAGAGCATTTGCGATGTAGTTTTTCACTTTGTTACTTCATTGTCTAGAATAAAATGTAAATGCTTTGTTGGCCACGTCATTACTGTACCTTTGCAGGATTATCGTCCGCACAATAAGTAAAACAGTAAGTAGCCATAATCCGAGTTTACTCGTCACACGCTGCAGCATGGATACCCAATATTTTCAATCACCGATTGAAGTACCTATATGGGGATAAACTGTAAGCCTTGCTGTATGTAAAGAGTTTACCATTTTCTTTACACATAACTGTTAAGTCTGTGAATTATTTAGTTAATTAAAACAGACTAATGAGTAACAATAAAAACAGGTCTTTACTGGTTGGAGGTAGGGACTATACTGAATACAAGATTACTGCACAGTGCTTATATACCGGTGTGTTCACCCCCGGTATTACGTCTACAGCAGCCTGAGAAAGTAGTACATCTCTTAAGGTGGAACAGGCTTAAGCTCTCTTAAGGTGGAACAGGTTACATACACAACACTCCTCCCTTCTTAGCTTTATAGTCATCCCCCCATTTAACATAACGTAATAACATATATACATATATAACTTCATGTTTAACGTAACATATCACAGATTCAGTCTCTGCGGAAAACAGTTCACAGATTCAATCTCTGTGGTGTAGTCGGTTCACGTTACTCATTCAATAGTCCTTTCATGGATTTAACAGCTTGAACTTCCGAACTGATTTGGCTCCGTTCGGAGGGACCACGTGTGTGATCTGGTAGAGGTGATAATGGTTCAGATGGGTCATCTTCTGTTTTTACTTTTCCTTTTCTGCTTCTTGGAGACTCTCTGGGCTCCATTGTCAGCTGCCACAGCTGCCAGCTGCATGCGCAGTTCCTCCTTCTCTTCCTCCTGTTTCCGTCGTAGAGCCAGCTTCTCCCGATGTTCCGTAGACTTTTGGTGCTCCTCCATGATTTCTGCACTTTGGGAGTCGAAGTTACAAGCTGGGCAGGACAGGACATCGTAATATTCGGTGTCGTCCACCAGGTCATAGTAATATTCGGTGTCGTCCTGAGCTAGACCAGTGAGAGGGTCGTCTATTTCCTCCATACCCAGCTGGACGTTAGCCAGCTCTTGTTCCAAATCCAGACATCTTTCCTGAAGAGACTTCTTCATGTGTACCTCTGCATCCAGCTTTTTCTGGGCTTTCAGCAAGTCGTTTACTAGTGACCTCATTTGTGATTTTAATACTTCAACTTCTTTTGGAGATTGATTGATCGGACTATGCAATCCCTCTACCGGAGCAGCTGTTTCAGCGGTCTGTTGTTCTACGTTGACGTGAGTCAGCGTACTTTTGGCATCCAAGGGCTGCTCTGTTGCAGTCATCTCAGTCTGTGTTGCCACCTCAGCTCTTCCAATAACCTTTGAGAGCTCCGAACCCCTTTCGTTTGAATATTGAAGTTCATGTTCAAGTTTTTCCCATTTCAGAGTCCTGTCCTTCAGCATATGCAGGAGTTGGCTGACCGTTAACTCCTCTGACATCAGACGTTTTGTGTGCTCCTGCTCCATTTTCTCCATCAGCTGCTTCTGTTGTCTTTCCAGATTCTCCAACTCTATATCAAAGAACTCTTTCGTTGCATTCAACTCTTGCTCAAAACGGCGAAGCATTTGTTCTAATTGCTGTTGTAGTTTGAAATGGAGTTGAGTTCGAGCCCGGTGTCCCTCAGAAATGGGCACATCAGTAGACTTGCCAGACTCAGAATCCACAGTTAAACTATGTTGTTGTTGCTCAGTGGAATTCTGTGCTGAAACTTTGTCTTTTGCACCTGAGTTGGGCTTACCATCATCCGTTCCAGAGTCTGGGCCGACTATCTTCACCGAGTTCTCACTCGTTATTGTTTGTAGGAAATGCCAGTCCATATTCATTTTCCTAATCCACTCCCGTCCTAGTAGTGGAGGACCTCCTTCAGATATCACATATAAGTCCATTATTTGACTGTCTTCGCCCTTGTGGACCACTGCAACCTCTATTTTCCCGATGGGGTACACTCTTTGCCCCGTGTATGTTTCCAATATAATCCCCGTATCCTGTAGGGGAATATGTTGGAATAACTTCCCGTAATCTTTCTTATTTATGACCGTCAATGCCGATCCAGTGTCCAATTCCAGTTTTACTTGGACTCCTTCTATCTGAAGAGTGACCCAAATTGTCTGGAGGTCTGCACCCTTACCAGCGTTGAGTACTCTTAAGCTAGCCAGTTCATTACTGCTTAAGCCAGCCAGTTCATTACTGCTAGCGTCTGAATCGGACTCCTGTTCGGCCACCTTGTGTACCTTTGCGTATTTCCCTTGCGGTGACTTCTTGTTGCTGATCTTCTTCCCTGACCTGCATACTCTAGCTATATGTCCAAGCTTACCACATGTTCTACATTCTTGGTTTTTAAACCAACACTGGTTCTGATCATGCGTTGTCTTTCCACAACGATAACATTTGCCAGAACTCACACCCAATTTGTGTGCACTGAGCTCCGGTGACCGTAGCTGCATTACTGCCGTGCCTCTCGCTGCGGCTTCGTGTGCTGCTGCCATAGTGACCGCCTTCTCAAGCGTCAGCTCATTCTCCTCGAGCAGTCGCTTTTGTGTATCCTGTTTAAATAAACCACACACAAATTTGTCTCGAAGTGCCTCTGTCAGTCCCGTTCCAAACTGGCAATATTTCGCTAATTTACGCAATTCCAGCAAATATTCAGCATTGCTTTCATGCTGTAGCTGCCTTCTGTCATAAAATTTAAATCGTTCCGCTAGCATCAGCGGCGTGGGGTTTAGATGATCTTTCAGGACAGTAACAATCTCATCGAACGTCTTATCCGCCGGTTCATCTGGTGATAACAGGTGTTTCAATTGCCCGTATGTCTTCGCACCCATTAAATTTAATAATGTTAGAGCTTTATCTTGGTCACGAATTTTATTGGCCTTACAATAATTTTTTACTCTTTCAACATATATGGCCCAATCTTCGAGGTCACTATCAAAGGTGCTAATATTCCCGTGTTTAGGCATTGTAGATTTGCAATTTCTCAGATTTTATTTTCTTTACTTGTTATCAAAGATGGCGGCTTCCCACTCTTGCCGTCGTCCTCCGCCCACAAAATGGCGGTTTTCCCGCGCTTGGCGGTCTTCACCCGTCCCCCGACGCCGTCTCCCTTCAGCCCCTGAGTGCGGCCCTTATCTTCGCCGTGATCGCCCGAGTGCGGCCCTTATCAGCGGATGCGATCGATGGCCCGGCTGCGCCTCGCACTTGAAAGTGGCCCGGCCCTTATCTGCCGATCGCTATCGCCCTATACCTCTCTCTTCCCCAGTCCTGTCTTCTACTCCGGTTCACAAGCTGATGGAGGCTTCAGGGTCCTAATGCCTGTCACTTCCAGTGGGGTGGTGAGTGGTGAGGTTTGAAACCTCTCTTCAACCGCCGTGGAATAACTGCCGCAGGGTAAGAACCTGACTCGTCGCCAGTGTTAAGTCTGTGAATTATTTAGTTAATTAAAACAGACTAATGAGTAACAATAAAAACAGGTCTTTACTGGTTGGAGGTAGGGACTATACTGAATACAAGATTACTGCACAGTGCTTATATACCGGTGTGTTCACCCCCGGTATTACGTCTACAGCAGCCTGAGAAAGTAGTACATCTCTTAAGGTGGAACAGGCTTAAGCTCTCTTAAGGTGGAACAGGTTACATACACAACAATAACATGCAGGGGAGCTTTTCCACAAACATCCCACAGTGAGTAAGAGGTTAAGTTGTATTGCAGTATGCACCCTCTACACACTCGTGGTGAGGCATTAACTTAATGGCAAGAAAGCCAATATATAATGGCCTGCTCTGAGCTGGCCTGGGGCTTGGATTAAACAGTACTGTCAAGGTTTACTATTCTGTGTACATAACAGTAAAAATGATGGGGATTAACTGCAAGAATAACTGTCCTTTGGTCCAGTTACAAAAGTACTATTCATTAAAGATTGAGTAAGTCAATTGTCTGTGTTAACCAGGGTTAAAGTGGGCTGTGACCGTCTGGTACGCTGTACCAGTTCTTGTCGCGCTGGCTGCTGATGGTCCCAGTTCTCTCTTGTGCGTGATTTACAGTTGCCTTTTTTTCTTTGGCTCCTGGGTCTTACGAGATAATGAAAATATTTTTGGCCCCTGGACTCCTCGTTGATCCCAGACCATCTGTCTTTGACTGAAGGTCAGAGCATTTTCATCTCCTTGGCCAACTTTCCTTCCCACTGCTCTTACTCATGCTCCATTTCACTGCTGTTCTTACCAGCCTTGTTACTCCTTCACTCTCCATGCTGCTGCTGTTAATGGTATTGACCATCTCTTCCCCGCTGCTGAGATTTGGTTGGTTTAGTCCAGTTGTGTTCAACATGAAACGAATTGCAGGGTGGAATTTGTATATAGTGTCATAGTCACCCATGATAGCTGAAGTAATTCACAGTGAGTGAATGTGTAATGGCTATAAACAGTCCTGCAAATGAGCTTCAGAAGTGCAAGTTTGCCGTCGTTTGTCACCTCAGTGCGACTTACATAATCATAAACTTGTGTGTCATTGTTCTCCGATTATGATCAAACTTTATGCCTGCAGATGTACACAACAAATGCAACAGTTGTTGACCTGACTGCTGCTCGGTCAGAGAGGGGTGTGTGGATGTGGGGTCGGAGGTTTTAGTCAGAGTCGCATGCTGCAGAGGACAGGTGAAAGGTGCGCTCTGCAGGGGCAGTGAGTTCTTCTCCTCAACAGATTCCATCTCAATGCACTGTGTGCTGAAGATGGTTAGCCTGGAAATTCTGAGTGATTCTGTAATATGAATGCCTAATGTATCTGCAATAAATTCCTTTCTCTACCTTTGGTAAAAATGCGGAAAGAGAAAGAAGGAAGGCAAGAACTTGCATTTATATAGTGCCTTTCAGGACATCCCAAAGCGCTTTACAGCCAATCAAGTATTTTCAAGTCACTGTTGTAATGTAGGAAACACGGCAGCTAATTTTCACACAGCAAGTGGCAGCACGGTGGCATAGTGGTTAGCACTGTTGCCTCACAGCGCCAGAGACCCGGGTTTGAATCCGGCCTCGGGCGACTGTCTGTGTGGAGTTTGCACATTCTCCCCGTGTTTGCGTGGGTTTTCTCCGGGTGCTCCGGTTTCCTCCCACAGTCCAAAGATGTGCGAGTTAGGTTGATTGGCTATGATAAATTGACCCTTAGTGTTAGGGGGATTAAATACGTGGGGTTACAGGGATAGGGTGGGATATGTGTTGGTGTAGGGGTTACGGGGATCGGGTGGGATATGTGTCGGTGCAGGCTCGATGGGCCGAAATGGCCTCTATCTGCACTGTGGGGTTTCTGTGATTCTGTGAAGGTCCTAATAACAGCAATGCGATAAATGACCAGATATTCTGTTTTAGTGATGTTGAGGGCAAACTCTCCTGCTCTTTTAATAACGCCATAGGATTCTTTTAATGTCCACATGAGAGGGCAGATTGGGCCTCGGTTTAACATCTCATCCAAAAGACAGTGCAGCACTCCCTCAGTACTGCACAGAAGTGATGATGCTCAAGTCTCTGGTGTGGGGCTTGAACCCACGACCTTCTGACTCGAATGCAAAATACTGTGGATGCTGGAAATCCGAAATAACAACAGAAAATGCTGGAAAAACTCAGCAGGTCAGGCAACATCCGTGGAGAGAGAAACAGAGTTAACGTTTCAGGTCGAAACCCTTCTTCAGAACTGAGAAAAAAGCAGGAAATGAAACAGATTAAAAGGCCAGTTTGGGGGCTGGGAAATGGGGGCGGGGATGAAAGAACAAAAGGGAAGGTCTGAGAGGTGAAGAGACATTAAGAGATATTCAAGACGAGACAAGATGGTAATAGGACAGGTAAAGAGACAAAAGATGGCTCTAGATGAAGTGTGAAATGCACTGGCAGAATGAGAGACAGCTGCCATGTGGGAGAGAAAAAAAGGAAAAGGCACAAACAGTCCGGAAGGCTGTAAAGTGCCTAATTGGAAGATGAGGTGCTGTTCCTCGAGCTTACGCTGAGCTTCCGTGGAACAATGCAAGAGGCCGCGGACAGTGAGGTCTGAGTGGGAATGGAGCGGTGAATTGAAATGACAGGAAGCTCGGGGTCACCCTTACGAACTGAACGGAGGTGTTCCGCAAAGCGGTCACCCAATCTGCGTTTAGTCTCCCCAATGTAGAGGAGACCATATCGTGAGCAGCGAATACAGTATAGTAGATTGCAAGAAGTACAAGTAAATCGCTGTTTCACCTGGAAGGGGTGTTTGGGGCCCTAGACAGTGGGAAGGGGGGAGGTATAAGGGCAGGTGTTGCATCTCCTGCGCTTGCACGGGAAGGTGCCGGGGGAAGGGGTGCTGGGGGTGATGGAGGAGTGGACTAGGGTGTCTCGGAGGGAGCGGTCCCTACGGAATGCTGAAAGGGGAGGGGAGGGGAGGGGAGGTGACTCGAGGTGAGAGTGCTCTTATGTTCATTAATAAATAGACATTCTTATTATGAACACAGCTAGCTTTTGCTAGACACTTTTATGGAGCACATGTGGACTAGGTACAGTATCTGTAGAGGCTTCCATCTTGACTGTTGCCTTCTGGGTAGCCTAGTGCCTCATGGATAATGTCGTCTTAATATACATACAGCTGGGTAGTGTAGTCTTATACATACAGCTATATACAGCTCTACACAGCTCTACGGCTCCACCTAGTGTCCACTATAGAATGACATGTTATTGATCATTACATCCCCCTTTCTTTGAGGTTTAACAAAATCAATATCAATCAACTTTCAAGAAAACAATAAAGATAATATCAGTAACACTTTTGTTAGTGCTCTATAAACATAAACATTTTCAAAACAGTCAACACATTTTCAAAGCTTTACATTGTACTCAAAGATTAAGTCTATCAGGCTTTTTTACTTCACGTGTGGATCTTCTCAACACGGGTAAGTCTGATGTGTCTTCATGAGATTGTTCTGGCGGTGAATGACAAGATGCACTTGCGGCATTGTCATCAATCTGCTCTTGTATAGATCGAGGTCTCCTTGCGATCTTTGCTTGGAGAGGGTTTCAGCGTTTCCTTCACTCTTCATGCCATAACTCTCAATGTAGTCAATGCACTCTCGAAAAACTGCTGGCAGCTGGATCCCATCATACAGCATAGTCCTCTCAGCAGCCTCGGCTAATGGAACACCAAAGATTGGCCTGAGGGAAGAAGGAGTATCCACCGGAACTGCTTCCTGCTCTGGTGCAGGCTTCTTCTTTTTCTTTTTCTCTTTCCACTGCTTAACAACATCTGCTGCTGTTATATCTTTGGACTTTTTCTCCTTGTGTTTTTCCTCTTTGTGCTTTTCTTCCTTTGGCTTCTCTTTGACCTTAAAGTCTTTTTCTTTCTTCTTGGAGAAACTAGGCTTTTTGAAGACATGGATACCCTTTGGCCTTTTCATCCTTGATGGGCTCTCTGCTTCATCACCTGAGTCATCTGGTCTGCTGATGGCACAGTTTATACGGTAGACTCTCTTGACCAGTTCTAAGTCTTCACAAGCTTTGTCACCTAGTATCGAATCAAGTCTTTCAGCCACAACAGAAAACATGAGATGATGCACTTTGTCTTTGACTGTCACTTTAAGTCTGCATACACCTAAGCTATCTATTTTCTGTCCATTATAGTCCTTCAGTAGTACTGACTTTTTCTGTATTTTGGGCTTTTCTTTCATATTTTTTATGTCACTCATACTGATTAAGTTTGCTTTTGCCCCAGTGTCCAGTTTCAATGTAACTAATGCTCCATTTATCTGCAGTGGGATCATCCATTTGTCCACTTTTACTGCATTGACTTTATGTTCAGCATTGTCCATTTCTGAGGGCTGCACATTTTCTGTATCTTGTTTGATATCGTCACATGACACCATTCCTACAAAAAATGTCTCACTTAAATCAGTGTCCTCAATCACATTAACTCATTGCCCTTTCTTCGTTTTTACTTTTGAAAAGCATTGTTTGGCAAAGTGATTCTTTTCATTACACTTTGTGCACATTTTTCCAAACGCTGGGCATTGTCTTAACTGGTGTTTGTAACCACAGCGTTTACAATTAAAAATTTCATCCTCCGATTGCTTTTCATTTCTGTTCTGCCCACGTTTCTTCCCCTTGTAGGACACAGCACCGACAGCAGCATTATCACTCATTACAATCGCATCATTATTGATTTCACTGAAAGTCTTCGCGTGCTTTCGAGCTAGCTCGCTGGCTTGGCATATTTTCACCGCATTTTCCAAATTTATTTCGGTTTCTCTCAACAGACGTTCCCTGACTTTTTTATCATGAATACCAAACACAATCTGGTCACGAATCATGGATGCTTTGAGCTCAGAGAAATTACATGTCTGTGCTTTCAGTTTCAGATCAGTTATAAAGCTATCAAAAGTCTCATTTTGCTGCTGTGTCCGAGAACGGAAGATGTATCTTTCATAGGTCTCATTCTTTTTGGGAGAGCAATGTGCATCAAATTTTTTTTAGCGCATCTTCTAATTTTTCTCTGTTCTCCTCTGGATTAAATACAAATGTATTAAATACCTCTATCGCCTGTGGGCCTGCAACCGTAAGCAGCAACGCTATCTTCCTTGCGTCTGGCTTCGTACCGAATCCGATGGCTGCAATGTAGAGTTCGAATTGCTGTTTAAAAGTCTGCCAATTGTGGTCAATGTTTCCTGTGAGTTTCAAACGCTCTGGTGGCTTCAAATTCTCCATGTCGCTTTTCACAATTTTCAGCAGATCTTCACCATCCTGGTACCATCTAATGTTCATTAATAAATAGACATTCTTATTATGAACACAGCTAGCTTTTGCTAGACACTTTTATTGAGCACATGTGGACTAGGTACAGTATCTGTAGAGGCTTCCATCTTGACTGTTGCCTTCTGGGTAGCCTAGTGCCTCATGGGTAATGTAGTCTTTATATACATACAGCTGGGTAGTGTAGTCTTATACATACAGCTATATACAGCTCTACACAGCTCTACGGCTCCACCTAGTGTCCACTATAGAATGACATGTTATTGATCATTACAAGTGCTACCCACTGAGCCAAGGCTGACCCTTGACATGAGAGGAATGTGATACAAATATGATAAGCGTTTGTACCATAGCATTGCTAGCGATAATTTCCAGGCTTTTGTGTTTCGAGTGTCGGTGTAATAGGCAGGGGAGGTGGGAGCGAGTCCCTAGAAATTACAACACGGGAATATGCCGTTCAGACCAGCCAGTCCCTGTTTTAATTGGTGTTTGTATGTGTGCAACTGTAAAGAGCAGACTCATTCTAGTTTAAGATTATCTATACATTTTATTTTCTTCAGTTTTACAGTATACTTGTAAACCGCATGATTCACATCTGTCTGCTTATTCCGATATACTGTGCGTTTTGACTCACAAGGAGCGGGTCCATTGTGAAACCGGTGAATGATAGGAAATCGGCAAACTGCACAAAGGTTTTGCAGTCTGTGGCATGCCGCCTTGTCAATTAGGGCTGGTGCATCAAAGTAGCAGGAGCAGCAAACAGTGAGGTGAAATAATACCTTGTCATTGAGGTGATACTATGAAGGATGGAGATATTTTCTGGATCACTACATTCCCTGAGCACTTCTCAATATTCAGTGTTTGAAATGTACAGAAGCATTCTGAATCATAGTTTGTGTCTGCTTAGTTTATTATGTAAAAGGAGAAAAATAATATTCTCACAAATATCATTTCACGGAGCTGAACGTGCAAATGTTCGGTGTTTTCTTGTATATCTGAATAAAGTGAACCTAATTGAGGCGTGCCACAGACAGCAGCGAGCTCTTGGGGTCTGTCACTTGAATGAAAGCATGCTGGAACTCCTGAAATGTATAAAATTCTGGGTTCAAAGTCAACAGCAGGAGTTCCAAGTGGGGGCGGGTTGTAAAACCGGATCCCGACCTCGCGACTGATTCCGCGGGAAGCTCGATTTTTCCAGTGGCCGAGATTCAGGGGCAGGCTTTGGATGGTAAAAGTTGGTGTAACCCGCCCCTGCACTGCCAGCGTCAGACGGCTGGAACCACTGGTGTGCACAACTCCAATTTAGCTGGAATCATCGCAACTGGGGCTTGGATAGCTGGCCCCAAACCAACACTTACACACATTCTTTTAGGTTAGAACGTTGTCCTGTGTTAAACTTGCTTGAAGCCATTGACTGAGAGTTTGGGCTTTAATTGGGGAAGAGTTATCAGAATTGACTTAATGCAGCAGTGTCTGGCTCCCTGGATGGGAGGGTGAGGATAGTAATCTTCTGACTGACCTGTAGTTTGGCTGTGCACATGAGGACTAATTGTGTGAAGACCATCCATGTGTGATCCACTTGAGGGACCAGATCTGCATCTGTTAATAATCCAGCCTATTGAGTCAGAGCTTGTGATCCTGTTTATGTTATTTTATATAGTCTGTTTTGAGGCACAAACTCTCAGATTGGTTTGCTGGTTGGATTGATAGAGCATGGATTGTGGCATTGCTTCCATAGAAGCATAGGAACACATGTAAATACGGTACTGGCTCGACAAGAGGCATTTTGTTTGCCATCTCCTAGCTAATGGAAATGTGTGTGAGGAATTGGTTTTTATAACCTACTCTAAACAATAGCTTTATCTTCTACCCGACTCCCATTACTTTTTTTGGACTAGGTATCAGCCGTGGTTCAGTGGTAGCACTCTTGCCTCCGAGTCAGTAGATCGTGGGTTCAAGTCCCACTCCAGAGAGACTTTGAGCACATAATCTAGGTTAACACTCCTGTGCAGTGCTGAACTGTTGGATGTACCGTCTTTCGGATGAGATGTTAAACCAAAGCCTCAGCTGCCCTCAGTTGGGCGTAAAAGATACCACAGCACTATTCGAAGAAGAGCAGGGGAGTTCTCCCTGGTGTCCTGGCCAATATTTATCCCTCAACCAATGTCACCGAAACAGATTATCTGGTCACTACCACATTGCTGTTTGTCGGAGCTTGCTGTGTGCAAATTGGCTGCCACGTTTCCTACATTACAACAGTGAGTACACTCCAAAAGTACTTCATTGGCTATAAAGCACTTTGGGACATCCTGAGGTCGTGTAAGGTGCTGTATAAATGTAAGTCTTTCTTTTCTTTTACATGCTTACACTGTGCTGTGGGAAATGGCATCTGGACTTTCAACCTGGCAGTTATTTTAAAAACAGACTGTAGACTTCTCTTTTCTTTCTGTTCTCCTTCACCCCCCACCCCCAAAAGAAACACTGGTAAGAGGGAGCTACCTCTTGGGCTCATAATCAATGGGGTAAGGCTGACTTTGTCCTAGATGTCGACTAAAGCATTTCTGTACTTAGCCCTCAAAGTGTAATTCATACAAGAGTGGAACCAAGTTTAGTATCGTTTCAAAGAAAAACGGCACTGTATCATGTTTCCCAGAAATATCCCAAAGTGCTTCACAGACAGTTAACTGGTTTCAGGTCCGGTGGCCATTGTTTTGTAGGCAAATGCAACAGTCACTTTTCTGTATGACAAGATCCCGCAAACAGTAATGGGATAAATGACCAGTCAATCTGTTTTTAGTGGTGTTGCGTGAGGGGGGAATGACACAGAGCGAACTTCCTGCTCTTCTTTGATTAGCACCGTGAGATGTTGATATACATCTGAACAGTTAGACCGAACCTTAGTTTAGCATTTCAACCAAAGATAGCACCTCCGATCACATAAAACTCCGTCAGCAGCTTACTGAGTGTCAGCGTTGTTTCTGTGCTGAAGTCTGGTAATGGGGCTTGACCCCACAACCTTCTGACTCTGAGTTGACAGCGCTACCATCTGAGCCAAGTTGACACTTCAACCAACATTAAGCTCACTACTGCCCACTTCTAAGTAAATTACACAGTGTGTCTATAGCAATGAAAATGAGCAAGACAGTATCCAAATGAACAATCATGAATAGTGTAGTGGAAAGTTTGTACTTGATCCAGTGTCCTCTGTCGTGGGTAATACCCCGTAACTATCGGTAATGCTTCAGACTGTTCAACGCTGTGACCATAATCACTCCCACTCCAAGGGAGACCGTAAGGGTCTCTTAATTATGAGCCATTGATGATTTTCTCATTGTTCGGTCACCTTTTTCTCAGTGATCAAGAAGGCCAATGGAATGTTGGCTTTTATTGCTAGGGGGATGGAATATAAAAACAGGGAGGTATTGCTGCAGTTGTACAAGGTATTGGTGTGACCGCACCTGGAATACTGCATACAGTTTTGGTGTCCATACTTAAGAAAAGACATACTTGCTCTCGAGTCAGTACAAAGAAGGTTCACTCGGTTAATCCCGGGGATGAGGGGGTGGTCATATGAGGAGAGGTTGAGTAGATTGGGACTCTACTCATTGGAGTTCAGAAGAATGAGAGGCGATCTTATTGAAACATATAAGATTGTGAAGGGGCTTGATCGGGTGGATGCGGTGAGGATGTTCCCAATGATGGGTGAAACTAGAACTAGGGGGCATAATCTTAAAATAAGGGGCTGCTCTTTCAAAACTGAGATGAGGAGAAACTTCTTCACTCAGAGGGTGGTAGGTTTGTGGAATTTGCTGCCCCAGAAAGCTGTGGAAGCTACATCATTAAATAAATTTAAAACAGACATAGATAGTTTCCTAGAAGTAAAGGGAATTAAGGGTTACAGGGAGCAGGCAGGAAATTGGACATGAGTCTAGGTTCGGAATGGTCATGGCCCTGTGGGTAGTGGAGTGGGCCCAGGGGCCGTGTAGCCTGGTTCTGCTCCTACTCTGTTCTAATTCTGTGTTAGATTTCAGGAGATGGTTTTATTCCTGTTCCTGGCTGGGGTGGAGATCGCCTTTACAGAAGGTAAGTACTGTAGAAAATATAGGGACAGAGTGATCTCCTGGAAGAGTTTCGATCGCCTAGATGGGTCGGAGAGGAATTTCCCAGATTTTTTTCTCCCAAATTGGCCATTGGGTCTTTATCTGGTTTTTCGCCTCTCCCGGGAGATCACATGGGTTCGGGTGGATGCAGTGATAGAAGATTTGAGGTTAGGATCAGATCAGCCATGATCTTATTGAATGGTGGAGCAGGCTCGAGGGGCCGATTGGCCTACTCCTGCTCCTATTTCTTATGTTCTTATGATGGACTAAATCCTTGTTGTGACTGGTTGAAATACCCATGATCTATTAAATGACCTTGAGGATGTGAATGTCCAATAGGAAATTGCACCAATATGCCTTCAGAATGGATCCTGTGCTGACTGTGTACTTTATGAACTTTCAAGTGGGCCCTTATTAAACCCAGTGTTGACATCATTAGAGTTCTAAAGGTAGGCTTTACATTATTTTGTAGATTAACTTTTTTGCTTCCTGGGACACTGGCACCAGTACTGGGGCAGGAGGGAGCTGTTCCGTTGGGACGGGCTTCACTTGGCCAGAGCTGGGACAAGAGTCCTGGTGAATCATATAACTAGGGCTGTAGAGAGGGCTTTAAACTAACTAGTGGGGGGGAGGTTCCAAGAGAGCAAATAATAAAAATGACAACAGAGAAGGTCATAGACTTAGGTAGCAGTGGGGAAATTAAAAACCAGAGCATGTCAGGAAGGGGCAGAAGGTATGGAGTAAAAGGTAAAGTAATAAAAAGGGCAAAAGCAGGAACTAAGTGTCACAAAACATATTTGAAAGTTCTCTATCTGAATGCACGTAGCATTCGTAACAAAATAGACAAGTTAATGGCACAAATAACTACATATGGGTATGATCTTGTGGCCATTACAGAAACATGGCTGCAGGGTGACAATGCCTGGGAATTAAACATACCAGGTTATTTAACGATCAGGAAGGACAGGCAGGAAGGAAGGGGAGGTGGGGTGGCTATGTTAATAAAGGAAGGAATCACTGTAATACCGAGAAATGATATTGGGTCAAAAGATCAGGATAATGAAACAGTTTGGGTGGAGGTAAGGAATAATAAGGGGAAAAAAAACACTAGTGGGCGTAGTCTATAGGCCTCCGAACAGTTGCAACTCTGTTGGACGGAGTATCAATCAGGAAATAGTTGAGGCTTGTAATAAGGGAACATCTATAATTATGGGGGATTTTAACTATCATATTAATTGGACAAATCAAATTGGGCAGGGCTGCCTTGAGGATGAGTTCATTGAGTGTATTAGGGATGGGTTTCTTGAGCAGTATGTAACTGAACCGACCAGGGGGCAAGCAACCTTAGATCTGTTCCTCTGTAACGAGACAGGATTAATTAAAAATGTCCTAGTAAAGGATCCCCTTTGAATGAGTGACCATAACATGGTTGAATTCCATATTCATTTAGAGGGTGAGAAGGTTGGATCTCAAACAAGCGTGCTAAGCTTGAATAAAGGAGACTATGAAGGTATGAGAGCGGAATTGAGTAGAGTGCATTGGGAAAATAGATTAAAGGGTAAGACGATACATGATCAGTGGTGTACATTTAAGGAGTTATTTTACAGCTTCCAAAAAATATATATTCCACTGAGAAGAAAAGGGTGTAAAAGAAAAGACAGCCATCCGTGGCTAAGTAAAGAAATTAAGGATAGTATTCGACTAAAAACAAGGGCATATAAGGTAGCCAAATCTAGTGGGAGGATAGGGGATTGGGAAAACTTTAAAAGACAGCAAAAAATAACAAAACGATTGATTAAGAAAGGGAAGATAGATTATGAAAGTAAATTAGCAAAAAATATAAAAACAGATAGTAAGAGTTTTTATAGTTATATAAAAAGAAAAAGGGTGGCTAAAGTAAATGTTGGTCCCTTAGAGGATGAGACCGGGAAATTAATGGTGGGAAATATGGAGATGGCAAAAACACTGAATGAATATTTTGTATCAGTCTTTACAGTAGAGGACACTAAGAGTATCCCAACACTGGACAAACAGGGGGCTATAGGTGGGGAGGAGCTAAACACGATCAAAATCACTAAGGAAGTGGTACTCGGTAAAATAATGGGACTCAAGGCGGATAAATCACCTGGACCTGATGGCTTACATCCTAGGGTCTTGAGGGAAGTGGCGGTAGGGATTGTGGATGCATTCGTAATAATTTTCCAAAACTCCCTGGACTCAGCAAAGGTCCCGGCAGACTGGAAAACTGCTAATGTAACACCCTTATTTAAAAAGGGCAGTAGACAGAAGGCTGGAAACTATAGACCGGTTAGCCTAACATCTGTGGTAGGTAAAATTTTGGAGTCCATTATTAAGGAGACAGTAACAGGACATTTGGATAAACATAATTTAATAGGACAAAGTCAGCATGGTTTTATGAAGGGGAAGTCATGTTTGACAAATTTGCTAGAGTTCTTTGAGGAAGTAACATATAGGGTGGATAAAGGGGAACCAGTGGACGTAGTGTATTTAGACTTCCAAAAGGCATTTGACAAGGTGCCACACAAAAGATTATTGCTTAAGATAAAAAGTCACGGGATTGGGGGTAATATTCTGGCATGGATAGAGGATTGGCTATCTAAAAGAAGGCAGAGAGTTGGGATAAATGGTTCATTCTCAGACTGGCAATCAGTGTTCCGCAGGGGCCAGTGCTGGGTCCCCAACTCTTTACAATCTATATTAACGATTTGGAGGAGGGGACCGAGTGTAACATATCAAAGTTTGCAGATGATACTAAGATGGGAGGGAAAGTAGTGAGTGAGGAGGACATAAAAAACCTGCAAGGGGACATAGACAGGCTAAGTAAGTGGGCAGAGATTTGGCAGATGGAATACAATACTGGAAAGTGTGAGGTTATGCACTTTGGCAGGAAAAATTGTAGAGCAAGTTATTATCTTAATGGCAAGAAACTGGAAAGTACTGAAGTACAAAGGGATCTGGGGGTCCTTGTACACGAAACTCAAAAGGTTAGTATGCAGGTGCAGCAAGTGATTAAGAAGGCCAATGGAATGTTGGCTTTCATTGCTAGGGGGATAGAATATAAAAATAGGGAGGTATTGCTTCATTTGTACAAGGTATTGGTGAGACCGCACCTGGAATACTGCATACAGTTTTGGTGTCCATACTTAAGAAAAGACATACTTGCTCTCGAGTCAGTACAAAGAAGGTTCACTCGGTTAATCCCGGGGATGAGGGGATGGACATATGAGGAGAGGTTGAGTAGATTGGGACTCTACTCATTGGAGTTCAGAAGAATGAGAGGCGATCTTATTGAAACATATAAGATTGTGAAGGGGTTGGATCGGGTGGATGCGGGGAGGATGTTCCCGATGATGGGTGAAACTAGAACTAGGGGGCATAGTCTTAGAATAAGGGGCTGCTTTTTCCAAACTGAGATGAGGAGGAACTACTTCACTCAGAGGGTGGTAGGTCCATGGAATATGCTGCCCCAAAAAGCTGTAGAAGCTACATCATTACATAAATTTAAAACAGAAATAGACAGTTTCCTAGAAGTAAAGGGAATTAAGGGTTACGGGGAGCGGGCAGGAATTTGGACATGAGTTTAGGTTCGGATCGGTCATGGCCCTGTGGGTAGTGGAGCAGGCCCAGGGGCCGTGTAGCCTGATCCTGCTCCTATTTCGTGTGTCTAATTCTGTTAGATTCAGGAGATGGTTCTGTGATAGTAGATTGGCGGTTAGGATCAGATCAGCCATGATCTTATTGAATGGCGGAGCAGGCTCGAGGGGCCGATTGGCCTACTCCTGCTCCTATTTCTTATGTCCTTATGTTCTTATAACTTTTCTGCTGCTGAGGTCATGAATGGAATGAACCATGTGAACTTTGACCTGGGAGCAACATAAGCTGCAGAAACTAAAGTTTGACATTCAGGATGTGAAATCTTGTTCCAAGTTGTGAGAATTTAAAACTTTTGGCAAGCTTATGACTGCATTTTATTTTAATTATTCATCTTTTGAGTAATCGAGTATCCTTTCATGATATCCAATCAGACGATTTATTCTTGAAACAATTATCCTTTTAAACAGAAGCACTGTATTAAATGGGCAGAAACACTGGGTGAAAGGAGTGATATCGCAGCACTAAAGGGGGAATGATACTGTATTAAGCACTCAACAAAGCATCGTTTGGTATGTTTGAGCACCACTTGGTTTACATTCAAGTGGCCTTTTATTTGTATCTTGAAAGGAATACCAAGCACAAGGTTTGGCTGGATGACCAATTGGAACAGTCTCAAGCATGAAGTTGCTGCCTCCAACTGGCATCCCATCCAACAATCAAAAGACCCAAACTCCATCTGAGCTCAAACCGAGCAGGTCACATTTTGAACTGCAGCACACCACTTCCCATCCAAGCAGCCAATTGGCATCTGCTCAAAAGCTTGGTCTAATGAGAAGTATGCTGCAGCCCTGCTAGATGGGGAAGATCAGATTATGGGAAGGACATGTCAGTGGAAAATCCTATTCATTAGTTCACCAGAGGAACAAGTCCAAGATCAACTGCGCAGTTCTCAAGGAGAGGCTTTTTAAAAATTGATAAACCTACATGAAAGGCCAAGGTCCGGACTGCAGGACTCCATGGAGGCTTGAAAGATGGTGAAATCAATCAAGAAGCAGAGGTCAGTTGATTGTAAGCCTGGGTTTGTAAGAGGAAGAGAAAACCGAGGTGGGATTAAGAGTTCCATAGTTTTGAGGTCTTATGGCAGTGAATCTTGATTGAAATGAAGTGAGCATAAAGAAAAGTGCATTGGAAAAAAAGACTGGTGGAGAAGCTGCCCTCAACATTGGGATGAATCCCACTGTCCTTCCAGTTGATGAGGACAGAGATATATGCTAAACCTGTGTGGGGAAAGCAGAATTGTTCAACACCAGCTGATACTGGGAAATTGTGTACCTGGCTGTTAAAATAAACCGAGGAGAAAATCTTGGGCTGGGTGTGTACAATTTCTTAAATATGTACCAGGAACACCAAAGGGGAAAAAAAACGATGTCCAGTAACATATTCAGAGTCGAGCACAAAAAAGTTAACCGTCCTGTCCACAAGTTTAATATAGGGGTTCTCAAACTCTCATCTGAGGAACTAGATGATCTGCTAGTTGATCTTTTTCCACCAGTATTATCCACAAGAAGCAGTCAAGTCAAGTCTCTGTGCTCACGGCAGCCATGGTCATTTGTGTGAGACATCTGAAGTTGTTAACTGCACGCTGTTATGTACCTAATATACAAAACAAAAGGGGCCGCTAGACGGTGCCAGGGAATGGTCATGGTGGGCTGTAGTCTGGGAGTAGTCGGTGGGGGGGGTGTAGTCTGGGAGCAGTTGGTGGGGGGGGTGTAGTCTGGGAGTAGTTGCGGGGGGTGTAGTCTGGGAGTAGTTGGGGGGGTTGTAGTCTGGGAGTAGTTGGGGGGGTGTAGTCTGGGAGTAGTTGGGGGGGGTGTAGTCTGGGAGCAGTTGGGGGGGTGTAGTCTGGGAGCAGTTGGGGGGGGGTGTAGTCTGGGAGTAGTTGGTCGGGGGGTGTAGGTTGGGGGGGGTGTAGTCTGGGAGTAGTTGGGGGGGTGTAGTCTGGGAGTAGTTGGGGGGATGTAGTCTGGGAGTAGTGGGGGGGTGTAGTCTGGGAGTAGTTGGGGGGGGTGTAGTCTGGGAGTAGTTGGGGGGGTAGTCTGGGAGTAGTTGGGGGGGTGTAGTCTGGGAGTAGTTGGGGGGTGTAGTCTGGGAGTAGTTGGTCGGGGGGTGTAGTCTGGGAGTAGTTGGGGGGGTGTAGTCTGGGAGTAGTTGGGGGGGTGTAGTCTGGGAGTAGTTGGGGGGTGTGTAGTCTGGGAGTAGTTGGGGGGGGTGTAGTCTGGGAGTAGTTGTGGGGGGTGTAGTCTGGGAGTAGTTGGGGGGTGTAGTCTGGGAGTAGTTGGGGGGTGTAGTCTGGGAGTAGTTGGGGGGGGTGTAGTCTGGGAGTAGTTGGGGGGGTGTAGTCTGGGAGTAGTTGGGGGGGGTGTAGTCTGGGAGTAGTTGGGGGGGTGTAGTCTGGGAGTAGTTGGGGGGGTGTAGTCTGGGAGTAGTTGGGGGGTGTGTAGTCTGGGAGTAGTTGGGGGGGGTGTAGTCTGGGAGTAGTTGTGGGGGGTGTAGTCTGGGAGTAGTTGGGGGGGTGTAGTCTGGGAGTAGTTGGGGGGGTGTAGTCTGGGAGTAGTTGGTCGGGGGGTGTAGTCTGGGAGTAGTTGGGGGGGGTGTAGTCTGGGAGTAGTTGGTCGGGGGGTGTAGTCTGGGAGTAGTTGGGGGGGTGTAGTCTGGGAGTAGTTGGTCGGGGGGTGTAGTCTGGGAGTAGTTGGGGGGGTGTAGTCTGGGAGTAGTTGGGGGGGTGTAGTCTGGGAGTAGTTGGTCGGGGGGTGTAGTCTGGGAGTAGTTGGTCGGT
Source organism: Somniosus microcephalus (assembly GCF_052327205.1). Taxonomy (NCBI): domain Eukaryota; kingdom Metazoa; phylum Chordata; class Chondrichthyes; order Squaliformes; family Somniosidae; genus Somniosus; species Somniosus microcephalus. The sequence goes on along the minus strand of NC_140992.1, from coordinate 195,522,431 downwards.
GGGTGTAGTCTGGGAGTAGTTGGGGGGGTGTAGTCTGGGAGTAGTTGGGGGGGTGTAGTCTGGGAGTAGTTGGGGGGGTGTAGTCTGGGAGTAGTTGGTCGGGGGGTGTAGTCTGGGAGTAGTTGGTGTAATGAGAGCGTTCTAATTTGAAACATTTTAAGGGAATAGAAATGTCAGACTGAGGCTTTAGATGTTGTTGAGTGGAATGATACGGTAATAGGAGAAATTACTGTCCGATGGACTGAAGTTATCAGGGGTACTCTGAGAGCAAGAAGGTGCAAAGGGGCTTCCTCAGATGTTAATACAAGGTAGGTAATTTGTTGTGGCAATCCTGTAACTATACCTAATTAGAGAGATAAGTAGTAGAGCTTGAGGTAAATAGCATGGTTTTGTGTATTATGACACTGCTGATGTGAGTGATATTGCAGATAAAATAAGTTGAAAGAAGCCTAAGATAGGTGTTAGGATAACTGATATACACAACAGGTAATCTGAACCCCTTGGTTGAACTAAAACAATTTAAATTTAATAACGCCTGGGCCACTTTCAGTGTTGACAAGCGATGGAGTGCACTTCAGTGGGATATTTGGCTTTGAGTTCTGGTTGTAAAGAAGGAATAAGTTTGAACTGGAATGAGTTTTGGAGAAGGCATTAACTGTTTAGCAAAGGAAGGCAATGTCCAAATAAAGAGAGGACTGGAAAATTAGGACCGAATTTGTGCAAAGCATTATTGAGAAATACTTAACTAGAAATAGAGAGGAAACAATATTTAGTGGAAAGGAAGAATCTGTGTTCATATAACATCTTATAATATCTCTCAGAAATATCCCAAAGTGCTTCTGAATTGCTTTGAAGTTATGGAGGTGAATGTGGTGAGCATTTTGCACACAGCAACAAAATGAATTAACAGTCAATCTATTTTTGGTGTGTTGACTGAGGGAAGAATTTGACAAGGAGACCAGGAGGAACTCTCTGCTCTGCTTCAGATACGACTGTGGGATCTTTAACATCCACCTCAACCATTGTAGCAAGCAGATTAGGCTTTGGTTTAACATCTCATTAGAAGGACAGCACCTTCGACAGTACAGCATTCCCTCAGTACTGCACTGAAGTGTCAGCCTGGATTATGTGCTCAAGTCTCTGGGCTTTGAACCCACAGCCTTCTGACCCGGAGGCAAAAGTGCTACCAACTGAGCCGTGCCTACAAATAGGTTTACGGGTGGCGTATTTATGATGACCGAGCTGAGAAAACAGCAGGTGAAAATCAATGAATGAGTAATTGATTGCAGCAATCACTGTAATATTGACAAAGTAAAGTGTTTTTACACCAATACAAAGAGTATTGGAGCTTCGAGGTTATTTGTAGAGAGAAAAAAATGGATATTCTCCAATTCATAGCGACCGGGTTAAGTTCAGAGGATGCCAACAGATTCATTGCATTAATGCACTCTCTTGTGAATAATGTGCAACCACTCCACCAATGTGTATGAATGAGAACAAAAATCTCAGATTAAAAATATTTAGATAAAAAATGGTGCAGGAGTAACATTGCTGATAAGGAAGGGTCTAACATTTATTTGAAGAATAGATTTGTCTTTGAATGGGTGGAGTTCTGAGTCAATTTGGGTGGAAATCTGTGATAAGAGCAATTGGGAATTGTTGTACATCAGGGCAGAAAGAGGAAATTGATTTTGAATTATTGGAACATACAAGGAGAAAGGAGAAAGTATTCATGAAGGATTTTAATGGCACTGAATTCAGGTGGAATGATGGCGGCCACCTTTCAAAGGGGACAGATAAACATGGGCTGCTCCTGGAATGCAGCATGTTGAAAAGACACCAGGAAAAAAATCTTCTTCCAATATTTAGTAGCGAGTCTGAGATGATGGAAAATTTGAAGGAGAGAGACACTTGAGCAGCAGTGGAGGGGAACACCAATGCATAAAAGCACAGGCATGAAATGAAATATCTACTATCTAGAACATTGCTGCCCAATAGAAATTGCTGACTAGCCACAGATGTGGACACAGTGAGACTGTTTTAGACACACGCAATAATTTGAGAAGAAATCCTTTACATAGACACACCATACAGGTCAATATACTTCACGTGTGTATATTTACTTAACGCACATCTACCTCCAGTCAGTAACTAAGGAAGTAAAGCACTCGCAACAATGAAAAAACACTCACACACTCTGCTTTTTGTCTTTCCATTTTACCAACAAACACACACGGGTTAAAGTTCACATGCACACATCGTGTGAATACGAGTATTGAGATCACACGCCCAAAGATGAAATCCATTACCCATTTTTTAATTTAGTACTCAGAAATGCAGTTTGCTGCATTTGGATTCCCAATTAGCCACATGTGGCTAGTGGACGATACTGATCTAGATGTAAGTTAATATTGGAGACCTGGAGCTAGATGGCTAAGTAGTAAGATTAAAAAAACAGCGTAAAGAAAAAGCACAGATCTTTTAAAAGGATTAAGAAATAGAGGGAAGTCAAGTGGAAGACACTATAAAGATGATCAGGGATAAAAAGGGAAAATTGAAAAGTCTAAATCGAAAAGGATATTCAGAGAATAAAGCGAGATTTATTTGTATATGTTTGAAGTAATTGTTGGAAGTGTGATCATGATATTCATGTTGGGAGTAGTCTTGGTAGCAGTACTAACAGTCTGGTTTTGGGACTACTTCAGTAATTTCTTTGTAACACTGTGCATTGTACTTTTCCAGGATTATCCACGAGGATGGATTCTCTGGTGACGATGTGAAGCAGTACAAGCCTGTGGTGTACAGCAACACCATTCAGTCGCTGGCAGCCATTGTCCGTGCCATGGATACACTGGGAATCGAATATGGTGACAAGGAGAGGAAGGTAAGGTGGCAAATGCACATACAATAACATATGGGTGGAGAGGAAACCTGGCTATTAACTGAGGCAAGAAAGCCTTTATAAAATGAACCAAATTAAACCATCGGCATTATCCTATAAAACTGGGACATGCATGATAGACGTTGGATTATACATTGTCTTTGTTTGATTAAATGGTCATTAGTGGAATTTACAGAGCTCTTGGTAGAATCAGGAATTGGGTATTGGAATCTACTTTTCAAACTAGCAGCCTGCAACAAAAGAGTCCTGTGACATTCGTGGAATCTCAAATACAGATAAATCTGAGGCGTCGATTAACCCTGTTTGTCCCAGTTCAGCGTTTTAACTATTTTTGCTGAGCAGTCCCAAAGTGAATGCTTTAAGTTTACAATTTAAAATAGAATGGACTCAGTGTAACTTTGCACTTGCCATAGCTGATTCCTTGCCATGATCACCATCAACGATGCTAATCGGCAAATCTGGTACTGATGAACTTGAGAAGTGGTTACAGTGACCTCCATTATGTTATATTTGAGCAAACTTATGTTTTGTTTCCTGGATAGCAGAGGCATTGATGATTTGTTCACATTAAAAATGACGGGTTGTCTCTGTCATTGTGTGCTATGTCAGCTGTGTTCTGCGTTGTTAATGCCCAGGGTAAGTGAGTCTCTCTGCCGGACTCGAACTTTGCCCAGCTTCCATTCCCAAACATTCTGTGAGTTGGCCCACACAGCCAGCCAGCTCAGAGCAAAATCGTCAACATGCATTTCCATTGCGCTCGGAATGTAATACATCACCCATTCAAAAGAAACCGATGGTTAAAATAGATTTAAGGAAATGCCAACGCAGCATTTTAAACGGAGCATTAGTCCCTCTGTCGACGACTGCAGCAGCATTTCAAACAAAACTGTAGTGCACAACCGATTTGCCGTGGGTGGAGTTTGATCATGCACATTTGGTGGTGTAAGTATGTAGAGCACGCGTACTTTGTGTAACCTGTGGTTTGGCGATTTAAGGTTCTGATTGCACCATTTCCTCAGTGATTTTAAATTGACATTTGTGATGACCGTGCAGCCTCAGAATCAATACGGAGCTCATTCTCGTAATGGACTACAGCCAATTACGTTGTCGAGGGGCTATTACAGACTCGGTCCACCCTCCCCCTTCAACACAAACACACACAAATATAAGCATCAAATGCAATGACCAAGATTGGATCTTGAGTCTTGATCCCAATGGTAGAATATGTGTATATGTTGAAAGCTGTAAAACCCATTTAGCCTCAATGGATTAATGCACAACTTGGGGATTTACTTACACTCCACAGACAAATACATTCTTGTAATTGCTATGCTAACATTTTTGAGATGTTAATATAAAGCTGACCAAAATGGAAGCAGCATGATCTTCATTTCTCTGCTTGTGCTGTGCAATATATTAGTGAAAAAGAAACACACGTGTGTAATGGAAGAACCCAAAATATAAAATATACAAAAATGACTGTCTTCCCTGAAGATACAGATTGTGTGGCATTTAATTCAGCCATCTGATCAACACTCAAACTTTACTTACAAGAAAACTTGCTAATAGTTACTTGGTTGGGTGCCAGTAAACACGACACAACATCGAGATCTGTGTTAACATCGTGCAACAGATTTGTAAATAGTTAATTGAAAAGTGACTGTGCAGGCTGAATTAGCAGGAAATGTAAGTTTTAATCCTGGTGTAGGGGCAGCTCTAGAATTCTGACTAGGGGTTGTGAGCTCCACTCCCACTATAGAGATTGGAATCCTAATTGGGAGGTGCGTGTCCAATCCCAGTGTTGGAGTCATGACAAGGAGATTTGGTTTTGAATTCCACTTTTGTCTGAAGTTCACACATGAACTATCCCTGGAGAACATTTTGAATTTTATATCCAACGATAAACAACACACAAGCATTAAATCTCCACAAATCTTGGGTTAAAATGTCAATGAACTCTCTCAAGTTGCACTGTCTTTGTTTATGGCATTATGTGAACCTCTTTCTTCAAGTAAGTACCTTATAACACACTTGCAATCATTAGTTATGTGCACAAGCCTTGGCTTTTAATGTTAGAGTGCATTCCCTGTCCAGGGTGATTATCTTTTAATGTATCTCACTAAAAGCTTGCTGGAATATTCATTTGCAAGACTATCTAACTTAAGAGTGTTTGTAGCGTATAATAACTTCTACTTGTAACACGGTTGATTTTTTTCTCCTTTCTTGTTTTCGCCCCACCCCTCCCCCTCCACCCCTCCTCCTCTACCCCCAATGGTGTTGGCTCTGTACTGGAGTATGAATCCATGGCCAGGCTCCCTTTGGTACCATGCCCGAGTGGTCATTCTTCAGGTGTGGATCTTGGCAGGAAGAGTCTGCAGCCTGCTCCACCATGGGTGTGTCACAGCTGAGCACATGTGCTATTCCAGCAGGGGTTACTGGTTAGTGATTAGGAGCCGGAATGCTGGCCGGTCTTCTCTCTAATCCAGAAATGCTGAGGCCTGCGATTCATCAAGGGATCACAGATTAGGGATTAAACGTATGACCGTTTGGTATGTACAGTCCCTGTGCAAACTGCCTTAACTAGCTGAGCTGCAAGTGGTGCCTCACTGTGGATGTTAAAGAACACAGCATACACAGTATGATATAACTTATGGCATGCACTGGACATGGAAAAAGAAAATGAACTAAGGGGTAATATTAGAAAGTACTCATCCAGAACTGATGGGACACAACTACAAGTGCGCTGTAGCTGGTAACTCCCTCGAGACTGGTGTGATATGATTATAGTTGTTATGTAGAGGATATTCCCTTAAGACTGTGTAATGTGATTAGAGGTGTTATGTAGAAGATGTTTCTGTGGGTATAATTAGAAGTGTTATACAAAGGATACTCTGTGGCCAAACAACCTCCTACTCCAGGATCATGCTGGAGGCCAATGACGATGCTAAACTCTTCTTTTACCACAAGCTACCTTCTTCAACCTTCCCTCCCCCATCGGCTCCATTCTCATCTCTGACACCTGAAGCAAGGAACTAACGGACAACTTTTTCAAAATTGATGCTATCCACCAGGTGCCTGACCATCTGCCCACCCTGCAACACTTGTTTATCCTCCCTCCACCCAGCTCTCATCAGTTTTACTTCCTCTGAGAAATGTTCATGCTTTCAAAATTGAATGCCTACGCTCAATTCTTCTGTCCTCTCAAGCTATTAAGCCCATCTCCAATCTTCCCTTCCTCTCAAAACCTTGAATCTATTAATTTCACCCAACTCTTCCACCGCTACCTGTTTCAGTCCTACCAGTCTGGTTTTGGTTCTACCCATGTCTAACCAAGACTGTCTTGGTCAAAGTAATCAATGACAACCTATGTGAGTGACTGTGGCATTCTATTCCTCCTCAATCTCTCCATGGCCTATAGCATGATTGACAATTCCATTCTCCTCCATCATCTGCCCTCCGCAGTCCACCTCTAAAGCAATGCCCTCTACTGGTTCCATTCTTAGTTGTCCCAATGAAGTCAGTACATGTTTCACAACAGTTTCTCCTCCCATACCCAAACAGTCATTTCTAATATGCCCAAAAGTTCAATTTCTGGTTCCCTCCTATTTGTCATTTATATATTGCTGCTTGGCGATGCCATTAACATGGGCTCACTGTCCATATGTCTACCCAGAACACCAAGCTGTACCACCTTTGATTCCATAACTGGCATTGTTCTATCTGACACCTTTCAGACATCCAGTCCTGAATGAGCCAGAACTTTGTTCAGCTCATATCATCAAGACTGAAGCCATCCTGTTTGGCTTCCATCAGAAATGTTGCTCCTCAGGCATTGATTCCACCTTTGTCCACTGCTGCTGTCTGATGGAACCCAACAGTGTGCAGCCTCAAGCTCATGCTTAAGCTATTGCTAAATATCTTTGCTTTCCCCTCTGATGTATTTCAGTCCTACACCCCTACTTCATCCTCACTATTGCTGAGACCCTCATCCATGCCTTCATCATCTTTAGGATCAACTTCAGCCTTCTTTGTTAACGTCACACTGTGGCCCATAATATCATGTACCATATGAATTTCTGCACTCTCATTGCTCCTGTCCTTGCTAACCTCTGCTAATTCCCAGAGTATTGATTGCAAAATCCTAGTCTTCATCTTCAAATTCATCCATGGCCTTGCTCCATCCAGCCTCTCCAGTCTTCTCCCAGCATGTACCCTCCAACGCAGCCTATTGTGTGCCCCCCTCCACCATTCTCTGTAGAGTCTACAGTCACCATACCCTTGCACACTCCAATTCAATTACAATCCTAAACTCTCTTTCTACACCTCTTGTCTTGCTAGTTTCCTGCCCTCCTTCAAAAGCCTCCTCAAAACTTAACCTATGTGACCATGTTTTTCAGTCTTCTCCTCTTCCCCTCCTGCCAAGGATGAGAGGATCCTGTTATATGTCATGCGATTAGTGGTGTTATGCAGAGAATATCCCCTGAAGACTGGTGTGATATGATTCGAGTGATACTTCAGAGGCTGCTCACTCAGGACTGATATATTTAGAGCTGTGTACAGAAGGTATTCAGTAGGAATGGAACTGTTGGGGGAATACGAGGGACTAAGTTACTTTCCTGGGGCTGTCACCCTGTAGTGGCTGTACCATAGTGATATTGCAGAGTCCTAGGAATAGGTTGCAAGTCTGCCCTTCACGGTCAGCGAATCTTACGCACTTGAGCGACCAAAAGATGAGGGGGAAATTTTTTTTAAATTATGCTTTATTAAAGGAAGTTGTCGGTTCCCTATCCTTTTTGTTATTCTGAGAAGTCAGTGTAAATTAATCGTGCATACTGCGACTCTTTAAAGATCTGGGCCCAAATACCAAACAGCCTCCCACAAATAAGCCTGCGCTGGGTTATATCTGAAGTCTTCTATGTTTGTAGCCCTTTGCAGAGACTACGTGATAACACTTCTGATAAGTCCCTATTCACAGTGCTTACTGGCAGCAGAGGCAGGAGTATGGAGAATTTAATTCTCACTTCGAGTTATTAATAACTTCCTTATCTTTCCCTCTGCCATCTAAAGAGAGCTCGGTGACTGGGATTGGTTATTTAGAATTTGGACCCCTGACCACAGTCACACGGGAGCAGCATCACACGGAAATGCTGCAGCGGTTTCTCAAAAAGAACCAATTGCAAAGGATCATTTCAGGCTATCGCTGCAGTTTTTTAGAATAATTTTATTTTTTAATTAAAAAGCCCTCTTTTTAAAAAAAAGAGTCCTTGTTAGCTAAATATTTAACATTTACAGCAAACTGGAATGTAAAGGGCCATTGTGCTGTAAGTGACACAGCACCAACTAGGCCAGTCATACACTTATCATTGAAATCACACCACCGTGGGTGACTAGTATCGCTGAGCATGGAACCACTCATGGTGTATTGTGATTCTACCACTTCTATAACAAATTGCCAGTTAAAATATCTTTGTTTTTATTTAAAGTGTAGCAATTCATTTGCTATATTGGCATGCCTGCCATTTAATCCAAATTGCCTGCCATTGGAGCATCAGTAGAATAACTGTAATGAACAGAAGGTTGGTCATAGCTGCACGGAGATCCCTGACACTGGCCATGTTACTGATCAGGGTAACACGAGCTTCATTTGAAGTAAATACTGAACCTGATATCCGATCCTTATTTAAGACATTCACACAGGCTGACGCAGGTCAATGGAGGAGAAAGAAACCTGCTTTGGGTTTCTCTATCCCATCATACCTGTTTGAATACTTGTTAGCTCATGTACCTCAGGATCATATGTCAGTGTAAGGTGTGTAAGTGAGCCCAGCTGATGAAGCCTATACAAACCGAAAGGTTCCGGGTTTGAAGCTCAATCTGTGTTGAGTTAGCCTGGCCAATGATGGGGCCCTGTGATTGGTCATAGTGCCCCTGAGAAAAGGAGGTGGGAAGGTTCCTGCTCCTTTATTGTTATCCAGTATCTGGCTCAGCTGGACTCGAACCAGGCCCCAGAGATAATGGAGTCCATTGTTCCCACATTACAACAGTGACTACACTCCAGAAGTACTTCTTTAGCTGTAAAGCGCTTTGAGACGTCCGGTGGTCGTGAAAGGCGCTATATAAATGCAAGTCTGTCTTTCTCCTTTCCGTTATGCCCCTTCCTTCATTTGTTGGAAAGTGCACTGTGTACATGTAGGGATGAGGACAGGATTGGGCTCAGCTGTAATGTCCGATGGTCAAATAGCCTGCAACACACGCTGTCCACATTCGAACATGCAGAAAAGCCTCTTTGGCAAGGTACTGGGGGGCAGTGGGGAGTGGCGACAGTGTGTATGTAGAACGGTACACAAGCATAAGGCAACAACTTCAGATGACTGGGAAAGTAAAAAATGTGCAGCATATAGGTGAATAATAACTGCTCAAGTATAATCCCATGAGTAGGCCCAGGCCATGCAGATTACCTCGTGGCATGCCAGATGCTGCAACCAACTGTAAACATCAAGTAATATTGAATTATCACACTCTGCAGCAACAATTCCTCTAAATCCTTTATCTTAAACAAAATTAAGCCATATTAACAAATTAAAAACAAAAGAAAATAGGAAATGCAGAAGGAGCGTTTTACGGTAACGTGTGGAACCAACACAAGTGATGAAACCCATTAAGGTTTATTGTTCCAAGAAGGAACTAGACAGGTTCTTGTCAACAAATGGGATTCAGGGTTATTGGAAATGTAGATAGGTGGGCTAGATGGGCTGAAGATCTTCTCCTGCCTGCAACTGTTGCTAAGTTACTTAACAATTCATCGAATAGACCACTCCCATAGTTGTCAGACCAGTCAAAAATACCCCGAGTTAGTAAACTGAAAATGAGCCGAGTCCCACCGGGTGTCTGGGATACCTTCAATTTCATCAGATTGAAACTGCGTATAGGTGTTTAGTACCAATACCAATCATATCAATATAGATTACAGAGGGTGCACAATGGAGTTCTTTAATCTCTGCAGCATGGGTTTGAGTCCATCCCAGACAGTGGAGCTCTAAGGGTTTCCTGTTGCTATGGGGAGGTGGGGTGGTGCAGTTTATTAGGTCCTTTCCTCTTATCTCAGGCACTTTGGATCAATCCTTTCCCAATTGGTGGGATGTGATGGGCACTGATCTCTGATGGTGGATCGAGCAGGAGAGTGCCGTAGAACACTCACCCTTTAACTCTGGTTTTCTGGATTTGAATCATATTGAGGTAGTCGGGATGACAGTCTTGCCTCTCTATTGGCTGTTACAGATTTTGAGTGGATATTTGTCCTGTTTTACTGCAGCTCCCAGCAACTGTTTGCCTAGGCTTGTAGTTCAGCACCTTGCTGGGGTAAGGTAGAGTAAGATCTCCATTGCATGTCATCTAAAGCTATTAATATTTAACAAGTGAGAATATTCCATTCTCATTATTATTCCCTCCCCTTGATTACATTTATGTAACTACAAAATATTGTTAAGGCAGTATTGAGTGGAGGAGCCTGGGAACAGTGCCGCATTTTGGATAGGCACTCACCCAGGCTGAGTTGTGAGCAGAAGGCCCTGGCAACGGTGAGACAGGGTAGCTTCTTAAACCCTCTGCCTCACTGGATAAATGTTGCACAAGCTTCTGCTACAATTAGGGAAATGTGCGTATTAACGGTTTTTATTAAATTTAAATCTGTTTTTGCACTGGTGGCATTTCTGTATGTTTTGATCGCTGTAAAATTATTTGTGCCCACATTCACTTCACGATCACGTCAGCCGATCTATTGGTGATTTAATAAAACACCTCACAATCTGCAATTAAATTGGGTGCTACTAGTGTACAGAATGATAACAGAAATAAAGGTTATTGTAACAGTGTGAGAGGGTGAATTCACGGCCCTAATGACAGTACTGTGTTGTCATGAGAGAGTCAATGTGTTTGGGTCAAAGATCAAAGTTCTGCAGAGCAGGGAATAAGGCTTTGAACAGTCTAATGAAGGTTAGAAGGGATGGAATTTTAAAACCAGAAAGGTCGCTAATCCCTCTGAAGTGAACATAGGAACAGGAGTAGGCTATTCAGCCCCTCGAGCCTGTTCCACCATTTAATTAGATCGTGGCTGATCTATATCTTGACTCTATTTACCTGCCATGAAGTTCCTTCTTGACTCAGATTTTATGTTCATTTCTTGGAGAGGAGGTAGAAGAAAATACTTTTTTCCGGTGCTGGACGTGCACTGCAAGCTGTCGGTAACACTGAGGCAAAAGCAAACTACCGTTACTTGAGATTTCCACTTTGTGTGTAACTGAAGTCCAGACCACAGTATTGAATGCAGTGCCAGGTCAGATCCACTGGAGAAGCTGTGACATGTCAGTATGTTGACCATCGGCTCAACTCCAGGTTTCTGCCGGTTTGAATTTGTGGTGAAATAAATAACTTTTGATGGAATCTGAGCCAATTCTAGGCCACCAGGGTTAATCCTTTCGGGGTTAATGAGTCGATTCACGCACTTAACGAGTTCGAGGTTCATGCGTTGATTCAAGTCATCAAATCGATTTGAAGACCAGTGGGTCAGTTGAAGGCATTGTGAGCTGATTTGATCCAGTGAACAGATATCACCTCTGTATGGAAATCCAAACTAGACTAACAGACAGAATTTCCCTTCCGTCCCTCACTCTTTCCCTCATTCATTCACTAACAAAAACAGGGACTTAGATTTGCAAACTGACGTAAATGCCAGCTATGTCTCTTTCCCCCTCCCCCACCCCTTGCTGGGCTGTGCCACTGTGCTCCCTAGGTCACCCTAACCCATTACAAGGATCTTCGATCAAAAACCAGCAGGCGAGGGAAAGACTGACCAGAAACCAATTAAAAACTGTCCGTCAGCACCAGTGTGCTCTGCTCTGTCCGGGGTGCTGAAAGATCACTTAACCCCAGCAGTTAATAATCAGTCACACAAGGCCTTGCTACCGGTGCAATGTGACTAATTACCTTTCACAGTTCAGAATGGGCCAGTGCAGCTGTATTATTTTACCATAATCATTAATAAATACATAATTGCAGATGTTTCAGGTTAAAATATTCAGTATGTTACTTTCCTGAAGAGCAAGATGGTTTAGAGGAATCCTATCCGAGAAGCAGTTTATGTGCCCGCAGTCTTGGGATGTAACCGTTTCATTGATCAGGGTAAAGAGTGTTTTCAGCTGAGAGCTTATGTACTGACCCCATATTTATAATAGGAATTTAAGGCTAGTTCAATAAATCAGTAATGCTGACAAGAAAATGCATGGCAATCATGAAAGCCTGTGTTCTTGTAATATTGTGGTAAAAAGAAAGACAAGGCAACCATTTAGTTTTGGTGAATCGCTCTACACTTTCCACCCACTCCCTGTATTAATTAAAGACCATTGCTTGGCCAAAATGTTTGCTAACAACCTGATGGCAAGCATCAGCCAATGCTGATCTGTAATTAGCCACTAGGAGGACTACCAGAGCAGTTGGAGGTGATTTGCTTGATGACTTTCTCACCTTCCCTATTGGGAAGCTGCTCTTCCTCATTCACTACCTCCCTGGGATGGCACAGTCTAGATCAGTAACTCTCTGCAAGGGGCTGGGTTAATTTAGGATCTCATTAGTGACACAAACTTAGTTGTATAAATCAGGCAATCTGTGTCTCGCATGAGTAGGCATTAGCTGAGCATTTTCAAATTGCGACCTCCCTGATCCCTAGTGGCTATAGGAGCGTGTGCATTTTCTGAGACTGCGACAGTAACAATGCGCCATGTACCAGGAATACCCAGGCACTCCCTTTCACTCGTCTGTCACATGTGCAGACACGTACACATTTGCTCTTACACAATTATGACCCTTCTACTGACGCTGAGTTAACGTGCTTACTTTGAAACAGTTTACTGGGCTGGAATTTGCTCGCTGACCAGGAATCCCGCTTACACTCATAAATTTGCATAACTTGCCTTAGATCTCCAGATTCTCTGAACCTTACTCGTTGCTGGTTTGGAAGCTGCCACTGTTGAATTAATAAAATCTCAGCATTAACTGACCCACCTCCATGGATTTGTCATTTCTGGTTTTAGCAATTCGAAGCATACTTTTTAATTCTGAGAAACCGAGTAGAGTGCAGTGTTTTTTTTTAAACGGGCATGTTCTATCAATAATTGAAACAGTTAATGGAACCACTGGATACACTGAGGACGCATTGTTCAGATGGAGAAGCATGTGCAGTGATGAGTTCATCTGTTATTCACTGCAGGGGCACAGGGCAGCACCAATCTCTCCCACACACTCTGATGGAGTGGTCGTCCTTTAGACCTATTTATAGATTAGCAAAGGACCGAAGAATCAAATTTGAAAACATCGCGACTCTCTTGCACACCACACCCCTGTTTGTTTTTGCATCTGACATGACATAATCTCAGGAGTTTAGTTTGCAAGATGCAGGACCATTAACCCTGAGTGCGGCACTCATTTATCAGCTTGCTCATGGGCGCCTTTTCCAGCCAACGCGCACCTCAGGATCCCAGTGACTCAGCTGGAGGCCAAAATACATTTCATTGTTCATGAAGTGTTATATCAGAGGATCAGAACAGTGGTGCCAGATTTTACTTGGGATATCATTGGGGAGGGCATGTTTCTCATGTCTTCCCTTGTGAATATTCTGATCTTGTCATAATTTACTGAGAACTTTATATCAAGTAGGATTTTGTTAAATTGCTAATTATAATTGAATTCATCATACCTTTTTTGTCAGTTGTTGTAACTGTGCCAGGAGTTAGATTAGATTTAAGGTGAATGCAGCGATAGTATGCATTGTAAGACTAGATTAAATGCCAATGTTATTGTACCTAGCCTAAGGCAAAGCTCGGTGTGCCAAGAAGGTGTTTCATTACTTTTATACAAAAAAAGTGATGAATTCATCTTTAGTTATTACCTGGATTCAGAAACTCCATATAAAATGGTCACATTTGCAGATGATACCAAACTAGCAGGGACAATGGGATCAGAAGAGCCAGATCAAAGTACAGAACAAGTTAGACAAGATATATAAGTGGGCAGAGCAATGGTGGATAGTGTTCAGTGCTGATAGATGCACAGAGGAAGGAGAAATAAGGTACACACTATTATGTCCATGAATGATTGAGACACGGACAGCAGGAGTTGAACAAAACAAGTCTTTACTGATTGAAGTCAATCGGGAAACTGAAACTACAGAGGCTCACTAGCGCCTTTTATACAGGGGTGGTCACTGCCGGTACTGCAGTCTGAGACCAGTTATTCTCTTAAAGGTACATACACAACAATTCCTCCCCTTTTAGATAAACAGTACATAACATTCATTTAACAACTAAATGATAACTAATTACAATCACAATTACGGTTGCTAGATACATTGGTTAAGTTTAAGCAATTATAAGTTCAGTCTTTGAGGAGGCTTCCTGATTCTGTCTGGATAACGCCTCTTTGGGGTATCAGGTTCTTCTGGCAAGGTTGAGTCGGGATTAATGTCGTTGTTTGGTTCATCTGCTTCCAATATCACCGATTCTGCGGTAGCTGCAATTGGTACGTCGATTTCATTGCCAGGTGTCTCAGATCATGGTGTGGAGTTGACGTTTTCCAGTGACACTAGAATCTGGTCAGCATGGCATCTTACAATGCTCTCTCCAATGTCCACGGTATACATGAGAGGTCCTTGCCGTGTACAAATCGTTCCTGGCTGCCATTTCTCAGTGCGGTAGTCCCGGGCCAAAACTGGTTGACCTATCTTAAAACTCCTGGTCGGCCTTTCATTCATATTCTGAAACTGCCTGTTCTCCACATCTCTTCGGACGTTTGGCTTAACCAAATCCAAGCGGCATCGTAGTCTTCGATTGAAGAACATCATGGCTGGAGTTTGGTTGGTAACTGCATGTGTCGCATTCCGGTAGGCAAACAAGAAGTTGTCCACCTTGTGTTGTAGGGGTATATCTTCATTACACATTGCCTTGATAGCCTTCTTGAATGTTTGAACAAACCTCTTGGCCAATCCATTAGTGGCTGGATGATATGGGGCAGATGTGTAATGCTTAACACCATTGTTCTTTAAGAACCTCCGGAACTCTTCAGACACAAACTGTGGTCCATTGTCAGAGCAAATCTGTTCAGGCAGCCCATTCCTGGCGAATATGGTTCGTAAAACTGTGATAGTTTTTTCCGTGGTGGTTGAGGACATTTTTATTACCTCTGGCCACTTTGAATGTGCATCCACCGCAATTAAAAACATCGAGTCCATGAAGGGACCAGCAAAATCAATGTGCACCCTTTGCCATGGAGATGAGGGCCACTCCCATGGATGTAGAGGAGCTTGTGGTGGGGCGTTTTGGACCTTCTGGCATCCTGCACAGCTCTTGGTCATCTCTTCGATTTCTCTATCGATTCCCGGCCACCACACAAACGCTCTGGCTAAGTTCTTCATTTTTACCCCACCCAGATGACCCTCATGAAGCTCATTGAGCACTCTATCCGTCAACTTAGGTGGAATTACTACTCTGGATCCACACATCAAGGTTCCTCTGCACACTGACAGCTGTTCTCTTCTCGGCGAGAATGCTGGCAGCAGTGGTTCGCCATGTGCTGGCCATCCCTTCACTGTTAAATCATAGACCCGTGATAGTGTCGGGTCATTCCGTGTTTCCTTTTCTATGTTTGCATTCGTCACAGGGAGACATTCGACTATGGTTGAGTGGAATAACTCCATTGGATCCACTGCAAGGTCTTCTTCCACTGTCGGCGACGGTAGGCGTGACAATCCATCAGCATTCCCATGCTGTTTAGTGCCTTTGTACTCGATGTCATATTGGTGTGCCCCTAGGAAAAGGGACCACCGCTGCAGCCATTGTGCTGTCATTATCGGTACGCCCTTCTGAGGGTTGAAAATGGAGACAAGAGGTTGATGATCGGTTAGTAGAGTAAATTTTTGACCGTGCAGGTAGTGATTGAACTTCTTCACCCCCACACTAGGCTGGGGGCCTCTCTGTCAATCTGGGCGTAGTTACGCTCGGCAGAAGTTAACGAGCGTGACGCAAAAGCTATCGGCCTCTCTAAACCATCAAGGAATTTATGTGACAGTACCGCCCCAATGCCGTAGGGAGACGCATCACACGCCAGTCTGATCGGCAGTGCTGGGTTGTAGTGAGCCAATACTTCTCTTGAAGTGATTAAGTCCTTACTCTTCTGAAAGGCCCGCTTACAGTCGTTGCTCCATTTCCATGCTACTCCCGTTCGTAGCAGGGCGTTCAGTGGGTGCAGAATTGTCGACAAATTCGGCAAAAACTTATGGTAGTAATTCACCAATCCGAGGAATGACCTCAGTTGCGACACATTTTCAGGCGCTGGGGCCTTAACAACCACTTCAATTTTGTCAGGGGACTTATGTAACCGCTCTTCATCAATCACGTGGCCACAATACGATATCTGTTTCTTAAAAAACTCGCACTTGGGGCGGTTGGCTCGTAGCCCATGTTCCCGTAGTCTAGCGAGTACCTGTTCTAGGTTGTTAAGGTGTTCACTGTCATCTTCACCTGTCACAAGGATGTCGTCCAAGTAACACTGAGTCCCCGGGATCCCTTGCAGGACTTGTTCCATCGCTCTTTGCCATATCGCCGGAGCCGATGCTACTCCGAATACCAATCGATGATACTGGTAAAGACCTTTGTGAGTGTTTATCGTGAGATACTTCCTAGAGGATTCTTCAACCTCCATCTGCAAATATGCTTGTGCTAGGTCAATTTTTGTAAAACGCTTCCCTCCAGACAGTGAGGCGAAGATGTCTTCTATCCTTGGAAGAGGATATTGTACTGTGTGAAGGACTGGGTTCACCGTCGCCTTGAAATCCCCACAGATGCGAACCTTCCTTGGCTCCTCAGACTTATTGCTTAACGTTTTCTTCATGACAGGAATGATGGGTGTCGCCCACTCGCTCCAGTCGATCTTAGACAACACGCCTGCCTTCTCCAGATTCTCCAGCTCTGCCTCGATGGCTGGGCGAATTGCATATGGTACCGGTCTTGCTTTGAAAAACTTGGGAATTGCATTCTCTTCTATTTTTATCGAGGCGGTTACGCCTTTAAGAGTGCCCAGTTCTTGTTGAAATACCTCTTTGGCGTTAGCTAAGATTGTTGACAATCGTCCAGGAGTGACGTCTTCATCTTTTTTACCGTCCACCGTCATTGCATGAATGGAGTGCCAATCTAAGCTTATCTTCCTGATCCATTCACGTCCCAATAACAGTGGTCCACCATTTTGCAGTATGTAGAGATACAATTTCCGTATTTTCTTGCCATTGTATTCGACAGGCACCCTTATTTTTCCTCTGGGATATACTTTTTGCCCCGTATATGTCGTCAAGACGATGGATGTCTCTCTCAAGGGTATGTGTGAGAATAGCTGCTCGTAGTCTCGTCGATTCATGATGGTTAGCACTGATCCTGTATCCAATTCCATTTTAACTTGGGACCCTGCTATCGTGAGGGTGACCCAAATGGTTCGGTGATCCTCTTTTGCGATTACATTGTGAAGTTTGAGACAGCTTAGTCTCCTGTTCCCGGATTCACTATCGCTCATCTGGTCTTCGGAACTACTGTCCGTCATCTTTTGTACTTTCTTGTACGGTTCCTTAGTAGCCTTTTTGTTGTCGCTGGTCTTCTTCCCAGACCTGCAAACTCGTGCAATGTGTCCCATCTTTCTGCATTGCCTGCATATTTTGTCCTTGGACCAGCAGTCCTTCTGGTCATGGTTAGTTCTGCCGCAGCGATAACATTTTGCAAATCCCCGTGTCATTTCGTGGGTGCCGTATTCCTGTGGCTCTTGTTGAATTTCCGCAGCTCCCCTGGCTGCTGCTTCGTACGATACTGCCACGCTGAAAGCCTTATCTAGCGTCAGCTCTTTCTCTGACAGTAACTTCTTCTGTGTTCCTTCACTCAGGAGTCCACAGACAAATTTGTCCCGTAGGGTATCTGCCAGTCCTGCTCCGAACTGGCAGTGCTTTGATAGCTTGCGTAGTTCCGTAAGGTACTCAGCATTGCTCTCATCTTTATGCTGAGTTCTCCTGTGGAATTTAAATCTTTCTGCTATCAACAGCGGTGCAGGGTTTAGGTGTTCCTGTAGGACAGCAACAATTTCATTAAAACTCTTCGCCTTCGGTTTGGCTGGAGTAATCAGGTCCCGCAATAGGCCGTACGTTCTAGCGCCCATTAAGTTTAGCAACACCGATGCCTTTTTCTCATCGGCTATTTTGTTTGCCTCGCAATATACCTCGACTCTTTCCACATACGTGGCCCAGTCCTCTATTGTATTATCAAAGGCAGTGATACAGCCAGTCTTCGGCATCTTGAAAATCTAAAATGGCGCCTCCCACGCTTTGCCTTCTTCCCCGCTGATTAAGATGGCGCCTCCCGCGCTTTGCCTTCTTCCCCGCGGTTGCTAGCGCTGCTTTCCGCAGTTTCCGTTGCAACGTGCAGCTCCTCGCGGTTTCCTGCGCATTTAATATTTCTTTTTTTTATTATTTTCCCGTCGTGGAACAACCCTGTGGGACTCTTGCCTCCCTCTTCTCGGGTCTATACGCAGCCCGGCTTCGTAGCACCGGCCGCGCCCTGTGTGCTCCACCCTCTCTCTCTCCTCTTCCCGACAACGCTGCTCGGCCCCGTTGCAAGCCACCCGCTCGAGTTCACGACCGCCGCAGCCCAGGAAGGATCAGTGTACTACCTGCCACCAGCCCGATTAGCTGAAGCACCGTCGACAGGAACCAGGCCCTGCTTTCGACAGCTTCTCCAGCAATCTTCAACTCCGCTAACACAGGGGCGGATGCCCACGGTCGACGCCCGTTTCTACTGCTTCTTTCTTCCTTCTGGCCTCGACCTCTGCTCACTTCGCTGCAGGAATGGATCCCAGGAGGTGGTGCAGACTGTAGGTAAGTTCGTATCTGCTCGTCGCCAGTATTATGTCCGTGAATGATTGAGACACGGACAGCAGGAGTTGAACAAAACAAGTCTTTACTGATTGAAGTCAATCGGGAAACTGAAACTACAGAGGCTCACTAGCGCCTTTTATACAGGGGTGGTCACTGCCGGTACTGCAGTCTGAGACCAGTTATTCTCTTAAAGGTACATACACAACACACACCTACTTCATGAATGGTGTTGAAATAGCTAAAGGGGAAGCTGTAAGAGATCTAGAGAGTAATTTTCAACTTGGCGTCCCAAGCGGTTAAACCAGTGGAGTGGATTGTCCAACCACTATAGATCCCGTCTGATTTTTCATTTCCATTGAAATCAATGGAGACTGTGTCCAGTTCTGCTCAAGAATCGAGGAAGACATTCAAGTCTTGTAGATCTGAACCCAGCGCCAGGGGATGAGTTTTGAGGAAAGACTGGCAAAATCTGGGATTTTCATCCTGGAGAGTAGGTGTCTGAGAGGTGATCTTTTTTCAAGGTATACAAGATCATAAATGGAATGGAAAAGGTAAATCCAGAATACTAGTTAATTAAATTAAATAGCGGGAGTAGAACAAGGGGTCACATGGTGAAGATAATTTAGAACTGATTTCAGGAAATTATTTACACACAGAATGATCAGCACTTGGAATAAACTTCCAGATAGAGTAGTGGAGGCAAAAACCCTGTAATCATTTGAAAGATTGGATGTTGCAATGGGGGCAAGGTTGGGACATTCGAATCTTTCTGGATAGATGTCTTAAGATAAGCCAAATGGCCATGCTCATCTTGTGATCCCCAATTGACCAAAGAAGGGGACTGATTAGCTGAAGTGTTTTGTGCATTTGTCTGTTTCTGTACATACAGAGACATCGCCTTGAAGGTCTGAACTTGCTTCAGAGTTTTAAGTGACAGTGACCGTGAGATGTTCTTCCGGCTCTAATTCAGATATTGTGGACCTGACCATGCCACTGTGAATTGGCTACCTTCACCATTCATCATTTTGACCTCTGTAGCACACGTAGCTGCACCTTACTGAATTCTCAGTCACACTTGTCTAACACTTGTCAAATCAGATCAACTATACTTGGAGTAACTACCTGGTGCGTACTCAAATTCTGCTTATTTTTTCTGTTCAGTGGCATTGAATAACTCCATGTAGGAACACTGAAAACAATGTGTTGAGGACCTTATTTCCAGCTGCAGCCAAACTTGGAGCCTTTCCTGCCAATTTGGTGCCAACTTGTACACAATTATGAACAGTATTAAGTTGTGGGCTTGTGCCAGTAGGAGCTTAGACTGCCCTCTCAATTTAGTTTCAGTGCTTCAAATCAGTAGCTGTGTTTTTTAAAGGTGTAACAGTGTAAGATGGAAACGATGGGAGGCAGTGTAATTATTACAAGGCTTTCTAACACTTTCAAAAGATACAATCTGAAAGAGTGACTGCATGTTCTGCTTACTTTCAATGGAGTGATGCTTTTTTAACCTGTTTTTAAAAAAAAGATATATCTAGAGTAGTGTGTGATTCGATACAATAATTTTGGTGAGTATGATCAGCTCACTAATTTCTTGGAGTTGTCTGCTATTTTGGGATAATCAGTTTTATATTTTATGCTAAAGAACTAGCAATTGCTAATGTAAACCTTTAGATTCTACTCATTAATGGATTTGTAATCCGTGACCAATAAATGTCACCGATCCCTTTGGAAATACAAGAAGGCCTGTTTGCATCAGTTAGAACAAATCCCAGTACAGGTTGAGTGTCCTGAATCTGGCAACCTCAGGACCGAGGCCGAGCCGGTTTTTGTGTTTTTCCGGACTTCAGAACGTGTTTCTGATGTCCGAAGCCCGGAAATATCGCAACCCAGGCTCAGGCGTTTCCGGACTTCGGACATCAGAAACACGTTCCGAGTCCGGAAATGCCTGGGCCACTCTGCGTAGCGCTGATGCGTTTCTCCACCCCTCCCCTTCTGTTAAAGGGGAGGGACGCTGCGAGCTCTGCAGAGCATCCGATGGCCCACACTAGGCCACCAGGGCGGCGTGGTGCTGTGGCCGCAGCCTGGCAGAAACACTTAGTGGAGCTGTGCAGATTAAGGAGGATAAAACACAACACTAAAGTTTTATTGCATCGCTCGCATTTTTCATAGGATTTTTCAAAAAAAGACAACAAAAGTTAATGGCTTTTTGAAGTACAGGTTGAGCATCCAAAATCCAGAGTTCCGGATTCCGGAACATTTTACAGATTCCGGACGACCCTGCCACCAATCGTCCCGGGTTCCGGAACACCGGATTTTGGACGCTCAACTTGTATCTGCATTTGAAATGCAAGAGTTCAGGGAAGTCAGATCCCAGGAGTTTACTGGTGTGGGAAATGTCACTGACTCTTCGGCGTTTTATAAGTTGGGCACTGCTACTCGTTGAAGGATCTGGGTTTTTTTTTAAATGTACTTGTCAAAATCAGTGTGGTTAGGAAACCCACATGTTTCTCCCTGTGTCAGAATCCCCACCTTACCTCACCTCACAGCCGTGGCTCAGTGGTAGCACTCTCTCCTCTGAGTCAGAATGTTGTGGGCTCAAGTTCCACTCCAGAGACTTGAGCATAAAATCTAGGCTGACACCGCACTGCAGTACTAAGGGAGTGCTGCACTGTCGGAGGTGCCGTCTTTCGGTTGAGACGGTAAACCAGGGCCCCGTCTGCCCTTTCGGGTAGATGTAAAAGATCCCATGGCACTATTGCGAAGAAGAGCAAGAGAGTTCTCCCCGATGTCCTGGCCAATGTTTATCACTCAACCAACATCGCTTAAAAAAACCCAGATTATCTAGTCATTATCACATTGCTGTTTGTGGGACCTTGCTGTGTGCTAATTGGCTGCCGTGTTTCCTACATTACAATAATAACTACACTTCAAAAGAACTTAATTGGCTGTAAAGTGCTTTGGGACATTGTGAGGTCATAAAAGGCGCTATATGAAAGCAAATCTTTCCATTTTATTTATTCACAAAAGCACATAGCATCACACCTGAAATTTGAGACAATTAATCACAAACCATGCTAGTGGGTTCTTGTGCCTGGTGCCAATTCGAACCTGTATGGTTTGTGGCCTTGGTCTTTCAAAATGTTATGGTTACACTTCCAAACTGACCACTGCTACTCTTTAAAAGCCTCATGTCCCCATGCTGGTTATTTTGGCCAACTGCGTGGTATCTGGAGTGACCCAAACGTCTGGCAGCAGTCATTGTGCCCAATTCCTCCACCATAAACACACCACTTGGCATGCTGAGAAGATCTATTGATGATGGGAGTGATATCGTCCAAGGTTATTTACTAGTTGTTGGGAATAAATTGAAGTTGATACCACAGAGCTTTTAAGATCTATTCCTAGTGGGCCCTAGGTTGTCACCAACAGCCTCCACTACCTATCTCCAGCATGAAAGTAGATTGATGTTTAGGCTGTAATCTTAAACTGTCCTTGGAACCAGAGAGGTGTAAGCACTTACTGTTGTATGGCGGAGAGAGTCTTGTCAAAGTATTCTGCTTCAAAGGAGATTGATTTGTGTTCTCATGCGCTTTTCAGATCTTGAGTTTTGCCTTCAGGGTTGGGCCAGAAGGATCATCCCTTGGTGTTGCAGTAGAAGAATTATTCAGTAATGATGCAGCAAGAGTCTTTGAAGCACAGACTAACAGTGCAAAGAATATTTAGAGATAATTTAAATTTCATGTACTTAACCCAGCACCTTGATACCAGCTAACACCCAGAACAGAACTGCTCTGATAAAGACAAGGAAATGGAAGCAGAGAAGAGGATCCACAGGGGTACATATTCCTCCCTGATATAAAGACTCTAACAAAAATAGGATATAGAGGCACTGGAGAAGGTACATAAAAGATTTACAAGGATGATACCAGAACTGAGAAGTTATACTATCAGAAAAGACGGAACAGGTTGGGGCTCAATCTAATTTGTTAATCTTTCTTGGCTGGGTGGGTCTTCTCTAGGGATTCATTTTGGACCTGATGAATGTGTCATCTCATTGTATCTGACTCTTCGCCAAAGATTTTACTGTATGTCTCGGTTAGGCTGTTGATAGTTTTGATGTTGCATATTAACTCTCAGCTTTATATTTCACAGTTGAATGAACACAGCATTGTGGTTGATTAATAGCACTTTGTTTTAGTGCCGTCACAATTTTAAAAAGTGAAAAAATTACAAATAAAAGTGTTGCTCTGGGCTGAATGACAATAGAAAAGAGTGTGGGTGGTGTGCGATGCTGGACAATGACCCATTATCACATTGCTGTTTGTGGGAGCTTGCTGTGCACAAATTGGCTGCCGCGTTTCCCACATTACAACAGTGTCTACACTTCGAAAGTACTTCTTTGGCTGTAAAGAGCTTTGGGATGTCCGATGGTCGTGAAAGGCGCTATATAAATGCAAGTCTTTCTTTCTTTCCCTTCCCTTCAATACAAGACTGTCTGAAGCAGAATAGGAGGATGTTGGGAAATTAAGTTGCTAATATTTGGTGTTTTGCCACAAACAGGACACTGAACTGCTGAATACACAAGCTTGTGATAATGGCTTAAGTTGTTAGCTATGTGGTTTTCAGCGATAGCTAATTTTTATGGATCTTTCAATTTAATATGGGCACTAGGATTTGGCTGACATGGTTACCAGATTGGATGTAAAAACTCCAGTATCTTTTTTATTTGTTCTTGGGATGTGGGTGACTGGCAAGCAGCGTTTATCGCCCATCCTTAGTTGGCCTGTCGCAAGAGCAAGTAAAAAACCAAATAAGTAGAATAAACAAAGCTTTAAGGTTTTGAAATGTTATGCCCCAAAACTTTACCATCTTCACACTTGGACTGTGTTGCTGGTTCTCTTTGCAGAAACCGCCGTTTCGGCAGGTCTTTTTACAAACGCAACTCTGTGCATATTGAACAGTCACGGGGATCTCGCACTTACCACTTCTTTCATATAAACAAGATCCTCTCGTAAGTCAGTGATGCATTCAAATGGAACCTGACACCATTCAGATAAACAGTTATTTGAGACAAAGAGGTGTTATAAAGATGAGATTTTCCTCATAGTCTTCAGGGGTGCAAATTCTCTTGGGCCATGAAGATCTTCTCACTTCAACATCCAGCTAACCCAGAGGTCCAAAATCCACCTCGCTCACTTTATAGTTAACCAGCATCCCCATTAAATTGAACTATATGTTTTGAGTACATTGTGCGTTAATTAAATTGAGAGCAGTGGAAATGTGTGAGCCTGCCAGTGAAGGGAGATGTACAGGAAACTCTTTGGTATCCGGCACCGACAGGACCGGGGTGGTGCCGGTTGATTAAAAATTCCGGATGACGGAGAGGGTTATCTACCGAGACTATTTTTAGCAAACAAAAATAAGAAAATCAAGAAATGTGCAGTACACAGAAAAATGGCGGATTGGAAGAGACTACCGGCAGCGCGGGAGAGTCAGGCTCCTGTTATTGAGGTGTTCGGACTTCCGACAGCGCCAACAAGCCGAGTAGTGGCAGTTTGGAGAACTACCCCCACTGACCAACTCGGTCACCGCAGGAGACTCTGACTCGGACTCGGCAACATTTCCGGTTATTGAGGTGTTGTTTTCGGAGTATGAATTTTGCTGGTTAATAGAAAATTCCGGATATTTAGGTGCTGTTTAAATGAGAGTTTCCTGTATATTGTTTTTTTAAAAGAACGTTTATAATAAAATTATAGAACGGTGGTATCATTTAATCTTTGTTTTTATGGTGTAATCTTGCAATTCCTGCCCGTTGACTGTAAAAGTATTTGGCATCAGTATAAGACCAAGCCCTGAGATGCATTTTGAAAATGAAGGTAAGTGCTTCACACTGCCATCATAAACCTATGATCATGAAATACTGAGATACAAACACAGGAAATTGCATCACGGAGGCCCCTGAGCACCAGCTGCGTTTAAAATGTTGTGATTGGTAAAGTAGATGTTGTCATGATGACTCCCTCAGGTTCCAGTTGAAAACAGGCAGCTCTCTAATGCACTGCATTGGGATCCTGAGGAACAAACACAGCCCTGTTTGTTTTTCCCTATATGTATTTACCTAAGACAGCATTTTGTTTCTCTGCCAAATTATGCAGCAAAACAACGATAAAGTACATCACAAGAGAGTGCCCGTGGTACCGAATCATATACTGTGATGCTATATAAACACTTTGGTTTGTAGCCTTGACACAACCTCAAATGCTGGTCAATGCTTCCTGGCCTTTTCAATCCTTACAGTCGTGCCTGAATTGACTGTGCTCCTTTCTTCTTGCAATTTCCTTAATGCCTTTCCTATCCTCAGAATGTTCTAGAGCGATTCACAACCAGTATATTGCTTTTAAAGAATAGTCACTCGGTATATAGGCAAACTTTGGCAGCCACTTTGCACACACCATGGTCCCACAAACAGCAGTGAGATCAATGACCAGTTAATCTGTTTTGCTGGTGTTGGTTGAGGGGGTAAATATTTTCTGGGACACTGGGAGAACTCGTCTGCTTTGCTTCAAATAGTGCCTTGGGTTCTTTTGCTTCCATCCAAACAGACAGATGGGTCTTGGGTTAATGTCTCATCCGAAAGATGGCACCTTTGACAGTGCAGTACTCCCTCAGTACTGCACCAGAGCAGGGCTTGAACACAACTTCCTGACTAGGATGAGAGTGCGATCACGAAGCAAAGCCGATCCCAAGCGGGCATAAGCATATGTGAGAGACTCAAGATAATTACTTCCCGTGAAACTATTTTTCC
The DNA here is from genome assembly GCF_052327205.1 of Somniosus microcephalus. Taxonomy (NCBI): domain Eukaryota; kingdom Metazoa; phylum Chordata; class Chondrichthyes; order Squaliformes; family Somniosidae; genus Somniosus; species Somniosus microcephalus. Next base: position 195,496,772 of record NC_140992.1, on the reverse strand, counting down.
AAACTCTTGAAATAATATGGCAATCAATGCCTGTCTTGTCTACAAGTTGCAGGGATAGAGATGCAGCTGATGCTTTAGGTGGCTGTTGGTTTGTGTGTGGTGACTGTTTTGCCTCAGTGCGTGTTGCATTGCGATCACAGATTTCAAAAGAACTTTTAAAAGTAGCACTGCTCATTTTAAAACTGATCTGAATGAGCCCACTCACCATGGGGGCCACTAGGGCCATGAGGACTGCAGCAGTTCAAGGAGAAGGCCCACCACCTTCTTGGCAAGAGCAGTAAAATGCAGCCTTGCCATCGTTGCCCACATCCCGTGAACAAATTAAAAAAGTAAATGCCTTCTCTACTATCATCAAATCAAAAAACCCGGAGATTATTGCTTTTAATTTTCATCCAGAGCCTTGCGTTTAACACATTGCTGATGTAATCCTCCCTTTGCTGTAAAACACACCTTCCCCCTTATTCCAAATTAACGCATTGATTTTACTTGCTTGAGTGAAAACATACCATAAAAGGTAAGGAGCATATTAACCTGCTCTGATACTTTGCTCAATTGTATGCAATACAGTAATTGTGCCTATTGAAAGTAACATCGCTCCTTAATCAGCTAGTGCCATTTCTGCAATAAGCCCTGAAAATTGCAAGTTAGTGATGCCTGCTTACACCCCTATGGAAGATGCGTGGATGCAGATATCCTGCCTGTTCTGTTTCACGCACCTGCTGATTTTCCCAGTGTTAAGTATCCGCCCCTGCCCCTTCCCCAAGTGGATACACAGTTTTAAAAGAAATTCTCTGGAATTTTCTCCCTTACCTCTGCTCTCCTGAAGGCTGGTCATGACAGGGGACAGACAGTTTAACAGCCCGCAGTGGCCCTCCTGTATCTCGCTGCAGTGACATTCTTCTTGGGCAGTAAGTGTCTCGTTCGACCGTGCAGACAATCACAGCTGAGCCTTATTCTGTCCTCGCGTTCAAGCACACTGAATGTAGGGTCACTGCCAGCAAGGGGCAGCGCACAGTGATCGGAAACAGGGACCCTGGCTGATTACCCCTTTGTTGCACTCCTGCCACCCCTCACCCTGCCCTGGGGTTTCAAATACACACTTCTCGCACAGGAGACAGGCAGGGCCTTATCTGTCTATCTGTATCATTAAATATATATGTGTGTGCATGCATAATGATTATAGTAAGCCTCTAACTTTGCTGATTGGGGCATGAATACCACCATCCCACCACTGAGCCTATCACACTTTCTGCCTCGGAACAGGCTCAAAGTGCAAGTGAGGGGAAACTTGGAGCTAAAAATCGCTCGGCCCAACCACAGTGGCTGTGGAGCAATAGCAGGGAGATTGATTGTTGATCTGCATTTGCTTACTTTCCCTCAAAACATCAGATAAATGTCTCAAGCACATTGTTGGTGGTGGTCACCAGCCTCAGGATTGTACTGGCAACAAGGTCCAGTTAGGGTATTCTGCTCTTTGAAGGAGTGGTTCCCTTAACAAGATATGCAAAGAAACCAGGCCTTTACAGGCAGTGGACAAACTGTGTGACTCCGCAGGCAGCAAGATTCCGCAGGCTGCCTGGTCCAACATCATAAGAACATAAGAAATAGGAGCAGGAGTAGGCCAATCGGCCCCTCGAGCCTGCTCCGCCATTCAATAAGATCATGGCTGATCTGATCCTAACCGCCAATCTACTATCACAGAACCATCTCCTGAATCTAACAGAATTAGACACACGACATAGGAGCAGGATCAGGCTACACGGCCCTTGGGCCCGCTCCGCTACCCACAGGGCCATGTCCGACCTGAACCTAGACTCATGTCCAAATTCCTGCCCGCTCCCCGTAACCCTTAATTCCCTTTACTTCTAGGAAACTGTCTATTTCTGTTTTAAATTTATGTAATGATGTAGCTTCTACAGCTTTTTGGGGCAGCATATTCCATGGACCTACCACCCTCTGAGTGAAGTAGTTCCTCCTCATCTCAGTTTTGAAAGAGCAGCCCCTTATTCTAAGACTATGCCCCCTAGTTCTAGTTTCACCCATCATCGGGAACATCCTCCCCGCATCCACCCGATCCAACCCCTTCACAATCTTATATGTTTCAATAAGATCGCCTCTCATTCTTCTGAACTCCAATGAGTAGAGTCCCAATCTACTCAACCTCTCCTCATATGTCCATCCCCTCATCCCCGGGATTAACCGAGTGAACCTTCTTTGTACTGACTCGAGAGCAAGTATGTCCTTTCTTAAGTATGGACACCAAAACTGTGTGCAGTATTCCAGGTGCGGTCTCACCAATACCTTGTACAACTGAAGCAATACCTCCCTATTTTTATATTCTATCCCCCTAGCAATGAAAGCCAACATTCCATTGGCCTTCTTAATCACTTGCTGCACCTGCATACTAACCTTTTGAGTTTCGTGCACCAGGACCCCCAGATCCCTTTGTACTTCAGTACTTTCCAGTTTCTTGCCATTAAGGTAATAACTTGCTCTATGATTTTTCCTGCCAAAGTGCATAACCTCACACTTTCCAGTATTGTATTCCATCTGCCAAATCTCTGCCCACTTACTTAGCCTGTCTATGTCCCCTTGCAGGTTTTTTATGTCCTCCTCACTCACTACTTTCCCTTCCATCTTAGTATCATCTGCAAACTTTGATATGTTACATTCGGTCCCCTCCTCCAAATCGTTAATATAGATTGTAAAGAGTTGGGGACCCAGCACTGACCCCTGCGGAACACCACTAGTTACTGATTGCCAGTCTGAGAATGAACCATTTATCCCAACTCTCTGCCTTCTGTTAGATAGCCAATCCTCTATCCATGCCAGAATATTACCCCCAATCCCGTGATTTTTTATCTTAAGCAATAATCTTTTGTGTGGCACCTTGTCAAATGCCTTTTGGAAGTCTAAATACACTACGTCTACTGGTTCCCCTTTATCCACCCTATATGTTACTTCCTCAAAGAACTCTAGCAAATTTGTCAAACATGACTTCCCCTTCATAAAACCATGCTGACTTTGTCCTATTAAATTATGATTATCCAAATGTCCTGTTACTGTCTCCTTAATAATGGACTCTCAAATTTTACCTACCACAGATGTTAGGCTAACCGGTCTATAGTTTCCAGCCTTCTGTCTACTGCCCTTTTTAAATAAGGGTGTTACATTAGCAGTTTTCCAGTCTGCCGGGACCTTTGCTGAGTCCAGGGAGTTTTGGAAAATTATTACTAATGCATCCACAATCCCTACCGCCACTTCCCTCAAGACCCTAGGATGTAAGCCATCAGGTCCAGGTGATTTATCTGCCTTGAGTCCCATTATTTTACCGAGTACCACTTCCTTAGTGATTTTGATCGTGTTTAGCTCCTCCCCCCCCTATAGCCCCGTTTGTCCAGTGTTGGGATATTCTTAGTGTCTTCTACTGTAAAGACTGATACAAAATATTCATTCAGTGTTTTTGCCATCTCCATATTTCCCACCATTAATTTCCCGGTCTCATCCTCTAAGGGACCAACATTTACTTTAGCCACCCTTTTTCTTTTTATATAACTATAAAAACTCTTACTATCTGTTTTTATATTTTTTGCTAATTTACTTTCATAATCTATCTTCCCTTTCTTAATCAATCGTTTTGTTATTTTTTGCTGTCTTTTAAAGTTTTCCCAATCCTCTATCCTTCCACTAGATTTGGCTACCTTATATGCCCTTGTTTTTAGTTGAATACTATCCTTAATTTCTTTACTTAGCCACGGATGACTGTCTTTTCTTTTACACCCTTTACACTGACTGACCCACCGACTGCCGGCACACCTGCAGGCTTCTCCCACTTGTTCTGTTTCCAGCCACCTTGGCTTCTTGGAACCCTGGGTGTTTCTTCATTACCCCATTCAGGCCTTTGAGCGATGCCTGGCTATTGCGCAGTGCGTACGCAGGGGTGCGCCTTTCCCCTCTCAAATAAACAACAGAGGAAAAACACAGCACTCTGCAGTAAACTGAAGCCAAAACCCAGCTGCTTCCCTTTCTGCTCAAACAACCAGGCACCAGGTGCAGCCTGGTGAAATTGTAAACACCAACAGATTAGGGATAGGTGGAGATTGAGGTCACTGAGCGGCCTGCAGGTCATGTAACAGAACGAAAGAAAACACTGACGAGGCTGCAGTCTGTTTGATGGGTTTAGCAGGTTTACTGTGGGCCTGTCCGAACACAGATCCAGGGCTACACCAGCCAGCGAGCCAAACTAGATTACAATCCTCCAGCTCTGTGAACCTTCCTCCTCCATTAGTAAGAGGAGACCTTTGTTTTCATTATATTTTCAGTCACTTGTTTTGATTTTGCTTTCCTCGGGAGTGTAAGTTTGGAATATTTTTTTCTTTAAATGCGAACTCTCCTGTTGTATTTTGTGCTCACGAAGACCAGAGATTTCAGCGCTGCAGCATGAAAACCTCCCGCCTTTTGCACCTAACCCCTGATTTTAACTCGAGGTGCGAGTGCGGTGAGCAGCGAGCTTAAATGACTGACTGCCGGCATAAGGCTAGGCCCATTTTAACTCCTGGGCCCAATTGCCATGCTAGACATGAGTCTTCCATCCGAATGAGGTAGCCGGCGGGTGGGAACCGGAATTTGCGTGGCAGGAGATAGGTCCCCGGCACTGCGTAAGTGATGGGGATCTCAGGAGGGCAACGTGGTTGGGTGTGGAGGCCCAGGGTAGGGAAGGGGCAAGCTTTCCTTTGTGGGGCCCAGAGCTGCACTCCCGCTCTTCCTTGCCCACAAGCAAACCATGAAAAGGAGACTTACCTTCCTGGGCCTTTCCTGGCCTTGATCCTGTTTGCCATTGAGTGTCTTTGGCGGCTGTGGTGACTGCGATTTTAAAATCTCCCTGTGGTCCTATTTGCGTCATAGGATCCCGACTTTTACATATTTGTGAGGCCCTCACCTGCCTACGGCGCACATCTCCCGAAACCCGGGTGTAAAATTGGCGGCGGGCAGGAGTGTGGTGCAAATGGGGATGCGAGTACTCTTCCTCATTTTAACCTCCCCCCCCGCCCCAATTCCCCATTCTCATCGGATGCAGGCGAAGGGGGTGGTGAGGTTAAAATCAGGGCTCCAGTGTCAGTGTGAAGCACTGCTAGATCAGGTATGTCAAAGTTTATATACGATGCAAATCTCCCAATATTCTGCCTCAACAAGGTGCCTTAGCCCCAACTTTGGAATAGCACCCCCCATGTGACATAAGAACGTAAGAAATAGGAGCAGGAGTAGGCCATTTGGCCCCTCGAGCCTGCTCCGCCATTTAATGAGATCATGGCTGATCTGATCTTGGGCTCAGCTCCATTTCCCTGCCCGTTCTTTTTTTTCATTTAATTTCCACTTCCAACACCAGCCATCCTGATGGAGCCTCTGACTGCCAGTTCGTGACCTAAATCCACATGGATATGTGTTGTGCCACAAAAGGAACCAGCCACAGTTGCTTCAGATTCAGGTGACTCAATCTGCCTCTTCCTTTGTGCAGGTTAGATGTGCTGTCAACTGGGACCAGTAACCCATGGAGTGTGGATGTTCTTGGCAGATTTCCAAATGTAACTTCTTACCTTTTTCCATTGGGCTTAACTACCAAAATCTTCCCCCGCCCCTCCCTCCCTCCCCCCACGCCCCAACCTCTCCTGTGCAGGCATCGACTCTTGTTTGAGAAACAATGTTACCTTGTCCAAGTAGTGGTTGTTCATGTGCAAGTCTAGATCCTGAGTGTTGGCAGACTATCTGGCTGTGAGGAGCATTACAGCCAAACCCAAAGTCCTTAAGCAAGATACACGCACACACACACACTTTCCAGCAGGGATCCCAGGAGCGGGAACCCTGGCTGACTTCTCCCCTCTCTAGTCCAGTAACGCTAAAGCTAATAGTAAAACTGCTGTCCCTAGCTGAGACCAGCTACTCGACACAAGTAAAGAATCGACTCTGGGACCTTCTGGTTCATGTAATCTAACGCTGCACCCAGCGGCACCTTTCTATCCTGGCTTAGGGTTAGGTTCAGAGCAGAGTCTTCAGATTAAATTTAAACAAACCCTTTCAGTGGGAAACCAATATTTGCATGGCCCAACCTTGCTGAACGAATTTCTGTTCGGGTGTCATTGCCCCATCTTTAGCCAATGACTTTTCAGTTTTGTGCTGTTAGAAATGACTGGTCTACACTGGGGGGCGTTGGGGTGGGAGGGAAACTGGCCCCACAGTTCTGAAATGCCATTCTTCAGCTAACTGCTTCGAAGGTTTCAGAGTTCTGTGCTGACTAGCCCACTAATTTAACCCCCCGTCCTTTACTCACAAGTCCATTGGAGGAGCTGTTTCAAAAGATTCCTCCTGCTAAATGTTGTAACGTATAGTTGTGAAATCCAGGAAATGACGAAAGTGTTTTCAGTCCCCTAGAGCTGTTGGAGTAAAGTGTAATTTGCTGGGATGTGCTGACACTGTCTTAGCAACGGAAGGCTTGTAAATATGATGAGTTACTTCCGCAGAATCTCCTGGCGAGGAGGCATATGCCCAGGATTACACGGAGAGCAGTGCCCAGTGGGCTCCGTGTTAAGACCCCTGCATGCTGTGAAGCAGATGGCAGTTTAGCAAGTTGTTCCTGTGAGCCCGGAAGATGCATGTTTACTCTGGAGAATATGATACTGATTGTAACCTCAGCGGCTGCTCGTCCAGTGCATCCTGCTTCGCATCAGTTGACACCTACAGAACAAGGCTGGAGGCTGCTGCCACATCTACATTAAGAGGAAAAAGGGTCAAGGCCAAAGAGAATTCGGTGCGCCAGTCCCAGCACACAGCAGATATGCCAAGCAGCTGAATCAACCAGACTGCCTTATGGTGACCTGTGCATCAGGGTGCAAATAATTGTATCATTCCTGTTCTGGCCGGTTGATTAGTCAAAACAAGTGACTTGACAGTACAATGTCCGTAGAATTCTGTAGTTCAAATAGGCCGAGGGCACATAGCTTCATTTTCTGAAGGAAATGCACTTCCATTGTGGGAATGAATCAGGTCTCAGCTCAGCAGATGCACTGAGCTCACTGGAGGCCAGGGGGTGCCCTGGAAGGGAGGGAAATTAGTGAGCAAGTCAGCACAGAACTCTCTCAAACCTTCTAACCAACTCGCTGAAAAATGGCAATACAGAACCGTGGGGCCAGTTTGCCATCTTTCCCCATCCCCACCCCCGGCGCAGCCCAGTCATTTCCAGAGGGATGGGGGGGGGGAATAAATGACTGATAACACTGGGTTCTAACACCCCAAAATTGGATAATCATTGGCTATTAGTTTACATGCCTGCGGGGGGTAGGGAAGGGTCTCGCCTCGATGGACCAGGCATTGTGTGTGGGACAGGCCTGATGGGCCAACTGGTCTTTTCCTGCCTGTCTTTTTCATGTGTAAAACCAGGACAATAACACATGAACAGAAATTCAAACAGCAAGGTTGCCCATGTGTAATAATATGTTTCCCACTGAAAGGGTTTGTTTAAATTTGATCAGAAGGCTGTGCTCTGAACCGAATGCTGAGCTGGGATAGAAAGCTGCATGAATTTGGGTGAATCTGGATCGATGGAACTACGTGGAGCGCATGGACAAAAAATGACCTGTGATATCACTGACTGTGAATCCAATCCAATAATCCCTTGTATTATCACTGCCGCCCTTCCTGCTGTTCCTCTGCCATCCATCTCACTATCAACCAATTGCCAATATATAGAAACAAATGGGTGTTGCTTCTTTGATTTATTTGTCCCTCATTATATCACCACTGATGACGGTTGAGAGATTGCGTTGTACCTGTATTACTTAATAATGGTGTGACAAGCTACACTGCGGGGTAGCGGAACAGGAAAGTTGTAATGCAGAGGGGAGTGCTATATAAAGGAACATTTGACCCATGACATAGGATATATGTACAGAAGGGGAGATGAGGAGAATTTTACCCGATCAGTTGTTGTGATTTGGAATTCACTGCCTGAAAGGGCGGAGGAAGCAGATTCAATAGTAACTTTCCAAAGGGAATTTGATATATACTTGAAAAGGAAAAATTTGCAGGGCTATGGGGAAAGAGCAGGGATGTGGGACTAATTGGATATCTCTGTAGCGGTCCAAAGAGACTTAGGGGTCCAGGTACATAGATCATTAAAATGTCATGGACAGGTACAGAAAATAATCAAAAAAGCTAATGGAATGCTGGCCTTTATATCTAGAGGACTAGAGTACAATGGGTAGAAGTTATGCTGCAGCTGTACAAAACCCTGGTTAGACCACATCTGAACTCCAAGGGTTAAATTATGAGGAGAGATTACACAAACTAGAGTGTTATTCCCTGGAATTTAGACGATTAAGGGGTGATTTGATCAAAGATTTCAAGATATTAAGGGGAATAGTTAGGGTAGATAGAGGGAAGCTATTTCAAGTTTTGTTCTGGAATGCCTCACCTGGATAGACATCTCTGGTGGCCAACGCAGTCACAAATAGTGTTTGTACTCCTGATTTTGGTGATGGTGGCCCCTTTTAGATTACAGCTTCCCATTGGGCACCTCCGCTGCATGGCCTTCACGCTCACACATATACAGTGACTGATGCAGGGGATTGCTTCTCTCCGACTGATTCAGAATGCAAAGTTCGTCCTGTTTGCTGGAAGTCTTATTGGTGCAGTTGCAAAATTAGTGGGGTGTAACTTTTCCCTCTGTGTCACCTCTTCTCTTTGGTCTTTTCTCTTATATTACTTAGTCTTCCAGTGAGCTGTTTATTTCCTTTTAGTCTGACCTCCCCCTAACCACCGCCCCCACTGTTACTTGAGAGGGTGGATCGTCAGTCTGCTCCCAGGCTTCTGCCAATGCTATTCTTTGCCAATCTTCTTTGGTTTTGTCCGAGTTGTATGCGGGTTCCCTTGGTGACTTGCATTTCGATTTCTCCATCTCGTGTATGCTTGCCCCAGTGTCGGCCCAGTTACTGCAAGACTTCCTAGTGTTCTAGCCTACCCAGTTTGCCGTTTTCTGGGAATACATGCTATTTGGAAACACAGTTGCAAGCTATTTCTGCTGGTATCTCAGCAAGGTTCACTGGTCTAGCAGTTACATTTGGAAGTCCCAAGTACAAACATTACTGCTTGAACGAGGCATATCTTGAAAGCCAGACACACCTTGACGTGTGTCCACCTCTTACTCACTTCTTCTGCCACCATGTACCTGGCCACCTGAAGATGTGGATACATCTCCTGCTGGCATGCCTTGGATTTTCCTTCTTTGTCTCCGAGGATCAGTGCGAGCTTCCAGTCAGTTGGATAAATGAGATAGATAGGGGGAACTTACAGGCGCGGCTCCATGCAAAAGTACCATTAATCAGTGTCACTGACTCAAAGGCTTCGTAGGCATGTCCCAGTTACAGCTGTGGTTGCCTTGCAGAAGTTCAGAGAGGCTTTGCGAAGCAGGTGAATAAGCCACTCTGAATTGCACACTAGGGACAAGCAGGAGAACGTTTTGGCTCAGGTGTGCAGTTTTGGCTCAGGTGGGCATTAGCTGTTGTTAGCAGTAGCTAAGGAGTGACTGTATAATATAATGCCACAGGGACCACTTCTTCCCCTCGTATCACAGTGTGTGCAACTGTGCAATTACATTCTGCTATTTGAAAAAGGTTCTGCAACTCATTAATTAGTCTTGTTTGTTTCAGTTTGATTGAAGTAGCTGGTGTAACTGTAAGTACAGCCTGTCAGAAAGAGATTGCGGGAGGGGTCACGGCGGCAGGGTGCCGGGAGGGGTCACAGCGACAGGGTGCCGGGAGGGGTCACAGCGACAGGGTGCCGGGAGGGGTCACAGCGACAGGGTGCCGGGAGGAGTCACAGCGACAGGGTGCCGGGAGGGGTCACAGCGACAGGGTGCCGGGAGGAGTCACAGCGACAGGGTGCCGGGAGGAGTCACAGCGACAGGGTGCCGGGAGGAGTCACAGCGACAGGGTGCCGGGAGGAGTCACAGCGACAGGGTGCCGGGAGGAGTCACAGCGACAGGGTGCCGGGAGGGGTCACAGCGACAGGGTGCCGGGAGGAGTCACAGCGACAGGGCGCCGGGAGGGGTCACAGCGACAGGGTGCTGGGAGGAGTCACGGCGGCAGGGTGCCGGGAGGAGTCACAGCGACAGGGTGCCGGGAGGGGTCACAGCGACAGGGTGCCGGGAGGAGTCACAGCGACAGGGTGCCGGGAGGAGTCACAGCGACAGGGTGCCGGGAGGGGTCACAGCGACAGGGTGCCGGGAGGAGTCACGGCGACAGGGTGCCAGGAGGGGTCACGGCGGCAGGGTGCCGGGAGGGGTCACAGCGACAGGGTGCCGGGAGGGGTCACGGCGACAGGGTGCCGGGAGGAGTCACGGCGACAGGGTGCCGGGAGGGGTCACAGCGACAGGGTGCCGGGAGGGGTCACAGCGACAGGGTGCCGGGAGGAGTCACGGCGACAGGGTGCCGGGAGGGGTCACAGCGACAGGGTGCTGGGAGGAGTCACGGCGACAGGGTGCCGGGAGGGGTCACAGCGACAGGGTGCCGGGAGGAGTCACAGCGACAGGGTGCCGGGAGGAGTCACAGCGACAGGGTGCCTGGAGGGGTCACGGCGACAGGGTGCCGGGAGGAGTCACAGCGACAGGGTGCCGGGAGGGGTCACAGCGGCAGGGCGCCGGGAGGAGTCACGGCGACAGGGTGCCGGGAGGGGTCACAGCGGCAGGGTGCCGGGAGGAGTCACGGCGACAGGGTGCCAGGAGGGGTCACGGCGACAGGGTGCCGGGAGGAGTCACGGCGACAGGGTGCCGGGAGGGGTCACAGCGGCAGGGTGCCGGGAGGAGTCACGGCGACAGGGTGCCAGGAGGGGTCACGGCGACAGGGTGCTGGGAGGAGTCACGGCGGCAGGGTGCCGGGAGGGGTCACAGCGGCAGGGTGCCGGGAGGAGTCACAGCGACAGGGTGCCGGGAGGGGTCACAGCGACAGGGTGCCGGGAGGGGTCACGGCGACAGGGTGCCGGGAGGAGTCACGGCGACAGGGTGCCGGGAGGGGTCACGGCGGCAGGGTGCCGGGAGGGGTCACAGCGACAGGGTGCCGGGAGGAGTCACGGCGACAGGGTGCCGGGAGGAGTCACGGCGACAGGGTGCCGGGAGGGGTCACGGCGGCAGGGTGCCGGGAGGGGTCACAGCGACAGGGTGCCGGGAGGAGTCACGGCGACAGGGTGCCGGGAGGGGTCACAGCGACAGGGTGCTGGGAGGAGTCACGGCGGCAGGGTGCCGGGAGGGGTCACAGCGGCAGGGTGCCGGGAGGAGTCACGGCGACAGGGTGCCAGGAGGGGTCACGGCGGCAGGGTGCCGGGAGGGGTCACAGCGGCAGGGTGCCGGGAGGGGTCACAGCGACAGGGTGCCGGGAGGAGTCACGGCGACAGGGTGCCGGGAGGGGTAACAGCGACAGGGTGCCGGGAGGAGTCACGGCGACAGGGTGCCGGGAGGAGTCACGGCGACAGGGTGCCAGGAGGAGTCACGGCGACAGGGTGCCAGGAGGAGTCACGGCGACAGGGTGCCGGGAGGGGTCACAGCGACAGGGTGCTGGGAGGAGTCACGGCGACAGGGTGCCAGGAGGAGTCACGGCGACAGGGTGCCAGGAGGAGTCACGGCGACAGGGTGCCGGGAGGGGTCACAGCGACAGGGTGCCGGGAGGGGTCACAGCGACAGGGTGCCAGGAGGAGTCACAGCGACAGGGTGCCAGGAGGGGTCACGGCGGCAGGGTGCCGGGAGGGGTCACGGCGGCAGGGTGCCGGGAGGGGTCACGGCGGCAGGGTGCCGGGAGGGGTCACGGCAACAGGGTGCCGGGAGGAGTCACGGCGACAGGGTGCCGGGAGGGGTCACAGCGACAGGGTGCCGGGAGGGGTCACAGCGGCAGGGTGCCGGGAGGAGTCACGGCGGCAGGGTGCCGGGAGTGGTCATGGCGACAGGGTGCCGGGAGGGGTCATGGCGACAGGGTGCCGGGAGGAGTCACAGCGGCAGGGTGCCGGGAGGAGTCACAGCGACAGGGTGCCGGGAGGGGTCACAGCGGCAGGGTGCCGGGAGGAGTCACAGCGGCAGGGTGCCGGGAGGAGTCACAGCGGCAGGGTGCCGGGAGGAGTCACAGCGGCAGGGTGCCGGGAGGAGTCACGGCGGCAGGGTGCCGGGAGGAGTCACGGCGACAGGGTGCCGGGAGGAGTCACAGCGGCAGGGTGCCGGGAGGAGTCACAGCGGCAGGGTGCCGGGAGGGGTCACAGCGACAGGGTGCCGGGAGGAGTCACAGCGGCAGGGTGCCGGGAGGAGTCACAGCGGCAGGGCGCCGGGAGGAGTCACGGCGACAGGGTGCCGGGAGGACTAATTGTGAGATACAGGGATGGCTCATGGTAACAGGATATAGAGAATTGCGGGTCACCAAAACTGTAGAGACTAAGAAGCAGTATCACTTTAACAGACTATAGGGAGAATTAAGAGATGACTCTTCAATAACAATAAATAATCTAAGGAAGTGCCATTTTAACACCATATAGGACCAGGAGAAAGTTTTGCTTTTTCCATGCAGTGAATATCCTTGTTATCTTCATAACTGTTTCATACCATCCATAACCCACCGAGAGTGTCAACACATGAGGGGAAGAAGCTCAGACTGCCTGCAAAGGTACTAAATGATGGTAACAAAACTAGGTGAGAAATATGAGTGATGCATATCATAAGCTCTGGAATTCCCTCCCTAAGCCTCCTGTGAAGCGCCTTGTTACATTTTACTATGTGAAAGGTGCTATATAAATGCAAGCTGTTGTTGTTATAAAGAAAAAGGGAAGCTCAAGGGGAGACCACACAGTTGCGACACTCCGCAAGTGCTTTGATAACTTTATAGAACAATTGCTCTTTACTTGTGGTTTATGTCACTATCTGAACCACTGGAGAGTTGAAACCCTTTCTGTAAGAGCTTCTTCAGCCAACGAGAAGACATCAGAGACCTTCGGGCTTTATACTGCTCTATTTACCCAGATAACAGCAACTGCACAATGTAATCTGTATGAAGTGCTTTTGCATGCTTCTGAGCGATGTGGTAGGGTGCTATATAAATACATTTGCTGTTTCCTTTTGAGTCCCTCAAACATCAGTCACCAGGTCATCAACTAATCTTTGTGCACTGGACTGGCACTCACCAACACTGGTGGAGGCCTCTTGACCAAGGTGTGAATTGACACTTGGACAATTTCCTCACCTTCACCAGCCCCTGCACTGGGCGACTTGAACATAGACACTAAGTGTTAGGCTGGTGCCAGTAAATCAGTGAGCCTATTGACTCAAACAGTGCATTTGAAAAACAGCTAGAAGCTGAACCAAGGAGCTGCTCATACAGCAACTCAGATACTTGTGTGTCAGACATCTGCCTGACCCTAAACAAAATCAACAACATGGTCATTATCTCATTGCTGCTTGTGGGGCCTTGTGTGAGCAGATTGGCTGCCACGTTCCCTACATTACAACAGTGCATACACTTCGACTACTTAATTGGCTGTAAAGCACTTTGGCATGTCTTGAGGTCATGAAAGGTGCTATAGAAATGCACGTTCTTGTTCTTGTACCTGAAGAGCAAACACACCTGCCTGGCATGCCTTTTGTGATCTTCCTCTTCTGCAACTTACAAATATAAAGTTATATCATAGCTGCACTCAAATCAGCACACAATGCCCTGGGGAAACTGTACAGTGCCTCAAGCTCTCAGTCAGGCTGCAGTAAGTTTAAGCAACTTCCTTTCTTCCACAAAAGCAACATAGCACAGCGAATGACAATCAGCTGCAATAGACCTTTAACAGCAAAGACTCACCTGGTGGAGGGAGGCCTCCCATGCAGCCCTCCATTTTCTTGGAATACTGAGCATCTCAAGTGCTGTTCAGATGCTCCAAATGTATTAGAATCATAGAATGGGGACAGCACGGAATAAGTAAGAGCACCTCAGCTAGTCCCACTCCCCCGCCCTTTCCCTGTAGCCCTGCAAAATTCTTTCCTTCAGATACTTATCGAACTCCCTTTTGAAAGCCGTGGTTGAATCTGCCTCCACCACCCTTTCAGGCAGAACATTCCAGATCCTAACCACTGGCTGCGTAAAAAAGTTTTTTCTTACGTCACCTTTGGTTCTTTTGCCAATCACCTTAAATCTGTGTCCCCTGGTTCTCGACCCTTCTGCCAATGGGAACAGTTTCCCTCTAGCTACTCTGTCCAGACCCCTCATGATTTTGAACACCTCTATAAAATCTCCTCTCAGTCATCTCCGCTCCAAGGAGAACAACCCCAGCTTCTCCAGTCTGTCTACGTAACTGAAGTCCCTCATTCCTGGAATCATTCTCATCAATATTTTCTGCACCTTCTCTAAGGCTTTCACATCCTTCCTAAAGTGTGCTGCCCAGAATTGAACACAATACTCCAGTTGGGGCCGAACCAGTGTTTTATACAGGTTCATCATAATTTCCACACTTTTGTACTCTATACCTTTATTTATGAAGCCCAGGATCCCGTAAGCCTTTTTAACTGCTTTCTCAACCTGCCCGGCCACCTTCAACGATTTGTGCACACATACCCCCAGGTCTCTCTGTTCATGCACCCCCTTTAGGATTGTACCGCTTAGTTTATATGTCCCTGATTACTGTTTCTAAAAGCTTCTCCACTACCAAGGTCAAACTGTCTGGCCTGTAGTTGCTGGGTTTATCTTTACACCCTTTTTTGAACAATTCTCCAGTCCTATGGCACCACCCCCGTATCTAAGGAGGATTGGAATATTATGGCCAGTACCTCCGTGATTTCCTCCCTCAATTCCCTCAGCATCCTAGGATGCATCCCATCCGCTCCTGGTAATTTATCTACTTCAAGTACAGCCAGCCTTTCTAATACCTCCTCTATCAATTTTTATCCTATCAAGTATCTCCACTACCTCCTCCATTACTATGTCTATGGCAGCATCCCCTTCCTTGGTGAAGACAGATGCAAAGTACTCATTTAGTACCTCAGCCATACCCTCTGCCTCCATGCGTAGGTCTCCTTTTTGGTCCCTAATCGGCCCCACCCCTCCTCTTACTGTCCTTTTACTATTTATATGCCTATAGAAGATTTTTGGATTACCTTTTATGTTGGCTGCTATTCTATTCTCATACCCTCTCTTTGCCCCTCTTATTTTCTTTTTCACTTCTCCTCTGACCTTTCTATATATAGCCTGATTCTCAGATGTATTTTCAACCTGACATCTGTCTCTTTTTCTGCTTCATCGTATTCTCTATCTCTTTCGTCATCCAGGGAGCCCTGACTTTAGTTGCCCTGCCTTTCCCCCTAGTGGGAATGTACCTAAACTGTACCTGAACTATTTCCTCTTTAGGCAGCCCATTGTTCCATTCCAGTTTTGCCTGCCAATCTTTGATTCCAGTTTACCCGGGCCAGATCCGTTCTCATCTCACTGAAATTGACCTACCCCCAGTTAAACATTTTTACTCTAGATTGCTCCCTGTCCTTTTCCATAGCTAATCTAAACCTTATGACACTATGATCACTGTTCCCTAAATGTTCCCCTACCAACACTTGCTCCACTTGACTCACCTCATTCCCCAGAACCAGATCCAGCAATGCGTCCTTCCTTGTTGGGCTGGAAACGTACTGATCAAGAAAGTTCTCCTGAACACACTTCAGAAATTCTTCCCCTTTTCTGCCCTTAACACTATTATGATCCCAGTCTATATTAGGATAGTTGAAGTCATTGCTACTTTATAGTTTTTGCACCTCTCTAATTTCTATGCAAATTTGCTCCTCTATATCTTTCCCACTATTTGGTGGTCTATAGAATACACCTAGTAGTGTAATGGCACCTCTTAACTCTAGCAATATAGATTCTGTCCTTGTCCCCTCCAAGACATCCTCCCTCTCCTGCACTGAAACATTCTTCTTGACCAATACTGCCACACCACCTCCTATCTTTCTTTCCCTATCTTTCCTGAACACTTTATAACCAGGAATATTTAATACCCAATCCTGCCCTTTTTAAGCCAGGTCTGTTATTTCTACAACATCATATAAACATAGGAAAAAGAGGGAATCAAAACACCATCAAGCCTGCCCCATCCATTAGCGGCCAATTTAGGGAAAACTCTGTGAAATTCCTTTCCAACTCCACAAGGAAAGTGTTGAGCAAGCCTCCAGAAGGCTGCATTAGCCCATAACTCTTCATAATCACAGATAGCCATCTTCCATAACGGGAAGTTACAGTCCTCCAGAACAGATCAGGAACCTGACCAGCCAATCCTTTGTACGCAATCTGTTCTAGAGGGCTATGACTTTGTAAAAGGAAATAATTCCTGGTGTCTAACCTAATTATGAGGCTTTATTTGGACTTCAGTGAGCCTAGTGCACAAGTGTGCAGGCTCTGGGCACCACATATTCTTGTGAGACTTGCTATAAAGAAAGAAAGACTTGCATTTATATAGCGCCTTTCATGACCACCGGACATCCCAAAGCGCTTTGCAGCCAATGAAGTACTTTTGTTTTCCCAAGTGTAGTCACTGTTGTAATGTAGGAAACGTGGCAGCCAATTTGCACACAGCAAGCTCCTACAAACAGCAATGTGACACATGGTGCGTGGAGTGCAGAGCAAGCTTTGAGCTTTGGTCCCCTATAACATGGGGAGCAGGAATGCGTTGTGCAGGTGCCGAAGGATAGAATTTGATGGGATAGGATTTGACAGGATGACATAGGACAGGAAAGTACATAATAGCCTGGATTTTCTGATTGATATTTTAACGCCAGTGATAATCAAATTAAATAGGCTACTGTCAATGTTAAAATCACACCAATCAGAAAATATGGGCTAATGTGTTGGAATACAATGGAACAACATGTGATGCGATAAAAAGAGGCAGCATTTAACAATGGTGGCTGAATCAATATCGCCCGTTTTGTACTATCGGCCAGTCAAAATTACCCTCTGAGTCAGAGTAGGAAGAAACTGGATAGGAAAGGGTGGGATGGGACGGGATGACTATTTTTGTAAAGTGGTTGCCTTCAAACTCCCTATTTTCCTGAGTTCAGGTAAAACTCATTAACACCAGTATATATCTTGTCAGTGAATTAATCATTCTCTATATTTAGAGAAAGTAAAAACGCGCTGCGGGTTGTCTTCTACACAAGATCTTGCAGTAATTTAATCCGGGGTATGGTGGAATGAGGATGGCTCGATGTCTGAGCGCCTCAATACCGGGGATAATGGATCAAAGACCCCAAATCACCCAATAGAGCGAGAGGGGTCCTTACGGGCTAGTCTCTGATATTCAGTGCCATGTCCATCAGGAGAGGGTATACACTGGCGATGTTTACACACCCAGCAGCATTAAGCAGCTCACAAGTAGAGCTTGGCAGGGACTCTTCTCCAATTCCCACCCCCACCCAACCTAGTTGTTGAGTAGTTTCAGAATTATGTGCATGGCTAGCCATCAATATAAAAATAGCTCACTGCCTCTCCTTCCCAATGATAATGATTAGTGACTCTACGTCGCCCAAGGGATCAGCTGCTGAACAATAGACAGAAATGTCTTTCAAGGGTTGAACCTCCAGTCTACCAGTGCACTGGATCATTTCAGGAAGGAATGAGCTAATTCAGTGACTGTGGAGTGAGTCTGCAACATCTGTTCTGTCCATCGTCTTCTCTCTGAAAGACATAAGGGAATGGAAGTTTACCATTTCACTTGCAGCTTTTCAAGGAGCTGGGTGTGGGAAGTGATGTTAGCGATGGAATCATTAATAATGTGATTCGACCAGCAACAATTTGTAAAATTAAAGAATAATATATAGAGTAATACTGGGTGCAATATATGGCATCGAATGACTAGGACAGCCATGCACCAGGTGCTCTCGAACTTGCAACCCTTGGATTTAAGGGTGTGAAGATCATAACTGTGCTCGGGGAAATGGCAAGAGAGGGAAGCAGTGAATGATTTGATGTGAGCAAGAGCTTTGCAAGCAGAGGCGAGTGAGAGATTGAGCAGATCAACAGTGGCAGAGGTATCTTGATGGGTGGAGTGCCAGAGTGGAGGGAGTTGGGAGTATGAGAGTGAACTTGTGAGGGAACTAGGGGAGAATTAAACAGAGGTGTTCATCCACTTCAAAATAGCAAGAATTTAGGTGAACACATTACAGTTGTGCCAAAAGTACCACCAGATTAAATTAAATCCACTACTAATTAAATGGATTGGTGGAGTCTATAATGGAAAGAATTGTAAATGGTGTGTACTGGAATCAGGCTAAATGGAGGGCAAGAGGGGAAAATGGACTTTCCTTGCTCTGTTTATTCTTTGTTTGATATTTATAGCAAAATCGTAAACATCTTATAGACAGACATCTTTATGATTCTTTTTAACAGAGCTCAGACAGGGGAAATCATTCTCTTTCCTTCCCTCTTATTCCTCATCTCCCTTTCTTCCTTATTTTCTCTGGTGGGAAAGTTCCAATTATTAACGGTTCTAGCACCACAAAGCCTAGATTTTCCTCTTGATGGGATCATTGCTGTTATGTTGGCGTTAGTCTTTGAGCCCACACATCTGGCTAACCGCTGACCTCAGCCTGATTTAATTTGTTAGGTGAACTCCCAGTGGGATCCCTCTTCTGAGCTCGGGAGATCACCACCGGGGGTTGGATATGGTCGCTGCTGCATGAGATGCTAACATACGAACAATGATGGACAGGAAAAGGCCCACTGGCCAATCTAGTCTGCCCCACACAATGACAATGCCTTGTGCATCACAAGATACAGATTCCCCACCCCACCCGAAAGACATGTGGGCCTAGAAATTCAGTTGGGCGCGCCAGCCGTTAGCGCCTTAGGAGGAGTAGATCTCGAGCGCTAGGCGCTTAGCGCCCGGGCGCAGCGCGATATGCGCCTCGCCCCAACTTCAGTACACATTTAGCGCCGGCGCAAAGTCTTAGCGCGCGCCCTGCTGCGCGCGCAGATCATGACGCCATTTACTAGTGCAACGCCCTTTGTGCGCCCCAAACCGGAACTTCACTCGCGCCAGCCCATTGTGCGCCGGGCGGCCCTAACAACTGTGAAGTGGAACGGTACACAGCCGAGCCGGGCCGCGGGGAGAGCTAATTAAAGGGCACTTACCCTGCACTATAAAGGGCTGCCATTTTGCAGCATTCACTCTTGTGCAACAGTTTTTTGGACAGAGACCAAGGAGGAGAGCTTACTGGTTTGGACCAACACTAGGACAGGTATTTTTGGCTCAGGCCAGAGCTTAGCAATTATCTTTGCCTTCATTGAGAGCTCAGTGTTTGCCAGCATATAATGGGGGCTGCATTGGGTGGCAACGCTGACTTTCAGCCTTATGCCAGAAGGGCTTACAGACGCCGTGAGAGAGTGGCAGCCCTGGCTAGACGCAGAGGGGGCAACAGGCGTCGCCAACTGAGGCCTTACCCACCCAGGGTATACCGCCAGCAGACCTCCTATCTGACCATGTCTGCCGCGATGTGTGTTAGGAGGCTGCGATTCAGAAGGGAGGTGGTTGCAGACATCTGCCGGCTGCTTCACAGAGATCTGCAGCCACAGCTGATGCGCAGGACGTCTCTGTCGGTGGCAGTGAAGGTGACGGTGGCTCTCAACTTCTATGCCACCGGCTCCTTCCAATCCGCTACTGGGGACATCGCTAACATCTCCCAGTTCGCCGTGCATTGCTGCATCCGCCAGGTGACCGAAGCCCTTTTCACAAGGAGACATCAATTCATCTCCTTCCCCATGACCCTGGACAAGCGGCAGCAGCGTGCAGTGGGATTTGCAAGAATAGCGGGCTTCCCCATGGTGCAGGGCGCCATTGACTGCACGCATGTGGCTTTGCGGGCACCTCTTGAGCATGCCGAGGATTACCGCAACCGGAAGGGCTACCATTCCCTCAATGTACAGCTGGTGTGTGACCACAGGCAGCGCATCCTAGCTGTCAATGCCCGCTTTCCAGGCAGCAGCCACGATGCCTTTATCCTGCGACAGACAACTGTGGCTGACATGTTCCAGGCACAGCCTCCCCCAAGAGGATGGCTTATCGGGGACAAAGGCTATCCTTTGTGTACCTGGCTCATGACCCCGCTCCGCGCGCCCACGACCCCTGCTGAAGAGGCATACAACGAGAGCCATCAAGCAACTAGGAACATTATAGAACAAACAATCGGCGTCCTCAAGCAACGGTTCCGCTGTCTCGATCGCTCCGGGGGAGCCCTCCAGTATTCGCAGGATCGAGTCTCCCAATTCGTCGTCGTTTGCTGCATGCTGCACAACCTGGCTATCCGCAGGACTCAGGCACTGCCACCTCACGTTGGACCACCACCTCAGGAGGAGGAGCAGGAGGAGCATGAGGAGGAGGAGGACGAGGAGTACCAGCCCAGGAGGGAGGCACAAGGTCCAAGGGCCGCCCGTCGGCGGCTTATTGAACGTCACTTCTAGGCCCCCTGTCAGGGAATGGCTTGTGCCAATGAAAGAACATGATTGCAGCCGCTCCGCAAGCCCTCAGCCAGTTAAGGCAACAAACACTTCAAAGATCAAACATGGACAATGTTAATAAATAAAATGCTTTATTGTTCAAACTCAGGTCCCTTCCCACATGAAAACCAAAAACAGACGAAACCCCCAAAAAACACTCAAACACATTACTCGCTCCCACAACCTGGAGAGGATTAACAAAATAGTGCAACTAAAATGGCCGTCATTCTCGGCCTTCGTAAAAAACAAACATCACATCATCGGCCTTCAAAAAACAAACATCCAATTCTCGGCCTCAAAAAACAAACACAACTGGCCACACATTCGACTTTTTGGCCCGCTAGGTCGATGCCTTGGCCATCTTTGTGTGGCCCCTGCCCGCCCTGCTGCTCCTCCTCAAAGTAAGGCCATTGGCTGCTGCAAGGCTGGGGGCAGGCTCCTGAGGGGCACATGTCGTGACGGCAGATGCCCTTGGGGGTCGGCCTAGTCGAGGTCTGGCCGTCGAGCGGGCGGCTGTTGAATGCTGCAGCTGTGGCTGGCCAGCATCAGTCGCTGCAGCAGCTCCTGGCAGCTCCACTGGGGGAGTGGCAGTGGCGGCTGGAGGAATGGGGGCAAGCTGGCGGATGGCAGGCGCTCACTGGTCGCCTGAGACACTGGCACTCGCCCGGGCCAGCACTGCAGCATGCGCACCAATCTGCCGAGGGACAGACCGATGTGCTGCTGCAGCGCGCCGGGTGCCCTGGCGATGCCTGGCTGACACAGCGAGTGTGGCAGCAGTGAGTGCCCGTGTTGACCTGTTCACTGACCGCATCAGAGCAGCCAGTGACTGGACGGCACCACTGATCACCTGGCCAGTCGCTGCCAGAGCTGCCCCGAATTCTGCCCGACTCGCTGCCTGATCTGCCCCGAATTCCGCCCGACTCGCTGCCAGAGCTGCCCTGAATTCCGCCCGACTCGCTGCCTGATCTGCCCAGAATTCCGCCCGACTGGTGGCCTCTCAGGGTCCGAACTCGGTCACACTCCGAGAGAGGGACTCGATGGCCTCAGGCAACCGTGCCACTGCCGCCATGAGCTCCGTGTGCCGGCGCTCCGAGTCCGCGGACAAGTCCTCGAGGCGTTCCATCTCCTCGGCGAAGACCATCTCCGGACTGGAGGCCGGACTTTCCCTCTGGGGAGAAGGCCGCCGAGCTGGCCAACCCTTCCTGCGTTGCTGGACGCCGCTGGGCCCAGCAATTGGACTCCCCGCCGACGCATCCCCCCTCTGGGGAGAAGGCCGCCGAGCTTCCACCCCCCTCCCGCGTTTCTGCAGGCCGCAGGTCCCATGAGCTCCCCTCCCCTTCGACACTTCCGCCACGCTCCCCTCCAGGGAAGACGTGTCCCCTACATTGGCCTGGGTGGCCGCGGCTGAGGGTTCCCCTGATGGGCCGCCTTCCTCTTGCTCCTCCTCCTGCTCCTCTTCTGAGGGGCTGTCACTGGCAAGTTCAGGGACCTCCTCCTCACCATCTGAAAGCAGGAAGGCACAAGAGTAGCTTTAGAGTGAGGAGAGGGTGTCAGCAAGGGATGCATGAGTGGTGGCATTCAGCGCATTGGTCGGACAGTGGCAAAGGATGTAGATCTGATGCGCAAGTGGGACGAGAGAGGTCCAAAAGGTGATGTCCTTACCATTGCTGGCCAGAACAGGGTCGGCATCTCCACATGCAACGGGCCCAATCACCCGGCCACCCATGATGCACTCCACGCGATGTTGCAGCTCGGTGAGTGTCTGGATATGGGGTCGGCCTCCCCCGGTCGCAGTCCGGCTCTTCCTATTATTCGCCAGCTTGGCCTGCAAGAGAAAGGACGGCCTCTAAGTACAGTGTGTCGCCCTGATCTTGTGTGCACTGCCTCCCATGGTGGAATAGCCTGGCCAGTGTGTCGCCCTGATCTTGTGTGCACTGCCTCCCATGGTGGAATAGTTTGGCCAGTGTGTTAAGTGCAGAATGTGCAATTGATGTTCATGCCTGTCCCCTCGCTGCTGGATGAGGGCTGGCCATTAGGGCTTTCAGGTCCCTTTGCCCATAATGTGAGGTGCACATGCAAGGATGAGGAGGTCACTGGAAAGGGTACTCACCCTGACAATGCGAGTGAGGTCATTAAACTTTTTGCGGCATTGGACACCGCTCCTGGGGACCTCGCTGTTGGCTGACAGCTTGCTGGCGACATGCCTCCAGGCTCTCCTGTAGACGCGGAACGGCGCCTTCTTGCCATTGTCCGGGTACAAAACATGGCGCCTCTTCTCCACAGCACCAACCAGCACACTCAGATCACGCTCTGAGAAGCGCTGCGCACGTTCACGGGCCTTCTGCATGGATTCAGGCGCTATTTGGGTCCAGCAGCAGTGTTCAGGCCTAGCTGGAGGGCTCCACTATCCAGGGCGTGGCAGCAGACACAGTCGACCCTCCCCCCTTAAGAGCTGGCCGGCGCCAGGGTGTCTGCTGTCAATCACGAGATGGCCGCACCTGCGCTGCGCCCGGCCTCGGCGCTATCGATCAGCACCTCCGGCTTAGCGCCCAAAGAGAGGCGTCCAGCACCAGTTTTAGCGCTCGAGCGAACTCTTAGGGCGAAGCTAATGAATATCGGAGAAGTGGCCTCGATTTGGCGGCGGGCGCAAACTTTAGCGGCCGCCCCACTTTACCGCCCCAAAAGTGGCTACAATGAATTTCTAGGCCGTGATCTCGTGGGAGAGGCAAAAAAAACAGATTCAATAAACCACAGGCCAATTTGGGGGGGGAAATCTGAAAAATCCCTCCTTGACTCCCTTGGGTAATCGATACTGCCTGCAGCAGTTTAAAGGGGCAGTCAAACTCGGATTACAGAAAAATTCTGCTGCCTCCGATAAATTGGCCAATTCTGTTGATGTGGAACTGCCAATCCATTGCCTATACCATCCTTCTTTGGTTATTGGCATCATTCTTAGCATTGTGCCTTCCCCTAGCAAAATTGAACACCTGTTGAATGCTGACATTAGGATCCAGCGTTGCTAAGGTGATTATGATGGGATGTGTGACTTATGATGTCACCCCATCATTATGGCCTAATTTGCACGTCCCTACTCCATATTTGGGCAGGTGCATCCACTGTGACCTCCGGCAGAAAATGCATGCAGCGCAAGAATTAGGAGGGCTGACACGTTACGGGTCCCAGCCCACTCCATTACTGCTGTTAAAATGAGGAAGATCCAGCCTCAAATCTCCGGCTCTAACAAGTCTTGTCTCCCTCCAACTCTGGTAAGCAGTGGAGGAGCTCGAGCCATCCATATGATAAGCTCCTAACCAGAAGCATGTTGCCTGCGCAAACAAGCCTGGAAGAATGAGGTGATTACATTTGAAGCAACTCTCATGACCTCCGATTGTAGCTATTACTCTTTACTTATCTGATAGCCCTAATGGGCAGAGCCTGCGATGCTGGAGCTGAGAACAACAAGGGGTAATATATGGAAACCAGCTGAGCAAAAAGGGCAGGCCTCAGCACGAAAACGATTGCTCTGTGCAATCTGTGTATATTTAAACGTTTATTATCGTTTTCACTTCAGATTCCTGCCACAAAGCAATGACATTGTTGTTAATAATTCATTTGCATCCCTGGAGGAGACTCTCCAAAGCAAGAGTTTGCAGTCTTGTTGCTAGGGAGTTGCTAAGGGGTTGCCTAGGCTGGTTGTGAGGTTGAAAATGGCAGAGCTCGTTGCTGTGGATATTGATGGATGTCTTGTGAAAGCAGGAAGAGAATAACAGAATTAGCTGCAAATGCAGATATACCCTCACATTCTGGCTCCCTCCGGGGGAAGAAATAATAATTTTTAAAAATTCACAGCGACTGTAAGATTCTTCCAATTGGGATGTGTCCTGCATTTTGCCTCTCTCTGGATTTAACACTGAGCCTGATTTTTCTCAAGTTGCGTTGGATGAATGTGCAAGGTGCTGTTTGCATTGGCGGGGTAAACAGGAAATGAATTTGTGCACAAGACGGAATTATTCTTCCTATGTTCGCTTATGTGAGGCTGCTTCATTTTCCACTTGCCATAACTCCTCGCTGCCTGCGGATTTCACCTGTCGGAGAATTCTACACGTGTCATAGATCCTCGGGTCGATTCTTCCCAGAGGTCAGCCTGTATACAGGCTGGTGGACGGTGCATCTTGTCTGTCTGACCACACCGTGTGCCATAGGTCGGTGTGCCCAGAGTTCCACACTGATTGAGGCCTGATCGTGGAGGCAAGGGAATTCCCATAAAGGAGAAGATTAAGTCGAGAGCCTCCTGTATTTCCAAGCACCCAGCTGAAGATCCACACTGTCTACTTCCTCACCACCTACATCACTGAATGAAATGTCATGGCACAGCAACCTGGATTTTCCTCCAAACACTGCCTGGAAATTGGGCAGGAA
This sequence comes from Somniosus microcephalus, assembly GCF_052327205.1. Classification (NCBI taxonomy): domain Eukaryota; kingdom Metazoa; phylum Chordata; class Chondrichthyes; order Squaliformes; family Somniosidae; genus Somniosus; species Somniosus microcephalus. The sequence continues at coordinate 195,471,816 of NC_140992.1, read as the reverse complement.
CCCCTTTACGCCATTTCCCTGCTTATTTAACATCTCAATTTCCAGCTGTCATTTCTAACCAGCATCAAAAGTTTCCCTCCGCCCACCCCCCCCACCGCACCCCCATTAAAAGGAGCCTAAAACATTGTGGTGGTTGAGAATTTCTGCCCTCCCTCGAACAATCATCTTTTTGGCAGAAGTAACAACGGAAAATGCTGGAAATACTCAGCAGGCCAGGCAGCATCCGTGGAGAGAGAAACAGAGTTAACATTTCAGGTCTGGTACCCTTCATCAGAACTGGAAAAAGCTGGAGATGTAACAGATATTAAGCAGGTGCAGAGACAGCGGGGGGGGGCGGGGGGGGGTAGGAGGGGAGGAAGAAATAGAAAGAACATCCTGTACTTTTGTAAGAGGCAGGAAAGATAAAATGTTGCAAATGGGAATGGCAAAAATCATACTGTAGTGGATGTGCTTTAAGTCAGAACTACTTTTTACAGCTCCTGTATACTGTAGTACCGGCAGTAACCACACCGGTATATAAGCTGTGCGCATGCCTCTGTACTCCAGTCTAGAGATGAGCCTCCTCCAGTAAAGACCTGTTGTTTGTTTAAGTACAGCATCCGTGTAATTCTTTATCCACTGAGCCACAGATCTAACAGTGGCGACGAGTGTTGATGCGAATCTACCTCCAACATTAAACAAAAAAAAAATAGTCGAGTCCAGGAACACGGGCATCGACCGCGAGCAACCGCCCAGCAGTCAGGCAGAGATCCAACTTCGCTGGGGAGGCTGTGGAGAGCCGGGCTTGGTTCCCCAGCCACAACGAGCAGTAAGAGACCGACGACAGGTCCTGAGCAGACCCTTCCCGAGCAGCGGCGGCTGGAGCCGACCGACGACAGAGAGAGAGAGCCGGGCAGCGTCGACGAGGTAAGAAAAAGGGTGAAGAGAGCAGGGCGCAGCCGGGGGTTGATCACCGAGCGGCGTCGTGGAAAAATACTGTAAAACCGGAGAGAGAGAGGGTAAGAAACAGCCGGGTTCTAGACTGAGCGGCGTCGACAAATATCAAGAGAAGAACGCACAGAGCACAGCCAGGGATCACGGGCTGATCAGGGTCCGCGGGGCGAAGCAAGGGGAGACGCCATTGAGCCGCGGAGAAGCAGGGAGAGCACGGGAGACGCCATTGAGCCGCGGAGAAGAAGGAAGAGCGCGGGAGACGCCATTTTGCGAAGCCGCAGCGGAGAAGACGGGCGAGCGCAGGAAGGAAGGAAAGCGTGGGAGACGCCATTTTGTGCCAGCGGAGAAGAAGGGGAAGCGCGGGAGGCGCCATTGGTGATAGTTAACGCACAACCAAGGATGCCGAACAGTGGCAGTATCTCTACGTTCGACAATGAAGTCGAAGATTGGGCGACATGTGGAACGTATTGAGGTGTACTGCAGGGCGAATGAAGTGCCAGATGCTAATAAAGCACTGGTTCTGTTAAATTTCATGGGTGCAAAAACTTATGGGTTACTGCGAAATCTAATAACCCCAGAGAAGCCGGTAAACAAGAATTTTGAAAGCATAGTAGAAATCCTACAGGACCACTTAAACCCCACACCGCTGCTGATAGCAGAACGATTTAAGTTCCATAAAAGGAACCAACACAAAGACGAAAGCAATGCCGAGTACCTAACGACACTGCGCAAGCTATCGAAATACTGCCAGTTTGGAGCGGGACTAGCAGACACGTTAAGGGACAAGTTTGTGTGTGGGCTACAAAGTGAAGGAACCCAGAAACGGCTTCTATCAGGAAAGGACCTTACGCTGGACAAAGCTTTCAGTATGGCAGTATCACACGAAGCAGCCGCAAGGGGCGCTGCAGAGATACAACGGAGACCGCAAGAATACGGCACCAACGAAATGACCTATGGAACAGGGAAGTGCTATCGCTGCGGCAGAACAACACATGACCAGAAAGATTGTTTGTTCAAGGACCAAGTGTGCAGACAGTGTGGGAAAGCAGGACACATAGCAAGGGTCTGCAGGTCTGGGAAGAAAACCAACAGTAAGAAATCTCCACAGGAGAAGTACAAAAAGGTACACCAGGTGATGGACAGTGGTTCAGACGAACAGAAAAGTGACACAGACTCCGGAAGCAAGGAGCTGGGTTGTCTGAAACTACATAATGTAACCGAAATAGAGGATCACCAGACTATCTGGGTTACACTCAAGATAGACGGAGTCCAAGTGGAAATGGAATTGGACACAGGGTCAGCTCTAACAGTCATAAATCAAAGAGACTACAAGCGGCTATTTTCACACATACCCTTGAAAGCTACAGAGATTGTCTTGAAGACGTATACGGGGCAAAAAGTCTACCCCAAAGGAAAAATAAGGGTGAAAGTGACATATAAAGGTCAGGAAATACCTAAAATGGATATATATGTATTGCCAAATGGAGGACCACCACTGCTAGGACGTGAGTGGATCCGGAAGATACATTTAGATTGGCATTCCATACAGGCACTGAAGGTGGAGGCCAAAAAGGATGACGACGTCACACCTGGACGACTGTCAAAAATGCTAACTGACGCAAAAGAAGTGTTCCAGGAGGGACTAGGAACACTAAAAGGAATAACAGCAACAATTAAAATAGAGGATAATGCAAGCCCAAAGTTTTTGAAGGCCAGACCAGTGCCTTATGCGATCAGACCAGCGGTTGAAGCAGAGCTGGAAGGGTTGGAACGTTCAGGAGTACTGTCCAAAGTGGACTGGAGCGAGTGGGCTACACCCATCGTCCCTGTAATGAAGAGGTCGTTGAGTAATACACCTGGGGAACTAAAGAAGATCCGCATCTGTGGGGATTTGAAGGTGACAGTGAACCCAGTCCTTCACACGGTGCAATATCCGCATCCACGAATTGAGGATATTTTCGCCTCGCTATCTGGTGGTAAACGCTTCACCAAAATTGATCTAGCCCAGGCGTACTTGCAAATGGAGGTAGAAGAAGCTTTGAAACATTACCTTACGATCAACACCCATAAAGGTTTCTATCAATACAACCGGCTGGTGTTTGGAGTAGCCTCGGCTCCGGCTATCTGGCAAAGGGCGATGGATCAGGTCCTGCAAGGGATTCCAGGGACCCAATGTTATTTGGACGACATCTTGGTCACGGGCAAAAATGACGGTGATCACCTCGCTAACTTGGAGAAGGTGCTCGCCAGATTAAAGGAATATGGGCTACGAGCTAATCGCCACAAGTGCGAGTTTTTCCAGAAACAGATCTCGTATTGCGGCCACGTCATCGATGAAGAGGGGTTACATAAGTCCCCTGACAAGATTGAGGCAGTAGTCAAGGCTCCAGCACCGGAAAATGTGTCACAACTGAGGTCGTTCCTCGGGCTGGTAAACTATTACCACAAGTTCTTACCAAATTTGTCTACGGTACTACACCCGCTGAACACCCTACTGCAAACAGGGGTACCATGGAAGTGGGATGACGAATGTAGACGAGCTTTCCAGAAGTGTAAAGAATTGATCACATCAAAAGAGGTGTTGGCCCATTTCAACCCAGCACTACCAATTCGTTTGGCATGTGATGCATCACCCTACGGCATTGGAGCGGTGCTGTCGCACAAATTCCCAGACAGGTTGGAGAGGCCAGTGGCCTTTGCGTCTCGGTCACTAACCTCAGCCGAGCGCAACTACGCCCAGATTGACAGGGAGGCCCTCAGCCTAGTATGGGGAGTAAAAAAATTCAACCATTATCTGCATGGGCAGAAGTTCACCTTGCTGACTGACCACCAACCACTTGTCTCCATCTTTAATCCTAAGAAGGGCGTGCCAGTAATGACTGCACAGCGGTTACAAAGCTGGTCCCTGTTTCTAGGGGCGAATCAATATGAAATAGAATATAAAGGCACGAAACAGCATGGGAACGCTGATGGGCTATCGCGCCTGCCACTGCCTACGGTGGAGGAAGCACCAGCAGTGGACCCTATCGAGATATTTTATTTGTCGATAATTGAACGATTGCCAGTAACAAACGCGGATATAGAGAAGGAGACCCGCAATGATCCGACGCTGTCACGGGTATATGAATTGACGGTGAGGGGATGGCCAACACATGGCGACTCACTGTTGCCAGCATTCTCATCCAGAAGATAACAGCTGTCAGTATGCCAGGGGACAGTGATGTGTGGATCCAGAGTGGTGATTCCACCCAAGTTAAGGGAGAGAGTGCTAAAGGAGCTACATGAAGGTCATCTGGGGGGGAGTGAAAATGAAAAGCCTTGCTAGGGCTTATGTGTGGTGGCCGGGAATCGATCAGCAAATCGAAGACCTAACTAAGAGCTGCTTAGGATGCCAGAAGGTCCAAAATGCACCACCACATGCCCCTCTACACCCATGGGAGTGGCCCTCCTCTCCATGGCAACGGGTGCACATTGATTTCGCTGGTCCATTCATGGACTCAATGTTCTTAATAGCAGTGGATGCTCATTCAAAGTGGCCTGAGGTGATAAAGATGTCTTCAACCACTACAGAGAAAACTATTGCAGTCCTACGGACCATATTTGCCAGAAATGGTTTGCCAGAGCAGGTCTGCTCTGATAATGGACCACAGTTTGTGTCCGACGAGTTCCAAAAATTCATGAAAAGGAATGGGGTAAGGCATTACACATCCGCCCCGTATCATCCAGCCACCAATGGATTGGCTGAGAGGTTCGTACAAACCTTTAAGAAGGCGATAAAGGCCATGTCCGACGAGGAAATTCCACGACAGCATAAGATGGACAATTTCTTATTAGCCTACCGAAACGCGACACATGCAGTTACCAACCAGACCCCGGCCATGATGTTCTTTAACAGAAGGTTGAGATCTCGTCTGGATTTGCTCAGACCAAATGTGCGAAGAAATGTTGAGGACAAACAATTCCAGCACATCAACGAGAAGCCGACAAGGAGCTTCAATGTAGGGCAACCAGTCTTGGCCCGTGACTATCGAACAGAGAAGTGGCAACCCGGAACGATATGTACAAGGCAGGGGCCATTAATGTACGCAGTGGATGTTGTGGAGAACATTGTGAGACGCCACGTCGATCAGATCTTAGCGTCACAGGAAGGCGTCAACCCCATGTCTCGAGTACCTGGGGATGAACCCGACATACCGGTAGCATCTACTTCAGACCCAGTAGCAGTGGAACCCGATGAACTACCCAATGAAAAGGGGTCAGAACCGCCTCTGCACCAAGAACAAGAACCTCCAGAAAGGCGCTATCCCGAAAGGGTCAGGAAGCCGCCCCAAAGACTGAATCTGTAAATGGACTTTTTGTTATTGAATGTAAATGTAAAAATGTAATTGTTATTTGAATATTAAGGGGGTATTCTTAATCTGAAAAGGGAGGAATTGTAGTGTATGTGCTTTAAGTCAGAACTACCTTTTACAGCTCCTGTATACTGTAGTACCGGCAGTAACCACACCGGTATATAAGCTGTGCGCATGCCTCTGTACTCCAGTCTAGAGATGACCCTCCAGTAAAGACCTGTTGTTTGTTTACGTACAGCATCCGTGTAATTCTTTATCCACTGAACCACGGATCTAACACATACGACATGAAAAATGGGGGCAGGGATAATTATCTGAAATTGTTGAACTCTATGTTGAGTCCGGCAGGCTGTAAAGGGCCCAATCGAAAGATGAGGTGCTGTTCCTCGAGCTTACGTTGAGCTTCATTGGAACAATGCAATAGCCCGAGGACAGAGAGATCAGAGTGGGAGTGAAGCGGTGAATTAAAGTGACAGGCGACCGGAAGCTCAGGGTCACCCGTACGGACTGAACGGAGGTGTTCCGCAAAGCGGTCGCCCAATCTGTGTTTGGTCTCCCCAATGTAGAGGAGACCGCATAGTGAGCAGCGAATGCAGTATATTAAATTGCAAGAAGTACAAGTAAATCGCTGTTTCACCTGGAAGGGGTGTTTGGGGCCCTGGACAGTGGGAAGGGAGGAGGTAAAAGGGCATGTGTTGCATCTCCTGCGCTTGCACGGGAAGGTGCCAGGTGAAGGAGCAGGGCTGTTGGGGGTGATTGAGGAGTGGACCAGGGTGTCGCGGAGGGAGCGGTCCCTTCGGAATGCTGAAAGGGGAGGTGAGGGGAAGATGTGTTTGGTGGTGGGATCACGTTGGAGGTGGCGGAAATGGCAGAGGATGATCCGTTGAATGTGGAGGCTGGTGGGGTGAAAGGTGAGGACAAGGGGAACCCTATCGTGGTTCTGGGAGGGAGGGGCAGGAGTGAAAGCAGAAGTGCGGGAAATAGAACGGACACGGTCAAGGGCCGTGTCAACCACGGTAGAGGGGAATCCTCGGTTGAGGAAAAAGGAAGACATGTCAGAAGCACCAGTATGGAAGGTGGCATCATCAGAACAGACGCGGCGGAGACGGAGAAACTGGGAGAAAGGAATAGAGTCCTTACAGGAAGCGGGGTGGGAGGAAGTGTAGTCCAGGTAGCTGTGGGAGTCAGTGGGCTTGTAGTGGATGTTTGTTGAAAGCCGATCACCAGAAATGGAGACGGAGAAGTCAATCTTTTTGGTCAGTAACACTATACCCTGTACCATGCACGTGAACCCTTACTTTCCTGGCAGCTGCCAAGATTACTTCATTTTAAAGCTGTCCACCCAGTCTACAACCATCTTCGACCCAGAAAGTCAAGTGGGAGGTCCAGGCGACCATTTGCAGCCATGGCTGACGACACCTGTGATTTCCAACGCCACCTGTGTGTTTTCCCTGGACATCAGCTGAGCATTGCTACAATGAGGCTGATTCTTCCAGCGGAGTTGGTATGAAACGCACAGTTGGAATTTTGAAAGAGCACTTAGATTAGTCTGGGGCTGCTCTTCAAAATAGCCTGGCTGGGGTCATAAGGATTGTGCTAGTGTGCTGCCTTACAAAGAGGCCTCCTCATCATAGAGCCCAGGAAGGGGAAGGCGCCCAAAGATGGCAGACGATGAGCCTGAGGTTGACAGAAGCCTGAAGAGGATGCAGAGTACGAGCCATTGCCAGCTGCTGCAGACATCTGATGCAGGAGATCCTCACTCGATTACCACATCTGTCACTGCACGAACAGTCTGGTCTACATTTTCTGTCCCACCCAGAGCAGGATTAAGAATTCTTGGGACCCTGGGGCCCCATATTTGGCTGGGGCTCCTGGGGAACTGGCCTGGTTGGACCGTGCTTTAAACCGGCCCATCTCCCCACCGCGCCCCCCCCCCCCCCCCCCCCCCAACACAAAGCTGCCACCATCGACAGACAATTCTGTGTGTGCAGTATCTCACACAATGTGCATTCATGTCACGTCCTCAAAGCCGCTTCCAAACGTTCCCGGGAACACTGTCTGCAGGCTCAACAATTTTAGTGCAACTATAATTTCAATCAAAACTCATTGTATATGTGAATCTTTTCCCTGTGCTTCCTGTGGGTGTGTGATGCATGTAAAGCTGGACATCGACAGCTGTGTGACTGGGCTGGGGTGGGGGTCATTGCATTGCCCTGATTTGGAGGAAATTAAACCACGTGTGATCAAACACAGCTAAAAACCACCCCTCCCTAAAACCCTCCACGTCGCATTCTCCCTCTCCTCTGAGACCCTCCTTAAAATCCATCTCTTTGAACGAGCTTTTGTTCCGATCTCCTTCTTTGGCTCAGCGTCCATTTTTTTTGATGATGCCTCTCTGAGGTGCTTTGGGACCTATTTCTTTTTTGGAGGTGCTATATAAATGCGAGTTGTTGTGGTGATGATGATCTGTGGCTGTAGGCAGTAAAGTGACAGCCAATATTCCATGATCTTGGCATCTCGTACTTTTTTTTTCTTGCCATTTCTGATTATTTAAAGATGTAATTGTCTAGCCGAGTGATAATTACAACTTTCTACCCTGGCAGTGACATTTTATTTGGGAGTCTGGCAAGCGGTGTCCCTTTTGAAATTTCTACCACTGTTGTATTTCTGTCTGCTCACAGTATCCATTGGAGGGGTTCCATTCCGCTGTGCTTGTGGTTCCTCGCCATGCAGCCGATGGATGGTCTGCAGAGATCCTAACTGAAAGCAGCTTGCTCGGGGCTGGCAATATTAAATAACAGAACCAAGATAGAGGGAGGTCAGGCAGAGAGAGTGCTTGTGCTGTATTACAGCTAATATTGATACTGGTATTGCCCATTGGAGAATCCAGATTTAGTAAATAAATAAAATAAGTGAGATCAGCTGCATGAGCCATTGTGAACGGTAACTGCACATTGCTGTTACGTTTGATAGCTTTTCCGCCACCTAATTATATGTCATTATGGTATTGAGTGTAGGGTACGTATTAACTGAGCATCATTACATGCCGACACCAAGCAGCGAGCCTGCTGATTACAGGGCCAAAATTACCATTTCACATTGAATATAGTGTATCATTTCTGCAAGGAAGGGGGCTTTCGGGGTGCTAATTGGGCCAGAATCCTATCGACCCAGACAGAGCTGGGATGCACTCGTTGCTTTTTAGTTGCAAACCAAAGCTGAATTAGCAACCAGAGCCAGGTGACTTGGTTCTCGTTTGACAGATTTAGTGCATTTGGAATAAACAAATTTGCCCTTCTCACATATTCAAAATGCTGTATATATGTAGCTACTGCTAGAAATTCATGATATCAAAAGAAAATGATCGACCCCACCCCAGTCTGCCTTCTGCAATCAGTGTCCAAACCTCCTTTCATGGAACTTTAACAGGCATCTTTACTCAGTGCAGTGAACGGCAGATCAAATGTTTTTGTTTGAAAGCCTGATGTATCTACTCATAGATCTATGTTGCATGCAGATTGTACATGCATGTTACACTTCTAACATACAACATGTGATTACATGCACAGTGCCCCAAACGCTCAGTGGTTTAATCAAGTCTCTAAAGTCCTCGAGCTGTCATCACCTCTCGGCTCCATGCCCATCTCTCCTTCAGCTCCCTGTTCAGTTCGTTTTACATCTATCCAACAACACCGAAAAGGCATTAACCAAACTCACGGAAGATATCCTCTGTGACTGTAGTGTATTATCCCTCCTGGTCCTTGTCCTCCTCGACCACTCCACAGAATCTGATACAGTTCACCATGACCACCTGCTCTTCTGTTGTCCAATTGTGTGGGACTGCCCTTGCATGGTTCCATTCCTACTTATCTAAACCAAACCTGTTCATCTTTAGCAATGGCTTCTCCTCCCTCTTCTGCACTGTCACCTCCAGAGTCTCAACGATCCTGGGTTTTGGCCCCCATCTCTCCCTTATCTATATGCTACCTCTTGGGGTCAGCTTCTACATGTATGCTGACAACAGCCAGCTCTATCTTAGTAACTATTCTTGCATCCCTATGACCACTTCTAGGCAAAACACCCTTCAGCTGAGCCAGTGGTGTAATTCCCCTTCCCTGGCTACATTCGGTATTGTATTTGATGAAGTTGAGCTTCATAGCCCCATCCTCTACATCATCAAGTCCGGCTGGACCCTACCTCAATCCCCCACAGCTAAAACCTTTAGCCACCCCGTCACCTCCAGACTCCATTACTCCCAAGGCTTTACTTGATGGCCTTCTGTTGCCCACCTCCCATAAACACAACTGCCCGCATCCTGTCCCATCACCCCCTCCACGCCCCCCCCCCGGTCTTCACTGACCTATACAGGTTCCGTGTCCCCCGCAACGTTCAATTTTAAATTCTTGTCATCGTCTTCAAGTCCCTCCGTGGCCTCTCTCTTCCCTACCTCTGTAAACTCCTCCAGCCATAGTCCCCTCCCACACTCCTCACTTCTCTGACTCTGGCTTCCTTTGCATTTCATCCTTCCTTCCCTTTACCCCACTGTTGATGGCAGAGCTTTCAATTCCCTCAGCCCTACTTTCTGGAACTCCCTCCCTGGATACTTCCATCTCTCCACTGATCTTTCCCTCTTCAAACAGCTCCTCAAAACCCATCTTTTCCACCTAACCTTTAATAACCTCTTCTAAGCTCTCCCCATTAGCACAACACGCCTGTTCCCCTTTCTTTGTAACGCACTTTGGGACAGCTTGCATGCTAAAGGACTATCTAAATTCAAGTCATTTTTGATGATGAGAATGAAGAATGCTGTACCCTATGTGGTAAAGAGCCATACATATTAGGAAAGACCCAGCTTTGTAAATTAGTCTGCACCAAGTTAGTCAATTTCAGCAAGAACAGCAGGGGGAAGAGTTGTAGTTGGTCTGGACTAAGGAAGGGAAAAATATATTCAAGATTCTGGTTCCTGATTGCTGCCAAGTAAGTGAGTGTGAGTGGACTTTGGAGTGAGTGGGACTGGGCTGAGCTTTGTTGTCTCATCCGCAGTCAAAAGGAGGCTGCCACCGGGGACCTGAGAGAATGGTCCTTGACACTAATGTAAGTGGTTGGGGGAGGTGGGTGTAGTTGGGCGGTAATTGTGGTTGGGGGTGGGCGCGGTGGGGGAAGCCTAGGGCAGGAGAGGCCCAAGGGTTTCCTTGTGGAGTTGGGAGGAGCACTCCTGCTGCTCCTGGCCCACAGGGAAACTGTTGAAGTTTTTTTTAAAAAAGATTTTACCTTGCACGGCTTCTTCTGGCCCTGGATCCGTTTGGGGACAGTTTTGGCCAGCGCGGTTGGGGCTGTGCGACTCGCGCAACTTGGGGTTAAAATCACCGGAGTCTGAATGACGACATCAGGCACCGACTTTTGAATATTTGAGGCCCTTGCCTGCCTGAGGTGAGCACTTCGCACCTCCCGAAGCCTGGGAGTTAAAATGGTGGCCGGCATGAGGCGGGGAATTAAGTTCTCTGCTTCGATGTTAGCCACCTACACGTGCCATTCTTGTCGTGCATTAGGGGTTATAATTGGAGCTTAAAGGGTTGAAATTGCGCCATGTTAGTATTGCACAGCACGGTATCGACCAATAAGCCACCTCACACAGAGGCGTGCTGCTGATGCCAGGATGTCAGTGGAAGGAGTTTCTTGAAGAGCTGACTAAATACACATCCCCATTGTTGCTGGCTGCCCAGGTGTAAAATCTACTCTTAGAGTCACTCTTTGAGGGGTGTCAGCACATTCCCCCAGTCAAAGCTGTGCTGCTGTTAATAAATCGGCCCTGCAGCAACAGCAGTTAGTGACAGAAACGTTTTTCATGATGTTACAGTGAACTGATGCCAAAATTTATGACATCGCTAACCAACGCAAAGTAAATCTTCAGCGTTGTTAAGTGCCAAGCCACCTTGCTGTGCGGGCAAACATCAGACCAATCTCCAGCACTGCGAGTAAATCCTCCCCAAAAGAAACTGGTACAGGAGACTACAATTCAGCTGGCAATGCCATTCTGCACTGCCCATGGGCACCAGCCAGGGTCAGTTGGTACAGTCCGAGAGGTCAGTCGGTACAATTGCAGGGTTTGGCTCTTAATGGGGACTCAAAACTCTAATGGTCAAAGGTCTGCGACTTGGGACGAGGCCAGCGCAAAACATCTGTCTAAAGTCCACAGCTCGGAATAGGTTATTTTGACGTGGCCACTTGTTCAGTAAGTTAGTTAGTTCAAGCCTCCTGTGCCTAGTGGTAGATGAGGCCACCCATTTCTTCCAGTGCTGTCTGTTCAGAGCAAGATGTTTGACTCCAGTGGAGTTTCATCTCAACATTCGAGCATGACAGGCAAGAAAAGACCAGCTGATCCACCGTGCCTGCCCCACACTCATGATGGCCGGAGCTTCATGACGCTTCCGACACCCTCGCCACCAGGTAATCTCCTGGGAGAGGCAAAAAAAACAGAACAATCCCAGGGTCAATAAGAGGGGGTGGTGAAGGGGGGGAAACCAGGAAAATTCCTCTCAGACACCATTTTGCCTGACATTCAACAGGTTGTGGTTCTCCACAGCTGAGGTTTATATCTGCAGGTCTGTTACATACTTGCTTGTCTCTGGGTTGTTTCTGTAACAAAAGGCATTTTTACATGGACAGGCCATTAGGCTGACTCATGATCCCCTTTCAGGAAAGCCGGTGGACTGGCCTTTATCCTGGCTCCTACCCAGGGGACTGGAGGCCTGGCCTTTAGTCAGGCTCCTACAGGGAAGCCGGTGGACTGGGCTTTAGTCTGGCTCTAACCTTTCGACCTGTCTGTCTTGGGTGGCCCTAACAGGAGTTATACACCCGCCAGCATTATTTCTCCAGGCCATAGGAGCATGCAAGCCTCCCCATCTCGTTGAGGTATAGAGCCTAGAGAAGGGATTTTTGTGTTGGAGAACTTAATACTTTGCTGTTTTTTTAAACACCCCTCCTGGGTGAAATTGTGCTGTGCTCCAATGCATTCAGATGAACAGCTTCTGGCTGGTATTTTAACAAAAGTGCTTCTGTCGCACAGCGTGTTTCCACTGGTGTTGATATCAAACACTCCCCCAATCAGGTGTCGCATGGTTTAGGTGCAGAATGAAGTGTGTCTATTATTACAGCATTTCTTCAACAGCCTCTCTTGGAATTGCCAATTAGTGCCAGCTTGTTGCAGTCTTGTGGTGTAGGCTCGACCCTCTATGAATGCAAGGGGAGATTTTTCTGCTTGGAAGCTGCCACCGCCTACCCAGCGTACACACCCGGAAATTGCGCAGCTGCAGCCTGTGATAATCGTGGGCGCGCAGTTTCCCGATTATGCACTTCTGGTGGGCGCAGTTCCAAGCCGAGTGATCCCAAGCAGAAAATCTCCCTTCCATCTTAGATTGACCTGAGCTTCTGGTCAGAAGAAAGAGGAAACTCTCATCCATTCAGTTTGGATGGGTTCAAACCTAGGCCCAGAGATGAAAGCACTGATTACTCACTCCATTTTTTGCTTCCCTTCTATATTTTTAGTATTTCTTATTGTTTTCTTCTGTGTGCTTCCCTTCTATTGACCATATAGATCTTTTTTAAATCTAGGTTTTGCAGTAATTACTCTAGTTAGCCATGCAACCCCACCCTTTGACACACTCCCTTTTATATCTGGTAGGAATGTACTTCATCTGTACCTTATTCATCTTGTGTTTGAATATCTCCCATTGAAGGGCCGTTGCATGATCCCAACAAATATTCAACCAGTATCACTAAAAACAGATATCGGGTATTTATCTCATTGCTGTTTGTGGGATCTTGCTGTGCGGGAATGGGCTGCCACGTTTCCCTACATTACAACAATATCTACACTGCAATAGTACTTCATTGGCTGTAAGGTGCTTTGGGGCATCCTGAGCTTGTGAGAGGCACTATAGAAATGCAAGCTCATCAGTGGCTTTGGGCGGGATCACCTTTCATCCCACTAAAATTTCCAGTCCAGCTCCTTTACCTTGGAATAAAAACAGAAGATGCTGGAAATACTCAGCATGTCAGGCAGCACCTGTATCTTGGACTCTTGTGGGGTTTTTTTAATCTATTTTCAGTGTGAAGCTAGTTAGGTTCTGGTCACTGTTTCCATAATCACGGAATGGGGAAACCTCACAGAGGCATGGGAAGTACCTGAAATGTTCTGTTTCATTACTGATGTCAATAACTGTTTCATGAATAATTATTTTAGACAGAAAGTGTACATTTATTTTGCTGTTTTCTGATCTGTGGCAAGGCCTCTTTTTAAGGGAGAGGCTCTGTAAGACAGCACTACCCCTGATAGGTCCAGACATCTGTACTTTTGCTTCAGGATGCCAGTGGCTGCTGAATCAAGACCCTTCAGCAGTGTGCAATTTATTACTTTGTTTTTCATAGAATCATACAGCACTAAAGGAGGCCATTTGGCCCATCATGCCGGTCCCAGATCTTTAAAGAACTATCCAGTTAGTCTCACTCATAAGAAATAGGAGCTGGGGTAGGCCATACGGCCCCTCGAGCCTGCTCCGCCATTCAATAAAATCATGGCTGATCGTCGACCTCAACTCCACTTTCCTGCAAAATCCCTTGATTCCCCTAGAGTGCAAAAATCTATCTATCTCAGCCTTGAATATACTCAATGACTGAGCCTCCACAGCCCTCTGGGGTAGAGAATTTCAAAGATTCACAACCCTCTGAGTGAAGAAATTCCTCCTCATCTCGGTCTTAAATGCTGACCACTTATCCTGAGACTGTGACCCCTAGTTCTAGACTCTCTAGCCAGGGAACACAACATCTCAGCGTCTACCCTGTCAAGCCCCCTCAGAATCTTATATGTTTCATTGAGATCACCTCTCATTCTTCTAAACTCCAGAGAGTATAGGCCCAATCTACTCAATCTCTCCTTATAGGACAACCCTCTCATCCCAGGAATCATTCTAGTGAACCTTTGTTGCACTCCCCTGCTCTTTGCCATAGTCCTGCGAAATGTTTCCATTTCAAGTATGTATCCAATTCCCTTTTGAAAGTTACTATTGAATCTGCTTACACCACCCTTTCAGGCAATGAAGGATCTTAACTCGGTGCATAAAAAAACGTTCTCCCTGGTTCATTTGCCAATTACCTTAAATCTGTGTCCTCTGGTTATCGACCCTCCTGCCACTGGACATAGTTTCTACCTCCCTAGGTAAATCGCGCTTGACTAATCTACTGGAATTTTTTGAGGATGTAACTGGTAGAATAGATAAGGGAGAACCAGTGGATGTGGTGTATTTGGACTTTCAGAAGGCTTTCGATAAGGTCCCGCATAAGAGATTAGTGTGTAAAGTTAAAGCACATGGGATTGAGGGTAAGGTACTGACTTGGATAGAGAACTGGTTGGCAGACAGGAAGCAAAGAGTTGGAATAAACTGGTCTTTTTCCGAGTGGCAGGCAGTGACTAGTGGGGTACCGCAGGGATCGGTGCTAGGACCCCAGCTATTCACAATATATATATTAATGATCTAGATGAGGGAGCTAGATGTAATATCTCCAAGTTTGCAGATGACACAAAGCTGGGTGGGCATGTGTGCTGTGAGGAGGATGCCGAGAAACTTCAGCGTGAGTTGGACAGGTTGAGTGATTGGGCAGATGCATGGCAGATGCAGTATAATGTGTATAAATGCGAGGTTATCCACTTTGGTGGCAAAAACATGAAGGCAGATTATTATCTGAACGGCAATAGATTGGGAGAAGGGGAAGTGCAACGAGACCTGGGTGTCCTTGTGCACCAGTCGCTGAAGGTAAGTATGCAGGTGCAGCAGGCGGTTAAGAAGGCAAATGGTATGTTGGCCTTCATAGCGAGAGGATTCAAGTACAGGAGCAAGGATGTCTTGCTGCAGTTGTACAGGGCCTTGGTGAGACCACACCTTGAGTATTGTGTGTAGTTTTGGTCGCCTTATCTGAGGAAGGATGTTTTTGCCATGGAGGGAGTGCAGCGAAGATTCACCAGACTGATACCTAGGATGGCAGGAATGACGTATGAGCAGAGATTGGGTCGATTGGGCTTATATTCGCTGGAGTTTAGAAGAATGAGAGGGGATCTCATTGAAACTTATAAAATTCTAACAGGACTAGACAGACTAGATGCAGGAAGGATGTTCCTGATGACAGGGGAGTCCAGAACCAGGGGGTCACAGTCTAAAGATAAGGGGTAAGCCATTTAGGACAGAGATGAGAAGGAATTTCTTCACCCAGAGAGTGGTGAACCTGTGGAATTCTCTACCACAAAAGGCAGTTGAGGCCAATTCATTAAATATATTCAAGAAGGAGTTAGATATATTTCTTAAGGCTAAAGGGATCAAGGGATATGGGGAGAAAGCAGGGACAGGGTACTGAATTTGGATGATCAGCCATGATCTCATTAAATGGCGGAGCAGGCTCGAGGGGCTGAACGGCCTACTCCTGCTCCTATCATCTATGTTTCTACTCTATCAAAACCACACAATTTTGAACACCTCGATTAAATCTCCCCTTCACCTTCTGTACTCGAAGGAGAACAACCCCAGCTTCTCCAATTTCTCAGATCCATTTCTTTAGGTCCATTTTAACTGGAAGGGCAAGCGGTTAAAACGGATTGGGTGAAATACCCATTGCATTCCGACTTCGCCGCAGTTTTTAACATGCGTGATTTTTCAGGCGTTTGAGGTGCCCGCCTGAGTCAGAATTAAATGGGAGTTCCATTGCATCAATAGGACCCTGCTGCCATTTCAACAAGAAATAAGCGGGGTGCCCGTAACAACCATCCCGATAGCTGAAACCTGGTCAGAGGACTGAAGAGGCCTTTCCAAGCCCCACAAGGAAAGTGTAGGCCTCCCCTGCCTGGACTCCCCTCCCCCAGCGAACCGTTGACTTCTCCGGAACCCCCGTCCATGCACTTACCTTGGGCAGCCTCCGGGCTGTATTCCTTTCCACCTCTTCTCACTGATTTCCCGGCCATTTTGTTCGGGAGGTCGGACAGTGCCATGTCAGTGAAGCCTGGCCGTTAAAATCAGCTTCTACTCCCAAACAGGCCAGCCGCATGTTGTCACTTTCCCACACAGGAGTTAAAATTCAGGAGTGAAGCACTTTGGGACGTCCTGAGGTTGAGAAAGACGTTGTATAAATGCAAATCTTTCTCTTTCTTTCTAGAGTTCTAACGCCAATCATAATGTTAGGAATTCACATGAACAAGACACTGGCAGTTTGGTAGCCACTGGAATAGGCTCCAGCCTATTGGTCCAAGACAGGAGCCTGAGAATTGTAGATGAAACATGAGATTGTTGTCCCTAATGGACAGTCAAAGGCTGTGCTGGTGGAAACTTTATTTGGATGGTATTAAGGGATGTGAGTGTCGGTTCAAACCCATTGAAATGTGACTCTTGCTAGTCAGGAAATCCTCAGCTTTAAGGCATTAGAACAGATTATTGGCTCACCATTCAAGATTCATGGAGGAGAGGGACGTGAGCCAACGATATCAAGTATCCACACTGTGTCATTTATACTGTAAGCAATACATTCTGATGTCAGTCAAATATGGCTGAGCCACTCCATTATTAAAAGCAAACTTGTACATCAATTTGTTGCCTTTTGTTCAGACCACTCCTCAATAGCCAAAAGGATAAAGTACTTACATTAACTTCCTCTGAATTGCCGGCTTGTTAAGCTAACAGCTCAAATCAGGAGATCCAACTCATGAGAGTAATCCCCTCCGATTTAGATGGCTGATTGAGTAACTCTCTGGTAAATGGTACCCCTCCATTCCTCTCATCCCCTCCTCTCTTCACCAGCCCTAACTGTGTGGTATTTCATGACTGACAGAATTCCCATATAGTGTTATCCTTTCGGATTCTGATGCACTCTGGCTGAATTTCTGGCATTGAATATTGCTGTGATTACATGAGGCGATTATCATAAATGACAGACAACAAGCATATCGTAGCACTTCCGACCCAGCCGGTGTTTACTGCAAGACTTTACAAAGCAAGGTTTAATGGTTAGTAAAACGTTGTTTCCCAGATTCTCCGATCATCATTATTTTGATGCCAGTGTTAACCCATTTATAATAATGGTGTTGAAATAATTACAGATCAGGAAATCTAAGCTTATTAGTTTGACCAAAACACCTATTTTATTCTGTGTGTTCTAGCATGAGTATCACAAGCACGCAGTTCCATTTGGGGTACGGTTGCCTCTCATGTCACCTCGTGCTATGCTTTTTGTAATGTGAAATAACACTTTTTCACACATGGGTTGTTCTTCTAAGTGAGCCTTGTCATGCAGGTCAAAAAAAACTGCTGTTCCAGAATGTTCCCTGCCATTCTTCACTGCACTGCTTATTGTTCCTATTGATCCTCATTGATCCTCTACGATTCTCAGGCTCCTGTCTTGGACCAATAGGCTGGAGCCTATTCCAGTGGCTACCAAACTGCCAGTGCCTTGTTGATGTGAATTCCTAATGGTATGATCTGAGTTGGAACTCTAGGAAGAAAGAATGAGAATAAACTTGCATTAATACAGTGCCTTTGATGACCTCAGGACGTCCCAAAGCACTTTACAGCCAACAAAGTACTTTTGAAATGCAGTCGCTGTTGTAATGTAGGGAAAGGTGGCAGCCAATTTGTGCACAGCAAGATCCCTGAAACAGCAATGTGATAATTACCAGATAATCTATTGTAGTGATGTTGGTTGAGGGATAAACATTGGCCAGGACAACAGGGAGAACACCCCTGCTCTTCTTCGAAATAGTGCTAGGGCATCTTTTACGCCCAGCTGAGAGGGCAGCCAAGACCTCGGTTTAACGCTTCATCCAAAGGATGGCATCTCTGACAGTGCAGTGCTCCCTCAACACTGTCAGCCTAGATTATGTGCTCAAGTCTCTGGAGTGGGACTTTGAAGCCACAACCTCCTGACTCAGGCGAGAGTGCTATTCACTGAGCCATGGCTGGCAATCTGTGTTGATTTAGCGATGGGACTGGCAGCTGTGAGGGTCTGGCATTTTAAAAGGTCTAGCAGCAGATCTGCTGCAAGATAGCAAGATACTTCCGGATTAGGAAGACCATTCGACTCATTTTAATTCATCTATCCAGAACAGCCCTACACTCTCCCTGCCTTTGCTGTATTTAATTGTTTCTTTAATGATTCTAGAGATTTTCACCTGCACCACATCTGGAAGTCCATTCCACATTTTGATCACTCTCTGCAGGAAGAACTTCCTGATAGCAGTCCAAACCTTTCATAATTTGAACCTGTGTCCCCTCCTACCCCAGTTTCATTTATAGACATATTTTGGATTAATCTGTTCCACACTATTTACCATCTTGCATATGGCTATAAGATCACCTCTGACCTGCGTTCTACCGTTATGACCAAGTAGTTCAACGTCCTGTTGGCTTTACAACAGAAAATGCTGGAAACACTCAGCAGGCCAGGTAGCATCCTGTTTCTCTCTCCACGGATGCTGCCTGGCCTGCTGAGTGTTTCCAACATGTTCTGTTGTTATTTCAGATTTCCAGCATCCGCAGTATTTTGCTATTGTATTCCTTGTTGGCTTTGTTGAGTCCACTAAAGACTCCTAGGTTTCTTTCCACTTCACTCTTAACTATTTCAGCATCGTTCACAAAGTGTGTATGTTGCCCACTTTTCTTTCCTATGTACAAAACTTTACACTTGTCTGCATTCAGTTTGATCTCTCATTGTTCAGCCCACTCAAGTATTTTGTTTAATTCATTCTGTAATTTCTATGCTGCCTCCTTCAATTCCACTGTCCCTCCGAGTTGGTATCGTCTGCACGTGACCATTTTGCATTGCGTTTCTGAATCCACTTCAGTGATCTAAACAATGAACCCAACACTGAACCCTGAACCCAACCCTGAACCCTGAACCCAACAGTGAACCCTGAACCCAACCCTGGGCACCCCACATCCTCCTCCCCCCCGCCCCGCAACTAGGTGGTTGTTGTACAGATAATCCTCGAGTTTATTCCCAATAACTAATTCTATTATTGAACAAGGAATGGAAGGAAGATTAATTGGTCTGTAGTTTCCTGTGTCTGTTTGTCACCATTTTTCACTAAGGGCACCACATTAGCCTATTTCCAATCTACTGATACCACCCCAGTGTCCATTGACTTCCTCATAATGAACATCATTGGCTCACAGATCTCCTCCCTGGGCTCTCTCAGCACTCTGGGATAAAAAGGTTTAAGGGGTTATTGTTTTAAGCCCTTTCAGCTTGTCTGAGACTTCCATCTGATTTATGCTGATGTCCTGAATTTTGCCTTGGTACACTTTTTCTGATGGGTGGGTGGGTGGGGGGAAGAGTCATGTTGTTCATGTGTTGCCTTGTACAGTAAATAATTTGAAGAGGTAATCATTGAGAATAATGCTAATGTACTAGATTGCTGTACCGCTGTGTATATTCAGTGGATGTGCAACCTATAGTGCACACGAGTAGTTTTCCCCCTTGGTGTTTCATAGGCATTTCTTTATTCGAAATGTTCCCATTGTTTTGATTTGTTTTTGTCCACCTCCTGGTGACCCACCATCACACTTACCAGCATTGTGCAGCACAGAAGCAGGCCATTCGGACGAATAGGTCTGTGCCGGTGTTTATGCTCCAAACAAGCATCCTCCCACCCTACTTCATCTCACCCTATCAGCATATTCTTCATTCCTTTCTCCTTTATGTACTTAACTAGCTTCCCCTGAAATACATCTATGCTAATCGCTTCAACTATTCCATGTGGTAATGAGTTCCACATTCTCACCACTCTGAGTAAAATCAATTGAAGATGACATACCTGGAGTGCTGATCAGGTTGTGAAGTATCACCATACATGGTTGACCAGGTCATTTTTGAGTATGACGTGAATTACAGTCACCACATGAATGTTATGACTTCCATTATACAATCTAATGTGTGTAGGTTCTGGTGGCCCAGTGTGTGCAGTTCCCCACGATCCGTTGCCAGACAGGAAGTGTGGAGTAGACTGAAGGGCAGCTGATTGCTTGAATGTCCGCATGCTCAGTTGCTTGTAGAGGGAGAGCTAAAGGAAGGGGTCGGTAACATAAGTGTGAAAAGCAATTAGACAGAACAGCAATTCAGCTCGGCCGCTGACTCCTCCCTCTGTGTTGCTGCATTATCTGATTCGCCTGCATGTTTCATTGCCCTTCCTTTCATGGCAGCTTGCTAATCCCGAAGCCAAAAACCTGGTGCCTGTTAAAAGGAGAGACCATACAAGAGTTTTAAATAGGCCATACCGTTCCTGAGTCTAGATGCGTAAATCAGTAGGTTAAAATATTCATGTAGTTTGAAGAAGAAATGTCAAGTCCAGCAGCACTACGCCACTTTTTGAGATTTATCGCCAAACGTTTGGTGAATGCCGCTTGAACCGGCAAAAAGATGCTGCCCTCATCACGCTCTCTCAAAGCTCAACACCATCCCGCTGAATAACTGTATGACTGGCAATTAAATCTCAGGAGGTTGCTTCAGAATTTACACGGGAACAGGGGTGTAGGCAGTCAAGTCAAAGTTGTACGTGTTCCTTACAAACAGTGCTCCAGGGGTGTGCGCTAGTGCATGTATTCCTGGGCGAGGGGTCCTTTTCCCCTCTGCCCTCAAAACAAATTTTAATTAAATCATGCATTCTGGTTTATTGTAGAGCATTTTCTTTCCTTCACAGTTGATGGATTTTTTTTAAGATTATAAATTTCTGTTAATTCGTGAGAGGTTGGTCAATACATGAATCAAACATTCAAGGAATATCATGTCAGGTGGTATTTTTGTCAAGTGGCCTAAAATAGGCAAAGGGATAACACATTACAGTCCAATAATAAATGTGAAATTAGTTTACTTTATAATCCAAAAAAATCAACTATAAGTTGTAAAGAAACTAAAAACTACATATACTTTACCATGTACTAAAATAACGGAACAAACTAATAATCTCCCTCGATGTCGCTTTCATTCTCCCGTCCTTTCCCCTCTCCCTCTCCCTCATCTCGCTCTCTCATTCACTCACTGCAGGAGGGCTTCCTGTTTTATTGCAGCATTTCTAAGTGATGGCGACCTCAGGTAGGGCACATGCAACTTAGTTGGTTGGGTGTCCAGTCCAGCTTGAATGTTGCGTTCATCTTCTTATCTTATTATATATATATAGCGGTTTGTCTCTCTGTTTGTCTGTTTGTCTGTCTGTCTGTCCGCTATACACTCAAAAGTTATAGAGCGTACCTACACGCATGTTATATCAAAAGAAAGCTTATCATTAGGGGAGTCTAATAGGTGTATTTACTTTTTGGTCAGACAAAAATTGTTCCGACAGTATACAAAAAAGGTTCAAAAAACGGCAAAATTCCGCTCATTAGCGTTGAGTGACGTGATGGTTGACCAATCGGTGCATCACGGGGGGGGTTCATTGTGTGTGTGGGCGGGCCTAATCCTTCTGAGCTGAGGTGAGTGGCCGCCATCTTGATTTCTAACTATTGATTTATTTTTCCCACTTTTGTGTGTTTATTTTTCCCACTTTCTGTGTGTGTGGAGGGGAAATTGTTTTTAAAAAAGTAAATTAATTTGTAAATATTTTTTCTAAGCTGATTAATTTTCCTACCTTTCACCCTTTTTTTTCCTCTTGACTCTCTTGCCCTGAGGCGCTGATCTTGCACACTGGGGGCTTCGGCTCACCGTGGCCGGGCTCTCAGGAAAGGCAGACAGAGAGGGGGAGGGAGGGACAGAGAGGAAATCAGGGAGAGACAGGGGGAGGGGAGAGGAGAGGGGGGGAGGGAGAGGAGAGAGGAGGGAGAGGAGAGGGAGGGAGGGAGGAGGGAGAGGAGAGGGGGAGGGAGAGGGGAGGGAGAGGGGAGGGAGAGGGGAGGAAGGGAGAGAGAGTAAAGCAGGGGAGGGAGAGAGAGCGGGGAGGGAGAGAGAGGGGGAGGGAGAGAGAGGAGAGGGGGAGGGAGGGGAGGGAGGGATGAGGCGAGGGGGAGGAAGTGGAGAGGAGAGGGGGAGGGAGGGGTGGAGGGAGGGTTGAGAGAAGAGGGTTGGAGAGGGTAGGGAGGGAGAGGAGAGGGGATGGGGGAGAGAGAGTAAAAGCAGGAGACAGTCAGGGGGGAGGGAGAGAGAGAGAGGGTGAGGGAGGGAAAGAGAGGGGGTGGTGGACAGAGAGGGAGAGAGCTCGCCTTCTTATTCCTTCCTTCCTTCTCTTCGCAGGGGTCCATCGGGCCAGGCACTGAGGCGCTCCTTCCCCCCCTCTCTCTTCAGGCTAATCTCGAACTAAATCCAACAGTCTCTCTCTCTCTTCCCCCCCCGTCTCTCTCTTCCCCCCAGTCTCTCTCTCGGTCTTCCCCCCAGTCTCTCTTTCTCTCCCCCCCGTCTCTCTCTTCTCCCCCCCAGTCTCTCTCTCTCTCTCTCTCTACCCCCCCCTGTCTCTATCTTCTTCCCCCAGTCTTTCTCTCTCTCTCTCTCTCTCTTCCCCCCCAGTCGCTCTCTCCCCCCCAGTCTCTCCCCCCGTCTCTCTCTTCTCCCCCCCAGTCTCTCTCTCGATCCCCGGGCCTCTCTTCCCCCCCCCCCCCAGTCTCTCTCTTTCCCTCTCTCTCTCTCTCCTTCCCACACAGACAGACAGACAGACAAACTCTTTTTATATATATATAAATAAAAATTATTTGTACTTTTTTCATAACAACATACCCTCAAAAAACCCTCGGCACCGCCGGGCACTCTAGCTAGTATCATACAAAGGAATTGAGGCAGGTATTCCGCGAGCCCACCAGAAAAGGGATTAAAATGCGAAACAACGTACGACTTCCATACATTGCAGACGGGTGCAATATCTGGACTGCTGGAGCACTCCACTGCCACACCATATAGCCATACATTGAGGAGGCTCAGTCAATTCCACAAATCCTGTTTGAAAGGAATGCCTTATTTTTCTAAGATATTCTCAAGTTCTGTAAGTCTCCCAGAAAGATCAACTAATTGAAATATTCCAACATTTCATAGTAAACCTGAAGCCTTCCATCATTTGCATGCTAGAACAATCACAATCATTTTCAATCAAGATTGAACGATTCTCTAAATTATTGACTCTCCTACTAATTCAGACTCCCAAGGAGGCTCTCAAAATTTCATGGTGTGAAGGATTTCCTGTCTATCTGCCTGGATATTGCCTGATTTGATTCTGTTGCTGTTCTGGGCTGACCAGTGTGCAGTGAGTAGAAACACAACAAAAGCTCATCCCCCCCTTCCCTGGTGGTCACAGGTGGAGAGTACAATCCTCTTGCCTGCTTGATTGGGCATTGCTAGAAACCTGGGACAGAACCTCGCACACAGCTGCATTGATGTGTTGTCAATAAGAACTGGGGAACAAATGAAAGTTCCACTCCCTCGCGGGAGGGGGGAAGGGGGATTTTTTTTTAAATTGCTGTTAAATTGCTTCCACACTGTCGCTAGGCCCAACATCCATGGTTTTCTCCAGGAGCAGATGGCCTGCATGTGAAGCCTGCCCATTGAGAAGCCACCTCCACAAGGTGCACATACATGACTGTGTGTGGTGAGAGTTTCCTGTGTATCAATCGAGATCAAACACGTACAGCCCGTGGATTAGGTGTAAACTGATACTTAGTAACGTCACCAAGCACGACCGTAAATAGGTCCCTCTTCAAGCCGGCTTTCCATTGGGATTTTAATTGGTGCTGTGTCCATGTATAATCAGACACAGACTGCAGGAGAAACGGTACAACAGGTGTTTACTCAACGTGGCTCACAGTGGAACTGACTGTACAGATTACTACTCAGTGCTATATACACGTGTGGTCACTGCCGGTACTACAGTATACATGAGCTGTAAAAAGTAGTTCCCCCCCTTAAAGGTATATACATTACAATTCCTCCCCTTTTAGATTAACAGTACCATAACACTCATTTAACAATTAAATATCAAACTAATTACAATTAACACTTTTAACATGCAATATTAGCTGAAAATAGTCTATTTATATATTCAGTCTTTGGGGAGGCTTCCTGATCCTTTCTGGATAGCGCCTTTCCCGAGTGTCTTGCTCTTGGTGCGGAGGCGATTCTGGCCCCCTGTCGTCGGTTGGTTCATCAGCTTCTGATGCTACTGTTTCTGGGGTAGATGCGACCTGTACGTCGGGTTCATCACCAGGTACGTATGGATGAGGCATGGGGTTGACTTGTTCCTGTGACTCTAGGATCTGGTCAGCATGGCGTCTCACGATGCTCTCCCCAACGTCCACTGTGTACATTAGTGGGCCCTGCCGTGTGCATATCATTCCTGGCTGCCATTTTTCTGTTCGGTAGTCGCGGGCCAAGACTGGTTGCCCTACATTGAAGCTCCTTGTTGGCTTCTCATGGATGTGCTGGAATTGCTTACTCTCAACATCTCTTCGTACGTTTGGTCTGAGCAAATCCAGGCGAGATTGGTTGGTGACTGCATGTGTCGCATTCCGGTAGGCGAACAGGAAATTGTCCACCTTGTGCTGCAGCGGAATGTTGTCATTGTACATAGCCTTTATTGCCTTCTTAAAGGTTTGTACAAACCTCTCAGCCAATCCATTTGTGGCTGGATGATACGGGGCGGATGTGTAATGCCTTACCCCATTCTTTTTCAAGAACCTCCGGAACTTTTCGGACACAAACTGTGGTCCATTGTCGGAGCAAATCTGTTCTGGCAAGCCATTCCTGGCAAAAATGTTCCGTAGGACTGCAATAGTTTTCTCCGTGGTGGTGGAGGACATTTTGATGACCTCAGGCCATTTCGAGTGCGCATCCACGGCTATTAAAAACATTGAGTCCATGACTGGACCAGCAAAATCAATATGCACCCGTTGCCATGGAGCTGAGGGCCACTCCCATGGGTGTAGAGGGGCCTGTGGTGGTGCATTTTGGACTTTCTGGCATCCTGAGCAGCTCTTGGTCAGGTCCTCGATTTGTTTAGCGATTCCCGGCCGCCACACATAAGCCCTGGCTAGGCTTTTCATTTTTACCCCTCCCAGATGACCCTCATGAAGCTCATTGAGCACTCTATCCCTTAACTTGGGTGGAATTACCACTCGGGATCCACACATCAAGGTCCCCCGGCACACTGACAGCTGTTCTCTCCTTGTCGAGAATGCTGGCAACAGTGAGTCGCCATGTGCTGGCCATCCCTTCACCGTCAAATCATATACCCGAGACAGTGTCGGGTCATTTCGGGTTTCCTTTTCGATACGAGCGTTAGTTACCGGTAGGTATTCAACTATAGTCGAATGGAATATTTCGACAGGATCCACTGCTGGTGCTTCCTCCACAGTAGGCAGTGGCAGGCGTGATAGCCCATCAGCATTTCCATGCTGTTTTGTGCCCTTATATTCAATCTCATAGTGGTGCACCCCTAGAAAAAGTGACCATCTTTGTAGTCGTTGTGCAGTCATCACCGGAACGCCCTTCTTCGGATTAAAAATGGAGACAAGAGGCTGGTGATCAGTCAGCAAGGTGAATTTCTGCCCGTGCAGATAGTGATTGAACTTTTTCACTCCCCACACTAGGCTGAGGGCCTCCCTGTCAATCTGGGCGTAGTTACGCTCGGCTGAGGTTAGTGATCGTGACGCAAAGGCTATTGGCCTCTCTGAGCCGTCCGAGAATCTGTGCGACAGCAACGCTCCAATGCCGTAGGGTGACGCATCACACGCCAACCGAATTGGTAATGCTGGGTTGTAATGGGCCAATACCTCTTTCGATGTGATTAGTGTTTTGCTCTTCTGGAAAGCTCATCTACATTCGTCACTCCACTTCCATGGCATCCCAGTTTGCAGTAGGGTGTTCAGTGGGTGTAGTATTGTAGACAAATTTGGCAAGAACTTATGGTAGTAGTTTACAGCCCGAGGAACGACCTCAGTTGTGACACATTTTCCGGTGCTGGAGCCTTGACTACTGCCTCAATCTTCTCTGGGGACTTATGTAACCCCTCTTTATCGATAACGTGGCCACAATACAAGATCTGTTTTCTAAAAAAACTCGCATTTGGGGCGGTTAGCTCGGCGCCCATATTCCTGCAATCTAGTGAGCACCTGCTCCAGGTTGCCAAGGTGATCACTGTCATTTTCGCCCGTGACCAGGATGTCGTCCAAACAACACTGGGTCCCTGGGATCCCTTGCAGGACTTGTTCCATTGCCCTCTGCCAAATAGCCAGAGCTGATGCTACCCAGAATACCAGCCGGTTGTATTGGTAGAGACCTTTATGGGTGTTGATTGTGAGGTATTTTTTTGATGCTTCTTCTACCTCCATTTGCAGATACGCCTGGGCCAGATCAATCTTAGTGAAGCGTTTCCCTCCAGATAGCGAGGCGAAAATATCTTCAATCCGCGGAAGTGGATATTGTACGGTGTGAAGGACCGGGTTCACTGTTACCTTAAAGTCCCCACAGATGCGAACCTTCCTTGGTTCCCCAGGCGTGCTGCTCAACGACTTTTTCATCACAGGGACGATGGGTGTAGCCCACTCGCTCCAGTCTACCTTGGACAGTACACCTGAACGTTCCAGACTCTCCAGCTCTGCTTCGACGGCTGGGCGGATCGCATAAGGTTCCGGTCTGGCCTTAAAAAATTTTGGACTTGCGTTTTCTTCAATTTTAATCGTCGCTGTCATGCCTTTTAGTGTTCCGAGTCCTTGCTGGAACACTTCTTTCGCGTCAGTTAGGATCTTTGACAGTCGCCCAGGTGTGACGTCGTCATCCTTTTTGTCAGCCACAGTCAGTGCCTGTATGGAATGCCAATCCAGTTGTATTTTCCGGATCCATTCACGTCCCAGTAATGGTGGTCCTCCATCTTGCAATACATACAGGTCTAGTTTTGGTGTTTCCTTACCGTTATATATAACGGTCACCCTTATTTTTCCTTTGGGGTAGACTTTTTGCCCCGTGTACGTCTTCAAAATAATTTTTGTGTCGCTCAAGGGTATGTGTGAGAATAGCCGCTCGTAGTCCCGTCGGTTTATGACTGTTAGGGCTGATCCTGTGTCCAATTCCATCTTTACCTGGACTCCTGCTATCTTGAGAGTGACCCAAATGGTTCGGTGATCTTCTGTTGTGATCACATTATGTAGTTTCAGACAACTCAGTTCCCTGCTTTCGGAGTCGTTATCACTCTTTTGTTCGTCTGAACTATTCTCCGTCATCTTTTGTACCTTCTTATACTTTCCTTTGGTAGGTTTCTTATTGCTGGTTTTCTTTCCCGACCTGCAGACTCGTGCTATGTGTCCTACTTTTCCACACTGTCTGCACACTTTGTCTTTGAACCAGCAATCATTCTGGTCGTGTGTTCTGCCGCAGCGATAGCACTTCTCTGTTCCATATGCCATTTCGTTTGTGCCATATTCTTGCGGTCTCTGTTGTATCTCTGCAGCGCCCCGTGCTGCTGCTTCATATGATACCGCAATGCTGAAAGCCTTGTCCAGCGTAAGGTCCTTTTCAGATAAAAGCCGTTTCTGGGTTCCTTCACTTTGAAGCCCACACACAAACTTGTCCCTTAAGGTATCTGCCAATCCCGCTCCAGACTGGCAGTGTTTCGATAGTTTGCGCAGTTCTGTTAAATAATCAGCATTGCTTTCATCCTTATGCTGGTTCCGTTTGTGAAACTGGAATCTTTCTGCTATCAGCAGCGGTGTGGGGTTTAAATGTCCCTGTAGTATCGTTACTATGTCTTCAAAACTCTTTTCCATTGGCTTCGTTGGGGTTACTAGATTTCGTAATAAACCATACGTCTTTGCACCCATTAAATTTAACAATACCGACGCTTTCTTGTCATCTGACACCTCATTTGCCTTGCAGTACACCTCTATTCGTTCGACATATGTAGTCCAATCTTCGACTTCATTGTCAAATGCGGTGATACTGCCACTCTTCGGCATTTTGGGTGTGGTTTAAAATAGCGTCTCCCAATGGCTTAAAATGGCGTCTCCCGCGCTTTCCTTCCTCCCCCGCTGCTACCAACGCCGCTCCCGGCGGCTCTCGTGGCAATGGCGGCGCCCTGTAGGTTTTGCGCGCTTCTCCTGCGCTGCTGCCAACGCCGCTCTCGGCGGTCCTCGTGGCAATGGTGGCGCCTCGCGGGTTTCTGCGAGTCTCTCTCTCCCTCTCTTCGACGCTGCTCGGCCCCTGAACACCGGCTGCGCCCTGTGCGCTCTGCCCTCTGTCTCTCTTCCCCGTCGACGCTGCTCGGCCCTTTGCTGTGCCGCTCGGTTGGGCTCTAGCCCGCCGCTGTCCGGGAAGGGTCTGCGCACTACCTGTTGCCAGCCCGTTTCGCTGGACCACCTCGACTGGAAAGCCAAGCCTGGCTCTCGACAGCCTCCCCAGCAATTCTCGAGGCTCTGCTGGATGACTGGGCGGTTGCCCGTGGTCGACGCCCGCATCTCTGGCCTTGACCTCCAATCCACTGATCTCCAGGAATGAATCCCTGGGAGGTGATGCAGAGTTGCAGGTAGGTTCGAACTTGCCTTGTCGCCAATGTTGTGTCCGTGTATAATAAGACACAGACTGCAGGAGAAACGGTACAACAGGTGTTTACTCAACGTGGCTCACAGTGGAACTGACTGTACAGATTACTACTCAGTGCTATATACAGGTGTGGTCACTGCCGGTACTACAGTATACATGAGCTGTAAAAAGTAGTTCCCCCCCTTAAAGGTATATACATTACAATTGGCGCCTCACCATTGTAGTACATTATGTACATTTGGCTTTGCCCCTGCTCAGTAAAAACTCCTATAGACTCATTGGAAATCACTGGCCATGAGTCAGACATGCTGATCTCCGTGTCTGAGTTCCCACGACAAGTTCCCATCGGCAAAACTCTGGACTGGAGGCGTTATTTTGTAAAAAATGTGAAATGTACACCTATATGTCACAGTGTAGGAATACCGCTGTGCAACACTATGTAGGATTTCAGCCTTCTACCGAGATCCCATGAGCTGAAAAGACACGATCATTCATGTGCCGAATATTCCTTTGGCTCAGCTGTGAGGCTCACACACAAATTCATTTGATTGAGCAATGGATCACTAGATGTTCAAAATCCACCACAACTCCCCTTTCGCCCAAGCTGGTTTGACTCCACAAGAGTACTTTTGTAATTTGGTTCACCTTACTGGTGTAGAGAGGTGAAGCTTTCCACAGTTGTGTTTAACATTCTATACAGGAATGTAATGGCTGCGTTTGGTTCTCCTGTCACATGATTGTTTTATCCTGGTAGAAAAATACATTGTGGATTTATATAATTACTTAAGGCAGCATCTGTCGCTGATGATGAATATTTTATCTCTGAAAAGCAGCTGTGTTGTGCATTAGTTGAATATTTATTTGAATGGGCTGTTTCTGTATGTGTTTCATCAGCTGCAGGTTCAGATCTCAAAGGGGTTTCCTCACATCCACTGTGAAACCACAAAACCTATTTAGTCATTGTCACAGTGTGCTTCTAGTTGATGCTATCAGCTATTGAGTGTTCTTGCATTGATTGGAATTATATCCTCCACGTCTCGCACGTTCTGCTGCCGAGGCAAGACTCTTTTCTCGCTTGGTGGGCCTCTGGTTCCAAACGAGGAGCTGGCTCTGTATTCTGTTCCAAAGCGTCTCGAGTCTCCAGAAAGTGACAGGTGTGGTTATAAATGGCATGCCTTGGAGACCAGACCTAATTTGAGGTTGTGTTGGATACAGTTGTCCCACTATCCACTGTAAATGGTTAGTTGAAGGGGCGGTGTTGGGTATAGCAGTAGTTAGCAGCTTTGTAGGACTTAAATGTCACAATAAATTGGTACAGTGCAATGTTTCAACTCTTTGGAAGAGAAATTGTTCTCGGTTGGGTGAAGCCAAAGCTGACCTCCATACAGCCTCCAATTCTAGGCTCGAGTAACCAGTGTCCAAAACATATCCAGCAGGTTTGTGGAATGGAAGAACATCCACTGGAAAGGACAATCAACACAACATCGTTGGCTCGGCTCAGTCTGTTTTCTGGGTCACAGTTGAAATAACCCATTAATTGTCCTGTCCTGTGTAGGTTCTTACACTGGACAAAAATAATAATGAAATTAATAATAAATTTGAGGATTGTTGCAAAAAAAAACCAAGAGGAGTGAAAGGGGCGTGGCCATTCGGTGATTGAAACGGGCGAGGCCGTGGAGTGATTGAAAGGGGCGAGGCCGTGGAGTGATTGAAAGGAGCGAGGCCGTGGAGTGATTGAAAGGGGCGAGGTCGTGGAGTGATTGAAAGGGGCGAGGCCGTGGAGTGATTGAAAGGGGCGAGGCCGTGGAGTGATTGAAAGGGGCGAGGCCGTGGAGTGATTGAAAGGGGCGAGGCCGTGGAGTGATTGAAAGGGGCGAGGCCGTGGAGTGATTGAAAGGAGCGAGGCCGTGGAGTGATTGAAAGGGGCGAGGCCGTGGAGTGATTGAAAGGGGCGAGGCCGTGGAGTGATTGAAAGGGGCGAGGCCGTGGAGTGATTGAAAGGGGCGAGGCCGTGGAGTGATTGAAAGGAGCGAGGCCGTGGAGTGATTGAAAGGGGCGAGGCCGTGGAGTGATTGAAAGGGGCGAGGCCGTGGAGTGATTGAAAGGAGCGAGGCCGTGGAGTGATTGAAAGGAGCGAGGCCGTGGAGTGATTGAAAGGGGCGAGGCCGTGGAGTGATTGAAAGGGGCGAGGCCGTGGAGTGATTGAAAGGGGCGAGGCCGTGGAGTGATTGAAAGGAGCGTGGCCGTGCAGTAATTGAAAGGGGCGAGGCCGTGGAGTTATTGAAAGGAGCGAGGCCGTGGAGTGATTGAAAGGGGCGTGGCCGTTCGGTGATTGAAAGGAGCGAGGCCGTGGAGTGATTGAAAGGGGCGAGGCCGTGGAGTGATTGAAAGGAGCGTGGCCGTGCAGTAATTGAAAGGGGCGAGGCCGTGGAGTGATTGAAAGGGGCGTGGCCGTTCGGTGATTGAAAGGAGCGAGGCCGTGGAGTTATTGAAAGGAGCGAGGCCGTGGAGTGATTGAAAGGGGCGTGGCCGTTCGGTGATTGAAAGGAGCGAGGCCGTGGAGTGATTGAAAGGAGCGAGGCCGTGGAGTGATTGAAATGGGCGAGGCCGTGGAGTGATTGAAAGGGGCGTGGCCGTTCGGTGATTGAAAGGAGCGAGGCTGTGGAGTGATTGAAAGGAGCGAGGCCGTGGAGTGATTGAAAGGAGCGAGGCCGTGGAGTGATTGAAAGGGGCGTGGCCGTTCGGTGATTGAAAGGAGCGAGGCCGTGGAGTGATTGAAAGGAGCGAGGCCGTGGAGTGATTGAAAGGGGCGAGGCCGTGGAGTGATTGAAAGGGGCGTGGCCGTTCGGTGATTGAAAGGAGCGAGGCCGTGGAGTGATTGAAAGGAGCGAGGCCGTGGAGTGATTGAAACGGGCGAGGCCGTGGAGTGATTGAAAGGGGCGTGGCCGTTCGGTGATTGAAAGGAGCGAGGCCGTGGAGTGATTGAAAGGAGCGAG
This sequence comes from Somniosus microcephalus, assembly GCF_052327205.1. NCBI lineage: Eukaryota > Metazoa > Chordata > Chondrichthyes > Squaliformes > Somniosidae > Somniosus > Somniosus microcephalus. Next base: position 195,440,006 of record NC_140992.1, on the reverse strand, counting down.
GCCGTGGAGTGATTGAAAGGAGCGAGGCCGTGGAGTGATTGAAACGGGCGAGGCCGTGGAGTGATTGAAAGGGGCGTGGCCGTTCGGTGATTGAAAGGAGCGAGGCCGTGGAGTGATTGAAAGGAGCGAGGCCGTGGAGTGATTGAAACGGGCGAGGCCGTGGAGTGATTGAAAGGGGCGTGGCCGTTCGGTGATTGAAAGGAGCGAGGCCGTGGAGTGATTGAAAGGAGCGAGGCCGTGGAGTGATTGAAACGGGCGAGGCCGTGGAGTGATTGAAACGGGCGAGGCCGTGGAGTGATTGAAAGGAGCGAGGCCGTGGAGTGATTGAAAGGGGCGAGGCCGTGGAGTGATTGAAACGGGCGAGGCCGTGGAGTGATTGAAAGGAGCGAGGCCGTGCAGTAATTGAAAGGGGCGAGGTCGTGGAGTGATTGAAAGGGGCGAGGTCGTGGAGTGATTGAAAGGGGCGAGGCCGTGGAGTGATTGAAAGGAGCGAGGCCGTGGAGTGATTGAAAGGGGCGAGGCCGTGGAGTGATTGAAAGGAGCGAGGCCGTGCAGTAATTGAAAGGGGCGAGGTCGTGGAGTGATTGAAAGGGGCGAGGCCGTGGAGTGATTGAAAGGAGCGAGGCCGTGCAGTAATTGAAAGGGGCGAGGTCGTGGAGTGATTGAAAGGGGCGAGGTCGTGGAGTGATTGAAAGGGGCGAGGCCGTGGAGTGATTGAAAGGAGCGAGGCCGTGGAGTGATTGAAAGGGGCGAGGCCGTGGAGTGATTGAAAGGGGCGAGGCCGTGGAGTGATTGAAAGGGGCGAGGCCGTGGAGTGATTGAAAGGGGCGAGACCGTTCGGTGATTGAAAGGAGCGAGGCCGTGGAGTGATTGAAAGGAGCGAGGCCGTGGAGTGATTGAAACGGGCGAGGCCGTGGAGTGATTGAAAGGGGCGTGGCCGTTCGGTGATTGAAAGGAGCGAGGCCGTGGAGTGATTGAAAGGAGCGAGGCCGTGGAGTGATTGAAAGGAGCGAGGCCGTGGAGTGATTGAAACGGGCGAGGCCGTGGAGTGATTGAAAGGGGCGTGGCCGTTCGGTGATTGAAAGGAGCGAGGCCGTGGAGTGATTGAAAGGAGCGAGGCCGTGGAGTGATTGAAACGGGCGAGGCCGTGGAGTGATTGAAACGGGCGAGGCCGTGGAGTGATTGAAAGGGGCGTGGCCGTTCGGTGATTGAAAGGAGCGAGGCCGTGGAGTGATTGAAAGGAGCGAGGCCGTGGAGTGATTGAAACGGGCGAGGCCGTGGAGTGATTGAAACGGGCGAGGCCGTGGAGTGATTGAAAGGAGCGAGGCCGTGGAGTGATTGAAAGGGGCGAGGCCGTGGAGTGATTGAAAGGGGCGAGACCGTGGAGTGATTGAAACGGGCGAGGCCGTGGAGTGATTGAAAGGAGCGAGGCCGTGCAGTAATTGAAAGGGGCGAGGTCGTGGAGTGATTGAAAGGGGCGAGGTCGTGGAGTGATTGAAAGGGGCGAGGCCGTGGAGTGATTGAAAGGAGCGAGGCCGTGGAGTGATTGAAAGGGGCGAGGCCGTGGAGTGATTGAAAGGGGCGAGGCTGTGGAGTGATTGAAAGGAGCGAGGTCGTGGAGTGATTGAAAGGAGCGAGGCCGTGCAGTAATTGAAAGGGGCGAGGCCGTGGAGTGATTGAAAGGGGCGAGGTCGTGGAGTGATTGAAAGGAGCGAGGCCGTGGAGTGATTGAAAGGAGCGAGGCCGTGGAGTGATTGAAAGGGGCGAGGCCGTGGAGTGATTGAAAGGGGCGAGGCTGTGGAGTGATTGAAAGGAGCGAGGTCGTGCGGTGATTGAAAGGGGCGAGGTCGTGGAGTGATTGAAAGGGGCAAAGCCGTGGAGTGATTGAAAGGAGCGAGGTCGTGGCGTGATTGAAAGCGGCGAGGCCGTGGAGTGATTGAAAGGGGCGAGGCCGTGGAGTGATTGAAAGGGGCGAGGCTGTGGAGTGATTGAAAGGGGCGAGGCCGTGGAGTGATTGAAAGGGGCGAGGCCGTGGAGTGATTGAAAGGAGCGAGGCCGTGCAGTAATTGAAAGGGGCGAGGCCGTGGAGTGATTGAAAGGGGCGAGGCCGTGGAGTGATTGAAAGGGGCGAGGCCGTGGAGTGATTGAAAGGAGCGAGGCCGTGGAGTGATTGAAAGGTGCGAGGCCGTGGAGTGATTGAAAGGGGCGAGGCCGTGGAGTGATTGAAAGGAGCGAGGCCGTGGAGTGATTGAAAGGGGCGAGGCCGTGGAGTGATTGAAAGGGGCGAGGCCGTGCGGTAATTGAAAGCGGCGAGGTCGTGGAGTGATTGAAAGGAGCGAGGCCGTGCAGTAATTGAAAGGGGCGAGGTCGTGGAGTGATTGAAAGGGGCAAGGCCGTGGAGTGATTGAAAGGAGCGAGGTTGTGCGGTGATTGAAAGGGGCGAGGCCGTGGAGTGATTGAAAGGAGCGAGGCCGTGGAGTGATTGAAAGGAGCGAGGCCGTGGAGTGATTGAAAGGGGCGAGGCCGTGGAGTGATTGAAAGGAGCGAGGCCGTGGAGTGATTGAAAGGGGCGAGGCCGTGGAGTGATTGAAAGGGGCGAGGCCGTGGAGTGATTGAAAGGAGCGAGGCCGTGGAGTGATTGAAAGGAGCGAGGTCGTGCGGTAATTGAAAGCGGCGAGGTCGTGGAGTGATTGAAAGGGGCGAGGCCGTGCAGTAATTGAAAGGGGCGAGGTCGTGGAGTGATTGAAAGGAGCGAGGTCGTGCGGTGAGTGAAAGGGGCGAGGCCGTGGAGTGATTGAAAGGGGCGAGGCCGTGGAGTGATTGAAAGGGGCGAGGCCGTGCGGTGATTGAAAGGGGCGAGGCCGTGGAGTGATTGAAAGGGGCGAGGCCATGCGGTGATTGAAAGGGGCGAGGCCGTGGAGTGATTGAAAGGAGCGAGGCCGTGGAGTGATTGAAAGGGGTGAGGCCGTGGAGTTATTGAAAGGGGTGAGGCCGTGCGGTGATTGAAAGGGGCGAGGCCGTGGAGTGATTGAAAGGAGCGAGGTCGTGCGGTGAGTGAAAGGGGCGAGGCCGTGGAGTGATTGAAAGGGGCGAGGCCGTGCGGTGATTGAAAGGGGCGAGGCCGTGGAGTGATTGAAAGGGGCGAGGCCGTGCAGTAATTGAAAGGGGCGAGGTCGTGGAGTGATTGAAAGGAGCGAGGTCGTGCGGTGAGTGAACGGGGCGAGGCCGTGGAGTGATTGAAAGGGGCAAGGCCGTGGAGTGATTGAAAGGGGCGAGGCCGTGGAGTGATTGAAAGGGGCGAGGCCGTGGAGTGATTGAAAGGAGCGAGGTCGTGCGGTGATTGAAAGGGGCGAGGCCGTGGAGTGATTGAAAGGAGCGAGGTCGTGCGGTGATTGAAAGGGGCGTGGCCGTTCGGTGATTGAAAGGGGCGAGGCCGTGCGGTGATTGAAAGGGGCGAGGCCGTGGAGTGATTGAAAGGAGCGAGGTCGTGCGGTGATTGAAAGGGGCGAGGTCGTGGAGTGATTGAAAGGGGCGAGGCCGTGCAGTAATTGAAAGGGGCGAGGCCGTGGAGTGATTGAAAGGAGCGAGGCCGTGGAGTGATTGAAAGGGGCGAGGCCGTGCGGTAATTGAAAGCGGCGAGGCCGTGGAGTGATTGAAAGGAGCGAGGCCGTGCAGTAATTGAAAGGGGCGAGGTCGTGGAGTGATTGAAAGGAGCAAGGCCGTGCAGTAATTGAAAGGGGCGAGGTCGTGGAGTGATTGAAAGGAGCGAGGTCGTGCGGTGATTGAAAGGGGCGAGGCCGTGGAGTGATTGAAAGGGGCGAGGCCGTGGAGTGATTGAAAGGGGCGAGGCCGTGGAGTGATTGAAAGGAGCGAGGCCGTGGAGTGATTGAAAGGGGCGAGGCCGTGGAGTGATTGAAAGGGGCGAGGTCGTGGAGTGATTGAAAGGAGCGAGGCCGTGGAGTGATTGAAAGGGGCGAGGCCGTGGAGTGATTGAAAGGAGCGAGGCCGTGGAGTGATTGAAAGGAGCGAGGTCGTGCGGTAATTGAAAGCGGCGAGGTCGTGGAGTGATTGAAAGGGGCGAGGTCGTGGAGTGATTGAAAGGAGCGAGGCCGTGGAGTGATTGAAAGGGGCGAGGCCGTGCGGTGATTGAAAGGGGCGAGGCCGTGGAGTGATTGAAAGGGGCGAGGCCGTGCGGTGATTGAAAGGGGCGAGGCCGTGGAGTGATTGAAAGGAGCGAGGCCGTGGAGTGATTGAAAGGGGCGAGGCTGTGGAGTGATTGAAAGGGGTGAGGCCGTGGAGTTATTGAAAGGGGTGAGGCCGTGCGGTGATTGAAAGGGGCGAGGCCGTGGAGTGATTGAAAGGAGCGAGGTCGTGCGGTGAGTGAAAGGGGCGAGGCTGTGGAGTGATTGAAAGGGGCGAGGCCGTGCGGTGATTGAAAGGGGCGAGGCCGTGGAGTGATTGAAAGGGGCGAGGTCGTGGAGTGATTGAAAGGAGCGAGGTCGTGCGGTGAGTGAAAGGGGCGAGGACGTGGAGTGATTGAAAGGGGCGAGGCCGTGGAGTGATTGAAAGGGGCGAGGCCGTGGAGTGATTGAAAGGAGCGAGGTCGTGCGGTGATTGAAAGGGGCGAGGCCGTGGAGTGATTGAAAGGAGCGAGGTCGTGCGGTGATTGAAAGGGGCGAGGCCGTGGAGTGATTGAAAGGGGCGAGGCCGTGGAGTGATTGAAAGGGGCGAGGCCGTGGGGTGATTGAAAGGGGCGAGGCCGTGCGGTAATTGAAAGGGGCGAGGCCGTGCGGTGATTGAAAGGAGCGAGGCCGTGGAGTTATTGAAAGGAGCGAGGCCGTGGAGTGATTGAAAGGAGCGAGGCCGTGGAGTTATTGAAAGGGGCGAGGCCGTGGAGTGATTGAAAGGGGCGAGGCCGTGGAGTGATTGAAAGGGGCGAGGCCGTGGAGTGATTGAAAGGGGCGAGGCCGTGGAGTGATTGAAAGGAGCGAGGCCATGGAGTGATTGAAAGGGGCGAGGCCGTGCGGTGATTGAAAGGGGCGAGGCCGTGCGGTAATTGAAAGGGGCGAGGCCGTGCGGTGATTGAAAGGAGCGAGGCCGTGGAGTGATTGAAAGGAGCGAGGCCGTGGAGTTATTGAAAGGGGCGAGGCCGTGGAGTGATTGAAAGGAGCGAGGCCGTGGAGTGATTGAAAGGAGCGAGGCCGTGGAGTTATTGAAAGGAGCGAGGTCGTGGAGTTATTGAAAGGAGCGAGGCCGTGGAGTTATTGAAAGGGGCGAGGCCGTGCGGTGATTGAAAGGAGCGAGGCCGTGGAGTGATTGAAAGGAGCGAGGCCGTGGAGTTATTGAAAGGGGCGAGGCCGTGCGGTGATTGAAAGGGGCGAGGCCGTGGAGTGATTGAAAGGAGCGAGGCCGTGGAGTGATTGAAAGGGGCGAGGCCGTGCGGTAATTGAAAGGGGCGAGGCCGTGCGGTGATTGAAAGGAGCGAGGCCGTGGAGTGATTGAAAGGGGCGAGGCCGTGGAGTTATTGAAAGGGGCGAGGCCGTGGAGTGATTGAACGGGGCGAGGCCGTGGAGTGATTGAAAGGGGCGAGGCCGTGGAGTGATTGAAAGGGGCGAGGCCGTGGAGTGATTGAACGGGGCGAGGCCGTGCGGTGATTGAAAGGAGCGAGGCCGTGGAGTGATTGAAAGGGGCGAGGCCGTGGAGTGATTGAACGGGGCGAGGCCGTGCGGTAATTGAAAGGGGCGAGGCCGTGCGGTGATTGAAAGGAGCGAGGCCATGGAGTGATTGAAAGGAGCGAGGCCATGGAGTGATTGAAAGGGGCGAGGCCGTGGAGTTATTGAAAGGGGTGAGGCCGGGGAATGATTGAACGGGGCGAGGCCGTGCGGTGATTGAAAGGGGCGAGGCCGTGGAGTTATTGAAAGGAGCGAGGCCGTGGAGTTATTGAAAGGGGCGAGGCCGTGGAGTGATTGAACGGGGCGAGGCCGTGCGGTAGTTGAAAGGGGCGAGGCCGTGGAGTGATTGAAAGGGGCGAGGCCGTGCGGTGATTGAAAGGGGCGAGGCCGTGGAGTGATTGAAAGGAGCGAGGCCGTGGAGTTATTGAAAGGAGGGAGGCCGTGCGGTGATTGAAAGGGGCGAGGCCGTGGAGTTATTGAAAGGGGCGAGGCCGTGCGGTAATTGAAAGGGGCGAGGCCGTGCGGTGATTGAAAGGAGCGAGGCCATGGAGTGATTGAAAGGGGCGAGGCCATGCGGTAATTGAAAGGGGCGAGGCCGTGGGGTGATTGAAAAGGGCGAGGCCGTGGGGTTATTGAAAGGGGCGAGGCCGTGCGGGGAGTGAAAGGGGCGAGGCCGTGGAGTTATTGAAAGGTGCGAGGCCGTGGAGTTATTGAAAGGTGCGAGGCCGTGGAGTTATTGAAAGGGGCGAGGCCGTGGAGTTATTGAAAGGGGCGAGGCCGTGCGGTGAGTGAAAGGGGCGAGGCCGTGGAGTTATTGAAAGGGGCGAGGCCGTGCGGTGATTGAAAGGGGCGAGGCCGTGGAGTGATTGAACAGGGCGAGGCCGTGCGGTAATTGAAAGGGGCGAGGCCGTGGAGTTATTGAAAGGGGCGAGGCCGTGGAGTTATTGAAAGGGGCGAGGCCGTGCGGTGAGTGAAAGGGGCGAGGCCGTGGAGTGATTGAAAGGGGCGAGGCCGTGCGGTGATTGAAAGGGGCGAGGCCGTGCGGTGATTGAAAGGGGCGAGGCCGTGCGGTGATTGAAAGGGGCGAGGCCGTGGAGTTATTGAAAGGGGCGAGGCCGTGGAGTTATTGAAAGGGGCGAGGCCGTGGAGTTATTGAAAGGGGCGAGGCCGTGCGGTGAGTGAAAGGGGCGAGGCCGTGGAGTGATTGAAAGGGGCGAGGCCGTGCGGTGATTGAAAGGGGCGAGGCCGTGCGGTGATTGAAAGGGGCGAGGCCGTGGAGTTATTGAAAGGGGCGAGGCCGTGGCGTTATTGAAAGGGGCGAGGCCGTGGAGTTATTGAAAGGGGCGAGGCCGTGCGGTGAGTGAAAGGGGCGAGGCCGTGGAGTGATTGAAAGGGGCGAGGCCGTGCGGTGATTGAAAGGCGTGAGGCCGTGCGGTGATTGAAAGGGGCGAGGCCGTGCGGTGATTGAAAGGGGCGAGGCCGTGGAGTTATTGAAAGGTGCGAGGCCGTGGAGTTATTGAAAGGTGCGAGGCCGTGGAGTTATTGAAAGGGGCGAGGCCGTGGAGTTATTGAAAGGGGCGAGGCCGTGCGGTGAGTGAAAGGGGCGAGGCCGTGGAGTTATTGAAAGGGGCGAGGTCGTAGAGTTATTGAAAGGGGCGAGGCCGTGCGGTGAGTGAAAGGGGCGAGGCCGTGGAGTTATTGAAAGGTGCGAGGCCGTGGAGTTATTGAAAGGTGCGAGGCCGTGGAGTTATTGAAAGGGGTGAGGCCGTGGAGTTATTGAAAGGGGTGAGGCCGTGGAGTTATTGAAAGGGGCGAGGCCGTGGAGTTATTGAAAGGGGCGAGGCCGTGGAGTTATTGAAAGGGGTGAGGCCGTGGAGTTATTGAAAGGGGCGAGGCCGTGGAGTTATTGAAAGGGGCGAGGCCGTGGAGTTATTGAAAGGTGCGAGGCCGTGGAGTTATTGAAAGGGGCGAGGCTGTGGAGTTATTGAAAGGGGTGAGGCCGTGGAGTTATTGAAAGGGGCGAGGCCGTGGAGTTATTGAAAGGGGCGAGGCCGTGGAGTTATTGAAAGGTGCGAGGCCGTGGAGTTATTGAAAGGGGTGAGGCCGTGGAGTTATTGAAAGGTGCGAGGCCGTGGAGTTATTGAAAGGGGCGAGGCCGTAGAGTTATTGAAAGGGGCGAGGCCGTGGAGTTATTGAAAGGGGCGAGGCCGTGGAGTTATTGAAAGGGGCGAGGCCGTGGAGTTATTGAAAGGGGCGAGGCCGTGGAGTTATTGAAAGGGGCGAGGCCGTGCGGTGAGTGAAAGGGGCGAGGCCGTGGAGTGATTGAAAGGGGCGAGGCCGTGCGGTGATTGAAAGGGGCGAGGCCGTGCGGTGATTGAAAGGGGCGAGGCCGTGGAGTAATTGAAAGGGGCGAGGCCGTGGAGTTATTGAAAGGGGCGAGGCCGTGGAGTTATTGAAAGGGGCGAGGCCGTGGAGTTATTGAAAGGGGCGAGGCCGTGCGGTGAGTGAAAGGGGCGAGGCCGTGGAGTGATTGAAAGGGGCGAGGCCGTGCGGTGATTGAAAGGGGCGAGGCCGTGCGGTGATTGAAAGGGGCGAGGCCGTGGAGTTATTGAAAGGTGCGAGGCCGTGGAGTTATTGAAAGGTGCGAGGCCGTGGAGTTATTGAAAGGGGCGAGGCCGTGGAGTTATTGAAAGGGGCGAGGCCGTGCGGTGAGTGAAAGGGGCGAGGCCGTGGAGTTATTGAAAGGGGCGAGGTCGTAGAGTTATTGAAAGGGGCGAGGCCGTGCGGTGAGTGAAAGGGGCGAGGCCGTGGAGTTATTGAAAGGTGCGAGGCCGTGGAGTTATTGAAAGGTGCGAGGCCGTGGAGTTATTGAAAGGGGTGAGGCCGTGGAGTTATTGAAAGGGGTGAGGCCGTGGAGTTATTGAAACGGGCGAGGCCGTGGAGTTATTGAAACGTGCGAGGCCGTGGAGTTATTGAAAGGTGCGAGGCCGTGGAGTTATTGAAAGGGGCAAGGCCGTGGAGTTATTGAAAGGGGTGAGGCCGTGGAGTTATTGAAAGGGGTGAGGCCGTGGAGTTATTGAAAGGGGCGAGGCCGTGGAGTTATTGAAAGGTGCGAGGCCGTGGAGTTATTGAAAGGGGTGAGGCCGTGGAGTTATTGAAAGGGGCGAGGCCGTGGAGTTATTGAAAGGGGCGAGGCCGTGGAGTTATTGAAAGGGGCGAGGCCGTGGAGTTATTGAAAGGGGCGAGGCCGTGGAGTTATTGAAAGGGGCGAGGCCGTGGAGTTATTGAAAGGGGTGAGGCCGTGCGGTGAGTGAAAGGGGCGAGGCCGTGGAGTTATTGAAAGGGGCGAGGCCGTGGAGTTATTGAAAGGGGCGAGGCCGTGCGGTGATTGAAAGGGGCGAGGTCGTGCGGTGATTGAAAGGGGCGAGGCCGTGCGGTGATTGAAAGGGGCAAGGCCGTGGAGTTATTGAAAGGTGCGAGGCCGTGGAGTTATTGAAAGGGGCGAGGCCGTGGAGTTATTGAAAGGGGCGAGGCCGTGCGGTGAGTGAAAGGGGCGAGGCCGTGGAGTTATTGAAAGGGGCGAGGCCGTGCGGTGATTGAAAGGGGCGAGGCCGTGGAGTGATTGAACAGGGCGAGGCCGTGCGGTAATTGAAAGGGGCGAGGCCGTGGAGTTATTGAAAGGGGCGAGGCCGTGGAGTTATTGAAAGGGGCGAGGCCGTGCGGTGAGTGAAAGGGGCGAGGCCGTGGAGTGATTGAAAGGGGCGAGGCCGTGCGGTGATTGAAAGGGGCGAGGCCGTGCGGTGATTGAAAGGGGCGAGGCCGTGTGGTGATTGAAAGGGGCGAGGCCGTGGAGTTATTGAAAGGGGCGAGGCCGTGGAGTTATTGAAAGGGGCGAGGCCGTGGAGTTATTGAAAGGGGCGAGGCCGTGCGGTGAGTGAAAGGGGCGAGGCCGTGGAGTGATTGAAAGGGGCGAGGCCGTGCGGTGATTGAAAGGGGCGAGGCCGTGCGGTGATTGAAAGGGGCGAGGCCGTGGAGTTATTGAAAGGGGCGAGGCCGTGCGGTGAGTGAAAGGGGCGAGGCCGTGGAGTTATTGAAAGGGGCGAGGCCGTGCGGTGAGTGAAAGGGGCGAGGCCGTGGAGTGATTGAAAGGGGCGAGGCCGTGCGGTGATTGAAAGGCGCGAGGCCGTGCGGTGATTGAAAGGGGCGAGGCCGTGCGGTGATTGAAAGGGGCGAGGCCGTGGAGTTATTGAAAGGTGCGAGGCCGTGGAGTTATTGAAAGGTGCGAGGCCGTGGAGTTATTGAAAGGGGCGAGGCCGTGGAGTTATTGAAAGGGGCGAGGCCGTGCGGTGAGTGAAAGGGGCGAGGCCGTGGAGTTATTGAAAGGGGCGAGGTCGTAGAGTTATTGAAAGGGGCGAGGCCGTGCGGTGAGTGAAAGGGGCGAGGCCGTGGAGTTATTGAAAGGTGCGAGGCCGTGGAGTTATTGAAAGGTGCGAGGCCGTGGAGTTATTGAAAGGGGTGAGGCCGTGGAGTTATTGAAAGGGGTGAGGCCGTGGAGTTATTGAAAGGGGCGAGGCCGTGGAGTTATTGAAAGGGGCGAGGCCGTGGAGTTATTGAAAGGGGTGAGGCCGTGGAGTTATTGAAAGGGGCGAGGCCGTGGAGTTATTGAAAGGGGCGAGGCCGTGGAGTTATTGAAAGGTGCGAGGCCGTGGAGTTATTGAAAGGGGCGAGGCTGTGGAGTTATTGAAAGGGGTGAGGCCGTGGAGTTATTGAAAGGGGCGAGGCCGTGGAGTTATTGAAAGGGGCGAGGCCGTGGAGTTATTGAAAGGTGCGAGGCCGTGGAGTTATTGAAAGGGGTGAGGCCGTGGAGTTATTGAAAGGTGCGAGGCCGTGGAGTTATTGAAAGGGGCGAGGCCGTAGAGTTATTGAAAGGGGCGAGGCCGTGGAGTTATTGAAAGGGGCGAGGCCGTGGAGTTATTGAAAGGGGCGAGGCCGTGGAGTTATTGAAAGGGGCGAGGCCGTGCGGTGAGTGAAAGGGGCGAGGCCGTGGAGTGATTGAAAGGGGCGAGGCCGTGCGGTGATTGAAAGGGGCGAGGCCGTGCGGTGATTGAAAGGGGCGAGGCCGTGCGGTGATTGAAAGGGGCGAGGCCGTGGAGTTATTGAAAGGTGCGAGGCCGTGGAGTTATTGAAAGGTGCGAGGCCGTGGAGTTATTGAAAGGGGCGAGGCCGTGGAGTTATTGAAAGGGGCGAGGCCGTGCGGTGAGTGAAAGGGGCGAGGCCGTGGAGTTATTGAAAGGGGCGAGGTCGTAGAGTTATTGAAAGGGGCGAGGCCGTGCGGTGAGTGAAAGGGGCGAGGCCGTGGAGTTATTGAAAGGTGCGAGGCCGTGGAGTTATTGAAAGGTGCGAGGCCGTGGAGTTATTGAAAGGGGTGAGGCCGTGGAGTTATTGAAAGGGGTGAGGCCGTGGAGTTATTGAAAGGGGCGAGGCCGTGGAGTTATTGAAACGTGCGAGGCCGTGGAGTTATTGAAAGGTGCGAGGCCGTGGAGTTATTGAAAGGGGCAAGGCCGTGGAGTTATTGAAAGGGGTGAGGCCGTGGAGTTATTGAAAGGGGTGAGGCCGTGGAGTTATTGAAAGGGGCGAGGCCGTGGAGTTATTGAAAGGTGCGAGGCCGTGGAGTTATTGAAAGGGGTGAGGCCGTGGAGTTATTGAAAGGTGCGAGGCCGTGGAGTTATTGAAAGGGGTGAGGCCGTGGAGTTATTGAAAGGGGCGAGGCCGTGGAGTTATTGAAAGGGGCGAGGCCGTGGAGTTATTGAAAGGGGCGAGGCCGTGGAGTTATTGAAAGGGGCGAGGCCGTGGAGTTATTGAAAGGGGCGAGGCCGTGGAGTTATTGAAAGGGGTGAGGCCGTGCGGTGAGTGAAAGGGGCGAGGCCGTGGAGTTATTGAAAGGGGCGAGGCCGTGGAGTTATTGAAAGGGGCGAGGCCGTGCGGTGATTGAAAGGGGCGAGGTCGTGCGGTGATTGAAAGGGGCGAGGCCGTGCGGTGATTGAAAGGGGCAAGGCCGTGGAGTTATTGAAAGGTGCGAGGCCGTGGAGTTATTGAAAGGGGCGAGGCCGTAGAGTTATTGAAAGGGGTGAGGCCGTGCGGTGATTGAAAGGGGCGAGGCCGTGAGGTGAGTGAAAGGGGCGAGGCCGTGCGGAGATTGAAAGGGGCGAGGCCGTGCGGTGATTGAAAGGGACAAGGCCGTGGAGTTATTGAAAGTAACGGTGATGATCTTGATATCAATTTACTGGGGCCCAGAGAGCTCGTGGGACTAGTTAAACGGGGGCGGGTGAGGAGGGGAGCCGGGCAGAGGATGGATGGGTGTGTAGGACCTTGAGGGTAGCGGGGGTAGGAAACCACAGGAGTGTTGATGCATTGATAGGCTACCAGAGCTTTGTGACTGATTGTTTTTAAACTTAATAATTCGCCATCCATTTACAATCGTGTCACTTCAGGCCTTCTCAAAGAGGAAGAGAGAAGGAAACAATGTACAAAAGGAAAAAACTATATTTGAAAAAAAAACATTTTAAAAGGGAGAAGAAGTGAGACAAGGTAAGATAGAAAGGATAAAAAAGAAGCTGCATAAAGCCCATAAGTGGTTTCCTTGAATTGCTGACTGAGAAGGGTTGCCATGGATACGAGGAGCAAATGGGATCAGAATGAATAGGAGAGGAGGGGGATGGAATTTAAAAAAAACATCTTTGGAAAATCTAAAGAAAGAAGGATTTGGTGTTTTATGGGTCATTACATAAGTTGTCTGTGAGTGAAACACTCCAACACCGAGCGCTCTGCTTCTTGTGAGTTGATATTGGACAATGTCATTCTTGTGCCGAATGCTCACTGATTGTATCCATCAAGATTATGTGCAAATTATGATTTATTTGTAAAACAACACAAAGTCACTGGTGGGACCTTTAACCCCATAAAACAGGTAGGATTTAAAAATGTCAAAAATTTCAAACCCTACTCCAACACGCTTACTTCCGGTTTTAACCCAGGAGGCGGGTTTGTCATTTAAATATTATAATGAGGCCGCGTGCCTCAGATTTAATGTCCATTTTAAATTTCATCCTCGGGAAACCCAGCAGTTAAAGGGAGGCGAGGACTACTGGATCCAGCAGGTAAATGCCTTTCCACTTACCCGTTGGCTTCAGCTTACCCTTACCTTCCACCGTCGCGACCCTTCCGATCTGCCTCCGACCCCCCACCCCCATCTTTCCTATCCTTCCCTCCTCTGCGCTCCCTGGCTGCAGTCTCCGATTTCCCCCACCCCCGATGCCTCCAATCTCCTCCCCCACCCACCCTTGAGATGCCCTCCTCCGTCCTTCAATCTACTCTCCTCCCCCCCCCCCAAATTTCTCAAAGTCTTCCCCGCACCCTCACGTCTCATTCGATTTCCGCCCCCAAAGACTCCTCCGATCTCCCCTCCGGCCTCCGATCCCTGCCCCGCCCCAACGTTTCTGGTCTCTCTCTTCCCCCTTGTTCCCCCCCTAGTTCAGGCCTTTGCAAAGGTGCTTTGAGTACCAAGCAATTAAAAATACCTGGCTGGCATAATTAATGGGGACAGGAAACTATTCTGTAGCTAAGTGACAGAGCTGAGCAACATTCCAACCCTCTGTTTGATGGCTGCTGAAGTGGAGTTGGTGCAGAATGAATTGGTAGTGAGGAAGGTGGCTCCGTTTACCACTCCAGGTCACTCTCCCCATAGGACGGCATTGCCATATACAGGTATTTGGAAGGAAACAAAGGAAAACACGCAGGGGACGAGAGGTGACCAGCGCGAATGTAAATCACATGACTATCCATGGTGCAAGTTTCTTAAATGAACAATGTCACCGGCGATTTCATTTCCCTGCACACCCCCTGCCCATAGTAAGAATGAGGAAGACCCAAACCTTTATGAGTAATCTTGCAAAAAGAGAATTGCATTCCAGTAGATTTCCTGGATGTGTTGCCATTGTCGGAGTCGACAATTTGACCAGTTGCATCTCCAACACTCGAGTTCCATTGTGTGCATCACGTAGCAGGTCAACATCAGCAACTGCAAAATCTTCAAGGGCACCAAGACCCTCAGCACTGAGGTCACGCTGATACCTGTGCTGGTCAGGACACATCATCCATATGGACTTCTGAATTTCAGAAGAAGTTAAGGATAGTATTAGATCCAAAGAGGAGTCATATAAAGTTGCCAGAAAAAGTAGCAAGCCTGAGGATTGGGAGAAGTTTAGAGTTCAGCAAAAAAGGACCAAGAGATTGATTAAGAGAGAAAACATAGAGTGAGAGTAAACTTGCAAGGAACATAAAAGCAGATTGTAAAAGCTTCTACAAGTATGTAAAAAGAAAAAGTTTAGTGAAGACAAATGTAGGTCCCTTACAGTCAGAAACGGAAGAATTTATAATGGGGAACAAGGAAATAGCAGAGCAATTAAACAAATACTTTGCTTCTGTCTTCACGGAAGAGGACACAAATACCTTCCCAGAAATGCTAGGGAACTAAGGGTCTAGTGAGAAAGAGGAATTAAAGGAAATTGTATTAGTAAAAAAATATTGCTGGAGAAATTAATGGGACTGAAAGCCAATAAATCCCCAGGGCCAGATATCTACATCCCAGAGTACTAAAAGAGGTAGCCACGGAAATAGTGGATGCATTGGTTGTCATCTTCCAAAATTCTATAGATTATGGAACAGTTCCTGCAGATTGGAGGGTGGCAAATGTTACCCCACTATTTAAAAAAGGAGGGAGAGAGAAAACAGGGAACTACAGACCGGTTAGCCTAACATCAGTAGTAGGGAAAATGCTATTATAAAGGATGTGATAACAGGACACTTAGAAAATATCAACGGGATTAGACAAAGTCAACATGGATTTATGAAAAGGAAATCGTGTTTGACAAACCTACTGGAGTTTTTTGAGGATGTAACTGGTAGAATAGATAAGGGAGAACCAGTGGATGTGGTGTATTTGGATTTTCATAAGGCCTTTGATAAAGTCCCACATAAGAGGTTAGTGTGCAAAATTAAAGCACATGGGATTGGGGGTAATATAATGGCATGGATTGAAAATTGGTTAACAGACAGGAAACGGAGAGTAGGAATAAATGGGTCTTCTTCAGGGTGGCAGGCGGTGACTAGTGGGGTACCGCAGGGATCAGTGCTTGGGCCCCAGCTATTCACAATATATATCAATGATTTGGATGAGGGAACCAAATGTAATATTTCCAAGTTTGCTGATGATACGAAACTAGGTGGGATTGTGAGTTGTGAGGAGGATGCAAAAAGACTTCAAGGCGATTTAGTCAAGTTGAGTGAGTGGGCAAATACATGGCAGATGCAGTATAACGTGGATAAATGTGAAGTTATCCACTTCGGTAGGAAAAACAGAAAGGTAGAGTATTATTTAAATGGTGATAGATTGGGAAATGTTGATGTACAAAGGGACCTGGGTGTCCTTATACACCAGTCACTGAAAGCAAACATGCAGCTGCAGCAAGCAGTTAGGAAGGCAAATGGTATGTTGGCCTTCATTGCAAGAGGATTTGAGTACAGGAGCAAAGATGTCTTACTACAGTTGTACAGGGCCTTGGTGAGACCACACCTGGGGTACTGTGTGCAGTTTTGGTCTCCTTACCTAAGAAAGGATATACTTGCCATAGAGGGAGTGAAGCGAAGGTTCACCAGACTGATTCCTGGGATGGCAGGACTGTCGTATGAGGAGAGATTGGGTCAACTAGGTCTGTATTCACTAGAGTTTAGAAGAATGAGGGGATCTCATTGAAACGTATAACATTTTGACAGGACTAGACAGACTGGATGTAGGGAGGATGTTTCCCTTGGCTGGGGAGTCTAGAACGAGGGGTCACAGTCTCAGGATACGGGGTAGGACATTTAGGACTGAGATGAGGAGAAATTTCTTCACTCAGAGGGTGGTGAACCTGTGGAGTTCTCTACCACAGAAGGCTGTGGAGGTCAAGTCACTGAATATACTTAAGAAGGAGATAGATAGATTTCTAGACGCAAAGGCGTCAAGGGGTATGGGGAGAGAGCAGGAATATGGTATTGAGATAGAGGATCAGCCATGATCATATTGAGCCAGGCTCGAAGGGCCAAATGGCCTACTCCTGCTCCTATTTTTCTATGTTCTATGTTTCTATGGGACCATATCTCAGCCAAGTGTTAACATCTTCCGGAGAGGAAACAGAGAAAATTGTCAGGAAGGAAAATAATCTTTCAGGTGTACACTCTGGTAACAGACAATACATGGAGCTCCCTAATGTCAGTCTGTGCCACTTCGCATCAAAAGCTCTTTCTGGTGCTTTTTTTCTGGTCCCATTTCTCCGCTGCCCTCTTCTGACGGTGGTGACTGCTTGCACCCTCTTGTGCCTTGTCCAAATGGCTATTCTTCACGTCCTAACCCAGGCAATGATTATCTTCAGGCTATTTCACTCTAAAGACATCACAGCTGAGCACAAATTGGGTGACCGCTATGAGGAACACCTCTGTTCAGTCCGTAAGGGTGACCCCAAGCTTCCGGCTGCCTGTCATTTCAATTCACCGTGCCATTCCCACTCAGACCTCACCGTCTGCGACTTCTTGCATTCACAGAATCACAGAAACCCCACAGTGCAGATAGAGGCCATTTCGGCCCATCGAGCCTGCACCGACACATATCCCACCCGATCCCAGTATCCCCTACACCAACACATATCCCACCCTATCCCCGTAACCCCACGTATTTAATCCCCCTAACACTAAGGGTCAATTTATCATAGCCAATCAACCTAACCCGCACATCTTTGGACTGTGGGAGGAAACCGGAGCACCCGGAGGAAACCCACGCAAACACGGGGAGAATGTGCAAACTCCACACAGACAGTCGCCCGAGGCCGGATTCGAACCCGGGTCCCTGGCGCTGTGAGGCAACAGTGCTAACCACTATGCCACCACGGAAGCTCAGCGTAAACTCGAGGAACAGCACCTCATCTTCCGATTAGGCACTTTACAGCCTTCCGGACTCAATATCGAGTTCAACAATTTCAGATCATAACCTCGGCCCCTATTACATTTTTATATTTTTTATCCACACTTTTGCTTTGTGCCTTTTCCTTTTTGTTCTCTCTCTCCCACATGACAGCTGTTTTTCACTCTGCCAGCACATTTCACACTTCATCTAGAGCCATTGTCTGTTTCTTTACCTGTCCTATTACCATCTCGTCTCACCTTGACTATCTCTTAATGTCTCTTCTTTCATCCCCTCCCCCATTTCCCAGCCCCCAAACTGCCTTTTAATCTTTTCATTTCCTGTCTTTTTTCTCAGTTCTGTAGAAGGGTTTTGACCTGAAATGTTGACTCTGTTTCTCTCTCCACGGATGTTGCCTGGCCTGCTGAGATTTTCCAGCGTTTTCTGTTGTTACAGCTGAGCACAATCCTGCTCTCACCTGACCTCTAACATGTGCACTTCCAGCCGGGGTCTCTGAATGGCGATCAGGAGAGGGAGTGGGGGGTCTTCACCAATCTTCCCTTCCCTAACCTACTGAGCACTGTCTGTAGTCAGTTATAGCACCTCTACTGCTACCTCAACTGAGATCAGTTAACTCAGCAAAGACTGAGTATAGCACCTGGGATCTTCCTGGTTGGCATGGCTACGCTGCTAGCTGCACAAATGCACTTCGGGGAGGCCCTCTGGTACATTTATGTTAGGTTTCTGAAATTGGGGTTCGCTGAGCCCAGGATGACAAAAACTCTGCTGACATTTGAAATTGTAATTCTATGCGAAGGATGTTTTGGTGAGAATTCAGTCACCATCTAACACCATACGTTGTCTGCTGTACTGTTATGGATTTTTTTGTATTTCTTTGTATCAGAGGCTTCTTAGAGGTCATTTGTGGATAAAGCTTAAAGCAATCTCCAGACTCTGTGACAGGAGAGCTGGGGGCAGCAAACCCTCACGAGCGCACTTGACCCAAGTGACTTCAGACAGAGTGGATACTCTTCCTTGTCACTGCTGCCAACCCACCACACCTCATTATACTAAAGGAATGAGCAGACCTCTGCATGTGGGCTGCTGAGCGACTCGGCACACCAACTAGATGAAAGGAGCAGGGCGTGTGATAGTTCTGCTGTCAAGCTACAAGCATTTGATTCATTTTTTTCTTAAAGTAACACAATTGAATGTCCACAGTCCTACTTTCACAGATTAGCTCGTTTTTTTAATCAGTTTATTTCTGGGCCGCAGATTTTATTTTTCCTTGCGGTCGGTTTGCAGTATGAGATACCTGAAGAAAGAAACGTTTAACGATCACGTCACAATTAGATTCCCATCATAGCTGACATTACCGTTTCTTACAGGAGATATTCTGTGTACAGGACCTTTTCCATTTCTATTCTAGCTTGTTTTCTTTTATGGAAGCTTTGGGATTATGGGCCAACAAAAACAGAATTGCCCTGGGAAGGGGGCAAGATCAGTGGCATCACTGGCCAAGTACAAATTACCATTGAGACATTCTGCCAAAGTGCGAGCCACTGGCACCCAGGTGAGTTGAGGAATTGCTGGACTTGCTGCCAAGTTTTAAATGGTCCTCATAATTCCATTTGTGGTGCATTTACAATCCACTAGTAAGATTAACCATCAGTCAGTTTAAAGAAAAGAGCGAACTACTCCCAGGACAGTTGGAGCTCGCTTTCTTTATGCCGCCTGGAGATCGCTGTTGTCCATGTCACTGCCTATGGTCCTGCTCCAAGAAAACTGCAGGTCGACCAGTGCTGGTCTGGCAAGCTTCTGAGACAGTGACGTAAACTCGAGGAACAGCACCTCATCTTCCGATTAGGCACTCTGCAGCCTTCCGGACTCAATATCGAGTTCAACAATTTCAGATCATAACCTCGGCCCCTATTTCATTTTTTCTTGTAATTTTTCCACTCCTTTCCCCCACCCCCCTTTCCTTTTGTTTCGCTCTCACACCTGGCAGCTATCCCTTGCCCTGCCAGTACACTTTACACCCAATCTCAGCCTATTACCATCTCGTCTAGCTTCTAACACCTTTCATTGTCTCTTTTTTACTTCTTTTGTTTCTTTTATTCTTTTGTCCGATCGCAGCCCTGCCTCCGATCCATCTTTTCTTTCCAGTTTTGAAGAAGGGTTCGACCCGAAACATCAACTCAAATTTCTGTCCACGGATGTTGCCTGACCTGCTGAGTTTTTCCAGCATTTTCTGTTGTTATTTCGGATTTCCAACATCCGCAGTATTTTGCTATTGTCTAGCCTGGTTTGGTTTGAGTCTGTGGGCCAATGGTGTCCAGCCTGGTTCAGTTTTGTCATGTTTCCCAGGTGTTTGAAGCGTTCTTGTTTGCAGTGGACTAATTGGGTGCTCTTTCGGTACAGATGAACTATGGAAAGTTCCCAGGCCAGATGAAGCTTTTCTCCAAAGGAGAAATCTAAATAGTTAGATGTATTTGGCTTCTGACCAGGCACATTGCTTATAGACACTTTTCACACAATCATCCAAATGGATCTGGCCAGCACTCAAGTCCTTACTGTAGCCAGCACCCAGGTGTAGGCCAATATAGACATAATTGGCCAGGTGCAATGCTGCTGCACCAGTCGGCAATGAACAGCCTCGATACAGGAGCCAGATGGCTACCCAGGATATTGTCCTGCACTGTTTCGTTTGGCTGAGAATCTCGCGCGCTCTGCCAGATTTTCAAAACTGGCTGATGGAGTCCTCCTTTCAGCTGCCAATCTTTTTAGGAATTATGTCGAAGCAAGCCTAGAAAATTTTCTTTGAAGTATTCGGATTATTCCGGTGACATCTTTAAAGGAATTGCCTAGACGGGGTAGTGCCAGACTAGGATTGTTGCCACCAAGAAATTGCTACCATTTTGAATGAGTGACAGATTCACCCACTGCTGCTAACGCAGTGTAATGGATCGTAAATCACTGCTCCTGGTATATTCATGCAGACAATTTGATGTCTGATGGTATAATGGCAGGTGAAATCAGAACATAGCAAGACAAACCACAAGATTTAGAAGTATATCGCCGATCCTTCATCATCGCTGGGTCAAAATCCTGGAACTCCCTACTGAACAGCACTGTGGGAGTACCTTCACCACACGGACTGCAGCAGTTCAAGAAGGCGGCTCACCACCACCTTCTCAAGGGCAACTAGGGATGGGCAATAAATGCTGGCCTTGCCTTGCCAGCGACGCCCACATCTCATCAACAAATTTTTTTAAAAGAGCTTTTTAATTAGAAAGAAAGACTTGTATTTCTATAGTCCTTTCAGGACGTCCCAAAGCGCTTTACAGCCAATGATGTACTTTTAAAGTGCAGTCGCTGTTGTAATGTAGGAAACGTGGCAGCCAATTTTTGCATAACAAGGTCCCACAAACAGAAATGTGATAATGACCAGATAATCTGTTTTGGTGATGTTGATTAAGAGATAAATAAATATTTATGACTTTGTCACACTGAGTCACAAATCCGCATTTTCCCCAATAGCCGAAATTCTTGCTGACTTGCCCTGGTGTGTCCCTGAGTCTTCTGATCAGCAGTTCCGTAGTGGGATTAAGTGGGCTTGCCAATCGAGTAACCCTTAGTGGTGAGGGAAGCAGCAGAGGGAGCTCCAAGTTCAGCAGTGGATCACTGAGCACAATATGGGCTGGGAATGGGAGAGGGTGCTCGCATTACACTGAAGGAAATGCAGCACTGAGATAGATTCTTTTGATTGAAGCTAATTGCGGTCACCTCACTGGCCACAGGGACCCAGAGCAGAAATGTTCCTGCCATTTCTTCTGCTCGTAAACAGCAACTAATTAACCGTCGTGTTCTCTGCCCAGCAGAGTGTGATTGTTCCAGCTTCTTGGGGCCTGGGGTTTCCAGATTGATGCGGGATCGTTTCTGGGGCTTCTCATTAATTTAATTAGCTGCCGTTCTTTTTCACTGAAATGGCGACTGACGGAACCTAGTCTGCGTAGGGCAGACCACGATCAGAATGCAGGGGAGAGGGGCTGCACAGAGGAGATGCTTGGGACGCATTATCACCTCCGCATTAGCCACCATCTCCAGCAGTGGTGAACCAGGTTGAAGACGATGACTTTCTTTATCCATAATCTCGTGCCAGTAAACATTTCGGAGGCAGGGGCTGGTTGCAATAGTATCCCCGGTTTGAAGCTCTCTGTAACCTAAGGGTGGATCCATTCCAGATTAATGGAATGAAAGTCTCCTCTCTTCTGGCAAGAAGGAACCATTTGTTACTGCTAGCTGACATTGTAAATGGTTACATCTCCGCATGTACTGTCCCGCTCCCTTTCAAATTTGCTATCATCACCCTGCTCCTCAAAAAAACAACTCTTGATCCCTCTGTCCTTGTAAGCTGTCAACCCATCTCCAATATCCCTTTCTTTTCCAAAGTCCTTGAATGTGTTGTCACCTCCCAAATCCGTGCCCATCTCCATTTTTGAATTGCTACAATCCGGTTTTCACCCCTGCCGCAGTACTGAAACGGGCCTAATCAAAGTCACAAATGGCACCCTCTGTGACTGAGACCGTAGTGCACCACTCAACTCCTCCTCCTCGACCTGTCTGCAGCTCCTCCTCCTCCCCCTCCATTTTCCAGCTAAGTGAGGCTACCCTTGCTTGAAGGATTCACTTCTTTTCCTGCCCTTTTCCTGCACTGTTACCTCTGGAGTCACCCAAGGATCTATCCTTGGCCTCATCCACATCCTCTTCCTCATCTACAAGCTGCCTCTCAGTGACATCATCCAGAGACAGGGGGCCAGGTTCCACGTGAACACTGACGACATCCAGCTCTACCTCCCCATCACCTCTCTCAATCCCTTCACTGCCTCAGTGTTGTCAGCCTGCTTGTCCAATATCCATTACTGCAATTAATTCCAGTTAAACATTGGGAAGACCGAAGCCATTGTCTTTGACCCTGTCACAAACCTCATACCCGCTCCTCCGAATCATACCCAATCACGGTCTCAGGTTGAAGTTAACAGTTCTTAACCTCCACATCCTATTTGACCCCAAGCTGAGCTTCCCATTCCATATCCTCTCCATCCTAAAGACTGTCTAATTCCACCTCTATAGTATCCCCCATCTCTGCCCCTGCCTCAGCCCATTCATTGCCGAAATTCTCATCCATGTCTTTCCTACCTCCAGGTTTGACTCTTTTAATGTTCTCCTGGACAGCCTCCCATCCTCCACGCTCCACAAACTTCAACTCTGCCAAAACTCTGCTGCCCATATCCTACCGCACACTAAGTTCCATTCACCTATGAACCTTGTGCTCGCTGATCTACATTGATTCCCAGTCCCCCTTCAGCTTGGTGTAAATTTAATTTCTGATTACACTTCTGTGACGTGCCATGGGATGTTTTCCAATGTTAAAGGCACTGTATAAATTCAAATTGTTGTTGTGGTAGTGGGTTTGGATTAAAATTGCCTGCATTTAGTAGCCTCATTCCAAAAAGATAAGAATAGATAGTGTGAAAATTTGAAATGACCTGACAAGTTTGGGTGCTTGTTGTATTGGGCGTGTTTGGAGGGACTGTCTAGATTGGGTCTTCCTCTTGTACAGGTGTTGGACGGGTATTACCTGTCTAGATTGGATGTTCCTCTTGTACAGGTGATGGACGGGTATTACCTGATTAGATTGGGTGTTCCTGTTGTACAGGCGATGAACGGGTATCCCCTGATTAGATTGGGTGTTCCTCTTGTACAGGTGATGGACGGGTATCACCTGTCTAGATTGAGTGTTCCTCTTGTACAGGCGATGGACGGGTATTACCTGATTAGATTGGGTGTTCCTCTTGTACAGGTGATGGACGGGTATCACCTGATTAGATTGGGTGTTCCTGTTGTACAGGCGATGGACGGGTATTACCTGTCTAGATTGGGTGTTCCTCTTGTACAGGTGATGGACGGGTATCACCTGTCTAGATTGGATGTTCCTCTTATACAGGCGATGGACGGGTATTACCTGTCTAGATTGGGTGTTCCTCTTGTACAGGTGATGGACGGGTATTACCTGTCTAGATTGGATGTTCCTCTTGTACAGGTGATGGACGGGTATTACCTGTCTAGATTGGGTGTTCCCCTTGTACAGGTGTTGGACGGGTATTACCTGTCTAGATTGGGTGTTCCTCTTGTACAGGCGATGGACGGGTATCACCTGTCTAGATTGGGTGTTCCTGTTGTACAGGCGATGAACGGGTATTACCTGATTAGATTGGGTGTTCCTCTTGTACAGGCGATGGACGGGTATTACCTGATTAGATTGGGTGTTCCTCTTGTACAGGTGATGGACGGGTATCACCTGTCTAGATTGAGTGTTCCTCTTGTACAGGTGTTGGACGGGTATCACCTGTCTAGATTGGGTGTTCCTCTTGTACAGGTGATGGACGGGTATTACCTGACTAGATTGGGTGTTCCTCTTGTACAGGTGATGGACGGGTATTACCTGTCTAGATTGAGTGTTCCTCTTGTACAAGTGTTGGATGGGTATTACCTGTCTAGATTGGGTGTTCCTCTTGTACAGGTGATGGACGGGTATTACCTGTCTAGATTGAGTGTTCCTCTTGTACAAGTGTTGGATGGGTATTACCTGTCTAGATTGGGTGTTCCTCTTGTACAGGTGATGGACGGGTATTACCTGTCTAGATTGGATGTTCCTGTTGTACAGGTGTTGGACGGGTATTACCTGTCTAGATTGGGTGTTCCTCTTGTACAGGTGATGGACGGGTATTACCTGTCTAGATTGAGTGTTCCTCTTGTACAGGTGTTGGACGGGTATTACCTGTCTAGCTTGGATGTTCCTCTTGTACAGGCGATGAACGGGTATTACCTGTCTAGATTGGCTGTTCCTCTTGTACAGGTGTTGGACGGGTATCACCTGTCTAGATTGAGTGTTCCTCTTGTACAGGCGATGGACGGGTATTACCTGTCTAGATTGGGTGTTCCTCTTGTACAGGCGATGGACGGGTATTACCTGATTAGATTGGGTGTTCCTCTTGTACAGGCGATGGACGGGTATTACCTGTCTAGATTGAGTGTTCCTCTTGTACAGGCGTTGGACGGGTATCACCTGTCTAGATTGAGTGTTCCTCTTGTACAGGCGTTGGACGGGTATTACCTGTCTAGATTGGGTGTTCTTCTTGTACAGGCGTTGGACGGGTATTACCTGTCTAGATTGGGTGTTCTTCTTGTACAGGTGATGGACGGGTATTACCTGTCTAGATTGGGTGTTCCTCTTGTACAGGTGATGGACGGGTATTACCTGTCTAGATTGGGTGTTCCTCTTGTACAGGTGATGGACGGGTATTACCTGTCTAGATTGGGTGTTCCTCTTGTACAGGTGTTGGACGGGTATTACCTGACTAGATTGGGTGTTCCTCTTGTACAGGTGATGGACGGGTATTACCTGTCTAGATTGGGTGTTCCCCTTGTACAGGTGTTGGACGGGTATTACCTGACTAGATTGGGTGTTCCTCTTGTACAGGTGATGGACGGGTATTACCTGACTAGATTGAGTGTTCCTCTTGTACAGGCGTTGGACGGGTATTACCTGTCTAGATTGGGTGTTCCTCTTGTACAGATGATGGACGGTATTACCTGTCTAGATTGGGTGTTCCTCTTGTACAGGCGATGGACGGGTATTACCTGTCTAGATTGGGTGTTCCTCTTGTACAGGTGTTGGACGGGTATTACCTGTCTAGATTGGGTGTTCCTCTTGTACAGGTGATGGACGGCTATTACCTGTCTAGATTGAGTGTTCCTCTTGTACAAGTGTTGGATGGGTATTACCTGTCTAGATTGGGTGTTCCTCTTGTACAGGCAATGGACAGGTATTACCTGTCTAGATTGGGTGTTCCCCTTGTACAGGCGATGGACGGGTATTACCTGATTAGATTGGGTATTCCTGTTGTACAGGTGTTGGATGGGTATTACCTATCTAGATTGGGTGTTCCCCTTGTACAGGCGATGGACGGGTATTACCTGACTAGATTGGGTATTCCTGTTGTACAGGTGTTGGATGGGTATTACCTGTCCAGATTAGGTGTTCCTCTTGTGCAGGCAATGGACAGGTATTACCTGTCTAGATTGGGTGTTCCCCTTGTACAGGCGATGGACGGGTATTACCTGACTAGATTGGGTATTCCTGTTGTACAGGTGTTGGATGGGTATTACCTGTCCAGATTAGGTGTTCCTCTTGTACAGGCAATGGACAGGTATTACCTGTCTAGATTGGGTGTTCCCCTTGTACAGGCGATGGACGGGTATTACCTGATTAGATTGGGTATTCCTGTTGTACAGGTGTTGGATGGGTGTTACCTATCTAGATTGGGTGTTCCCCTTGTACAGGCGATGGACGGGTATTACCTGACTAGATTGGGTATTCCTGTTGTACAGGTGTTGGATGGGTATTACCTGTCCAGATTAGGTGTTCCTCTTGTGCAGGCAATGGACAGGTATTACCTGTCTAGATTGGGTGTTCCTCTTGTACAGGCGATGGACGGGTATCACCTGTCTAGATTGGGTGTTCCTGTTGTACAGGCGATGAACGGGTATTACCTGATTAGATTGGGTGTTCCTCTTGTACAGGCGATGGACGGGTATTACCTGATTAGATTGGGTGTTCCTCTTGTACAGGTGATGGACGGGTATCACCTGTCTAGATTGAGTGTTCCTCTTGTACAGGTGTTGGACGGGTATCACCTGTCTAGATTGGGTGTTCCTCTTGTACAGGTGATGGACGGGTATTACCTGACTAGATTGGGTGTTCCTCTTGTACAGGTGATGGACGGGTATTACCTGTCTAGATTGAGTGTTCCTCTTGTACAAGTGTTGGATGGGTATTACCTGTCTAGATTGGGTGTTCCTCTTGTACAGGTGATGGACGGGTATTACCTGTCTAGATTGAGTGTTCCTCTTGTACAAGTGTTGGATGGGTATTACCTGTCTAGATTGGGTGTTCCTCTTGTACAGGTGATGGACGGGTATTACCTGTCTAGATTGGATGTTCCTGTTGTACAGGTGTTGGACGGGTATTACCTGTCTAGATTGGGTGTTCCTCTTGTACAGGTGATGGACGGGTATTACCTGTCTAGATTGAGTGTTCCTCTTGTACAGGTGTTGGACGGGTATTACCTGTCTAGATTGGATGTTCCTCTTGTACAGGCGATGAACGGGTATTACCTGTCTAGATTGGCTGTTCCTCTTGTACAGGTGTTGGACGGGTATCACCTGTCTAGATTGAGTGTTCCTCTTGTACAGGCGATGGACGGGTATTACCTGTCTAGATTGGGTGTTCCTCTTGTACAGGCGATGGACGGGTATTACCTGATTAGATTGGGTGTTCCTCTTGTACAGGCGATGGACGGGTATTACCTGTCTAGATTGAGTGTTCCTCTTGTACAGGCGTTGGACGGGTATCACCTGTCTAGATTGAGTGTTCCTCTTGTACAGGCGTTGGACGGGTATTACCTGTCTAGATTGGGTGTTCTTCTTGTACAGGCGTTGGACGGGTATTACCTGTCTAGATTGGGTGTTCTTCTTGTACAGGTGATGGACGGGTATTACCTGTCTAGATTGGGTGTTCCTCTTGTACAGGTGATGGACGGGTATTACCTGTCTAGATTGGGTGTTCCTCTTGTACAGGTGATGGACGGGTATTACCTGTCTAGATTGGGTGTTCCTCTTGTACAGGTGTTGGACGGGTATTACCTGACTAGATTGGGTGTTCCTCTTGTACAGGTGATGGACGGGTATTA
The DNA here is from genome assembly GCF_052327205.1 of Somniosus microcephalus. NCBI lineage: Eukaryota > Metazoa > Chordata > Chondrichthyes > Squaliformes > Somniosidae > Somniosus > Somniosus microcephalus. The sequence continues at coordinate 195,413,526 of NC_140992.1, read as the reverse complement.
CCTGTCTAGATTGGGTGTTCCCCTTGTACAGGTGTTGGACGGGTATTACCTGACTAGATTGGGTGTTCCTCTTGTACAGGTGATGGACGGGTATTACCTGACTAGATTGAGTGTTCCTCTTGTACAGGCGTTGGACGGGTATTACCTGTCTAGATTGGGTGTTCCTCTTGTACAGATGATGGACGGTATTACCTGTCTAGATTGGGTGTTCCTCTTGTACAGGCGATGGACGGGTATTACCTGTCTAGATTGGGTGTTCCTCTTGTACAGGTGTTGGACGGGTATTACCTGTCTAGATTGGGTGTTCCTCTTGTACAGGTGATGGACGGCTATTACCTGTCTAGATTGAGTGTTCCTCTTGTACAAGTGTTGGATGGGTATTACCTGTCTAGATTGGGTGTTCCTCTTGTACAGGCAATGGACAGGTATTACCTGTCTAGATTGGGTGTTCCCCTTGTACAGGCGATGGACGGGTATTACCTGATTAGATTGGGTATTCCTGTTGTACAGGTGTTGGATGGGTATTACCTATCTAGATTGGGTGTTCCCCTTGTACAGGCGATGGACGGGTATTACCTGACTAGATTGGGTATTCCTGTTGTACAGGTGTTGGATGGGTATTACCTGTCCAGATTAGGTGTTCCTCTTGTGCAGGCAATGGACAGGTATTACCTGTCTAGATTGGGTGTTCCCCTTGTACAGGCGATGGACGGGTATTACCTGACTAGATTGGGTATTCCTGTTGTACAGGTGTTGGATGGGTATTACCTGTCCAGATTAGGTGTTCCTCTTGTACAGGCAATGGACAGGTATTACCTGTCTAGATTGGGTGTTCCCCTTGTACAGGCGATGGACGGGTATTACCTGATTAGATTGGGTATTCCTGTTGTACAGGTGTTGGATGGGTGTTACCTATCTAGATTGGGTGTTCCCCTTGTACAGGCGATGGACGGGTATTACCTGACTAGATTGGGTATTCCTGTTGTACAGGTGTTGGATGGGTATTACCTGTCCAGATTAGGTGTTCCTCTTGTGCAGGCAATGGACAGGTATTACCTGTCTAGATTGGGTGTTCCTCTTGTACAGGCGATGGACGGGTATCACCTGTCTAGATTGGGTGTTCCTGTTGTACAGGCGATGAACGGGTATTACCTGATTAGATTGGGTGTTCCTCTTGTACAGGCGATGGACGGGTATTACCTGATTAGATTGGGTGTTCCTCTTGTACAGGTGATGGACGGGTATCACCTGTCTAGATTGAGTGTTCCTCTTGTACAGGTGTTGGACGGGTATCACCTGTCTAGATTGGGTGTTCCTCTTGTACAGGTGATGGACGGGTATTACCTGACTAGATTGGGTGTTCCTCTTGTACAGGTGATGGACGGGTATTACCTGTCTAGATTGAGTGTTCCTCTTGTACAAGTGTTGGATGGGTATTACCTGTCTAGATTGGGTGTTCCTCTTGTACAGGTGATGGACGGGTATTACCTGTCTAGATTGAGTGTTCCTCTTGTACAAGTGTTGGATGGGTATTACCTGTCTAGATTGGGTGTTCCTCTTGTACAGGTGATGGACGGGTATTACCTGTCTAGATTGGATGTTCCTGTTGTACAGGTGTTGGACGGGTATTACCTGTCTAGATTGGGTGTTCCTCTTGTACAGGTGATGGACGGGTATTACCTGTCTAGATTGAGTGTTCCTCTTGTACAGGTGTTGGACGGGTATTACCTGTCTAGATTGGATGTTCCTCTTGTACAGGCGATGAACGGGTATTACCTGTCTAGATTGGCTGTTCCTCTTGTACAGGTGTTGGACGGGTATCACCTGTCTAGATTGAGTGTTCCTCTTGTACAGGCGATGGACGGGTATTACCTGTCTAGATTGGGTGTTCCTCTTGTACAGGCGATGGACGGGTATTACCTGATTAGATTGGGTGTTCCTCTTGTACAGGCGATGGACGGGTATTACCTGTCTAGATTGAGTGTTCCTCTTGTACAGGCGTTGGACGGGTATCACCTGTCTAGATTGAGTGTTCCTCTTGTACAGGCGTTGGACGGGTATTACCTGTCTAGATTGGGTGTTCTTCTTGTACAGGCGTTGGACGGGTATTACCTGTCTAGATTGGGTGTTCTTCTTGTACAGGTGATGGACGGGTATTACCTGTCTAGATTGGGTGTTCCTCTTGTACAGGTGATGGACGGGTATTACCTGTCTAGATTGGGTGTTCCTCTTGTACAGGTGATGGACGGGTGTTACCTGTCTAGATTGGGTGTTCCTCTTGTACAGGTGTTGGACGGGTATTACCTGACTAGATTGGGTGTTCCTCTTGTACAGGTGATGGACGGGTATTACCTGTCTAGATTGGGTGTTCCCCTTGTACAGGTGTTGGACGGGTATTACCTGACTAGATTGGGTGTTCCTCTTGTACAGGTGATGGACGGGTATTACCTGACTAGATTGAGTGTTCCTCTTGTACAGGCGTTGGACGGGTATTACCTGTCTAGATTGGGTGTTCCTCTTGTACAGATGATGGACGGTATTACCTGTCTAGATTGGGTGTTCCTCTTGTACAGGCGATGGACGGGTATTACCTGTCTAGATTGGGTGTTCCTCTTGTACAGGTGTTGGACGGGTATTACCTGTCTAGATTGGGTGTTCCTCTTGTACAGGTGATGGACGGCTATTACCTGTCTAGATTGAGTGTTCCTCTTGTACAAGTGTTGGATGGGTATTACCTGTCTAGATTGGGTGTTCCTCTTGTACAGGCAATGGACAGGTATTACCTGTCTAGATTGGGTGTTCCCCTTGTACAGGCGATGGACGGGTATTACCTGATTAGATTGGGTATTCCTGTTGTACAGGTGTTGGATGGGTATTACCTATCTAGATTGGGTGTTCCCCTTGTACAGGCGATGGACGGGTATTACCTGACTAGATTGGGTATTCCTGTTGTACAGGTGTTGGATGGGTATTACCTGTCCAGATTAGGTGTTCCTCTTGTGCAGGCAATGGACAGGTATTACCTGTCTAGATTGGGTGTTCCCCTTGTACAGGCGATGGACGGGTATTACCTGACTAGATTGGGTATTCCTGTTGTACAGGTGTTGGATGGGTATTACCTGTCCAGATTAGGTGTTCCTCTTGTACAGGCAATGGACAGGTATTACCTGTCTAGATTGGGTGTTCCCCTTGTACAGGCGATGGACTGCTGTTACCTGGCTGAGTGTTTCTGCTCAACAGGTTTGAAAATCAAAACTGTCTTTGACGTGGAGAGATCAGCAGCCACTCTGCTGGGAATGATTATTCGGTGATTCCCGAGTAACGTACACGGATAAGTTCTGAAAGGACGTGGGCAGACAGACCATGCTCCGGATTGGTTTGGGACGGATCCTTCATCATGTGTGAATGCCGTGATTGCTTGTTCCTGTATTTTTCCCAAATGAAAGAGAGGCTGGGTGATGGCTGCCTTTATGATCATTTTCTGTTTGACTGATCACATTAATAGGCACATATCTCATGTGACCAATCAACTGTTTAGCCCTTATGTTGAAGTATTATTAAATTAGTATTTCATTTTCCCAATTATCGGGTCCTGAATCATTGGATTGTTTTGTTTTCAGCTGAAATCCCTTTGTTTTTCCCATGGGCAACATTTTCCATTCATTTTCCATAAGCTATCTTCTCCTGGCCTTTTGCTGCTAGGAGATGGGTGGTTGTTATAGCAACAAAGCTTCTAAGATGCCTGGTGTCTCCTGGATTGGTGCATCTGTGCTGAACTGCTTTCAGGATTAATTTTATTGTGCTTCGAGATACAAAGATGTGCTGGTTAATGTTTTTGTGGTTGATGGAAAGGTGGTTTGTGGGAGGGAGATGGGAGGGTCAATGTCTGCAGTGAGCCTTGGCTCTGTATTTTATCTTGACTAACATGACACATCCAGAAGCTCCATTCAGGCAGATCGGAGAAACACCATGCCTGCTTGTTGCTGAGGCTGTGCAATATCTGCACACTCAGCCTGTCATACACTCCAGATACTTCTGTTCGATTGTGACAAAACACTGAGGTGCCTTCGGAGTAAAGCCCTAATTAAAATAAACTACTGTCTAGAATCATTCCTCGGGATACTCATTCTTTTGCAGTAGGAATTGAAGTGACATTGACAATGTATCACGCTGGTCCCTGATTCGTAATAACCTTATATACATTGCCTATGATATCTATATATATAAATCGGTCGATCTGTCTGTCCTTCTGTCTGTCTGTCCTTCTGTCTGTCTGTCCTCACGTGTGCGTCTGTTGGGCTATGCGCTCGAAAGTTACAGAGCGTACCTACGCGTGCGTTACGTCGAAAGAAAGCTTACCTTTCCAAAACGGTCTTAAGCGTATTTACGTTTCGGCCGGGCTAAAATCGCGCCCGCGGTATCCGAAAAACCTTCAACATTGGCATAGTGGTTAGCACTGTTGCCTCACAGCGCCAGGAACCCGGGTTCGAATCTGGCCTCGGGCGACTGTCTGTGTGGAGTTTGCACATTCTCCCCGTGTTTGCGTGGGTTTCCTCCGGGTGCTCCGGTTTCCTCCCACACTCCAAAAATGTGCGGGTTAGGTTGATTGGCTATGATAAATTGACCCTTAGTATTAGGGGGATTAAATACGTGGGGTTACAGGGATAGGGTGGGATATGTGTTGGTGTGGGGGTTACGGGGATCGGGTGGGATATGTGTCGGTGCAGGCTCGATGGGCCGAAATGGCCTCTATCTGCACTGTGGGGTTTCTGTGATTCTGTGATTCTGTGAACATTCCGCTCATTAGCATCTCATTATCCGCTCATTAGCGACAGAGTGACCTCGAGGTCGACCAATCGTACGCCGGGTTGCTGCCGCTTGCGGCCGGGCCCTCCTACGGTCAAGTGACGGGACGATTGACCAATCCTACGCTTTGGTCACCTGACGGTCGACCAATTGGTGCGTGTGTGGGCGGGCCTTATCGTTCTGGACCGAGGTGAGTAGCCGCCATCTTGCTTCCATTCTTTTTCCTGCTTTCTGCGTCTTTCTTTTCAAATATACATTTCCAGCAAAATAAAATTGAATTTATTAAATTGTTTTTTTAAAAACTTCATTCATTTGTAAATATTTTCTCTAACCTGAAGATTCTTTTTCCTACCTTTCCCCGTTTTTGTTAGGCCTGAAAGCCTGGGTGTTTCTTGCCCAGCCAGGCCCGACCTAGGTAATTCTCCCACGGCTTCTGCTAAGCTTCTCACCTCCCCCCCCCCCCCCGCCGTGTCACGTTACCCGGGGCAACGGCGTCAGCCACGAGGGTCAGGGTGCGCGCGCAGCAGGAGCAGCTGAGACGCGGCGTCTCTCTCTGTTCCGCGCTCGGCTCGGGCGGGGGGGGCGGGGCTCTCGGGAGTGCGGATCTCGGCCAGGGCTTGGTGAGCGGGAAGGGTTACCCCGGCAACCGGGCCCGCCGGCCGTCTCGCACAGCCGCAATCGGCGGACTTCAAGCCGGCTCGGCCGGGGGGGCGGGGCTCGGAGAGCGGGGCTCTCGGGAGTGCGGGGCGGGCGGGGCTCTCGGGAGTGCGGGGCGGGGCGGGGTGGGGTTCGGAGAGCGGGGCTCTGTGGAGTGCGGGGCGGGGCGACGCGGCTGGTGCTCGGGAGGACGGGGGCTCGGAAGGGGGGGAAGGGTTACCCCGGCAACCGGGCGTGGCCGTCTCTCAACCTCAAGCCGGCTCACGCCTGTTCTCGGGGCTTGGCTCCATTTGCGGCCGCGGGCCACTCGCCCTCTCTCTCTCCTTCCCTCTGTCTCTCTCCCCCCCTCCTCACCCCCCTCCTCTCCCCGCCCTCCGCTCCCCGCCCTCCACCCCCCTCCCCGCCCTCCCCCCCTCCCTGCCCCCTCCCCCCCTGCCCTCCCCCCTCCCCTCCCCCACCCGCCCTCCCCCTCTCCCCGCCCTCCCCCTCCCCGCCCTCTCCCTCCCCGCCCTCTCTTCCCCCCAGTCGCTCTCTCTCTTCCCCCCCAGTCGCTCTCTCTCTTCCCCCCAGTCGCTCTCTCTCTTCCCCCCAGTCGCTCTCTCTCTCTCTTCCAACAACAACATGCCCTCAAAAAAGCCTCGGCACCGCCGGGCACTCCAGCTAGTATTATATGTATGGTGTATATATATATATATATATATTGCGTTGCACAGTGAATGCTGCAGTTGCCTCCTAAATGCAAAATGCATTTTCCAGTTCCATGTTTTAAATTAGTCCCAGCCACAAGCAGTCTAGAGGCAGGAGATACTGAGTTCAGTTTTGTGTCGGGGCGGGGGCTGGGGTACTGTCCTGTGTCGGGGGGGTGGAGTGGGTTCTGTCCTGTGTCGGGAAGGGGGGGTTCTGTCCTGTGTCGGGGGGGGGAGGGGTTCTGTCTTGTGTTGGGGGGGGTTCTGTCTTGTGTTGGGGGAGGGGGTTCTGTCCAGTGTCAGTGGGGGTGGGTGTGGGGGGTTCTGTCCTTGAGTTTATAGGGTTGATGAGGATTCTAGGCTGTTCGGAAGAACCACCAGCAGGACCTCGATACTAATGAGTCACAATTTTGCATCAATCTTTCCTCCTGTGTCAGAAATAGGATCTCTCCGCCTGTATCTAAAACCATTGGGACTTGCAGCTTCCTTGCATTATGAAGCACTCTGTCGGCCTGGCAAGTACATTCCGGTACATTTGCCAGCTCAGCAAACTCCTTTTAGGTTTGATTTAAGATTTTGTGATGGGTGACAGTTATTTCTGTTTGGATACACCACCTTTATCCCCAGCACTCTGTTCCATAATACCAGCCATCACCAAAGGGAACTGCACTGCAGCCAGCTCCCCTACTCCTCACTGCGCTCCCTCAGTGAGATCCTCTGTTCACAAGTGCACTGCACCCAGCTCCCAGTGTTTGGGAGTAAAGCCTGGGAGGAAATAATGGATGGGAGGAGACAACATGTAATTGTTTGGTCACACAAGAAAAGAAAGCTGATGTGATGACAACCACTAGTCTCTCATATCCAGATGGCCCAGTAATTCCTCTCCCAACGCGTGAGTACGGATGGGGTACTCACGCGTGTGCCCGGAGGAATTGCCGGTTTTCAGCATGCACAGCGCATGCGGGGAAAACCGGCATTTCCTCTCCTCTGGCCCAAGGGGTTAAGAGGCTGAACGCGTGCGACTACACAGGCAGCGCGTGCGACTTGGATTTCCTTTATTTTTAGAGAGTTGCGCATGTGTAAAGGCCTCCGGTTTTTACGCATTGAAAAAACACGTAAGTACTTAGTTTTACAGGTAAGTGGTCTATTAATACAATTTATTAAAAAAATTTCCACAGGTTTATTATTTTTAAAGAATTTACAGTAAGGTAAGTTTAGTTTTAGCCCCGATTTTTTATATAATAATTTTTTTCAAATTTTAAAATTATTGTTTAAAATAGTTTTTTTACAGTTATTTATGGTTCATTTAAGTAGTGCAATGTTTTTTTAAATTTTCTTTCAAGTTTAAGTAGTGTTTTGGGGCCAGGAGTTTTTATGAGTTTGACAGCTCTCACTATCAAACTCATGAATGAACTTTTGCAACCTCCCATTGGTTGCCCTGTGCTCACGTGATCCCAGCCGGCTCATCGCACTAAGTACGCTGCTGGGTCACGCACGCACAGCGCGGCAGGACCTCAAGCGGGCCAGTGAGAGGAAATGCAATGCGGGCCAGGATTGAAATGTCAGCGCGCCGGATAAGTGCACATCGGGGGCTTGCACGTGCGGCAAGCTCCCGATCCTAATTTCAGGGCCAATGTATTACATCCTCCCTGGCTTAAGGATTCCTCCCTAGTGTTTGACAGTAGATGTAACTGCAGCACTGACACAAATAGCTGTTTCATCTGTTTGGGTGCACTGATTACACTTCAACTGGGATAATTCTGACCTCTCAATTGACTGAATAACAACACTTCATAATACCGTGCCTTAATGACCTCCCCACTTCTTCCCCACCGTAGTTGGACTCCTGTATGAAATGATCTGGGAAACTGGGTGCAAAGGGAAATGTGGGACAGGAAGAGATTACTCCAAGAAGAAGGCAGGTGTGAGTTGAGGCTATCACACAGTCTCTGTGATTAAACAGCCGCCAGTGAGGGGAGACAAATAAAGAGACTGGGAGTCAGAGTGAGGCTGCGGCCTTGCTTTCCCTCAGGCAGCTACCAACACCTTGCCTGTGTTGTTTTTCTAGCGTTCCTCGTACTGTTCAGCCGTGCCAGTCCTCTTGTTTTGTGATGTAGCTGTGCCGATGGAGAGATAGTGGGCACAAGGCAAGATTCCTATCAACTGGTTTCAGAGCCAAGAGCTGTCAACATTGGATGCTCCGTGTGAGACTTTCAGTCATAAGCTGTATACCTGAGGTGTTGCTTCGCACCAAAAATACAAATAGGATTAAAATCAGCAGACTGCAGAGAGTGAAGTGCCATTAGTTATTCTTCTTTCCTCTCTTATCTGCTTCTGCCTTTTTTCTTTTTCTTTGTAGCCCAACAGACCTTGTGACATGCAGCTGCTTTCTCTCACTTGGCCAAAGGTTTTAATAGAGAGCTTTCACTGCAGCTTTGGATGCTGGGATAGTCCTGCCTTCATAAGCGTTCTCTGTGGAAAGCAATGCTGCAGCTGAGGCATGAATATGGCCGATCATTGGGTCGCCACCTTATCCAGGAGTGTTGGTAGGCCAGTACAGACTAGCTTGGGCAGAGGCCTACGAGCAAATTATCCACCACTCACTCATACTCTCACACTCAGGCCGCGATTTTTGTCAGCAGTGTCGGGATGGGTGCGGGACAGCTGGTTTCTGGCTTCCAGTCCTGCCCCTAGCTGCCTCCGCTCCACAGACGTGATTTTCCCTTGATTGACCTTGTTAAGCCCGCCCTGCAGGCTTACCGGCCAATTAACAGGAAGCGGGTCTGATGACGTCATGTGATGACGCGTCATCTGCCGGTTTCTTTAAAGGGACCATGCACAATTTTATTTTGACTGTTGATTTCTCAGTGTTTGACAGCATTGAGGTGCTGAAAACATTGACAATCACTGCACAAAGATGAACTCTTGCACCCAGGCTCTCCAATGACTCCCTCCATATGCTGGAATAGATGGCAGCTGCAAGTGAGATGGCAGAAACGATCTGTCACTGGTGAGAGAGGTTCTCCCAATGAGATGGCACTGGATATATAGTTGCATTTAAAAACTTGTAAGCTAAAGAAATCTGTAAATGTATTAAAAATGCAGTAACCAACATTTTCTTTGCTCTGAAACTCACCATGTGCAACATTGCATCCTTCACACCACTTCTGCAGCTGTCATCTTTTCACAAACATTACACCAGACTCACAACTCACCACACTTACCTGGCGTGGTGTCCAGACGTTGGGAAACCCGACCCAGAAGTGGGGAAATCCAAAAACTGCTCACAAGTACCTGTTAATAGGCAGGTAATTGCCTTTAATCCGTTTCCCGCCGCTAGGTGTCGGGTCCATTTGCAAATCGGGGACCCGACACTTGGGAAAGCTGTTTGGAGGCGAGTTCATGGCGGGTTCGGGGCTCGCTGTCAATCAATAGCACTTTAACCTCTGACCCGCCTCTCTGAGCGCCGACAAAATCGCGGCCTCACATTCTCTCTCACACACTCGCACTCTCTCTCACACACGCACTCTCTCGCACACACTCTCATACGTGCACACACTCTCACACGTGCACACACATACACTCCCTCGCACACACGCTCTCGCACACACTCTCTCGCACACACTCTCTCGCACACACTCTCACACGCACACACTCTCACACGTGCACACACATACCCTCTCTCTCACACACACACACTCTCTCTCTGTCTCACATACATACACTCTCTCTCACACACACAGGTGCCAGGGTTAAGGACATCTCCTCTGGACTGGAGAGAAACTTGGAGTGGGAGGGGGAGGATCCAGTTGTCGTGGTCCATGTTGGTACCAACGACATAGATAGGACAAGGAAGGAGGTTCTGCTGAGGGAGTTTGAGCAGCTAGGGGCCAAATTAAAAAGCAGAACCACAAGCGAATTTGGCTAGGACAAATAAAATTAGAGAGTTAAATGCGTGGCTCAAAGACTGGTGTGGGAGAAATGGGTTTTGCTTCCTGGGACACTGGCACCAGTACTGGGGCAGGAGGGAGCTGTTCCGTTGGGATGGGCTTCATTTGGCCAGTGCTGGGACTAGAGTCCTGGCAGATCATATAACTAGGGCTGTAGAGAGGGCTTTAAACTAACTAGTGGGGGGGAGGTTCCTAGAGAGCAAATAATACAAATGACAACAGAGAAGGTCATAGACTTAGGTAGCAGTGGGGAAATTAAAAACCAGAGCATGTCAGGAAGGGGCAGAAGGTATGGAGTAAAAGGTAAAGTAATAAAAAGGGCAAAAGCAGGAACTAAGTGTCACAAAACATCTTTGAAAGTTCTCTATCTGAATGCACGTAGCATTCGTAACAAAATAGATGAGTTAATGGCACAAATAACTACATATGGGTATGATCTTGTGGCCATTACAGAAACATGGCTGCAGGGTGACAATGCCTGGGAATTAAACATACCAGGTTATTTAACGATCAGGAAGGACAGGCAGGAAGGAAGGGGAGGTGGGGTGGCTATGTTAATAAAGGAAGGAATCACTGTAATACAGAGAAATGATATTGGGTCAAAAGATCAGGACAATGAAACAGTTTGGGTGGAGGTAAGGAATAATAAGGGGAAAAAAACACTAGTGGGCGTAGTCTATAGGCCTCCGAACTGTGGCAACTCTGTTGGACGGAGTATCAATCAGGAAATAGTTGAGGCTTGTAATAAGGGAACATCTATAATTATGGGGGATTTTAACTATCATATTAATTGGACAAATCAAATTGGGCAGGGCTGCCTTGAGGATGAGTTCATTGAGTGTATTAGGGATGGGTTTCTTGAGCAGTATGTAACTGAACCGACCAGGGGGCAGGCAACCTTAGATCTGGTCCTGTGTAACGAGACAGGATTAATTAAAAATGTCCTAGTAAAGGATCCCCTTGGAATGAGTGACCATAACATGGTTGAATTCCATATTCAATTAGAGGGTGAGAAGGTTGGATCTCAAACAAGCGTGCTAAGCTTGAATAAAGGAGACTATGAAGGTATGAGAGCGGAATTGAGTAGAGTGGATTGGGAAAATAGATTAAAGGGTAAGACGATACATGATCAGTGGTGTACATTTAAGGAGTTATTTTACAACTGCCAAAAAATATATATTCCACTGAGAAGAAAGGGGTGTAAAAGAAAAGACAGCCATCCGTGGCTAAGTAAAGAAATTAAGGATAGTATTCGACTAAAAACAAGGGCATATAAGGTAGCCAAATCTAGTGGGAGGATAGAGGATTGGGAAAACTTTAAAAGACAGCAAAAAATAACAAAAAGATTGATTAAGAAAGGGAAGATAGATTATGAAAGTAAATTAGCAAAAAATATAAAAACAGATAGTAAGAGTTTTTATAGTTATATAAAAAGAAAAATGGTGGCTAAAGTAAATGTTGGTCCCTTAGAGGATGAGACCGGGAAATTAATGGTGGGAAATATGGAGATGGCAAAAACACTGAATGAATATTTTACATCAGTCTTTACAGTAGAAGACACTAAGAATATCCCAACACTGGACAAACAGGGGGCTAAAGGGGGGAGGAGCTAAACATGATCAAAATCACTAAGGAAGTGGTACTCGGTAAAATAATGGGACTCAAGGCGGATAAATCACCTGGACCTGATGGCTTACATCCTAGGGTCTTGAGGGAAGTGGCGGTAGGGATTGTGGATGCATTGGTAATAATTTTCCAAAACTCCCTGGACTCGGCAATGGTCCCGGCAGACTGGAAAACTGCTAATGTAACACCCTTATTTAAAAAGGGCAGTAGACAGAAGGCTGGAAACTATAGACCGGTTAGCCTAACATCTGTGGTAGGTAAAATTTTGGAGTCCATTATTAAGGAGACAGTAACAGGACATTTGGATAATCATAATTTAATAAGACAAAGTCAGCATGGTTTTATGAAGGGGAAGTCATGTTTGACAAATTTGCTGGAGTTCTTTGAGGAAGTAACGTATAGGGTGGATAAAAGGGAACCAGTGGACGTAGTGTATTTAGACTTCCAAAAGGCATTTGACAAGGTGCCACACAAAAGATTATTGCTTAAGATAAAAAATCACAGGATTGGGGGTAATACTCTGGCATGGATAGAGGATTGGCTATCTAACAGAAGGCAGAGAGTTGGGATAAATGGTTCATTCTCAGACTGGCAATCAGTAACTAGTGGTGTTCCGCAGGGGTCAGTGCTGGGTCCCCAACTCTTTACAATCTATATTAACGATTTGGAGGAGGGGACCGAGTGTAACATATCAAAGTTTGCAGATGATACTAAGATGGGGGGGAAAGTTGTGAGTGAGGAGGACATAAAAAACCTTCAAGGGGACATAGACAGGCTAAGTAAGTGGGCAGAGATTTGGCAGATGGAATACAATACTGGAAAGTGTGAGGTTATGCACTTTGGCAGGAAAAATCGTAGAGCAAGTTATTATCTTAATGGCAAGAAACTGGAAAGTACTGAAGTACAAAGGGATCTGGGGGTCCTGGTGCACGAAACGCAAAAGGTTAGTATGCAGGTGCAGCAAGTGATTAAGAAGGCCAATGGAATGTTGGCTTTCATTGCTAGGGGGATAGAATATAAAAATAGGGAGGTATTGCTTCAGTTGTACAAGGTATTGATGAGACCGCACCTGGAATACTGCGTACAGTTTTGGTGTCCATACTTAAGAAAGGACATACTTGCTCTCGAGTCAGTACAAAGAAGGTTCACTCGGTTAATCCCGGGGATGAGGGGATGGACATATGAGGAGAGGTTGAGTAGATTGGGACTCTACTCATTGGAGTTCAGAAGAATGAGAGGCGATCTTATTGAAACATATAAGATTGTGAAGGGGTTGGATCGGGTGGATGCAGGGAAGATGTTCCCGATGATGGGTGAAACTAGAACTAGGGGGCATAGTCTTAGAATAAGGGGCTGCTCTTTCAAAACTGAGATGAGGAGGAACTACTTCACTCAGAGGGTGGTAGGTCCATGGAATATGCTGCCCCAAAAAGCTGTAGAAGCTACATCATTACATAAATTTAAAACAGAAATAGACAGTTTCCTAGAAGTAAAGGGAATTAAGGGTTACGGGGAGCGGGCAGGAATTTGGACATGAGTCTAGGTTCGGATCGGTCATGGCCCTGTGGGTAGCGGAGCGGGCCTAGGGGCCGTGTAGCCTGATCCTGCTCCTATTTCGTGTGTCTAATTCTGTTAGATTCAGGAGATGGTTCTGTGATAGTGGATTGGCGGTTAGGATCAGATCAGCCATGATCTTATTGAATGGCGGAGCAGGCTCGAGGGGCCGATTGGCCTACTCCTGCTCCTATTTCTTATGTTCTTATGTTCTTACACCATGAACTATAGTAGAGGGAGGGTATATGTGGCTGCAGTGGAAATATCCAATTGCAACGCAAATATTGCAGAGTTCAGATTGGTGTCTAGAAGAGTGGGGGAATATCATTTATACTCCATGACTATTTTACCAGAACTGATCACTCCTAAAACTGCTAAGAGTGGGATCAGAAGTCACAGGGTAGACAATAGACACTGATGATTACACAGTTCTTTGGAATTTTACTTGTTTCAATCCTGCTTGTATTATGGGATGCTATCTATAGAATGCAGCTAGTCAAAGGTGAATGCAGGTGGCTATGTGGCGTTGACCTGCTGCATGTTTGCTCCATTACTATTGGGACTGGAAAAAAAAATTCCCAGAGTTCCCCCTGTGGTTATTCACCTCTCTCAGATGATTAAATGAGTTGGGGAATGGCCATGATTGTACATGAGTCGGTGCAAAAATCAGCCTTGATTGGCAGAGTATCCTGCTCTGTACACCTTTTAATGCTTCTTTACCAATACTCTTATTTTGTACTTTCTCTCGTTCCTTGTATTATTCCCCAGCCCACAGCGGGGAGGTGGAGGGAGCAGGCAAAATGGATCTTGGTCCCACCCGCTCCCCAATGCATTTCTACAACCGGCCATTAGGAGGGACGAGAGTTGCCATGGTGAATGTTCTCTTTTTTTAAGTCCTCAGCTTCTGTCAGATATCTTTTGAGCTGCTATTACCTGGGGCAGGAGAGTGATCTTCATCCCCTGATAGGAGAACTGCAAGTGAATCTGTTACTGATTTGATGTTGTGAAACCCCATCCACACACGCAGCTAGCAGTCACATGGCCAAGGGTGAAACCGAAAATCCTGATCAAGCTTGTCCTGTATGTATTATAAACCATAGCCGATACAACAGCAGGACTGTATTCTGGACGACCAGCGTCTTGACAGGATGGAGAGACATTTGCTTCGATTTCCGCCCCCTCCCCCGCATCCTTCACCCCCTGCTCCACTGAGTTCCCAATCTTGGCCACACTGCACAGGAAGGCATCAAGTGCAGGACAGGCCACTCCCCCTGGAACAGGAGAAAAATCAGAGCGTGAGTCAATGCAGGCAGCTCTCACATGAAGAAACTGGTTCATCAACAGAATGGGAATCAGTCCAAGGCAGTAATCTAAACAAGATGGGTAATTTGGCACATTGGATCCAAAATTGGCTTAGTGGCAGGAGGCAGAGGGTGATGGTCGAAGGTTGTTTTTGTGACTGGAAGCCTATGTCCAGTGGTGTACCGCAGGGATCGGTGCTGGGTCCCTTGCTGTTTGTAGTGTACATTCATGATTTAGATATGAATGTAGGAGGTATGATCAGTAAATTGGTGGAGTGGTAAATAGCAAGGAGGGAAGCCTCAGGCTACAGGACGATATAGATGGGTTGGTCAGATGGGCAGAACAGTGGCAAATGGAATTTAGCCCTGAAAAGTGTGAGGCGATGCATTTTGGGAGGACTAACAAGGCAAGGGTATACACAATGAATGGTAGGACCCTAGGAAAGACAGAGGATCAGAGGGACCTTGGTGTGCATGTACATAGATCCCTGAAGGCAGCAGGACAGGTACATAAGGTGGTTAAAAAGGCATATGGGATACTTACCTTCATTAGCCGAGGCATAGGCTGTAAGAGTAGGGAGGTTATGATGGAGCTGCACAAAACGCTAGTTAGGCCACAGTTGGAATACTGTTTGCAGTTCTGGTCGCCACACTATAGGAAGGATGTGATTGCATTAGAGAGGGTGCAGAGGAAATTCACCAGGATGTTACCTGGGCTGGAGCGTTTCAGCTATGAAGAGAGACTGGAAAGGCTGGGGTTGTTTTCCTTAGAGCAGAGAAGGCTGAGGGGGGACTTGATTGAGGTGTACAAAATGATGAGGGGCATAGATAGGGTAGATAGAAAGGAACTTTTCCCCCTAGTAGAGGGGTCAATAACCAGGGGGCATAGTTTCAAGGTAAGGGGCAGGAGGTTTAGAGGGGATTTGAGGAAAACCTTTTTCACCCAGAGGGTGGTTGGAATCTGGAACTCACTGCCTGAAAGGGTGGTAGAGGCAGGAACCCTCACAACATTCAAGAAGCATTTAGATGAGCACTTGAAATGCCATAACATACAAGGCTACGGACCAAGTGCTGGAAAATGGGATTAGAATAGACAGGGCTTGATGGCCGGCGCAGACACAATGGGCCGAAGGGCCTCTTTCTGTGCTGTATAACTCTATGACTCTTAAGGGGGAAAAATTCATTTGGTTTGCGCCTCCCGTTAGCGCTTTAAGAGGGCGCTAAGAGGGCGCTAATGTGGGGCGCAAAGCAACTAGCGCCCATGGGCGGCGATGTTTGCGCCGCTCACAAAATTAACTAGACATTTTGCGGTGGCGCTAAACACAACCGCCATGATCTCCTGCGTCGGCAGATCGTGACGTCAGTCGAGTGTGCAACGCCCCGGTAGCTCCCCGGACCGGATATTGAGTGGCCCCCCTTGCCTTAACGACAGTTTGAGGGGAGCGTTTTGCAGTCAAGAAGGGACTGGGGGAGCGCTATTTAAAGGCGACCGCTTCCTGCCTTTTTTTGTTGGTGACATTTTTGCACCATGCATTCTGAGAGAGAGAGAGAGAGAGAGAGAGACTTGTGGAGACATTCAACGCTGTGTGAAGGAGTTTTGTGTACTGAGCAGCACTTTGCAGGTTCATTTTGATTTGCCCTTCCTTGCATCGATTTAGAAGAGACTGTGGGGGCTGCACTCTGAGCTCTTTCCCTGGGATTCTCCATTGTTCTTTCCAGCAGATATGATGTACAGGTCACTCCAGGCCGAGATTCAAGGCCGCAATGAGCAGGATGTGAATGGAGAGCAAGATCAACCCTCTCCTTTAAAAACTGGCCGGCCCCATTGTGTCTGTGTTCCATTGCTGACTGACATCACATGAGCTTCACCAGCACTCTGAGGTAGCACCTCGCTCCTCGGCCTTTGCGCCTTAAGACAGGTGTGAAGCGCCTGATTTAGCGCTCCAATCACCTCCAGGGGCGATAAAAGCCAAGTTTGCAGTCGGAGGCGATAATTAGCGCCAGGCACTAATCTTTGCGCCCGGCCGATAATTGCGCTCCAAATGGGGCGATACTGAATTTCTCCCCCATAGACTCTAAAAGTACTCTCCACTAACCCATTTTCACCAATAAACCAATCAGACTCCTCAATTAGTGTGCAACATGTAACTTACACAAAGCTATCCATTACTCGGTATAAGCTACCCAAACCCTTCAGTTACATTAGAAGATTGTGGGTTCAAGTCCCACTCCAGAGACTTAAGCACAAAAATCTAGGCTGACACTCCAGTGCAGTACTGAGGGAGTGCTGCACTGACGGAGGTGCCGTCTTTCAGATGAGACGTTAAACCAAGTCTGCCCTCTCAGGTGGACGTAAATGATCCCAGGGCACTATTTCGAAGAAGAGCAGGGGAGTTATCACCGGTGTTCTGGCCAATACTTATCCCTCAATCAACATAACAAAAACTGATTATCTGGTCATTATCACATTGCTGTTTTCTGAGAGCTCGCTGTGCGCAAATGGGTTGCCGCGTTTCCTACATTACAACAGCGACTACACTTCAAAAAAGTACTTCATTGGCTGTAAAGCGCTTTGAGACGTCCGGTGGTCGTGAAAGGCGCTATATAAGTACAAGCCTGTCTTTTTATTCCAGCCTCCAGTAGAGCTCTGGTTATTCTGTATATACAGCAGCCAATCCCCTCAGTTTAGATTTGCACCCTGCGTATTCTCCATTCATTTTGTGCCTGTGATTCACTTTTATTGTGGGCAGTCAGGCTACATTTTAAACCATGTGATTCTCAGAATAGTTTATTCTTCATTTTCTTCTGAAAGCACAGCCTCTTACCAAATTTGATCCCACCAGCACTAAAGCCCTAATTACCTGTTGCTCACTGCAGTTCTCTGCGTATGAGCCAAGACACTGACTATCAGTCAGCTATTTGATGACAGAAGATTACTCCCCTGTCCTTTCTGGCTTCCAAATGTGTCCTTTCAAACAGTGTTTATTGGATAGTGATCAGGGGTTGATTCGCTGGCTGATTTTTTTCTCTCCCCTCTTCCACCCCCCAGTTCATAGGCTTATGCCTAACTGCAATACCTCAGCAACTGCTTCAGTTGATATGAGCTGACCAAAGGTAAGACATGGGACCTCCTGGTCTGTGGCTCAGTACAACAGGTGTATCTATCACCAAGTCAGCCGGGAGCTTCACGAAACTATTATAATCTCTGGGGGTATTTTGTTGGACGATACCTGTATCGCTGTCAATCCAGTGTCTTTGGGATGCAACAAAAGAAAGACTTGCACTTATATAGCATTTCACAATCTCCAGACGTTCCAAAGCACGTTATAGCCAATTAAGTACTTTTAGGAATGCAGTCACTGTTGTAATGTAGGAAGTGCAGCAGCCAAATTGTGCACAGCAAGGTCCCACAAACAGCAATGTGATAATGACCAGCTAATCTGTTTTAGTGATATTGCTTGAAGGATAAATATTGACCAGGACACCGGGGATAACTCCCCTGCTCTTCTTCGAAATAGTGCCATGGGATCTGTTGCGTCTACCTGAGAGAGCAGACGGGGCCTCGGTTTAACGTTCTATCCAAAACACGGCCCCTCTGTTAGCGCAGCACTCCCTCAGTACTGCATTGGAGCCTAGATTTTGTGCTCAAGTTTCTGGAGTGGGACTTGAACCCACAATCTTCTGACTTGGGCAAGATTGCTACCCATTGAGCCACAGCTGACGAAGCGCTGCATTGCCTGGCCGTGTTGTCATGGGTGTGTTGGATGTCAGCTGCAGGCAGGACAACCTGCATTCAAATGGACCTGCTGAGTATGCATTGCATTAAGGGGCTTATGCTTAAGACAAGACAAGATAGGATGTCATCGTACTACCTCAAAGTGTGAATCTGATTGGATTTATAATGCCGAGCTAGCTGCTGCATAAAATCCAGGCAGTGCATCCCAGAAGATGATGCTTAATGATGTTGCTGCAGTTCAAAGATACCCTGTGCCTCCTGTGGCGCTTAACACGGGCTTCGTTTTACCGAGTCCTTATTGTGCCCTTGTGGTGCAAATCTCAGCATCGTTCCAAGATTAAAGAAAATCTCCCAGAAATTTGGATAGTCTTTGAAGGACTCTCTACTTTCAAGCAGGCTTTCTGATGTGGTCGGTCTGTTGCCCATTAACCTGGGCAATGGAATATTTTCTAGTTTTGGCAGCCTGCATCAGGATTGAGCATTCCCAGTAAGGTGCAGCACAGGCTAAATGTAAGATAAAAACTCCCTTTAAATTGGCTCAAATATATACAGTATATGCCCTGGGACCAAGTTCAGAAGGGCTATTTTTCATGTCTATTTAGTCTCAGGATAGAAATATCTAAGTAGCCTCACAATCTGCTGCCATGTTGGATCCACCTAATTAGCCTATGACAGAACCTTCTGGGTCGTGAGCGCAACTGCACGTACCTCACTCTTTGATCTTCGTAACAGCCTTCACCATATAGTAACTGGTAGAAAGAATTCTGACTTTTTCTCATAATACATTGTCCAAGTCCTTCACCAGTGTAAACCCACACGACAAATTATGAAAGAGTCCCAGTTTGTCCCTTGGATTGAACTCCATGACCATTACAGGTGTCCTAAGATGGCTCTGGGCAGTGTTTGAATGCTATACTGAGGTGGCTCCAAATTGCATCAGATTAAGGGACACTTCACCTACATAACCAGTCATTACACTCAAAGTAATTCATTGTGCGAAGCATTTTGAAATGTTTTGATGTGAAGGGGGATTATATAAGTGCAAGGTTTGTTATATTCGATTATTGTTACTTCCCTGGGATGACTGGAGGGAGTAAAAAGCGGAGGGCAAGACAACAGCAGTCACACTCTCCTAAAGGCATTGGGCAAAACCTGGGCATTGGTTCTTTCATCATTTGGCCAGAATGGCACAGGTAGTAGGTGGTTTGAGGGCGGAAGGAGAGTTTGTATAAAACGTACCCTCTCAATACCAAAAAAAAATGAAATGTTGGTCGAGGCATTGTTTTCACCGTGAAGTGACTGGTATTGAAATCAAAGAAGCACCCAATTCTGGAGTTTTAACGAAACTGGAATGGCCGCACTTCACCTCGATCTCTGGGTCACTGAAGTGCATGTGATCGATCCGGGTTGGGATTGGATGTGGAACACTCATTCGACGCTGGTCTGAGCTCACTCGCCCGCCCGCCCGCCTGCCTGCCCACCCATGTGCCCCTGACTCTGAGGCAGCATGCTGTCTATGTGAAATCAGTTGCCCTTTACAAGGTTTTTAGTTATTCACAAGCTCGCACTTTGTGACTGGGCATTTTTAAAGAGGAATACATAAGTAGTTGTCTTTAATTATGTGTAACGGCTGTGTGTTTTTAAAAATGAGTTAATGCTATGGGAGATGGTCAAAATTTCACGGTAGTTCCTAAAACCCATCTGTTGTGTCGGTACCTTTCTACCTAGACACAATTTAGGACTCAGAACTCAGAGATTCAAACATGAAGTGCTTTATTGGAAGGAAAGGAAGTTCTGGAAAGTTCCGAACAAAAAGAGCTAAACTTAACAGAGAACACCCAACCATTTATCTCCTGTGACAGCGCCACCACAGGTGGGAGGAGAACACACAATAGAACACACAATACATAACATTTCCTCCCCTCTTAAATGGAAGGTCCACATTATTCCTCAACAGGTAAGTTACTTTCAATGCACTCAACGAACCTAGGGTAGAGGTAGACTGCCTCAAACCCTGACTTTACCCTGGGGTTTATTCTGCCCCAGTCTTGTGGGTAAGTCACTAAGCCTACAGATCCAAGCGTCTTGGAGGCCGCCGCTCTCTGACAGGATACCGGTGGTCATCGCTGGCTTCCACAGCAGTAGGCATTGACACAGGCCTGGATGGAGAAGGTGCCTGTGTCAGTCGAAAGTCAGGAGTTTGCACAGGTGGAACAGTCTCTTTGACTTCCTGTGTTGGAGAACAGCACTGTGGCAAAGGATGCTGGTTTGTGGTATCATCCAGAAACAGTTCAGGCCAACCAGCCGTTGGAGCCTCTGTGGCTGTCTCTGCTCCTAGCAACAGTTGATCTGTGTGTCTTCTCCAGACGACGTCCTCAGCAGTCTCAACCCGTGTAAGACACAGGGCCCGTCTGCGCAATCACCGTAGCAGGAACCCATTTCGGTCCAGTGTTGTAGTTTTGAGCTAGGACGTGCTCTCCAGGGTGAAACCGTCTCTCCTTGGCTCTTTTCTCTCTCTTTTCAACTTGAGCTTGTTGTTGACAATGGACAACCTGTTCTGCCCTTGGAGGTTTGAGTAAGTCAAAACTTGTCCGCAACTGCCTCTTCATTATGAGCGAAGCGGGGGAAGTTTTGGTTGTGGCATGCGGCTCGTTCCTGTAGGACAACAGGAAGCTGTTCAGACGTTGGTGGATTGAGCCCTGACCTTGCGATGCCTTCAAGGCGTGCTTCAAAGTTTGCACAAACCTTTCTGCCTGGCCGTTAGTAGAGGGATGATAGGGCGCAGACCTGATGTGTTGGACACCATTCACATGCAGGAAGGTTGCAAACCCCTGTGATACAAATTGTGGACCGTTGTCACTTACGAGTTGTTCCGGTGAGCCATAACGGCTGAACATCTCACCAAGTTTCTCAATTGTTTTCTCTGCCGTGGTAGACCTCATCACAGCGACCTCCGGCCACTTGCTATGAGCGTCCACAACCACCATAAACATCTTCTCTTCGAAAGGACCGGCGAAGTCCACATGTACTCGCTGCCACACTTCTGCAGGCCAATCCCAGGGGTGTAGGGTTGCCAGCTGTGGAACATTCCGGACCCTTTGACATGGGGAACATGTTTTGGCTTTCTCCTCAATATTCCCATCGAGACCTGGCCACCAGAAGTAGCTTCTTGCCATTTCCTTCATCCGAACCATCCCACTGTGGCCTGTATGAAGTTGTTGCAGTATAGGTTCCCTCAGAGGTGGCGGAATGATGACACGGCGTCCCCAAAGAAGACAACCTGCCT
This sequence comes from Somniosus microcephalus, assembly GCF_052327205.1. Taxonomy (NCBI): domain Eukaryota; kingdom Metazoa; phylum Chordata; class Chondrichthyes; order Squaliformes; family Somniosidae; genus Somniosus; species Somniosus microcephalus. The sequence goes on along the minus strand of NC_140992.1, from coordinate 195,391,924 downwards.
GGACGGAGAGCTCATTTCTTTTTGAAACGTAAGGTTTCAAACTAGGAGAATCTCCTATAGCTCTCCCTCGAATGACATCGTCCATTACCTCAGACAGGACTGGATCGTTGCGGGTGTACCTTCGCACCTGAACTGCAGTGACAGGTGCTCCCTCCACTTGTCTAAAGTAGAAGATGTCTATCTGATGAGGCTCTGGGGGAGTAACAGGCAAGGGTAGCCTCGAGAGACCGTCTGCGTTGCCATGCAAGTCTGATTTGCGATATTTGATGTCGTATGTGTGTCCTGACAATAGTAAAGCCCACCTTTGCATCCTGCTTGCAGCGAGAGATGGAATTCCGGTGTGGGGCCCGAAGATTGAAATCAATGGACGGTGGTCTGTCAGGAGTGTGAACCTTCTCCCAAACAGGTACTGATGAAATTTTCGAATTCCAAAAACGATTCCCAAGGCCTCGCGCTCGATCTGCGCATAGTTACTCTCGGCCTTGTTCAAGGTGCGTGATGCGAAGGTGATAGGTTTCTCTTCACCCGAAGGCATGATGTGGGATATGACTGCTCCCACACCATATGGTGATGCATCACATGCTAGCTGCACGGGTAGCTTTGGGTCGAAGTGTGTCAGGACCTCCGATTTCAGCAATGCTTTCTTTGCTTGGGCAAAAGCTTAGTTGCACAGTTCAGTCCATTTCCATGTTTTGCCTTGACATAGCAACTGATGTAACGGCTTCAGCAATGTTGCTAAGTCTGGAATAAACTTCCCATAGTAGTTAAGTAGCCCCAGAAATGAACGTAACTGGCTCACATTCTGGGGTGCTGGGGCCTCCACGATCGCCTTGACCTTTGACGGCGCCTTATGCAGGCCAGTAGTGTCAATCACATGCCCCAGGTACTCAACTGAAGACTGAAAGAATTCACATTTGTCTTTATGAACTCTGAGTCCGTACTCTTTCAGTCGTTGTAGTGTCGCATCCAAGTTCAGAAGATGATCCTCCTCATTTGTCCCAGTGACAAGGATGTTGTTAAGCCTGTGTGTTCTAGTTGTATTTAAGATTAATTACTGACACAGACTACAAGAATAACGTTTCAACAGGTCTTTACTAGTTGGAGGTCAGGGCTATACTAACAGCAATATCACTACACAGTACTTATATACCGGTGGTCACCACCGGTATTACGTATACAGCAGCCAGAGAAAGTAGTACATCTCTTAAGGTGGAACAGGCTTAAGTTCTCTTAAGGTGGAACAGGTTACATACACCATAATCCTCCCTTTTTAGCTTAACAGTCATATCCCCATTTAACATAACATAATAACATATATACATATATAACTTCAGGTATAAACAGTTCAAAGGTTCAGTCTCTCAGGAGGCCTTCTGATTCGGGTTGGATAATGCCTTTCAGTGGTCTCTGATTCTTGTTGCTGAGGTGACTCCTCTAGTTGGTTTCCTATGTATTGGACGTCATCATCAGGTACATTCCCTGCCGAGGTAGATGCTTCAGGTTCATTAACGTCTTCCACAGTTGTCTCTGTCGCAACCATGGGTTCGACCCTTGCTCTCGATTCTACCAGTTGATCCGCATGACGCCTTATCACATTGTTACCAATATCTACTGTGTACATCAGAGGTCCTTGTCTGGCCCGAATTGTTCCGGACTGCCATTTTTCGTTTCCATAGTCCCTTGCCAACACTGGTTGTCCTACGTCGAAACTTCGAGTGGTCTTGTTATTAATATGCCGGAACTGTTTGTTTTCCACTTCCCTCCGCACATTTGGTTTTAACAAGTCCAACTTGGACCGCAACCTCCTGTTATAAAACATCATGCAGGACTTTGGTTAGTTACTGCATGAGCGGCGTTTCGATATGCCATTAGGAAATTGTCCACCTTGTGTTGTAGCGGAATCTGATCATCGTTCATGGCCTTTATTGCCTTTTTGAATGTTTGGACAAATCTCTCGGCCAACCCGTTTGTCGCCGGATGATATGGGGCAGAGGTATAATGTTTCACCCCATTCTTCTTTAAGAATTTTTGGAATTCTTCCGACACGAACTGTGGTCCGTTGTCCGAACAGATCTGTTCTGGCAATCCGTTCCTTGCGAATATTGTTCTTAACACCGCAATTGTCTTTTCTGAAGTAGTGGTATTCATCTTGATCACTTCTGGCCATTTGGAATGTGCGTCCACCGCAATTAGGAACATGGAGTCCATGAATGGACCAGCAAAGTCAATATGTACGCGTTGCCATGGGGCTGAAGGCCATTCCCATGGGTGTAGCGGTGCGATCGGAGGTGCATTTTGCACTTTTTGGCACCCAGCGCAGCTTTCGTCAACTCCTCTATCTGTTGGTCAATACCCGGCCACCATACATAAGCCCTAGCAAGACTTTTCATCTTAACTCCCCCCAGATGACCTTCATGCAGTTCCTTTAGAACTCTTTCCCTTAACTTGGGAGGAATAATCACTCTTGTCCCGTACATCAAAGTACCATGGCAGACGGACAGCTGGTCTCGCCTTGCCGAGAATGCCGGTAACAGAGGATCACCATGTGTTGGCCATCCCTTCACTGTCACCTCGTAGACTCGGGACAGTGTCGGGTCGTTCCTGGTTTCTCTTTCAATACTTGCATTGGTGACTGGTAAACACTCGATGATGGTCGAATGAAATAACTCAACAGGGTCAACTTTTGTCGTCTCTTCTTCAGGTAGTGGCAGGCGCGACAGCCCATCAGCATTGCCATGCTGCTTTGTACCTTTGAATTCTATTTGATATTGATGTGCCCCTAGGAAAAGGGACCATCTCTGGAGTCTCTGTGCTGTCATCACGAAACACCCTTCTTAGGGTTAAAAATGGATACCAACGGCTGATGGTCTGTCAGAAGTGTGAATTTTTGGCCCTGCAGGTAATGATTAAACTTCTTCACTCCCCATACAAGGCTGAGAGCCTCCCTATCGATCTGCGCATAGTTGCACTCAGCGGAGGTCAATGATCTGGATGCAAACGCGACTGGCCTTTCCGTGCCATTTGGCAACTTGTGTGAGAGTACTGCCCCAATACCATATGGAGAAGCATCACAAGCCAACCGAATAGGCAGTGTCGGGTTGAAGTGAGCCAACACTTCCTCTGAGGTGATCAATTCTTTGCTTTTGCGAAATGCCTTCTTACAGTTTTCGCTCCATTCCCATGGTACCCCCTTCTGTAAAAGAGCGTTCAGTGGGTGCAGTACCATGGATAGATTCGGTAGAAACTTATGGTAATAGTTAATCAATCCTAGAAACGACCTCAACTGAGAGACATTATCCGGAGCGGGAGCCTTTACAACTGCCTCTATCTCGTCAGGAGACTTATGAAGCCCCTCCCGGTCAATGACATGACCACAGTACGAGATCCGCTTCTGAAAGAACTCACATTTCTGCCGATTAACTCGAAGTCCATACTATTTCAGTCTGTTGAGCACCAGTTCCAAGTTTGCGAGGTGTTCTTCATCACCATCTCCTGTAATCAGAATATCGTCCAGGTAACATTGTGTGCCTGGAATTCCCTGTAATACCTGCTCCATGGCCCTCTGCCAAATTGCTGGAGCCGATGCCACTCCAAAAACCAGCCTATTATACCGGTACAAACCTCTATGCGTGTTGATCGTGAGGTACTGGTGTGACTCTTCTTCAACCTCCATCTGCAAGTACGCCTGCGCCAGGTCTATCTTGGTGAAGTGTTTCCCGCCAGACAACGAAGCAAAAATATCCTCAATCCGCGGAAGCGGATACTGCACCGTGTGAAGCACCGGATTAACGGTGATCTTGAAGTCTCCACAGATGCGAACCTTCCCTGGTTCTCCTGGCTTGTTGCTCGAAGGACGTTTCATAACGGGAACAATGGGCGTAGCCCACTCACTCCAATCTACCTTAGACAGTACACCTGAACGTTCTAGCGCTTCCAGTTCCGCTTCTACAGCAGGTCGTATTGCATAGGGTACCGGTCTGGCTTTGAAAAATTTTGGGTGTGCATGTTCATCAATCTTGATGTTTGCCGTAATTCCTCTCAGTGTTCCCAGTCCCTGCTGGAACACCTCTTTAGCATCATCCAATATTCTGGACAATCGTTTAGGTTTGACATCTGTTTCCCCGGAATCTACCGTTAGTGCCTTCAAGGAGTGCCAGTCCATATTCATTTTCCTAATCCACTCCCATCCCAGTAGTGGTGGACCTCCTTCAGGTAGCACATATAAGTCCATTACTTGGCTTTCTTTGCCCTTGTGGACCACTTTTACCTCTATCTTTCCGATGGGGTACACTCTTTGCCCCGTGTATGTTTTCAATATAATCTCCGTATCCCGTAGGGGAATATGTTGGAATAACCTTTTGTAATCTTTCTTATTCATGACCGTCAATGCTGATCCAGTGTCCAATTCCATCTTTACTTGGACTCCTGCTATCTGAAGAGTGACCCAAATTGTCTGGAGATCTGCATCCTTACCAACGTTGTGTACTCTTAAGCTACCCAGTTCATTACTGCTGGCGTCTGAATCTGACTTCTGTTCGTTCGAACTGTTCTTTGTCACCTTGTGTACCTTTATGTATTTTCCTTGCGGTGACTTTTTGTTGCTGGTCTTCTTTCCTGACCGGCATACTTTAGCTATGTGGCCAAGCCTGCCACACGTTCTGCATTCTTGGTTTTTAAACCAACACTGGTTCTGATCGTGCGTTGTCTTTCCACAACGATAACATTTTACAGTACTCAAAACCAATTGATTTGTACTGAGTTCCGGTGACCGTAGCTGCATTACTGCCGTGCCTCTCGCTGCGGCTTCGTGTGATGCTGCCATAGTGACCGCTTTCTCAAGCGTCAGCTCATTCTCCTCGAGCAGTCGCTTTTGTGTATCTTTTAATAATCCACACACAAATTTATCTCTTAGCGCATCTGTTAGTCCCGTTCCAAACTGACAGTACTTTGCTAGCTTACGCAATTCCATTAAATATTCAGCATTGCTTTCATCTTTCAGCTGCTTTCTGCTGTAAAATTTAAATCGTTCCGCTAGCATCAGCGGCGTGGGGTTTAGATGATTTCTCAGGACAGTAACAATCTCCTCGAACGTCTTCTCCGCCGGTTCATCTGGTGATAAAAGGTGTTTCAATTGCCCGTATGTCTTCGCACCCATTAAGTTTAATAAAGTTAGTGCTTTCTCATCATCTGGGATTTTATTTGCTTTACAATAATTTTGTATGCGTTCTACATACGTGGCCCAATCTTCGATGTCGCTATCAAAGGTATTAATGTTCCCATGTTTAGGCATCGTTGCAATTTTTTTTTTTTTTTTTAGTGATTTCCCTTTTTCCAAGATGGCGGCTTCCCGCTCTTGTCTTCGTCCTCCGCCTACAAAATGGTGGTTTCCCGCGCTTGGCGGTCTTTCCCGCGCTCGCCTTCTTCACCCGCTGGCTGCAATGGCATTTGGCGTGCCGCTGCTGCTCCCCTTTCCCAGCGGTTAGTAACTCCCCCGACGCTGTCTCCGCTTCACCACGGCTCCCTCGGGCATTCGCGCTTCCCCGATGTCGCGCCTCGCAGCCCTTCTTGCAGCCTGGTTATTAGCACCGGCTGCGTTCGCCTTCACCGCGGCTCTCGCGCCTTCAGTTGCCCCAGACGCTGTGCCTTTTTGGCCCGAATGCGGCCCGGCCCTTATCACCAGCCGTGATCGATGTCCCCGCGCTGCGCCTTTCGGCCCGAATGTGGCCCGGCCCTTATCTCCGGTCGCGATCGATCTCACCGCCCTTATTCCTCCGTCTTCCCTCCCCGTCTGTACAGCCAACGCGGCCGACTTTCTGCTCGCGTCGCTGACCGGCTTACCCACCACCAAGGTAGAAGGAAGATAGCTGACTGCCGCTGATGGAGGCTTCGAGTTCAGGATATCTTCTGCACTCCGGGTTCTCGATGCCTGCCGCGCAACGTGTCTTCCAGCAGGGTGATGAGGGTGGATGCCTCTCTTCGACGCCCGTTCTGTGGACGAAGCCGCCGTGGATATAAACTGCCGCAGGGTAAGAATCGGACTCGTCGCCACTGTTAAGTCTGTGTGTTCTAGTTGTATTTAAGATTAATTACTGACACAGACTACAAGAATAACGTTTCAACAGGTCTTTACTAGTTGGAGGTCAGGGCTATACTAACAGCAATATCACTACACAGTACTTATATACCGGTGGTCACCACCGGTATTACGTATACAGCAGCCAGAGAAAGTAGTACATCGCTTAAGGTGGAACAGGCTTAAGTTCTCTTAAGGTGGAACAGGTTACATACACCACAGATGTCATCCAGGTAGCACTGGACTCCTGGCAGTCCACTCAAAATCTGATCCATTGCCCTTTGGAATAGAGCAGGGGCCGACGTAATTCCAAACGGAAGGCGGCAGTACCTGTATAGCCCCTTGTGTGTCACAATTGTCAGCAGCTCCTTTGATTTGTCATCGACATGCATTTGTAGATAAGCCTGGCATAAGTCTATTTTGCTGAACTTTTGCCCTCCGGCCAGGCCCGTAAAAAGATCATCAATGAGGGGAAGAGGGTACTGTTCCACAGACAGCACCGGGTTAATAGTCACTTTAAAATCCCCGCAGATTCGAACAGATCCATCCTTTTTCAGGACAGGAACAATGGGTGTGGCCCATTTGCTCACGCTCACAGGCTCCAGGACTCCATTCTCGACTAAGGCCTCCAAGTTAGCCTCAACTTTTGACCTAATTGCATAGGGTACAGGTCGGGCTTTGTGAAACTTCGGCTTGCTGTCAGGTTTAATGTCCAGTCTCACGCTGATCTTTTTCATGCTCCCAAGTTCCCCATTGAAGAGTTCTGCATATTTGTTTAACACTGCAGTCAGACCTGACTCCCCTTTTGACATCATGCGAACTGCAGGCCAGTCCAGCGTGATTTTCTCTAGCCACGCACGTCCCAGTAACGATGGGTACTTTCCCTTTACCACATATAGTGGCAGTTTTGCAGTCTGTCCGTTCAATTTAACTGTCACCTCAATGACGCCTCTCATGGCCACAGGTTCGCCAGTATACGTCTTTAGCACAATGTTTGTTGGCTGAAGGGTAAGATGCTTTAGCATTTTGTTGTAGACAGTGTCTGAAACAAGGGACACAGCCGCGCCTGTGTCCACCTCCATCCGCACTGATTGTCCCTCCACCAGTGGTGACACCCAGTAGCCATTTAAATCACCTGCAACCGTCAGTATGTGCACCTCTTCCTCCTCAGAGGTGTCGCTCCTCTCTGTTTCGCTTGTTCCATCATACTGCACTGAATGAACACTCTTTTTCCTCTCTTGTCCAAATACAGACATTTTGCTTCCATGCTTCCCAGCTCTGTCCTTTTTTTTACCTCTACAGACGCGTTCAATGTGACCCTTTTTGCCACAATTTCGGCATTCCAGCTCCGTACACCAGCAATCATTAGCGTGATGGCCCGTTTTCCCACAACGGTAACATGTGCCGTTCCGCGCACCTTTAGGCTCAGATGACACCTTGTGAACTCTCCCTGTTGAACTCAACTGGTGAGCCTCTTTTTCTGCCATCTCCATGGAGACACTAACTTCAATGGCCTTTTCAAGAGTAAGGTTGTCCTTAGTAAGAAGGCGCTTCTGTGTGGCTGCATTTTGCAGACCACACACAAGTCTGTCTCTAATGGTGTCATTCAGCACCTCCTTGAACTGGCAGTGTTCCGACAACCTTTTTAAAACAGCAATAAACATCGTCACTGATTCCCCCTCCTCTTGATTCCGTTTATGAAATCTAAATCTCTCAGCAATAACCAGAGGTTTTGGTGAAAAATGTGCTCCAAGAATTTCCACTAGTTGCTTATATGTTTTAGTTCCTGGCTTATCTGGTTGCACGAGGCTGCGAAGTAAATTGAATGTCTTCGGCCCGATTACACTCAAAAAGGTAGGCACGACCTTTTCATTTGCCACCGCATTCGCCAATACAAAATAGTCAAAACGTTCTGTATAAGCGCTCCATTGCTCCACATTTTCATCAAAATCACCGATGTTTCCTGATATAGTAGCCTACTCACATTTCAAATTAAATTTTCTGCTTACTCACTGCACCCGTAACGTACGCAGATTCATCCACTCCTCGTTGCCACTTGTTGTGTCGGTACCTTTCTACCTAGACACAATTTAGGACTCAGAACTCAGAGATTCAAACATGAAGTGCTTTATTGGAAGGAAAGGAAGTTCTGGAAAGTTCCGAACAAAGAGAGCTAAACTTAACAGAGAACACCCAACCATTTATCTCCTGTGACAGCGCCACCACAGGTGGGAGGAGAACACACAATAGAACACACAATACATAACACCATCGTGAAGAATGAAGATTTTACAGCTTTTATATTTATTTATAGTTTTACAGTCTTGATTTGGAACTGGAACAGATCTCGGGGTAGAGTTTCCAATTTGGCTGTAATCGGCAATCCGAGGGAATATTGCGCTCATTTTCCGAACTGTTTGTTGCTCAAGTTTCCACTCGTACTCTCTTGCATATCGCCGAACGTAAAATCTGCCATAAAACTGTGCAATTGAGCAGTGTTTTAGAACATAATTTTAAAATAAAATTTGCCTTAAAAAATATTCCTTGCTGTATTTAGAAGGGGTACCCTGGTGCGGTTTGATTAATACAGCTGAAAATGGGTTTGTCACAAAAAATAAGCATTTTAATCAGTGTCTATTCCACCACCTCTGAGTAACCCAATTTTTAAATAACTGAAAATGACTTTAAAAAAACTACACAGAACCATTTACTAGTTTCATTGGTGTACAGTAGCCAAGTTTCTTACCATAATAAGGTGCCTGTTAGTGGCCTTGCGCCTAAAAAGAAAAGCTCAATTTTAAGAACCCCCCTTGAAGGATCACCAACGGACGCAATTAGCGGAAACTCGCCATGGTGATTCATTTGATCGGGGGCGTGGCCAGTTTTGAGGGCCGGGCTGGCTTCCAGCGCGATGATTTTTAAACCAGCGCAAAAGATCGCAGAATGCCCATTTGCGCTGGACGTAATTTGCGCTTGAAATTCCACGATCTTTTGCTCTGGTTTGCCCAATTTTGGGCACATTCGGCTGGAAATACCAGCGCAACCTAACGGAAACTCTCCTGGCCAACAGCAGCACAATTCGCTGTAGATTTCCCATTTAAGAAAAATCTTTCCTGCTCATTTAATGAGAGGTGTGTCAGTCCCAGTGACTGGAATAGTTTTCCACTTTGAGACTCCAGCATTCGTGAGTCAGAGCATCAGTTAGATGCAGAGCAGACCCGCCCTTGACTGCCCTGTTGAGTGCTCCCTGGTTAAGTATAGCACAGATTAGATGCCAGATCCAACTCCCCGGCGATAATAACGTACCTTAACCTTCAAGTTCCGAGAACACCACTTCACTGCACCAGCATTTCCGTTTTTCACATCAGCCATCCTTGTAGCCTCTGAGGGAAATTACTCACATGCGAGCAATGACAGACTGGAAAACAGCCTCTGGTAGTTCCAGCCTCTCCCACACAATGTAATACCTCATGCATCACAATATAAGTCCCGTCTTCACACTGAGAACACCCTCCATCGTGTTGTGTGGCACTACCACCGTGCTAAATGGGAGAGATTCAGAACAGATCTAGCAGCTCAAGACTGGGCATCCATGTGGTGCTGTAGGCCATCAGCAGCAGCAGAATTGTATTCCACCACAATCTGTAACCTCATGGCCCGGCATATCCCTCACTCTACCATCACCACCAAGCCAGGGGACCAACCTTGGTTCAATAAGGAGCGTAGAAGAGTATGCCAGGAGTAGCACCAGGCGTACCTAAAAATGAGGTGCCAACCTGGGGAAGCTGCAACACAGGACTATATGCATGCTAAAAAGCGGAAGCAGCTTGCTATAGACAGGGCTCAGTGATCCCACAATCAATGGATCAGATCAAAGCTCTGTAGTCCTGCCACATCCAGTCGTGAATGGTGGTGGACCAATTAACAACTAACGTGAGGAGGAGGCTCCAAGAATATCCCCATCCTCAATGATGGTGGAGCCTAGCATGTGAGTGCAAAGGACAAGGCTGAAGCGTTTGCAACCAACTTCAGCCAGAAGTGCTGAGTGATGATCCATATCGGCCTACTCCCGAGGTCCCCACCATCACAGAAGCCATTCTTCAGCCAATTTGATTCACTCCACGTGATATCGAGGAACAGCTGAGCACACTGGATACAGCAAAGGCTATGGGCCCCGACAACATCCCGGCTATCATGTTGAAGACTTGTGCTCCAGAACTAGCTGTGCCTCTACAAGCTGTTCCAGTACAGCTACGACACTGGCATCTATCCGACAATGTGGAAAACTGCCCAGGTATGTCCTGTCCACAAAAAGCAGGACAAATCCAACCTGGCCAATTACCGCCCCATCAGTCCACTCTCAATCATCAGCAAAGTGATGGAAGGTGTCATCAACAGTGCCATCAAGTGGCACTTAATCACCAATAACCTGCTCACTTTGGGTTCCGTGCCCAGTTTGGGTTCCGCCAAGACCACTTGGCTCCCGACCTCATTACAGCCTTGGTCCAAACATGGACAAAGGAGCTGAATTCCAGAGGTGAGGGGAGAGTGACTGCCCTTGACATCAAGGCAGCATTTGACCGAGTCTGGCATCAAGGAGCCCTAGTAAAACTAAAGTCAATGGGAATCGGGGGGGGGGGAAACAATCCACTGGCTGGAGTCATACCTCGTACAAAGGAAGATGGTTGTGGTGATTGAAGGTCAATCATCACAGCCCCAGGACATTGCTGCAGGAGTTCCTCAGGGCAGTGTCCTAGGCCCAACCATCTTTAGCTGCTTCATCAATGACCTTCCCTCCAACATAAGGTCAGAAATGGGGATGTTCGCTGATGACTGCACAGTGTTCAACGCCATTCGCAACTCCACAGATAATGAAGCAGTCCATGTCCGCATGCAACAAGACCTGGACGACGTTCAGGCTTGGGCTGATAAGTGGCAGGCAACATTCGCGCCACAGAAGTGCCAGGCAATGACTATTTCCAACAAGCGAGAGTCTAACCACCTCCCCTTGACATTCAATGGCATTACCATCGCCGAATCCCCCACTATCAACATCCTGGGGTCACCATTAACCAGAAACGTAACTGGACCAGCCACATAAATACTGTGGCAACAAAAGCAGGTCAGAGGCTAGGTATTCTGCAGCGAGTGTCTCACCTCCTGACTCCCCAAAGCCTTTCCACCATCTACAAGGCACAAGTAAGGAGTGTGATGGAATACTCTCCACTTGTCTGGATGAGTGCAGCTCCAACAACACTCAAGAAGCTCGACACCATCCAGGACAAAGAAGCCCGCTTGATTGGCACCCCATCCACCACCTTAAACATTCACTCCCTCCACCACTGACATACCGTGGCTGCAGTGTGTACCATCTACAAGATGCACTGCAGCAACTTGCCAAGGCTTCTTCAGCAGCACCTCCCAAACCCACGACCTCTTCCACCTAGAAGGACAAGGGCAGCAGGCGCATGGGAACACCATCACCTGCAAGTTCCCCTCCAAGTCACACACCATCCTGACTTAGAAGTATAGCGCCGATCCTTCATCGTCGCTGGGTCAATATCCTGGAACTCCCTCCCTAACAGCACTGTGGGAGTACCGTCACCACACGGACTGCAGCGGTTCAAGAAGGCGGCTCACCACCACCTTCTAGGGATGGGCAATAAATGCTGGCATTGCCAGCGACGCCCTGATCCCATAAACTAATAAAATAAATATAGACTCCCTACCCCACCCGAAACCATGTGATCTCTTGGAAGAGCTGGAAAAACAGATTAAAAACCCAGGCCAATTTGGGGGAAAAAAATCTGGGAAACTCGTCTCTGGCCTACTTAGGTGATCGAAACTAGTCCAGGAGGTCAGTCTGACGTGCTGAATTGTGGTCATTCAGTGCTTCCACACTAATAGGAGATGAGATGACTTTTCAACCAGATGCTTACAATCAACAGAGCAAGAAGGCTGCAAATGCAGTCTGTTTCCTAGCAGGAGCCTTTGTGGAGAGGACAGTGTTATATCTTGATTATCTGCAACACAGATGGATGCAGAGGCCACAGTCGTACTAATAAAGCCCAAGGCAATTCTAACGAGCTAACTGCCTGCATAATCTAAACTGTACACACAAAGAAAAGCAGATAATAAGCTAAATAATTTACACTTTCCAATAACCTAGTTCTACTGATCGCAGTGCGGGAAGTCAGAACCAACATCATAGAAACATAGAATGATACAGCACAGAAGGAGGCCATTTGGCCCATTGTGCCTGTGTCGGTTCTTTAGTAGAGCTATCCAATTAGTTCCACCGCCCTGCTTTTTCCCCAGAGCCCTATAATTTTTTTCCCTGCAAGTATTTATCCAATTCCCTTTTGAAAGCTACTATTGAATCTGCCTCCACCACCCTTTCAGACAGCGCATTCCAGATCACAACAACTCGCTGCGTATAAAAATGTTTCCTCTTGTCGCCTCTGGTTACAGATACTGCTGCCTCTGGAAACTGTTGATCCTTATTTACTCTATCAAAATCGTTCATGATTTTGAACACCTGTATCAAATCTCCTCTTAACCTTCCCTGTTCTAAGAGAAGCATTTTGGTAGAAAAAAAGAGGAAAGGAAATATAAACTAAAGGGTACAATCCTAAAGGGGGTGCGTGAACAGAGAGGCCTGGGGGTGTATGTGCACAAATTGTTGAAGGTGGCAGGGCAGGTTGAGAAAGCTGTTTAAAAAAAGCTTACAGGATCCTGGGCTTCATGAATAGAGGCATAGAGTACAAAAGCATGGAAATTATGATCAACCTTTATAAAACACTGGTTCGGCCTCAACTGGAATATTGTGCCCAATTCTGGGCACCGCACTTTAGGAAGGCTGTGAAGGCCTTAGAGAGGGTGCAGAAAAGATATGCAAGAATGATTCCAGGGATGTGGGACTTCAGTTCCGTGGATAGACTGGAGAAGCTGGGTTGTTCTCCTTAGAGCAGAGAAGGTTGAGAGGAGATTTAATAGAGGTGTTCAAAATCATGAGGGGTCTAGACAGAGTAGATCGAGAGAAACTGTTCCCATTGGCGGTAGGGTCGAGAACCAGAGGACACAGATTTAAGGTGATTGGCAAAAGAACCAAAGGCGACATGAGGAAAAACTTTTTTACTCAGTGAGTGATTAGGATCTGGAATGCACTGCCTGAGAGGGTGTGGAGGCAGATTCAATCACGGCTTTCAAAAGGGAGTTGGATAAGTACCTTAAAGAAAAAAAAACTGCAGGGCTGTGGGGAAAGGGCGGTGGAGTGGCACTAGCTGAGGTGCTCTTGCAGAGAGCCGGCACGGGCTCGACGGGCTGAATGGCCATCTTCCGTGCTGTAACCATTCTATGATTCTATGATAAGGAGAACAACTCCAGCTTCTCCAGTCTCTCCACATAACTGAAGTCCCTCATCCCTGCTACCATTCTAGTAAATCTCTTCTGTACCTTCTCTAAGACCTTGACATCCCTCTTAAAGTATGGTGCCCAGAATTGAAAACAATACTCCAACTCAGGCCTAACCAGTGTTTTATGAAGGGTTTAGCATGACCTCCTTGCTTTTGTACTCTATGGCTATATTAATAAAGCCATATGCTTTTTTAACAGTTTTCTCAACTTGCCTTGCCACCTTCAACGATTTGTGTACGTACACCCCCAGGTCTCTCTGTTCCAGCACCCCCTTTAAAATTATATCATTTAGTTCATATTGACTCTCCTCATTATTCCTACCAAAATGTGTCCCTTCTGTGTTAAATTTCATCTGCCATGTGTCTGCCCATTTCACCAGTCTGTCTATGTCCTTCTGAAGTCTGTTAACAGCCAATCATTTTTTTACTACATTTCCAAGTTCCGTGTTGTCTGAAAACTTTGAAATGATGCCCTGTATACCTAAGTCCATGTCATTAATATATGTCAAAAAGAGCAGTGGTCCTAATACCGACTCCTGGGGAACACCACTGTATACCTCCCTCCAGTCTGATAAACAGCCTTGGCCAATTTTGTATCCACGCAGTCACTGTCCTTTAATTTTGCTAACAAATCTATTATTTGGTACTTTATCAAACACCTTTTGAAATCCATATATACATCAACCGCACTACCCTCATCCACCCTCTCTGTTACTTTATCAAAGAACACAATCAAGTTAGTCAAACACGATTTGCTTTTAACAAATCCATGTTGACTTTCATTTATTAGCCCATTCTTTTCCAAGTGGCAATTAATTTTATCCCAGATTATTGTCTCTAAAGGTTTCCCCAGCATTGACGTTTAGGATTACCGACCTGTAGTTGCTGGGTTTGTTCCTCTCCCCTTTTTTGAACAAGGGTGTAACATATGCAATCCTCCACTCCTCTGGCACCACCCTTGTATCTAAGGAGGATTGGAAGATTGTGGTCAGAGCCTCTGTAATTTCCACCCTTACTTCCCTCAGCAACCTAAGATGTATCCCATCCAAACTGGGTGATTTTTCTACTTTGAGGACTGACAATCTGTTGAGTACCTCTACAAAGAAGAGTGCAAGTGATAAAGCAGCACAGTGCCCCCCCCCCCCGCCCCCCCCCCCCAATCTGGTTTGGCTGGTGACGTGGAAGGTGGCTGCACAAGATGGTTGCAAGGAGGGTGTCTCCATTTGCCACTCTCAGGTGCCAGTCCCACACGTAAGCATTGCAGCATGTCTGGAAAGATGGAGGAGGCAGGTGTGAGGTTGCAGTTGACCGTTGCCTGCTGGAGATAATTAGGCATTGCTGATATTTGAGTAAGTCTGTATAGAAGTCAGGACTGCATAGAAGCCCAGCTACAATTCCATGCATTCAGTCAAAGTTGGATTCAACTGCAAGCTCCAGAGGGAAGAAAAAAATCAATGGGAATCCAGGATAAATTTGACCTGTAGTCAGTGAGATTGTGTGTGAGCTTGGTGTTTGAGTTTTGACTAAGTCGCTAGCAGATTCAATGGCAAACTAGATATTTATCTCTTAGTTTGCAGAGATCATGATCCAGGTACAGCATGCCTCAGTAACTCAGACGTGTATTAATTTGGGCTGGACGTCCATGACCTGTTCAATGAACAGGCCAAGCTTTCCGCTGCACTCCACTATTCTCTTGACCCTGCTCCCTCCCAATTCCTTGCGTTTTGCTAATGTATGAGCTCAGCCCATCAATCTCACATTGAGCCCTACCTAGGGGTATACCACCACTTGGAGCAGCAGGCTGGATCTGTCAGCCACAACATGATTAAAACAATTTTGGGTCAGGCTGAATCAGAATCTAAAGCATTCCAAACCGTACAGGATTTAATTGACACTCATACAAAAACATGCAAGACATCAGTAGGTTAAAAAATCATATATCCTTGTTAAAAAACATATATACTTGTTACAAAATCCAGGCTTCCAAATGTTAACATTGCCTGTCTGCCTGTTCTTCACCTGCTTTATTGACTGGCTGGAACTCTCCATATCCTGGGTTCAGCTGGTGCTGTCCTCTTCTTGAGCTTACTGCCCTGGTCTTCATTGCTGTCTGCTCCCCTCCCCCACTGGGTATCATCTGCCCCATTGCTGCCTGCTCCCCTCCCCCACTGGGTATCATCTGCTCCATTGCTGCCTGCTCCCCTCCCCCACTGGGTATCATCTGCCCCATTGCTGCCTGCTCCCCTCCCCCACTGGGCATCATCTGCCCCATTGCTGCCTGCTCCCCTCCCCCACTGGGTATCATCTGCTCCATTGCTGTCTGCTCCCCTCCCCCACTGGGTATCATCTGCCCCATTGCTGCCTGCTCCCCTCCCCCACTGGGTATCATCTGCTCCATTGCTGCCTGCTCCCCTCCCCCACTGAGTATCATCTGCCCCATTGCTGCCTGCTCCCCTCCCCCACTGGGTATCATCTGCTCCATTGCTGCCTGCTCCCCTCCCCCACTGGGTATCATCTGCCCCATTGCTGCCTGCTCCCCTCCCCCACTGGGTATCATCTGCCCCATTGCTGTCTGCTCCCCTCCCCCACTGGGTATCATCTGCTCCATTGCTGTCTGCTCCCCTCCCCCACTGGGTATCATCTGCTCCATTGCTGCCTGCTCCCTTCCCCCACTGGG
The DNA here is from genome assembly GCF_052327205.1 of Somniosus microcephalus. Taxonomy (NCBI): domain Eukaryota; kingdom Metazoa; phylum Chordata; class Chondrichthyes; order Squaliformes; family Somniosidae; genus Somniosus; species Somniosus microcephalus. Next base: position 195,375,759 of record NC_140992.1, on the reverse strand, counting down.
TATCATCTGTCCCATTGCTGCCTGCTCCCCTCCACCACTGGGTATCATCTGCTCCATTGCTGCCTGCTCCCCTCCCCCACTGGGTATCATCTGCCCCATTGCTGCCTGCTCCCCTCCCCCACTGGGTATCATCGTCCCCAACAAGCTGGCCACCAAACTCCAAACTCTTGGCCTGAACACTTCCCTCTGCAACTGGACCCTGGACTTCCTAACAAACAGACCCCAGTCTGTCAAATTAGGTAACCACACCTCCCCCCCCGCCGACCCTGAACACGGGGGCCCCACAAGGATGTGTGCTGAGCCCCCTCCTCTACTCCCTCTTCACCCACGACTGTGTGGCTGTTAATGGTTCCAACACCATCATCAAGTTTGCGGATGACACCACGGTAGTAGGCCAGATCACCAACAACGATGAGTCAGCCTACAGGGAGGAGGTCCAGCATCTCGTGAAGTGGTGCGCCGATAACAACCTGGCCCTTAACACCAAGAAAACAAAAGAAATCATTGTGGACTTCAGGAAGTCCAAAGGCGGAAGTCACACCCTCATCCACATCAATGGGGCTGTGGTGGAAAGGGTGGACAGCTTTAAGTTCCTCGGAGTCCACATCACGGAAGACCTCTCCTGGTCCCTCAACACCTCCTCTCTGGTGAAGAAGGCCCAGCAGCGCCTATATTTCCTAAGGAGGCTGAAGGGATGTAATCTGTCACCCCTGATTCTCTCTAACTTTTACCGCTGCACTATAGAGAGCATCCTGACAAACTGTATCACAGTATGGTATGGCAGCTGTAGCTACTATGACCGGAAAGCCCTGCAGCGGGTAGTCAAAACTGCCCAACGCATTACTGGCACCCGGCTACCGGCCATAGAGCACATATACCAGAAACGCTGTCTACGGAGGTCACGGTCCATCATCAAAGACCCTACCCACCCCAGCCCCAGTCTGTTCGCCCTCCTGCCATCTGGGAGACGCTACAGATGCATTCGCACCCGTACGACCAGATTTAGGAACAGCTTCTTTCCCAGGGCTGTCATCCTACTGAACTCCACAAATAAACTCTAAAGCCTGCACATCTGCCAATGCACTTTATTATGGTTATATTTATGTTAATATACTACAAGCCAAATGTATGTTGAATGTTTAAATGTCTTAATCCAAATGTACACTCTCAGGAGCCGCAAGCCTACATTTCGTTGTACTGCACTTGTGCACTAACAATGACAATAAAAGTTGATTTGATTTGATTTGATCTGTTCCATTGCTGCCTGCTCCCCTCCCCCACTGGGTATCATCTGCTCCATTGCTGCCTGCTCCCCTCCCCCACTGGGTATCATCTGCCCCATTGCTGCCTGCTCCCCTCCCACACTGGGTATCATCTGCTCCATTGCTACCTGCTCCTGCCACACTTAGTCTTCTCCACCACTGTCCACTACACTTACAGCCTTCTGTGTGATCTTCACTGCTGTCAGCTGTCTGAAGTCACTGTTTCTTCTACTGTTGGGTTGCAGTGTTTTGAGCTTCATGTGTCAGGAGGATGGTTAAAGGCACAACCCTTGTTGGAAAAAAGCTGCCTCTTTGTTCCCTCATTGGTAAATTTAGACCAATCTATTCCAAACCTCCAGGCCCACAAAGCTCAAAACACTGCAACCAAGAGGGGACAGACTTGCAAACACGGTTGGGGAGTGAGAAGAGAATAGCTCACTGCTTTGTGGGTCAGTGAATTGGAGCACACAAGCCATGTCTTGGATACACCCACTATAAACTATCGAGCTCTTCAACTCTCCCTGGCCATCGCCCATTCCTTCTGCAGACAACAGTTCTGCTGATCTTGATCACGCTGTACCTACACATCCCACACTAGTGTAGCATCTTTATTAAAATGCTCTAGAATATCGTTTTGACGCCATTTGTAATTATCCACTAATTTTTCTGATTCAGCAGCCTCTTATCATAGCATGACCTTTGGAAGGTATTTCTATAATGGAAGGTATTTATTTCTTTTTTTTAATCCTGAACAACCTATTATTGGGCTTCCTTTAACATACAGTCCATAATGCAACTGGATTGGCACTACAGTTGTAATGCTGTGCATCTAACGCAACAATCCAAGTATGAAAAAGGGTCTTTAAATATTTCATCAAATCAATAATTCAGTGACAGAATGCACAGGAACCTCCCTGGTGGCCTGTAAGATGCATCGTCAGCAGGGATTAGTCGCCATGGTTACCAGATGGTTCTGTCATGTGATGGAAGAGAATTAGGGTGGGAGTAGGGATGGGAGTTACCATAGTAACAATGGCAAATATGATTGATTGTGTCTTAAAGACAGACAGCCTGAAAGCATCACTGATCCTCACTCATCTCAGCTGTCTAATATCCGAGAGTTTACTGAACAGGTCACACATCGTACCTTGAGTAATGTACAAGTAGGTAGGCGACACTGGGTAATAAACAGTCAAAGCTCAAGCTCTTTATAGGGCACCAGAGTGAAGAGATTGTCTTATTGCTGTTTGTTACATCAGGTATAAAGATTCCTTGTGCACTTTCTATGCTGTGTTCTCCATTACACCCTGATATTAAACATACACGAGTGTAAACTGAAAAACATCATCACCAAAAAGCTTCAGCAAGGATATAAACCTGATTGGCCGCCTGTTACATACCCTGCCTGATTTTCCTTTCCATTGAGGTCAATGGGAAACAGGCGGCCAATCCAATATCACCCATTTTTACATCCCCGGCAAAGTTGAAAGTTCCGCCCCATGAGTCTGGAATGTGTTCTTTTCCTCTGGCCACTGTCACTACCAATGCTGTGGCAGTAGTATTGGTGTTAGCCTTGTCTCAGTGGTAGCACTCTCGCATCTGGGTCAGAAGGTCGTAGGTTCAAGTCTGCCTCCAGGAACTGGGCGCACAATCTAGGTTGACATTTCAGTGTAGTACTGAGGGAATGCTACAATGCCAGAGTTGCCGTCTTTCAGATGAGACGTTAAACTAGGTCTCCATTTGCCCTCTCAGGTGGATCCAAAAGATCTCATGGCACTATTTGAAGAAGAACAGAGCAGTTCTCCTGGTGTCCTGGCCAACATTTATTCCTCAACCAACACCATCAAATACAAATTATCTGGTCATTATCTCATTGTTGTTTGTGGGCAAACTAGCTGCCACATTTCCCTACATAACAACAGTGACTACACTTCAAACATACGTCATTGGTTGTAAAGCACTTTGGGACGTTCTGAGGACGTGAAAGGTGCTATATAAATGCAAGATTTTTTTTACTGAATTTGCGGCTGCTGTACATGATCAAACCGGTAGAACACTTTTTCTTCCTGTATAGTAGCTAGCGGTGAATTTAAAAACCAATTTAAATCTCTAGTGTTTCTATTCCTTCATTAAAGGGAAATAACATTTGAATTATAAGTGGCAATATCCTGAGTCTCAGTCATCCATACATGAATTTATCACCATGGTGAAAATGGCAGTCTGGGCCTAGAGGCTTTTTTGATTGGTATTAACACCAGGGTCACAAATTCTGATGCAGGTTTAACACAGTGATAACAGTTTTACACTGGTGTACTAAAAACATCAACTTAATCAATTATTGGCAGGGAAATTAACTTAAGTCACAGTGTATGTCCCAAATCGTTTTATCAGATACTGTATGGTTACAAGTTCTGCTCAGCTCAGCCTAGGCCTTCATTTACACCATTAAGGTGAGCACTGGTTCTGTGGCGTGGTTATCATACCAATGACAGCAGCTGTTGTCCTCTTGGTTCGGGAACAGGATGAGCGAGAGGTTCAGGCATATAGACAAGTGAACTGCAGTGATTCTAATCTATGATTAGGGCTGCACTGCTGTTCACATAGCAAGGTAATGGACATTACTGGAATCGAGAACATTGGAATATGTCGACATGCCTTGTGATTGTGCCCATGGTGATAACCTGCTGTAGCATCTAGTCCTTGCTGAATTACATTTAGAAACCATGATGACAGGAGCAGCCTTGATTTACCAGAGAAAGGCTCTTCACCCCCGTGCCATACTTTCACACTGAGGGAGCTGGCCATAACGTGTGCAGGCATCTTATTTGTGCAGTTCTTTTAAATCTGTTCTCCTCCAAATAGGCTGGTGAAGACTTGCTCCTTTAATGTGTTGCCAGGCCCCTTGACACAGGCACAGAGGAAAAAAAAAAAAAAGGCCCAAAGTACAATCAAATATTCTTTCAGTGAGAGCTACTTTTCCCATCTAGTGACTGCGAAGGTCTGTCATTCACCTTAGCACCTCCTCAGGGTGCCCCAAACTGCTTTACAACCGATGCAGTACTTTTGATGTGCAGTTGCTGTTGTTCTGGGGTAAACATGACAGCCAATTTGAGCATGGCAAGGTCCCACAAACAGTAGATAATCTGTTTGTTTGATGCCGTTGGTTGAGGAAGGAATGTTGGCAAAGACACCAGGAGAACTTTCTACTTTTCTTTGAACATTGGTATGGGATCTTTTACGTCGACCTGAACAGACAAACACCGCCTCAGTTTAAAGTCTCATCCAAAAGACGCAGTACTGGCAGTGCAGCACTCTCAGTAATGTGCTGAAGGGTCAGCCTGGACCATGTGCGTTGGTCTGTAGTGGAGCTTGAACCCGCATATCTTTTGAAGCAGAGGTCTGAATGCTGTCAAGAGAGCTTTCAAACCTCTGATTCCTCCCAGTCTGAATCCAAGATGGAAGAGGATGCTGGTCACCATGGACTGGCTTAGCAATATGGACCATTGCTGGCACGAGCTGAAATGAGGCCTGCAAGGTTGTCTTCACAATAGGAGGCTTTAAAATGACTTTCTCCTGAAATAGGTGAGGTGAGTACTTCACACAGAATTTATTTCCCCGTATGCTTAACATTGATTTGCAGATATTGACAAATCCTTCCACACTCAAATGGGAACGAATGGTGTGTAAGCAGGCCTATCTAAGGAAACCATGAGCTCCCAGCTGAGGATGTCATTTACCCCCATTGGCTTAGAGTCTAGAAAGAGGCATAGGGAATGCCCAGAGTTCAGTCCATTACTACAGACAATATGTACCTGCTCAAAACCATGTGTATGTATTGGCGATCCCAGCAGTGAATCACATCGGGTACTGCCTAAGTATTTGACTTCATAGAATGGTTACAGCACGGAAGTAGGCCATTCAGTCCATCGAGCCTCTGCCGGCTCTCTGCAAGAGCACTTCAGCTAGTCCCACTCCCCCGCCCTTTCCCCATAGCCCTGCAAATGTTTTTCTTTCAGGTACTTATCCAACTCCCTTTTGAAAGATAAGATTGAATCTGCCTCCACCACCATTTCAGGCAGTGCATTCCAGATCCTAACCACTCGCTGCGTAAAAAAGTTTTGTCGCCTTTGGTTCTTTTGCCAATCACCTTAAATCTGTGTCCTCTGGTTCTCGACCCCTCTGCCAATGGGGACAGTTTCTCTCTATCTACTCTGTCCAGACCCCTCATGATTTTGAACACCTCTATCAAATCTCCTCTCAATCTTCTCTGCTCTAAGGAGAACAACCCCAGCTTCTCCAGTCTATCCACGTAACTGAAGTCCCTCATCCCTGGAATCATTCTTGTAAATCTTTTCTGTATCCCTTCTAAGGCCTTCACATCCTTCCTAAAGTGCAGTGCCCAGAATTGGACACAATACTCCAGTTGGGGCCGAACCAATGTTTTATAAAGGTTCATCATAATATCCACGCTTTTATACTCTAGACCTCTATTCATGAAGCCCAGGATCCCATAAGCTTTTTTTAACAGCTTTCTCAACCTGCCCTGCCACCTTCAACAATTTATGCACATACACCCCTAGGTCTCTCTGTTCATGCTCCCACTTTAGGATTGTACCATTTAGTTTATATTTCCTCTCCTCATTCTTTCTACCAAAATGTATCACTTCACACTTTTCTGCATTAAATTTCATCTGCCACATGTCCGCCCATTCCACCAGCCTGTTTATGTCCTCTTGAAGCCTATCACTATCTTCCTCACTGTTCACTAAACTCTCTGAAGTCTAGAAGAATGAGAGGTGATCTCATTGAAACATACAAGATTCTGAAGGGGATTGACAGGGTAGATGCTGAGGTTGTTTCACCTGGCTGGAGTGTCTAGAACTAGGGGTCATTGTCTCAGGATAAGGGGTAGGCCATTTAAGACCGAGATGAGGAGGAATTTCTTCACTCATAGGATTGTGAATCTTTGGAATTCTCTGTCCCAGTGGGCTGTGAATGCTGAGTCTTTGAGTATAATCAAGGCTGAGATAGATAGACTTTTGGACTGTAGGGGAATCAAGGGATATGGAGATCGGGCAGGAAAGTGAAGTTGAGGTCGATGATCAGCCATGATCTTATTGAATGGCGGAGCAGGCTCGAGGAGCTGTATGGCCTACTCCTGCTCTTATTTCTTATGTTCTTCCAAGTTTTGTGTCATCTGCAAATTTTGAAATTGTGCCCTGTACTCCCAAGTCCAAGTCATTAATATATATCAAGAAAAGCAGTGGCACAGGTACCGACCCCTGGGGAACACCACTTATACCTTCCTTCAGTCTGAAAAACAACTGTTCACCACTACTCTGTTTCCTGTCATTTAGCCAATTTCCACCATCAATTGCAGATGATCCAAAAATTGGCCATGTGGCTGATAATGAAGAAGAAAGCTGCAGACTGCAGGAAGACATCAATGGACTGGTTAGGTGGGCAGAACAGTGGCAAATGGAATTCAATCTGGAGAACTGTGAGGTAAAGCATTTGGGGAGGGCTAACAAGGCTAAGGAATACACTATAAATAGTAGGACACTGAGAAATACAGAAGATCAGAGGAACCTTGGAGTGCTTGTCCATAGATCCCTGAAGGTACAAGACAGGTGGATAAGGTGGTTAAGAAGGCATATGGGATAATTGCCTTTATTAGCTGAGTCATAGGGCTAAAAATTGAGTAGCGCCCCAATTGAAGCGCTAACTTTGGCGCCCCGGAAAAATTAGCACCCCCGCGCCGGAAATTGAGTGGTTGCGCCCCAAGAGGGAAGCGGGGCGCTACTGGAACTGCCCTGCATCCTTCTTGGGGCACCGTGAGTCAGTATTGTGGCGTTATGTGCCGCAGCGCCACACGCTGCGGCACGTCGCGCCGCGGTATTGCAGGCCTTCCTCCCCTTCTTAAAGGGGAGGGGCCTTGTGCAGCGGGACCTGGGCCCCCGGGGATCGGGAGTGCATGCAAAAGAGCCCGGCACCCAAGAGAAGTGCCGGGCTCTTGGAGCGCAGCCGGCACTCCGCAGTGGGGGGGTTCAGGAGGCCGGGGACGGGAGTGCAGGCAGGTGCTGGCAGGCGGCCAGCAACAAAAATGGTCGCCCCGCACCTCGCCTTTAAATTGCGCCTCCCCGGCCGCAGGTACGCCCCCCTGACCCCGTCGGACATAGCGTCCGGCGGTAAATCAGGGGGCACTCCCGAAGATCGTGGCCGGGGCATGAGCGGGGCGCTGCGCACACCAATGATGTCATCACCAGCGGCGCAGCGTTGCAGGATGCTACTGGTTAGCGCCACCACCAACCTCCCGCTGAATTTTGCGGGAGGCGTGGGCAGTGCCGCGCCCGGGAGCTAGTTGGTTTGTGCCCCACTTAGCACCCTCTTAAGGCGCTAACTGGAGGCGCTACCAACTGAATTTTTCCCCCATAGAATATAAGAGCAGGGCGGTTATGCTTGAACTGTATAAAACACTAATTAGGCCGCAGCTAGAATACTGCATACAGTTCTGGTCACCACACTACAGGAAGGATGTGATTGCACTAGAGGGGGTGCAGAGGAGATTTCCAAGGATGTTGCCTGGGCTGGGGAATTTTAGCTATGAGGAAAGATTGGATAGGCTGGGGTTGTTTTCTTTGGAGGAGAGGAGGCTGAGGGGAGACCTAATTGAGGTGTATAAAATTATGAGGGGCCTAGATAGAGTGGATAGGAAGAACCTATTCTCCTTAGCAGAAGGGTCAATAACCAAGGGGCATAGATTTAAAGTAATTGTTCGGAGGTTTAGAGGGGATTTGAGGATAAATGTTTTCACCCAGAGGGTGGTGGGGGTCTGGAACTCACTGCCTGAAAGGGTGGTAGAGGCAGAGACCCTCATTACATTTAAAAAGTACTTGGATATGCACTTGAAGTGCCATAACCTACAAGGCTACGGACCAAGTGCTGGAAAGTGGGATTAGGGTGGATAGCTCTTTGTCGGCCAGCACGGACAAGATGGGCCGAATGGCCTCCTTCTGTGTTGTAAATTTCTATGAATTGATTCTACTGACCCCTGGGGAATACCACTATACCTTCCTCCAGTCCGAAAAACAACCGTTCACCACTACTCTCTGTTTCCCGTCACTTAGGCAATTTCGTATCCATGCTGCCACTGTCCCTTTTATTCCATGTGGCACTTTGTCGAACGCCTTTTGGAAGTCCATGTACACCACGTCAACCGCATTGCCCTCATCAACCCTTTCTGTTACCTCATCAAAAAACTCGATCAAGTTGGTTAAACATGATTTGCCTTTAACAAATCCGTGCTGGCTTTCCTTAATTAATCCACACTTGTCCAAGTGACTGTTAATTATGTCCCTGATTATTGTTTCTAAAAGCTTCCCCACTACTGAGGTTAAAATGACCGGCCTATAGATGCTGGGTTTATCTTTACATCCATTTTTGAACAAAGGGTGTAACATTTGCAATTCTCCAGTCCTCTGGCACCACCCCTGTTTCTAAGGAGGATTCGAAGATTATGGCCAGTACCTCCGCGATTTCTTCCTTCTCTTCCCTCAGCATCCTAGGATGCATCCCATCTGGTCCTGGTGACTTATCTACTTTAAGTACAGCCAGCCTTTCTAGTACCTTGTCTTTATCAATTCTTATCTCATCCAGTATCTCCTCTACCTCCTCCTTTTACTATGTCTGTGGCAGCATCCTCTTCCTTGGTGAAGACAAATGCAAAGTACTCATTTAGTACCTCAGCCATGCTCTCTGCCTCCATGCGTAGGTCTCCTTTTTGCTACCTGTTTACTATTTATATGCCTATAGAAGACTTTTGGATTACCTTTTATGTTAGCTGCCATTCTATTCTCATACACTCTCTTTGCCCCTCTTATTTTCTTTTTCACGTCTCTGAATTTTCTATATTTAGCTCGATGTATTCTCGACCTGACATCTGACATTCACGCTCTTTTTCTGCTTCATATATCTATTCACTTCGTCCAGCTTGAAGCATTACTTGGATCTTATCCATTATGTATTGTCTAGCAAGGATCTTGGTGCATATAAAGAGATGCCACTTTGCATGTCTTCCTTTCAGGACCAAGCGATTTATTAGTGTTTTGCTGAGTGTTGTGAAGCCAGCCTCATCTGTGCATTTGAGATCAATCGAACTGTGTTGCCAGAGATACAATATAGTCCATAATGACACTAATCAAGGACTGTGCTGTTGTACGTTCCTCCTGGACACTCGATACCAGCCACTGCATTTCCCTCTGGCGCTAAAGAGTGACACCCCAAAGCCAGGCGGTGTCCTGTGCCTCCAGAAGCCCGTGTTTTATATTACAGCCTTTCTCTGATGGCACAGCGGTTCCGTCAACAAGGCTCCATTACCCATGGAGCCAGTATGCAGCCATCTGGCTCTGTATCCCTTTGGTTCTGTCTTCACAAATGGATGTTCTTATGTTCTTATGACACAAATAACCTCCCAGAGATGTCGAGAACATAGGGTCTAATGAGAGGGAGGAACTGAATGAAATCAGTATTTCTAGGGAAATGGTGTTAGGGAAATTGACGGGATTGAAGGCCGATAAATCCCCAGGGCCTGATAATCTACATCCTAGGGTACTTAAGGAAGTGGCCCTAGTAATAGTAGATGCATTGCTGGTCATCTTCCTAAATTCTATAGACTCTGGAACAGTTCCCATGGATTGGAGGACAGCTAATGTAACCCCACTATTTAAAAAAGGTGATAGAGTGAAAACAGGGAATTACAGACCAGTAAGCCTGACATCGGTAGTGGGGAAAATGCTAGAGTTCATTACAAAAGATGTAATAGCAGAGCACTTGGAAAACAGTGACAGGATCGGACAAAGTCAACATGGATTGACTAATCTACTGGAATTTTTTGAGGATGTAACTGGTAGAATAGATAAGGGAGAACCAGTGGATGTGGTATATTTGGACTTTCAGAAGGCTTTCAATAAGGTCCTGCATAAGAGATTAGCGTGCAAAGTTAAAGCACATGGGATTGGGGTAAGGTACTGTCTTGGATAGAGAACTGGTTGGCAGACAGGAAGCAAAGAGTTGGAATAAACGGGTCTTTTTCCGAGTGGCAGGCAGTGACTAGTGGGGTACCGCAGGGATCGGTGCTAGGACCCCAGCTATTCACAATATATATTAATGATCTAGACAAGGGAACTAGATATAATATCTCCAAGTTTGCAGACGACACAAAGCTAGGTAGGCGTGTGTGCTGTGAGGAGGATGCAGAGAAACTCCAGTATGAGTTGGACAGGTTGGGTGATTGGGCAGATGCATGGCAAATGCAGTATAATGTGGATAAATGCGAGGTTATCCACTTCGATGGCAAAAACAGGAAGACAGATTATTATCTGAACGGCAATATATGGGGAAAAGGGGAAGTGAAACGAGACGTGGGTGTCCTTGTGCACCAGTCACTGAAGGTAAGTGTTAGATCCGTGTATCTTGATGTTGTGTGTCCTTCAATAATTAGACAAGAGACTGCAGGGAACAATCAACAGGTGTTTACTGGATGAGGGTTACTCTAAAACTAAATGTACAGATCCCTACTCAGGGTTTATATACAGGTGTGGTCACTGCCGGTACTACAGTATACAGGAGCTGTAAAAAGTAGTTCTCCCCTTAAAGGTACATACACTACAGTAAGCATGCAGGTGCAGCAGGCGGTTAAGAAGGCAAATGGTATGTTGGCCTTCAAAGTGAAAGGATTCGAGTACAGGAGCAAGGATGTCTTGCTGCAGTTGTACAGGGCCTTGGTGAGACCACACCTTGAGTATTGTGTGCAGCTTTGGTCACCTTATCTGAGGAAGGATGTTCTTGCCATGGAGAGAGTGCAGCGAAGATTCACCAGACTGATACCTGGGATGGCAGGAATGACGTATGAGGAGAGGTTGGGTCGATTGGGCTTATATTCGCTAGAGTTTAGAAGAATGAGAGGGGATCTCATTGAAACTTATAAAATTCTAACAGGACTAGACAGACTAGATGCAGGAAGGATGTTCCCAATGGCGGGGGAGTCCAGAACCAGGGGTCACAGTCTAAGGGTAAAGGGTAAGCTATTTAGGACAGAGATGATGAGGAATTTCTTCACCCAGAGAGTGGTGAACCTATGGCATTCTCTACCACAGAAGGCAGTTGAGGCCAATTCATGAAATATATTCAAGAAGGAGTTAGATATATTTCTTAAGGCTAAGGGGATCAAGGGATATGGGGAGAAAGCAGGGACAGGGTATTGAATTTGGATGATCAGCCATGATCTCATTAAATGGCGGAACAGGCTCGAGGGGCCGAATGGCCTACTCCTGCTGCTATCTTCTATGTTTCTATCCCAAGGCTCACACCACTTAATGCATCGCAGGTATTTTGGTCGCAGAATTATCTGTTGAAGCTTCAGCAAGCGATATCCTTTTTATTTTTGGTTTTGCAGAAATTCCAAGACAAAATCCACAAACCTTTCAGGGCAATAAAACTGGAAGCAAATTGCACGGCAGCGATAAAACTGTCAACGTAACTGATGTTCCTCAGTGCAAACGTGCGGAGGGTGCATAACTAAGCTCGGTTAAGCTGTAGACCATATAAAAACTTTTTTAACAATCCGAATACCAGGAGGGTGAGTTCGGATTTTGTGACTGCATTAGTTAGGCTCGCTGGGAACTTGTATCTCTCGAACCCAAATTGCTCGGCCATGTTCCAAAACACCAAAAAACAAGCTGTCTCTGTTTTTAATTGAAAAAAACACACACTCACATCCAGTAAGGTTTCAGAAACTTGGTCTATCATTTTGAAGTATTCCTATTCATTTCCGCTCAAAAAGTTATCATTTTGGAAATCGATAGTCCATTCTCATTATGTACATTCAAACAGCGCAATCTGGTGTTGTCTGAAAATGCCAGTGTTACAATCATAGAATGATACAGCACAGAAGGAGGCCATTCGGCCCACCATGCCTGTGCCGGCTCTTTCAAAGAGCTGTCCAATTAATCCCTGCTCGTTCCCCATAGCCCTTCAATTTTTTTTCCTTTTTAAGTATATATCCAATTCCCTTTTGAAAGTTACTATTGACTCTGCTTCCACCACCCTTTCAGGCAGTGTATTCCAGATCATCACAACTCGCTGAGTGAAAAAAATTCTCCTCATCTCCCCCTTCACTTTTTTGCCAATTATTTTAAGTCTGTGTCCTCTGGTTACCGACCCTCCTGCCAGTGGAAACAGTTCCAGGTGCATTTTCAAGCGTGCCACGTTCATAACCTGTCATGCACTTTTTCCTACATGTATAAACCCTGCCTATTCACTATAAATGTCTCCTGTTAAAGGCCTTGGCCTAGAAATTCACTGGCCTTAGCGCCGCTTTTGAGGCGCTAGAGGGCCTAGCGGCGAAGTTATGGCCAGTTTTGAAATTGACAGGGGCCCTAAATCGGCGTTAGGCCGGTAGCGCTGCGCCGGCACCGATGACGTCATCGGTGTGCGCAGCGTCCCGGTTGCCATGGTAACCCGCCCGAACTCGGAAATTGAGTTGCGGCCGCCTCGCCCGTGGCAGCCGCAAGCAACGTTCTGGCAGAGGTGCCTTACAGAACGTTGCGCCGGCGCATTAAAGGCCCCGTGGCGGCCGGCCGCTTTCCCGCCGCCCGCTTGGCCGCAGCTCCCTCCCCGGACTTCCCCCCCCCCCCCCCCCCGGAACAGAAGCAAGCCCGGCACTTGTCCGAGGTGCCAGGCTCATTTTTTAAAAGATTATCGCGGGCCGCGGCCGGGTGCAGGCAGCTCCTCCTTAAGGGAAGGAGGAGGCCTGCACTTCCCGAACCTGCCGCACCGCAGCGGGCGCCGCAGCGCCGGAATAGCGCCGAAATTCAGCGCATAGCGCCAGTTTTCAAGCGCTAACAGCTTTCAGCAGCGCCGGCAGCCGTTTGGGCGCAGAAGTAGTGAATTTTTGGCCCGCCCAGCGCGACTTAGCTCCGGCACTAACTTCCGGCGCTAAAGCCGTCGCTGCGCCAAAACCCAATTTCTAGGCCCTTATATATTATTTAAGATTTTTTTTTAAGTGGCTGTGCATCACTCCTGTGCTTTTAATTGATGGGGTAGATTTTCCGATCGGATCTAGTTGAGCTAAACCGATCAGCAAATGATCAGTTTAAAGCCACATTTCCACCTTTTCAGTGCATCATTCGATTTTCTGGTCGGGCTTTGTGCAGGAGCCAGAAGCACCTGCCAGTTTGCGGCTAATTGTTTTAAAATTTAGACCTTTGCACAATTTCCTGGTGCTCATGCTGGTATAGCGTTCTGTCACCTGCCTTCCTGTATGAAATATGTTTGCCGTTTGCAGAAGTGTTTTAAAAGAGCTGTATCGTAAGATTTGGAGCAGCATTTTGAATCTATTTCTGAACCCTTTTTTAAAATCTTTCTTGTTTTCACTTATTTGTTCAGGAGGCTCCGTTGGTTATGGTCAATTTTCTGGTGCTTTCACAATATTGGGACAATGGGATTCCCAATGGGAATTTCCCATCACTGATATTTTTTAGAAGAAGTGGAGGTGGTTGGGCAATGGGGGAGGTTGTCAGGGGTTAAGCTGTGCCAGAGTGCTGTTACCCTCCCACTCACATTTACAGGCAGAGCCCAGCTACCTGCCAATGAACATGCAGAACTGGCTCCAGGGCAAGAGTGAGCCAGGTGCAGAGCTGTGCCAACCTTTGCAAAGACACCAAGAGCCAACATGGAGCTGACATTCCAGTACCCTCTTCCTCTGCCTCCTTCTAGGCACATTGCAATGCTGCCGTATTGGCAGGGAAACGTGAAGTGAACAGCAGAGCTTTGCCTCTCACTATCTCCTCATTCGCCACCACCTCCGCTTCACCAGACATCACACCAAGGGTTGGAGTGTTGCATGGCTCCCTCGCTTGGCTGTGGACTCTGTCTCCCACCTACAAATTTATTGTGCTGGCTGCTGGGTTTTCCCAGGCATTTTTGTTGCCCAAAGAGCCTTTGGAAAGGCTGAATTATACGTGAACAATATTAGCAGCCGCATCATCACATAGAATCGAACCAGTGGCTCTTGGTGAAGCTCCTGATGTGCGCTTTCCTGCCCCCTCTGATGAGGCCCAAAGGCGAAGCCTATGATGGGCCAGGAGCTCACCACACAGTAACTCAAGTTCGCTCAGGTGGCCATCGCAAGATCTACCCCAGCATTTGAAATCCATGAAATAAAATTGCTGCAGGACTGTGCTGGGATTTAGGTTAATACTGCATTTCATTTTGATCTTTTTATATACATATATAAGTGTGTATAAAAACTTCAGCGTAACAATCTATTTAACAGAATCTGCTTAGAGATCAATCAGAACACTTGCAGCAATCAAGGCCTCAATCATGCGAGCCAGTAATCCCGATAATTGTGGCAGGATTGGGGGAAGGCACCTGATTATCATGGGGCCGGTGGGTGGATGCCCACAACACATGGGGCACATCTTGGGCCCCTGCCTGACCCGAACTCTGGTAAATCCAGTCTTAGGCTGGATGGGAGTGTTGTTCCGCCACCCGAGTACCTCTGCAAATTGTCAGGGGTCCGTGCCCTTTCCTGGACCTGGACTCGAAGGTGGCCCCCCACTCCTGCCAGGGTAGTGGTCAGTAGGACACTTCCAGCCGCCATTTGAATGGCAGGCCTCGGACAGGTTAGGATTAAGGGAATATCCCAGCCTGGGAGTCCCCTGCCCCCTCTGTCACCAAGGTTCCACTCCAAACAAGGCCCTCTGGAAACTAACAGCACAGGCTGAGACCTGGCCTATCCCAGTCTCCCAGTTTATTTCCTGGAGTCACGGTCGGGGGTGGGGGGGGCGGGCATCTGTGTATTTTCAGGGCCCAAGGGCTTAACTCCCATAGTGTGTAATCAGCTCAATTTGACCAGGCCTTCATTAAAGGTGGAAGGACACTTTTAATAAGGATTCACTGGGACTTCGCATCTCATCAGTGTTTACGTCTTTAGCTTCACTGAACTTAAGAGTAATTAGGAAGCTTTTTCCAATATCCCAGTTAACTGTGCCTTGCTTTTTTTTTCTTTGAGTCTGTATGAAGGCGCAGAACAAGTAATCATTCCTTAACGTTTGCCACTTGCTCCCTTCATCCCCCCAGTGCCGCTGTTGGTTCCCTGGTGTTTGACTGGCTTCCCCCATTGGTTCCTCAGTATTTGGCTTGTGTTCAAGAAATAACTGACTGTTGGCTGCCCCTTGCATATACTGTAATGTGCAAACACTGTAGTTTGCTTAACACTGTATGAAGTGTGCGGTGTGATCTGTCTGTAAACGGACCACTTTATTCTTCTCGTCATTCTTTTTTTAGGTTGGATAATCTGTGACTTGCATAAATAACTGTAAATATTCACAACTTACTTTATTTTAATTTGTTCCCGGAATATATGTCACTTTATTTTGGTGTCGTTTGACACTGAAATTTTGTGAAATTCCACAATAAGCTTCAGTTTGCTATTAATCAGGAGGGTGTGTTATGGACATCAATCCCATTAATCTCAAATCACAATCCCAACCACAGTCCGCTCCACCCCTGTCCTCTCCACCTTCCGTTTTGGCCTTCACAAAAGGTGTGTGCATGTGTGTGTGTGTGTGTATACAGGCAGTAGGGATAATGGGTAGGTACTCAAATTGGCAGAAGGTGTCCCGCAGGGATCTGTGTTGGGGCCTCAACTATTCGCAATATTTATTAACGACTTAGATGATGGCATAGAAAGTCATATATCCAAATTTGCCGATGACACAAAGATAGGCGGAATTGTAGGCAGTGTAGATGAAAGCATAAAATTACAAAGGGATACCGACAGATTAAATGAATGGGCAAAACTGTGGCAAATGTGAGGTCATCCACTTTGGACCTAAAAAGGATAGAACAGGGTACTTTCTAAATGGTGGAAAGCTAAAAACAGTGGAGGTCCAAAGAGACTTGAGGGTTCAGGTACATAGATCATTAAAATGTCATGAACTGGTACAGAAAATAATCAAAAAGGCTAATGAAATGCTGGCCTTTATATCTAGAGGACTAGAATACAAGGGGGTAGAAGTTATGCTGCAGCTGTACAAAACCCTGGTTAGACCACACCTGGAGTACTGTGAGCAGTTCTGGGCACCACACCTTAGGAAGGATATATTGGCCTTGGAGGGAGTTTAGCGCAGGTTGACCAGAATGATACCCGGACTTCAAGGGTTAAGTTACGAGGAGAGATTACACAAATTAGGGTTGTATTCCCTAGAATCTAGAAGGTTAAGGGGTGATCTGATTGAAGTTTTCAGGATATTAAGGGGAACAAATAGGGTAGATAGAGAGAAACTATTTCCGCTCGTTGAGGATTCTAGGACTAAGGGGCATAGTCTAAAAATTAGAGCCAGACCTTTCAGGAGTGAAATTAGGAAACACGCAAAGGGTGGTAGAAGTTTGGAACTCTCTTCCGCAAACAGCAACTGATGCTAGATCAATTATTAATTTTAAATCGGAGATTGATAGCTTTTTGTTAACCAAAGGTATTAAGGGATATGGGCCAAAGGCGGGTATATGGAGTTAGATCGCAGATCAGCCATGATCTCAATGAATGGCGGAACAGGCTCGAGGGTCTGAATGGCCTGTTCCTATGTGTGCGGACAGACCTGTGTGTGTGTTTGTGGACAGGGCTGTTTTTCGGGTGGTACTACTTTATATAGAGGAAATACCAAAGAACGGTTCTGCTCTGAACAAAAAATTGATCCCAACTTTCAAAATTTGCTACAGTACCTTGGTGATACTGAGCTGTGAAAAGGAGGGTGAGAAATACATTCCTTGTATCCCTCTGGTGCCTCTGTTCCTTTTTTTAACCTGTACAAACCTTGAGCAATTTTAACCTAAAGTTTAATTAGAAATATAATACCTGAAATCAATTCAAAAAGTAAACAAGTACAGGTCCTCTGCCTAGCACAAAAAGGGAAAGAAAATATTTACAGGGCTGATCTTCCTCTGCCCTGCTCCCAAACAACGCCCAACCCTTGGCTCCCATTCTGCTCCCGAATAGCACTGGACCCAGACTTCCTCTGTTTTATTTGTGTCTAAATAGGACACCCCACTGTAAACTAAACAGGGGTGCACCAGAGGGCTCTGCACAGGAATTTCCTCTTCTCCCTGGCTCAGCACCCAATAGTGTGGCCCGCAGTCTGCACCTGCCTCATGGTGATGAGGCCCCAGAGGAGGTCCTGGTGCTGAAGGTGTCGGTGTGCGTTGCTGGTGCTCTCCATGCTAATTGCTCCTGGGTCGCACCGCGAGAGAAGAATCAACCCCTGCATATTTGTCTCACTAAGACCAACCTTTTCAGTGTCATCTCTTACAGTGCGAACTGCCCTTATGACATTAATAATTAGCCACAACAAGACATCCCCCTGCCCCCCCCCAACTAGATGAATTGTGCGACAGTTCAGAGCAGGCTGGATGAGTTTGTACAATACAGGATGAGCAGTTCTTCATCTCGTGCTCTATTATCCAGTTGTTTCAGGTGACGATGTCCCAGTTGCAGGCGGTACCTACTCTTAAAGATGTCCATCGAAAGAAAGACTTGCATTTATATATAGCACCTTTCACTTCCTCAGGATGTCCCAAAACGCTTTACAGCCAATGAAGTAATTTTTGAAGTGGAGTCACTGTTGTAATGTAGGAAACGCGGCAGCCAATTTGCACACAGCAAGCACCCACAAACAGCAATGTGGTAAGGACCAGGTAATCTGTTTTCATGATGTTGGTTGAAGGATAAATATTGGCCAGGACACCGGGGACAACTCCCCTGTTCTTCTTTGAAATAGTGCCATGGGATCTTTTACATCCACCTGAGAGGGCAGATGGGGCCTCGGTTTAACGCCTCATCCGAAAGACTGCACCTCTGACAGTGCAGCACTCCCTCAGTACTGCGCTGGAGTGTCAACCTAGATTTTTGTGCTCAAGTTTCTGGAGTGGGACTTGAACCCACAACCTTCTGACTCAAAGGCGAGAATGCTACCAACTGTCCAGCACCTCAGATATAAGAACATAAGAAATAGGAGCAGGAGTAGGCCATTCGGCCCCTCGAGCCTGCTCCGCCATTCAATAAGATCATGGCTGATCTGATCTTGGCCTCAACTGCCCTTCCCTATCCGCTCCCCATAACCCTTGACTCCCCTGTAGCTCAAATATATGTCTATCTCAGCCTTGGATATATTCAATGACTCCGCCTCCACAGCTCTCTGGGGTAGAGATTTCCAAAGATTCACGACCCTTTGGGAGAAGAAATTCCTCCTCATCTCCATTTTAAATGGGCGACCCCTTATTCTGAAACTGTGCTCCACTAGTTCTAGATTCCCCCATGATGTGCCAAATAACTGCCTGAATCCGTGAAGTTAAAGCTTAAAACTGAAGGCTTTTATTAAGTAAGAACATGGCATCAAGTTAACACAGTTCATCACCGACCCAGGCCTTGGTAGAACATTCCAGAAGAGGGGCGGAGCTAGGGAGGAGCATTAGTGGTTACCCCGGTGGAACATTCCAGACATTGCAAATACAACAACAACAACAATACAAATGCCAGAACACAGAGTTATTTCATCACATTCACCCCCTGCTATAGATTCAGTCTGTCAGGAGGTCTGATAATCCTCTGGGAACGACGTAACTCTTGCTGAGGCTCCTCCCAGAGTACTAACTTCGGTTCATTCGAATTCCCAGAATCATCAGTATTTACCACACTGAGGGTTTGTGTCTCTGAAGGTCCAATACCACGATTGAAAACTCTACTCTGAGTCGAACTCTTTTCGAGCTCCAGCAGGTGCAAGATCTTTAATAGAGACCGTATCCTCTCGCCCATCCGGATATTGAATATACGCATACTGGGGATTAGCATGGAGGAGTTGTACTTCCTCCACCAGTGGATCAGTCTTGTGGCCTCTCACATGTCTGCGCAACAACACAGGGCCCGTGGTCGTCAACCATGTGGGTAACATTATTCCATTAGTAGCTTTTCTTGGAAAACTAAACATCCTTTCATGAGGGGTGACATTCGTCGCTGTACACAAAAGAGACCTTATGGAATGCAGCACGTCTGGCAGGACATCCTGCCAGCGAGAGGTCGGCAGGCCTCGCGACTTCAGAGACAGTACGATAGCCTTCCACACTGTCACATTTTCTTTCTCGACCTGCCCATTACCACGAGGGTTGTAGCTGGTAGTTCTACTCGTTGCAATCCCCTTCAATAGCAAAAACTGTCGCAATTCTTCGCTCATAAAGGAAACATAGTAACATAGAAGATGGGAGCAGGAGTAGGCCATTCGGCCCTTCGAGCCTGCTCCGCCATTCAATGAGATCATGGCTGATCATCCAAATTCAGTACCCTGTCCCTGCCTTCTCCCCATATCCCTTGATCCCTTTAGCCTTAAGAAATATATCCAACTCTTTCTTGAATATATTTAATGAACTGGCCTCCACCGCCCTCTGTGGCAGAGAATTCCACAGGTTCACCACTCTCTGGGTGAAGAGATTCCTCCTCATTTCAGTCCTAAATGGCTTACCCCTTATCCTTAGACTATGACCCCTGGTTCTGGACTCCCCGGCCATCAGAAACATCCTTCCTGCATCTAGTCTGTCCAGGCCTGACAGAATTTTATAGGTTTCGATGAGATCCCCTCTCAATCTTCTAAACTCCAGTGAGTATAAGCCCAATCGACACAATCTCTCCTCATACGTCATTCCTGCCATCCCAGGTATCAGCCTGGTGAATCTTCGCTGCACTCATTCCATGGCAAGAACGTCCTTCCTCAGGTAAGGCGACCAAAACTGCACACAATACTCAAGCTGTGGTCTCACCAAGGCCCTGTACAACTGTAGCAAGACATCCTTGTTCCTGTACTCGAACCCTCTTGCTACGAAGGCCAACATACCATTTGCCTTCTTAAACGCCTGCTGCACCTGCATGCTTACCTTCAGCGACTGGTGCACAAGAACACCCAGGTCTCTTTGCACTTCCCCTTCTCCCAATCTATTGCCATTCAAATAATAATCTGCCTTCCTGTTTTTGCCACCAAAGTGGATAACCTCACATTTATCCACATTATAGTGCATTTGCCATGTTTCTGCCCATGCCATGTTTCTGCCCAATCACCCAACCTGTCCAAATCGCACTGGAGTTTCACGACATCCTCCGCACAGCTTACCCTCCCACCCAGCTTTGTGTCGTCTGCAAATTTGGAGATATTACATCCAATTCCCTCGTCCAGATCATTA
Organism: Somniosus microcephalus; assembly: GCF_052327205.1. Lineage (NCBI taxonomy): Eukaryota > Metazoa > Chordata > Chondrichthyes > Squaliformes > Somniosidae > Somniosus > Somniosus microcephalus. Next base: position 195,355,213 of record NC_140992.1, on the reverse strand, counting down.
ATATATATTGTGAACAGCTGGGGTCCTAGGACCGATCCTTGCGGTACCCCACTAGTCACTGCCTGCCACTCGGAAAACGACCCGTTTATTCCAACTCTTTGCTTTCTGTCCGCCAACCAGTTCTCTATCCAAGTCAGAATCCCTATCACTATGTATATAGTTAGGCATGCCAAACAAGGAAAACAGTTGGCAGAGGCATTTAATTACAACAGCACTAGTCACATCCGGACAGGGAATAACAAAAGGGAACCGAGAGTACTCGTCTACAATATTAAGAAAATAGACATTACGGTCGCTCGATGGAAGGGGACCTTTAAAATCGAGACTCAAACGCTCAAATGGTCGAGTTGCTTTAATAAGATGAGCTGGCTCGGACGGCTTATAGAAGCGGGGTTTGCATTCAGCACAAACACGACAGGTTCTTGTAAAGTCTGTGGGTTGTGCAGTTAATAAATACACAGACTTCAGAAGTAACAAACAAACAGGTCTTTACTATTCGAAGGTCCGGGCGAATCTGCCCCAGCAATCCTGCCACAACACTTATATACTGGTGTGGTCACTATCGGTATTACAGTATACAGAAGCCAAACAAATAGTGCCACACCTAAAGTAGTTCTCTTAAAGGTGAACGGTTACATTCAATAGTTCCCTTAAAGGTAGACGGGTACATACACTACAATCCTCCCTTTTTAGCTTATTACTTACAGAGTCCCCGTTAAACATACATATCTTCAACTTACTATAAAACAAATTACAGATATAATCTCGGTGGAGTCAATGTCATATAAAACAATTTACAGATATAATCTCGGTGGAAACAGTTCACAGGTTCAGTCTCTGCGGGAACAGTTCATAGATTCAGTCTCTGATCTTGACTCGTTCCGAACAACATTTCTTTGGTGTAGCCGGTTCACCTGGCTAGCGTGACTCCTCCATAGCCTTTTTCTTGACGTAACAGCTTGAATTTTCGTCCTGTTGAACCAGCAGTGCAGACTTTTACAACCAACTGGCTGTCTTGACATTTTCCAGTTTTTCAACTAATTTAGCTCCTTTAGTAATGTCCCGCCTGGGATGGTAGAAGTGCTAATATTTTAGACCGTTAGTATCTTCTGCTTCTTCTTTTTCTTTTCTGCCTTTTTGAAACTCTCAGAGCTCCTTTCTCGGCTGCCAGCTGTAGCGCCACCAACTCTCTATGTTCCTTAGACCTTAAGTGCTTCATCCGGATTTCAGCACTTTGGGAGTTTTCATCACAAGCTGGGCAGACCACATCCTCGTAATATTCAGTGTCACTCAATAGGTCATGGTAATATTCGGGTTCGTCCTGAGTTAGGCCAGCGAGAGAGCCTTCTTCTTCCTCCTCACCCGTCTGGACGTTAGCTGACGGTGGTTCCTTCCCTAGACATCTTTCTTGAAAAGCCTTCTTCATGCATTCATATTCATCCCGCTCTTCCTGGGTTATCTGCCATTCCTTCACGACGGACCTCATTTGTGAGTTCAATACCTTCCCTTCCATCGGTAATTGCGTTATCAGGCTATTTAACCCTTCTACTGAAGTAACAGTTTCCACATTCTTCTGTTCACCTTGACGTGATTCAACGTACTTTTGGCATCCTTGTAAAATTTGTGTTGCCACCTCAGCTATCTCCGTGACTTTTGAGAGCTCCGAACTCGTTCCCCCTGAAGATTGAAGCTCGTGTTCAGATTGTTCCCCTTGCAGAGTCTTGTCCTTCAGCATATGAAGGAGTTGGCTGACCGTTAACTCTTCCCTGGGAACACGGTGGATCAGAGTCTTCTCCATTTCATCCACCTCTTTCTCCAATACTTCCACCTTACGTTCCTCTTGAACTTTGGCTTTCAGCGCTCGGAAAAGTTGCGCCCTGATGCTCTCTAGTTCATGTTCAGGGACCATTCTTACAGTTTCCTTTTCTTCCACTGAAAGGATTCCCAGTTGAATCTGTTCTTCAAGTTGTTGAACCTCGGTCATTGCCGCCTCATATTTGTCTTGGGTGTCCTTCAATGTTTTTATAAGTTCTTGGACATCCTGTCTTTCATGCTCTGCCATGATTTTCACCTCTAATTTCTCATCTATGGATGGAACTTCTACCGATGAGTCTGTCTTGGCCTTGAGCTCATCAAGAATTTCCTGCAGCCTTTGGACTTCTTGCTCATGTTCAACCTTTAGTTGTTCATATGCTTCCACTGAAACTAGCTTTTCGGAGGCTGCCGAGTTAACCCCCTCCAGAATTGTAGCCTGGGCCTGTTCATACTGTTCTTTCAACTTCTCACACTCTGCTTGTAAGGAGTCGTAGAGAAGAACTGGAATAAAATCCTGGCTCCCTGAAGATTCCTCTTCCTTTGGTTCGTTCTGTAAATATTCTAGTTCCTGAAAAGCATCAGGGGAATGTGATTGGTATTTGACCACGATGGCTCTATGGTCGCTCTCTGCTTGAGCTAGCTGTCTCTGTTGTCTTTCCAGGTTCTCCCATTCGGTGTCCCAGAACTTTTCCATATTTTTCATCTCTTGTACAAGACGGTCACTCAACTGTTCTAATTGTTGTCGTACTTTGACATAAGTTTGCGTCCGAGCTCGGTGTTCTTCCGTCATGGATGAATCCTTTGCTTGAACAGGCTCAGAATTCTCTGTCAACCTGGAGTTCTGCTCTGCAGCTTTATTCTTCTTGATACCATAAGTCCTTCTGCATGTCTTCGTTTTCTTCCCCATCGTCGGCAAGTCCCTTTTAGCCTTGTCTTCCATATTCGACTTGGTCTTATCATCATCCATTTCAGAATCTGAGCTAATAGCTTGCACCGGAGTCCTCCCTCATTATGGCTTTTAGGTAATGCCATTCCATGTCTATTTTCTTAATCCACTCCCGTCCTAGAAGTGGTGGTCCTCCCTCAGGTAATACGTACAAGTTCATTCTTGGGTGTTCTTTACCCCTATCTCTCACCTTGACTCTTATTTTCCCCACGGGGTATACGTTATGCCCCGTGTATGTCTGTAATACGAACTTGGTATTTCTTAAAGGTATGTGAGAGAATAGCCGGTGGTAGTCCCTTCGGTTGATGACTGATAGAGCTGATCCAGTGTCCAGCTCCATTCTTACTTGGACTCCAGCTATTTTTAGTATGACCCAGATGGTCTGTAGATCCGTTTCTTTACCCACATTGTGGATTCTCAGACTACCCAGCTCCTGGTTGTTTGGGTCTGAGTCTGAATTCTGTTCGTCTGAACTCTTCTCAGCCACCTTGTGTACCTTGTTGTACTTTTCTTGTGGTGGCTTCCTTTGATTGTTGGTCTTTTTCCCGGACCGGCATACCTTCGCGATGTGACCCAGTTTGCCACATTTCCTACACTCTTGGGTCTTAAACCAGCATTGATTCTGGTCATGCGTTGTCTTCCCACAACGGTAGCATTTTGTTGTGCTTGAAGTAATTTGGTCCACCCCGAGTGCCGCCGCCTTTAGTTGCATTTCCGCCGTTCCTTTCGCTGCGGCTTCGTGCGATGCAGCTATAAGGACAGCCCTGTCCAGTGTGAGGTCGTTCTCTTCCAGTAGTCGCTTCTGCGTCCCTTCTTTGGACAATCCGCATACGAACTTGTCCCGCAGCGCTTCTGTCAGATTCCCTCCGAACTGGCAGTATTTCGCTAGCCTACGCAGTTCGACCAAGTATTCCGCATTGCTTTCGTCTTTCCTCTGCGTTCTTGCATAGAATTTGAATCGTTCAGCCAGCATCAACGGTGTGGGGTTCAAGTGGTCCTTCAGCACAGCCACAATCTCTTCGAAGGTCTGATCCGCTGGTTTATTTGGTGCTATTAGATGCTTCAAGAGCCCGTATGTTTTTGCCCCCATCGAGTTTAGCAATGTTATCGCCTTGTCGTCTTCCTCTATTTTGTTGGCTTCGCAATAGATCTCTATGCGTTCCACGTACGTGGCCCAGTCTTCTATTTCAGAATTAAAGTCGTTAATATTCCCTCGCTTAGGCATCTTTCTTCCCTTGGGAGCAGCACCAGTATTTCTTTAAGTATTCTTATTTATTTGTTTATTTCTAAGATGGCGGTTTTCCCGCGAAATCGGCGGTTTCCCGCTCTTCCTTTCTCGCCCCGCCCACTTCAATGGCGGTTTCCCGCTTCTGGCGTCTTCTCCGCCTAATGGCGGCTTCCCGCGTTTCTTCCCGGTGGAAGGGGTACGCTTCCCCCACAGCGGACAGGTTCAGCCGCTGGCTGGCTTCCGCACAGCTCCCCTTACCCGGCTCTGTCTTTTCCTCCCGCCCGCACGGCTCTACCGGCGCTGGGTACACCCCGTTAACGGAGGACAGTTCAGCCGCTGGACTGGCTCTCGCGCAGTCTCTCTCTCCGTACCCGGCTCTGTCGCTCTCTCTCCCGCACGTTCGGTGCTACCGGCCCTGGGTACCCCGTTGGTGGAGAACAGTTCAGCCGCTGGACTGGCTCTCGCACAGTCTCTCTCCCCTTGCTCGGCTCTGTCTCTCTCTCCCACCCGCACGGTTCCTGTTCGCCTCCCAGCCCTCTCGCAGACCGGTGTTTCCCTCCCCGGCTGCGGCTGGGCTTCTCTTCCCGCGCCTACTCCCAGTCTCAGCGCTTCGTGGCTGCGGTCGCTGCCCGGCTTTTCCCGCCGATCGCGGTCCGGCTGTCACCCGACGCCGTTGGACCCGACTTCTGACCGGCTCAGCTCCCCCTCGACCGAGGTCGAGTGCTCTGCCCTTATCCTCCGGATACTTCTACACCTTCCCCTACTCACAGTCTCTTCGGCCGCCTTGTTTCCAGCTGATCGGCTCACTCCACACCGTGGTAGAAGGGTAGTCAGTGCCTGTTGCTAATGGAAGCTTTTGTTGCTAAAGTCTTCCACCTTTCTCCTGCTGCAGCCTCGTGTTTTCTTCCAGCAGCACGACGAGGGCGGTTGCCTCTCTTCGACGCTCTTCTTGCCTTGGTAATCTTGCCGCAGGGTACGATCGGACTCGTCGCCTCTGTAAAGTCTGTGGGTTGTGCAGTTAATAAATACACAGACTTCAGAAGTAACAAACAAACAGGTCTTTACTATTCGAAGGTCCGGGCGAATCTGCCCCAGCAATCCTGCCACAACACTTATATACTGGTGTGGTCACTATCGGTATTACAGTATACAGAAGCCAAACAAATAGTGCCACACCTAAAGTAGTTCTCTTAAAGGTGAACGGTTACATTCAATAGTTCCCTTAAAGGTAGACGGGTACATACACTACAGTTCTGGTCATTGTCCGGTCCTCCTCAATAGAGTAGGGTAGATTGTGGGACTTAATGAAGTGGTTCATTCTAGTAACCCCAGGGTGGCAGAGTGCGTCGTGGAGACTTGAAGCTTATCTATACCTAGACTAGCACATACTCCTCGTGACAAAGCATCCGATGGCTCATTAAATACTCCAGGCCTGTACTGAATATCATAGTCATATGTTGACAGTTCTATTCGCCACCTTAAAATCTTATCATTTTTGATCTTGCCTCTCTGCTTAGTGTTGAACATAAAGGCCACGGATCGCTGGTCAGTAATGAGCGTAAAACGTTGGCCAGCGAGATAATGTCTCCAATACCTGACTGCTTCGATAATCGCCTGTGCCTCCTTTTCCACTGAAGAATGTCGAACTTCTGGTCCTTGCAATGTACGAGAGAAGAAGGCTACTGGTCTACCAGCTTGGTTAAGAGTTGCTGCCAACGCAAAATCTGATGCATCACTTTCCACTTGAAAAGGGATCTTCTCGTCCACAGCACATACCATCTGATATTAAGGAAAGCCTCCTGAGCTTCCGCCAATAGCGGAAAAGACGTCGACTTAATAAGAGGTCGGACTTTATCTGAGTAGTTAGCCACCCACTGGGCATAGTACGAGAAGAATCCCAGACACCTTCTTAAAGCTTTTACAGTGTGAGGTAAAGGTAATTCCTTAAGTGGGCGTAATCTTTCAGGATCTGGCCCGATTACCCCATTCTCCACAACGCAACCAAGAATACACAAACACGTAGTATTGAAGGTACACTTGTTTTCGTTGTAGGTCAAGTTTAACCTCTGCAGTCTCTAGGAACTTCGCAAGATTTTGATCATGCTCCCTCCCGTTGGTCGCGCCCACAGTAACATTGTCCAGGTACGGGAATGTTGCTTCCAACGCGTATTCATCCACCATACGATCCATCTCCCGTTGGAAGACGGATACCCCATTCGTCACTCCAAAGGGCACCCTAAAGAATTGGTACAGGCGCCCATTTGCTTCGAAGGCCGTATAAGGTCGGTCTTCTATTTTAATGGGGAGTTGATGGTAGGCAGACTTTAAATCAATGGTGGAGAACACGCGGTACTGAGCTATCTGGTTCACCATCTCAGAAATACGAGGCAAAGGATAGGCGTCTAATTGGGTATACAAGTTTATAGTCTGGCTATAATCGACCACAAGTCTTTTCTTCTCATTAGTTTTAACCACCACCACCTGGGCACGCCACGGGCTATTACTGTGTTCGATGATTCCCTCCCGTTGAAGCCTTTCCACTTCCTCTTTTATAAATGTTTTATCTTCTGAACTATACCGTCGACTCTTAGTCGCTATAGGTCTACAATTAGGAGCAAGGTTCGCGAACAAAGAAGGCGGACTTACTTTTAAAGTAGAAAGGCCGCAGACTGTGAGTGGAGGCTGAGATCCACCATACTTAAGGGTAACGCTCTCATGCTGACACTGGTAGTCCAAGCCTAATATTAAGTTCACACACAACTGAGGTAATATGAGGAGTTTAAACTCCTTATACTCCGTATCTTTAACAGTCAATGTGACTTTACAATATCCAGTTACCTCCGAAGTAAGGGACTTGGATGCCATCACAATTTCACTTCGAGTAGGATACACCTTCAATGAACAGGAGTTAACAAGGTTGGGGTGTATAAAACTTTCAGTACTGCCACAGTCTATCAAACACCCAGTAGGACGACCATTAATCTTGATGTCCATCATAGATTTCGACAAGGAACACGGTATGGTCTGGTCAATCGTAGCCGAGGCTAGAGTAAAACGATAGGCGGCAGCAGAGAAGACATCGGGTACAGGATTACCCTTACACACTTTACTAAAATGTCCCCGTTTCTTACATTTAAAACAGGTAGCCTTTCTGGCTGGGCATCTTTGCCTGGGGTGTTTAGATTGGCCACAAAAATAACACTTAGACCCATGGGGCACAGCCGCAACAGTAGGATTAAGTGGAGGCTCCATTGGTGTTATGGATGCCTCCATACTCGGAACACACGAGGCTGAGAGAGACGCATGAGCTGATGCATACACTTCTAAATTCTTCTGGGCTACATCTAACGATCGAGCAGTAGCGACGACCGTTTTTAAAACTAACGAGTCGTTCTCGAGGAGTCTCTGTCTAATATAATTAGATCGGAGGCCGGATATGAAAGAATCGCGGATGGCTTCTTCCTGATACACTATGGCAGAGACAGCCTTGTAGTTGCAATCCTTAGCCAAAGCCTTAAGGTCCTGCAGGAAATCGTTCAGAGATTCCTCGGGTAATTGCCTGCGAGTAGACAAGAGATACCTGGCGTATACTTCGTTAACCGACTTAAGGTACTGGGCCTTAAGAGCTGCTAGGGCCTCTTCATATGTAGTAATATCTTCAATTATAGAGTAAGTTTGATGACTTACCAAGTTGGTTAGAAGACCCAACTTGTTAACCGTCGAATCGACCGATGCGATGAAGTGTTCAAAACATCGAAGCCAATGCGTAAATTTCTGCGACGCGTCTGCCAAATGGGGATCGATATCCAGACGCTCTGGTTTCAAAAATCGATCCATCTTCCAAAAGTTGTTAAGTGCCAAATAACTGCCTGAATCCGTGAAGTTAAAGCTTAAAACTGAAGGCTTTTATTAAGTAAGAACATGGCATCAAGTTAACACAGTTCATCGCCGACCCAGCCCTTGGTAGAACATTCCAGAAGAGGGGCGGGGCTAGGGAGGAGCAAAGGAGCATTAGTGGTTACCCTGGTGGAACATTCCAGACATTGCAAGTACAACAACAACAACAACAATACAAATGCCAGAACACAGAGTTATTTCATCACACCCCACGAGGGGAAACATCCTCCCTGCATCGACCCTGTCAAGCCCCCTCAGAATCTAATGTTTCAATAAGATCACTTCTCATTCTTCTAAACTCCAATGAGTATAGGCCCAACGTGCTCAACCTTTCTTCATAAGACAACCCCTTCAACTCAGGAATCAACCTAGTGAACCTTCTCTGAACTGCATCCAATGCAAGTATATCCTTCCTTAAATAAGGAGACCAAAACTGCATGCAGTACTCCAGGTGTGGTCTCACCAGCACCCTGTACAGTTGTAACAAGACTTCCCCACTTTTACACTCCATCCCCCTTGCAATAAGGGCCAACATTCCATTTGCCTTCCTAATTACTTGCTGTACCTGCACGCTAACTTTTTGTGTTTCATGTACGAGGACTCCCAGATCCCTCTGTACCACGGCACTCTGTAGTCTCTCTCCATTTAAATAATCATTTGCTTTTTTATTCTTCCTACCAAAGTGGATAATCTCACATTTTCCCACATTATACTCCATCTGCCAAATTTTTCTCCACTCACTTAAGCTATCTATATCCCTTTGCAGACTCTTAGGGCAGGATTTTCATTGGGCCGTGGAGGTGGGATTGGAGGCGTGTGGGGGGTTTAAATCTCAAAATCGGGGGGCACAAACCCATCCCGCCCCCAACCCCCCTCTATGCCAGTTTCAAAGGAGGCGGGTACCCGACCTGTGCTGGGACCCGCCTCCCCGAGGCTGGAGGGGGATTAGTGCCAATTAACTGCCTGTTAACAGATAGTTAACAGGCAGTTTTTAGCCTAATCCCTATTTTTATTGCTGAAGTGTGGGATTCCCGACGGCGCCAAACCACGCCAAGTTAGCGAGGTGGGCCGTCGGGCTGAAGGGCTTGGAGGGTTCGAGATGTCCGGTGTTCAGGTGAGTGATGGGTGCATGAGTTCAGAGATAAGTGTGTTTGGTGTGTGTAAAGTGTTTAAAGAAGTTTTACTAACATTTACTTACCTTTACAGCCTTCCTTCCTTCAGGTCTCGGGAGTCCCTCATCTCACCGGCACAGAAAGCACAATGGCCACGAGCTGTCAAAAGTTGCAGCATTCAGCTTTCTGTTCTGGAGAGATCTCTAAATCAGTCTGAGAGGAAGGAATTAACTTGGAGTACAGATTGTCAGTGTTTGACAGCTTCAAACAGCTGTCAAACACTGATATTTCATCTGTCAAAAGCTGGGCGGGCTCAACAAGGTCAATCAAGTGAAAATCACGTGGGTTGGCCACAACTCGATGGAGGCAACAACCCCGAAAGTTGTAGTCCCGCCTCCTACACGCCTCCTCAATGAAAATCCAGCCCTTTGTGTACTCCACACAACTTGCTTTCCCACCTATCTTTGTATCGTCAGCAAATTTGGCAACAGTACACTCGGTCCCTTCATCCAAGTCATTAATATAGATTGTAAATAGTTGAGGCCCCAGCACTGATCCCTGTGGCACCCCACTAGTTACAGTTTGCCAACCTGAAAATGACCCATTTATCCCGACTTTCTGTTAGTTAGCCAATCCTCTATCCATGTTAATATATTATCCCCGACCCCGTGAGCTTTTATCAGTAGGACATTAGTCTGTGGCTTCCCTCCTGAGGGCACTACGTTCAGCTCCTCGAATGAGAGGATCTACAAAATGCCACCTGTTTAAGATATGAGAGATGTCATTGAGGGTTCCATTTAAGCAGGTCCCTGAGGGGAGGCTGGGGGAAGGCAAGAGTTACATCAAGAAAGTGCACAGCCAGGCCATCAAATAATCATTACACATGGCACAGTAAAGCCATCACAATGAGTGCTATAAAGAAAGACGTGCTTTCACAACCTCGGGTTGTTCCAAAGTGCTTTACAGCCAATGAAATACTTTTGAAGTGCAGTCACTTTTGTAATGTAGGAAATATGGCAGGCAATTTGCGCACAGTAAGCTCCCACAAACAGCAATGAAATAAATGACCAGATAACATGACATTTTTCGTGATGTTGGTTGAGGGATAAATATTGGCCAGGATACCAAGAGAACTCCCCTGCTCCTCTTCGAATAGTGCTGCGGATCATTTACATCCACATCAGAGACCAGGCAGGGCCTTGGTTTAACATTTGGCCCAACATGTCTCTCCTTGTGTTAATAATTTTAATTTTTTGATGCATGCTGTCAAATGTTCAATTATCAGCTTGCCTGTCATTCAATAAATATGCGAGGAAACCCTTCTATTCTTTCAAAGTAATATGTACCGTAGTAGCTAAATAGTGTGGGGGAAATGCATGTGTTACAGGGACTTTCACCCTGTCTGTGTAGACGGTGCATTGGTTTTGCAGAAAATGCCTTCCACACTGTGAATCCGTTTCGTGGTACGACCACTGAAAGTCGAGACTACAGGTTAAGTCAACTGTACCAATCCCTTGGCTGTCCTCACTTTCCCACTCCAATTCATTACTATTATTGGACCAATAGCTTTTGCTCCTGTTTGAGTCGCTGCCTTGTTTCTCTCCACCTATGCAACTTTCAGACGAAGCACTCCACCCACGACATATCGGACAGAAGTGGGGTGCTTCCAATCTACCGTCATCACCCCCCACCCTTGACCACTCCATCCTTTCAAACTACTACCTCATCTCCAACCTCCCTTTCCTTTCTAAAGTCCTTGAATGTGTTGTCTCCTCCCAAATCTGTGCCTATCTTTCTCACAACTCTGTTTGAATCTCTCCAATCAAATTTCTGCCCCTGCCACAGCACTGAAATTATCCTATCAAAGTCACAAATGTGACTGTGACCATAGTAAACTATCCATCCTTGTCCTTCTCGATCTGTCTGCAGCCTTTGACATGGTTGACCACTCCATCCTCCTCCAACGCCTCTCCACCATCATCCAGCTGGGTGGGACTGTCCTCGCCTCATTCCATTCTTATCTATCGAATTGTAGCCAGAGAATCACCTGCAACGGCTTCTCTTCCTGCTCCTGCACTGTTATTTCTGGAATCCCCCAAGGATCTATCCTTGGCCCCCTCCTATTTCTCATCTACATGCTGCCCCTCGGTGATATCATCCGGAAACACGTCAGATTCCACATGTACGCTGACGACGCCCAGCTCTACCTCACCATCACCCCTCTCTCAACCCCTCCACTGTCTGATTTGTCACACTGCTTGTCCAACATCCAGTACAGAAATGTCCTCCAATTAAATATTGGGAAGACTGAAGCCATTGGCCTAGAAATTGGGTTGAGGCGCCAAAGTGGCGCCAAGTTCGCCTGGGCGCTGATTTTTGCGCAGCATTCGGAGCATTAACGAACGTCAGAAATTCAGTTTCAGCGCCCCTAGAGGGAGACGGGGCGAGGCTCGAGGCGCTCCGCGTCCCTCTTAGGGCGCTGAAACTGAATATCGCAGCGCAATGTGCCGCAGCGCCACATGCTGCGGCACGGCACGCTGCGGTACTGCAGGCCTTCCTCCCATTGTTAAGGGGGAGGGGCCTGCAACAGCGCGATCCCCGATCGCAAGTGCCGGCAAAAGAGCCCGGCACCGAGGAGAAGTGCTGGGCTCTCGGGAAACAGCCGGCAATGCCGCGGGGGGGGGGGGGGAGGTCAGGAGGCCGGGGACGGAGGTGCTGGCAGGCGGCCGCCGAAAAAAGCGGCCGCCCCGCACCTCCACCTTAACTTGCGCCACTGCCGGCACAGCAAGGCCCCGTGAACCGGGCGCGGGTAGCGACGGCGTTCGCTACCAAATATCGCGATCAGGGCGCTAATGGGGCGCTGCGCACACCGATGACGTCATCGGTGGCGGCGCAGCGCAACAGGCTAACGCCACCTTTAGCGCCCCCGCTGAATATCGCGGGAGGCGCGGCCAGTGGCGCTACAGCCACTGACTGCCCTCTTTAGGCGCTAATAGGTGGCGCTACATACCCAATTTCTCCCCCATTGTCTTCAACTGCTGCCCTTGTCCTTCTGGGGGGTTAAAGGTCACAGATTTGAGGTTTCCTTTTGAAGAATGCTCCCGATTGTGAGCTGTGTTGGAAAGTTCGTGTCAGCAGGAGGTTAGGTGAAGACAGGATTGGGCTTTGCTCTGATGCATTCCACAGTCGGATAGGCTGCTGTCATGCATTGTCTCGACTCACGTGAAAAGAATGGCCACCTGGGCAGATCCAAAAGGGCCTGTGAACCACACACCCCTGTAAGACTCGCCACCTTCAGGAGACGAGGAGCGAAAATTAGCAAAAATAAAATCAATCAATGTGAGTTAGTTGTTAGCTTTTACCCGGTGGGACTGTTTCTCATTTGAAGTGAGGCTCATTCTGGTTTAGGAAGGCCTCCTATTTTCCTGTCTCTCATTTCTAAAATAAGCGCAACCCCAGGTGCTCAGACAGGTTTACAATCTGCCTCGCCTTTTAAACCAGAAATCTCATTTCCAGCATTTCCCTGATGTTGCCAGTTCTGCTAAATTTAGGACCACCTGCGTCAACTTAAACAGCACAGGACAGACGTAGAAATACTGCAGACAGGCCTAACCTAAAATAATGATAGCTCAGGCCTGCCACCAGCAGATTTAGTACTGGTCCACAGCTTGGCTATAAGCTGTAGCTGCTGTTCAGTTTCAGTCTCTGCAGCAGAGTTTATCCCAGGCTTTCCCAGCTAATGCCAAAATGGAGGCCATTCCCAAGGCTGCTCCTGTTTGCTCTGCCAGTAAAGCCTGAGCTCTGGCTCCGCATTGTGGTCATGATGAAGAACTCCAAGCTGGTCCAAACTAGAGATCGGCAATCTCTTGCACAGAACCACTTCTGTTCTAACCTGTCTGAGTATTGACTAAGCCTCCCCTCACCTGTCCACCTTCAGAAACCTTCCAGAGTTAGGAGTTCAGTACGTTTTGAACCCTGGAGAGCTGTGTATCAAATCACGATCACTCTTTTTCATTGTAACAACAACAACAACTTGTATTGATATAGCGCCTTTAAAGTAGTAAAATGTCCCATGGCGCTGCACAGGAGTATTTTAAGACAACAAATTTGACACTGATCCACATAAGGATAAATTAGGGCAGGTGGCCAAAAGCTTGGTCAAAGAGGTAGGTTTTAAGGAGCATCTTAAAGGAGGAAAGAGAGGTAGCGAGGCAGAGAGGTTTAGGCAGGGAATTCCAGAGCTTAGGGCCTAGGCAACAGAAGGCACGGCCACCAATGGTTGAGCGATTATAATCAGGGATCCTCAAGAGGGCAGAATTAGAGGAGTGCAGATATCTGGGGGAGGGGCGGTTGGTTGTGGGGCTGAAGGAGATTACAGAGATAGGGAAGGGCGAGGCCATGGAGGGATTTGAAAACAAGGATGAGAATTTTGAAATCGAGGCGCTGCTTAACCGGGAGCCAATGTAGGTCAGCGAGCACAGGGGTGATGGGTGAACGGGACTTGGTGTGAGTTAGGACACGGGCAGCCGAGGTTTGGATGACCTTAAGTTTACCTAGGGTGGAATGTGGGAGGCCAGCCAGGAGTGCGTTGGAATAGTCAAGTCTAGAGGTAGCAAAGACATGGATGAGGGTTTCAGCAGCGGATGAGCTGAGGCAAGGGCGGAGATGAGCGATGTTACAGAGGTGGAAGTAGGCGGTCTTAGTAATGCTGCGGATATGTGGTCGGAAGCTCATTTCATTAGAATAAGTAGCACTGGGTACTGCAGTCAATGGGCTTCACTGCAGAAAGTAATATACTTGTGTGGAGAGATGAGAGAAGCTGGGATTGTTCTCCTTAGAGCAGAGAAAGTTAAGGGGAGATTTAATAGAGGTATTCAAAATGATGAGGGGTTTTGATGGAGTAAGTAAGGAGAAACTGTTTCCACGAGCAGGAGGGTCGGTAACCAGAGGAGAGATGAGATGAGAATTTTTTTGCGCTGTGAGTTGTTGTGATCTGGAATGCACTGCTGAAAAGGGTGGTGGAAGCAGATTCAATCGTAACTTTCAAAAGGGAATTGGATACGGGCAGCAATAACCTCACAAAAAATGTAAATGAAGGTTTTAAAGGTCTTTATGAAAAAGTATTTGAGAAAAGCACTATTAATTTGGATTAACAGGTAACGAACACATGGTCCATATGATCTCCTGGACTAGTTTCAATCGCGTGAGAGAGTCTCCCTTGTTGGGTTTTTTCGCCTCTGGGTTGGGTGGGGAGAGTAGGAAGTGTCGCGTCTTGATGCTCCAGTCATGAGTGTGGGCAGGTTTGATGGACCGGCTGGTCTTTCCGTGCCTGTCATTTTTATATGTTCATAAGCAGCGTGGGTCATTTTTATGGTATAAACGGGCGATGTAATGATGTGTATTGTTACAATTCACAACACTGCACCATACAAATGAATAACCTTTACCGATTTGCTTTTCATGAAGACAGATTCCTCTTCACATTCTTCAGTTGAAAGGGTTCCTGGTCCCAATCTAACAACAGTTAAAAATGCCAGCATAAAATTAGTTTACCCACAGTTGCCCACACAGTTGATGAGCTCAACCAGATAGTGACTGAAGGGAAGAATATGACTCCCATCGTCTCTTCCTTTAACTCCTTCCTCTCATGACTGCTCTTGGGCTGTTGGTCCACAGGTGCCAGCAGTGATTGACCACCTCAGCCAAGTGGCCACTTTCTACACGAGAGCTGGTACACTGAGCGTCAGCAGGCTGTTCAGGCCATCACGGTGGAGCCCAGTCCTGTCCTTGTCAATGTCCAGACGCGTCACATGCTTCACTGGACAGGACCAACGATTGGCCTCCTGCTTTCCGCCCATCCCTAGCCCAGGGACGTTGACTTCAGTCACAGTGTCCCCATCACTACCCTATCTCAGCTAGCCCAGACCAGATATCAAACCTGTCTGTACTGCTCAGTTCCACACCAAGTAGTGTGTTAACTCAGTGAACCATCAAGATACCAATGGGACCACCTTTAATAACACATGTTTCTCCACCTGGGTTTGTCACTTACACGGCCTCCCTCCCTGGGAGAGAAGGGGTCTCTACAGGGCTAAGAAGTTTCCCTATTGGATTTATTAGTGACTATCTTATGTTTATGGCCTAGTTTTGGACTCCCCCATAAGTGGAAACATCTTCTCTACATCTACCCTATTGAACCCCTTCAGAATTTTAAAGAACTCTATCCGGTCACCGCTCAGTCTTTTGTTTTGTAGAGAAAAGAGCCCCAACCTGTAAAGTCTTTCCTGATAGCTACAACCTCTTAGGTCTGGTATCATCTTTGTAAATCAGTATCCTTTTTTGATGTGCCAAATAACTGCCTGAATCCATGAGGTTAAAGCTTAAAACTAAAGGCTTTTATTAAGTAAGAACATGGCATCAAGTTAATACAGGGCAACCATCATTCATCACCGACCCAGCCCTTGGTAGAACATTCCAGAAGAGGGGCGGGGCTAGGGAGGAGCATTAGTGGTTACACCAGTGGAACATTACAGACATTAACAAGTACAACAACAACAACAATACAAATGCCAGAACACAGAGTTATTTCATTACATTCACCCCCTGCTATAGATTCAGTCTGTCAGGAGGTCTGATAATCCTCTGGGAACGACGTAACTCTTGCTGAGGCTCCTCCCGGAGTACTAACTCATTCGAATTCCCAGAATCATCAGTATTTTCCACACTGAGGGTTTGTGTCTCTGAAGGTCCAATACCACGATTGAAAACTCTACTCTCAGAGTCGAACTCTTTTCGAGCTCCAGCAGGTGCAAGATCTTTAATAGAGACCGTATCCTCTCGCCCATCCGGATATTGAATATACGCATACTGGGGATTAGCATAGAGGAGTTGTACTTCCTCCACCAGTGGATCAGTCTTGTGGCCTCTCACATGTCTGCGCAACAACACAGGGCCCGTGGTCGTTAACCATGTGGGTAACATTACTCCATTAGTAGCTTTTCTCGGAAAACTAAACATCCTTTCATGAGGGGTGGCATTCGTCGCTGTACACAAAAGAGACCTTATGGAATGCAGCACATCTGGCACGACATCCTGCCAGCGAGAGGTCGGCAGGCCTCGCGACTTCAGAGACAGTACGATAGCCTTCCACACTGTCGCATTTTCTTTCTCGACCTGCCCATTACCACGAGGGTTATAGCTGGCAGTTCTACTCGTTGCAATCCCTTTCGATAGCAAAAACTGTCGCAATTCTTCGCTCATAAAGGAAGAACCCCTATCACTATGTATATAGTTAGGCATGCCAAACAAGGAAAACAGTTGGCAGAGGCATTTAATTACAACAACACTAGTCACATCCGGACAGGGGATAACAAAAGGGAACCGAGAGTACTCGTCCATAATATTAAGAAAATAGACATTACGGTCGCTCGATGGAAGGGGACCTTTAAAATCGAAACTCAAACGCTCAAATGGTCGAGTTGCTTTAATAAGATGAGCTGGCTCGGACGGCTTATAGAAGCGGGGTTTGCATTCAGCACAAACACGACAGGTTCTGGTCATTGTCCGGACCTCCTCAATAGAGTAGGATAGATTGTGGGACTTAATGAAGTGGTTCATTCTGGTAACCCCAGGGTGGCAGAGTGCGTCGTGGAGACTTTGAAGCTTATCTATACCTAGACTAGCACATACTCCTCGTGACAAAGCATCCGATGGCTCATTAAATACTCCAGTCCTGTACTGAATATCATAGTCATATGTTGACAGTTCTTTTCGCCACCTTAAAATCTTATCATTTTTGATCTTGCCTCTCTGCTTAGTGTTGAACATAAAGGCCACGGATCGCTGGTCAGTAATGAGCGTAAAACGTTGGCCAGAGAGATAATGTCTCCAATACCTGACTGCTTCGATAATCGCCTGTGCCTCCTTTTCCACTGAAGAATGTCGAACTTCTGGTCCTTGCAATGTACGAGAGAAGAAAGCTACTGGTCTACCAGCTTGGTTAAGAGTTGCTGCCAATGCAAAATCAGATGCATCACTTTCCACTTGAAAAGGGATCTTCTCATCCACGGCACATACCACTGCCTTCTCAATGCCCCGTTTGATATTAAGGAAAGCCTCCTGAGCTTCCGCCAATAGCGGAAAAGACATCGACTTAATAAGAGGGCGGACTTTATCTGAGTAGTTAGCCACCCACTGGGCATAGTACGAGAAGAATCCCAGACACCTTCTTAAAGCTTTTACAGTGTGAGGTAAAGGTAATTCCTTAAGTGGGCGTAATCTTTCAGGATCTGGCCCGATTACCCTATTCTCCACAACGCAACCAAGAATACACAAACGTGTAGTATTGAAGGTACACTTGTTTTCATTGTAGGTCAGGTTTAACCTCTTTGCAGTCTCTAGGAACTTCGCGAGATTTTGATCATGCTCCCGTTGGTCGCGCCCACAGATAGTAACATTATCCAGGTACGGGAATGTTGCTTCCAACGCGTATTCATCCACCATACGATCCATCTCCCGTTGGAAGACGGATACCCCATTCGTCACTCCAAAGGGCACCCTAAGGAATTGGTACAGGCGCCCATTAGCTTCGAAGGCCGTATAAGGTCGGTCTTCTATTTTAATGGGGAGTTGATGGTAGGCAAACTTTAAATCAATGGTGGAGAACACGCGGTACTGAGCTATCTGGTTCACCATCTCAGAAATACGAGGCAAAGGATAGGCATCTAATTGGGTATACAAGTTTATAGTCTGGCTATAATTGACCACAAGTCTTTTCTTTTCATTAGTTTTAACCACCACCACCTGGGCACGCCACGGGCTATTACTGTGTTCGATGATTCCCTCCCGTTGAAGCCTTTCCACTTCCTCTTTTATAAATGTTTTATCTTCTGAACTATACCGTCGACTCTTAGTCGCTATAGGTCTACAATTAGGAGCAAGGTTCGCGAACAAAGAAGGTGGACTTACTTTTAAAGTAGAAAGGCCGCAGACTGTGAGTGGAGGCTGAGATCCACCATACTTAAGGGTAACGCTCTCATGCTGACACTGGTAGTCCAAGCCTAATATTAAGTTCACACACAACTGAGGTAATATGAGGAGTTTAAAGTCCTTATACTCCGTATCCTTAACGGTCAATGTGACTTTACAATGTCCAGTTACCTGCGAAGTAAGGGACTTGGATGCCATCACAATTTCACTTCGAGTAGGATACACCTTCAATGAACAGGAGTTAACAAGGTTGGGGTGTATAAAACTTTCAGTACTGCCACAGTCTATCAAACACCCAGTAGGACGACCATTAATCTTGATGTCCATCATAGATTTCGACAAGGAACACGGTATGGGCTGGTCAATCGTAGCCGAGGCTAGAGTAAAACGATAGGCGGCAGCAGAGAAGACATCGGGTACAGGATTACCCTTACACACTTTACTAAAATGTCCCCGTTTCTTACATTTAAAACAGGTAGCCTCTCTGGCTGGGCATCTTTGCCTGGGGTGTTTAGATTGGCCACAAAAATAACACTTAGACCCATGGGGTACAGCCGCAACAATAGGATTAAGTGGAGGCTGCATTGGTGTTATGGATGCCTCCATACTCGGAATACACGAGGCTGAGAGAGACGCATGAGCTGATGCATACACTTCTAAATTCTTCTGGGCTACATCTAACGATCGAGCAGTAGCGGCGACCGTTTTTAAAACTAACGAGTCGTTCTCGAGGAGTCTCTGTCTAATATAATTAGATCGGAGGCCAGATATGAAAGAATCGCGGATGGCTTCTTCCTGATACACTATGGCAGAGACAGCCTTGTAGTTGCAATCCTTAGCCAAAGCCTTAAGGTCCTGCAGGAAATCATCCAGAGATTCCTCGGGTAATTGCCTGCGAGTAGACAAAAGATACCTGGTGTATACTTCGTTAACCGACTTAAGGTACTGGGCCTTAAGGGCTGTGGGGGCCTCTTCATATGTAGTAATATCTTCAATTATCGAGTAAGTTTGATGACTTACCAAGTTGGTTAGAAGACCCAACTTGTTAACCGTCGAATCGACCGATGCAATGAAGTGTTCAAAACATCGAAGCCAATGCGTAAATTTCTTCGACGCGTCTGCCGAATGGGGATCGATATCCAGACGTTCTGGTTTCAAAAATCGATTCATCTTCCAAAAGTTGTTACTTAATAAAATTGATGTGCCAAATAACTGCCTGAATCCATGAGGTTAAAGCTTAAAACTAATGGCTTTTATTAAGTAAGAACATGGCATCAAGTTAACACAGGGCAACCATCATTCATCACCGACCCAGCCCTTGGTAGAACATTCCAGAAGAGGGGCGGGGCTAGGGAGGAGCATTAGTGGTTACACTGGTGGAAATTTCCAGACATTAACAAGTACAACAACAACAACAACAATACAAATGCCAGAACACAGAGTTATTTCATCACATTTTTGTAATATGGAGACCAGAACTGAGCACAGTATGCGAAGTATGGTCTAACCAAGGTTCTGTTAAAGTCAACATTACCTTCCTACTTCTATACCGCAGCCCTTCCAACCCTTGATCAGCTACACCAAAGATGTATTTTATTTTCTTCTGATTAAAGTTCATGAAACAATTTTTTTCCAAGTGAAAGGTTCCTTTAGGTGAGATTTTTAAAAAAAATCCTCAGTGAGGGATAAGTTTTGAAATATTTCCCGAGCTACTCTGATTTATGAGCTTGTTGGGCCGAATGACCTTTTCCTGCTCCTCAAAATCTTCTATTCTTAACAAATATAAGACTAAGAGGAGATTGAGGGCTTTAAAATGATGAAGGGGTTTGATAGGGTGGGTGTGGAGAAACTGTTTCCATTTGTGGGTGAGTCCAGAACAAGGGGACATAAACTTAGGAGGAGATTCTTTACGCAGATTGATGAGAATGTGAAACTCGCTCTCACGTGGAATGTTAGAAGCAGAGAACATTAACACATTTAAGGGGAGGAGGGATATGGGGGCATGGTGAGGAAAGCTAATTGGAGTGGAAGGAGGCTTGTGTGAAGTGTAAACACCACCATAGACCAGTTGGGTCGAATGGCCCGTTTCTGTGCCTTAGATTCTGTGTAACTCTATGTAGGACAGATAGGTACAAGAATGTAGAGAAACACTGAAAGATCTGGATTGGGGTGGTGAGGGATCATAAATTGGGTAATGATGTAGTTTGTAACCTCACTCACCCATGACTAGTTGGTGAGTGAAAGTCCGTAACCCAGTTTTGTTCAGTATGACATCTGCAACATCTACCTCAACTGAGGTGGCACAGTCTTAGTAGGTCACTGACAAACAATGTACAGTTTTTAATCCCCCAAAGTTGTTCCACTAATCAACTTGAAAACTAAATGAACAAAGGTTCACTGAGTAAAGCATGGCCTGTGGTAGTTATTAAGCCTTACAGACCTGCAGGTCCTAGAGTTGATCCCCGGGTTAGCTGTCGTCTGCTGGAGCCCTACAATTGGCCTTGACGTCACATGTGTTAGGGATTGAAAATCAGCCAGGATTCCCACTTTTGATCATTATCCAGTGTCACTCCCACCATCCGGGCTGGAAAGTGAGTGTGTGTGTTCGCCCACCAATTCTCACTGTCGAGGATCACTTTAGAAAGGTACTGGAGGGCTGCCATCACTCGTAGAGCCATGGCCCTGCAACAGTCCATAACTTCTTGATTGGTATGTTGCTGCCCCTCAGACGTGATTGGCTCGTTGCTGACCCTTGCCATGACATGATTGGCTCGTTGCTGCCCCTTGCCATGACGTGATTGGTTCATTGCTGTCCCTTGCCATGACGTGATTGGCTCGTTGCTGTCTCTTGTACTGACACGTTTTCTAATTCCTGCAGGCTGATGCTAAAATGGTGTGTGACGTAGTGACTCGGATGGAGGATACAGAGCCATTCTCCCCAGAGCTGCTGGGCGCCATGATGCGACTTTGGGCAGATTCTGGGATGGTGGAATGCTTCAGCCGTTCCCGTGAATACCAGCTTAACGACTCTGCACAATAGTGAGTACACAACTGAATGGATTGTACATGGAGGAGGGTTCATCTTTGAGCAGGGGGTTGGAAGGAACACTGTGCCAAGTGGCATCAAACCCGGAGAGTGAGGATATTTTAGTGACCACACTGGTGCGGGAACATCTTCAGGTCATAACTCAGGGACCATGTAAAAGTCTGAAAGCATCACGAGAACGCAGTGACACATGGCCCAGATGGACTGCACACTCGAGTATTTGGGGCAAATGGCTAATAAAATCTGCCAGGTGCTGACAAGTATTTCAAAGACTCATTGGAAACAGGAATAGTGCCTGAGGATTGGAGAATGGCAAATGTAACATGGGGTTTATAAAAAGTGACAGAAAGTACCTGGGATCTACAATCCAGTAGACCCAATATATGTAATAGGTCAAACAGACTTGAAGGTGTGAATAATGAAACACTTGGAGAAACAGGAACTTAGGGGTCAGCATGGATTTATGGGATGGAGGTCAAGTGTGACAAGTTGAACTTTGAGGAGATGATGCGCCAAGTGGATAAGGGGAGTCAGCAGATGTTACTGCCTCAGGGGTTCCGCTGTTCTCCCACCATAGCACCAGCAGTAGACTGGCAGAACCGCCAGGGAAACCGTGGAGACCTGGTTACATTGGGTCTCCGCCATTTCCGTGAGTTTCCGCATTGACTTTTAAAGGGGCGGAACTTCCACCCACCCCTTTACCAGGCAAATGACGAGCTGGGGGCAGGACCAAGAGCAGGGGCTTGACCTAGTCGTGACCCCAGTGAGGCATACCGGCCCACAAGGGTGCATGAAGGCCCCACCGGTGGGGTGTAGGAAAGGCAAGGTGTCTGGACCCTGCAGAATTGTAAATGGTTAAAGATAAATGTCCTCAATCAGCCACCTTTCTCAGACCTATGTTGGACTCGGTTGCGGGGGGGGGGGCAGGAATCAGATTTTCTGGCGGCATGGGGCATTGCGCCCATCTGCCTCATTGAAATGGGGGCGCCCTCCCACCGATGGCGGGCTCGGTGTTGGCGGGAACCATTGGGCACGGCACTCGTGGTTTAACAATCAGGATCTCGGCCTGCAGAATTTCGGGGCCTGTGTATTTAGTTTTTAGCAAAGCCCTTGGCACATAGTAGATTGGTCCACAAGATCGGAAAGCATGGAATGTGAGGGGAGGGGAGGGGAAGCTTCTGGGGTTTGATTCAGAAATTGATTCAATTAGAGGAAGCAAAGGGTGGTTGTACGTGAAGCTGAATCAGAATCGAAGATGGTGATTGGAATCTCTGCTCGGGGCCACTTTTGTTTGCACAGGACATAAATTATTTTAAAGTCATTGAAGTTTGATGATAGAACATAGGGAGGTTCAAATAGCAGGAACACGCAGACCAAATGCAGGGTATTCCAGACAGAGTGAGAAAGGAGGCTGAGAGATTCTAAAGGGTACAAATAAACTAAACCCCAATAACCTGATTCAATGACAAACTCTGAAACCAGGGCTAATAGACAAGTGCTCAGAAGAGGGAATAAACGGTTTAGATTTAACTACTTTGCAAAGGGTGGTGAATGCGTGACACTGACTGCCCAAGGAGTGCGAGCAACTGCCAGAAGGAGCTAGCTAACCTCTGGTGAAAGTAGTGATTGATGGGTGGAAGAAATACAGTGGGGCATTTTTAGAACTTTGAAACTGTCCGTATGAACCACATGGTCCTTTCTGGTCTTGTACCTTCCCGAGTTCCTAGGACCACTTGGTATCGAGGTGTTACAGAGCTGGCGGGTTCCAAAATTGAACCTGTCAGATTCTGGGGCCTTGTAACCACCCTCGCGCTCTCAGTGTTGTTCTTAACAGTTCACTTACTTTTAGTGGTGAAATTCACAGCCGTTTTGTATTTGCTGTAGAAAACACAAACCTACGGCACACAAAGCTCCATATCAAAGTGTATGGTTTGCAAACTCAATGGGTGTATATCTCTACTTTGTGCGACAGTGTAAATCAAAGAATGAGAATCAGGTGATAGCGAGTCTGCAGCCCATTTTACATCCCTCCCCATTGACTTCAATAGAAATAAAAATGGGGAGAGACGTAAAATGGGCAGCCAACTCTACCACCCGTTCTACACTATCGCACAAAGTCGAGATGTACCTGTTTGGGATTTGACTCATCTCCCTCTTGCAGTTTCCAGGTTTTGCCACTAGATGCTGCTGGCAAGTTGGACTGGTGCCATGGGGGCCTCTGGTGGCAGAAGTTATGTACTGCAACACTAGCGTCCACCACGTATTTTTCACTCACCCACCAGACTTCAAACTCCAAAGGATTTAGCAATTGCACATGGCAAGTTTAAGGATAAATGGGTGCTTACATATACTTTAAAAATCTGTTTCTGAAGTAATCGCATTGCAGGGGCTCCTGTCTGAGTGAAATAGTGGAACAGATGTGCTTGGCGTGACGTCAACTAACAGGATCCCTTGCAACACATCATTGATTAGAATTGGCATTGAGTGCACGCAGTCTGTTTGCAGGTTCTTTTCCCTTTCATCATATATAATTATACAGTCAGTGCTGCATGTTTGCTCTATTTCATTCTTTCATGTGGCTGGAATACACTTTCCTTTTAGGTTGGGCCCCATTGTGAGATGAGGCTGAGTTAAATCCCATGGAAATAGTAACTTCAAACCCTTAGGCAGTGGTCCCTGTCTCTGGGCCACCTGTGAGATGTTATAAATCCCTCCACTGGAGACCCTGACCCTAACTGACTAACCATGGCTTCACGGTAAAATATGTACAGTCTAGGGGCCTTGAAGGTCCTCGCTGGTTATGCTGCTGAAGTGACACTGGTTGTATATTATACGACCGCTCAATATGAGCAGGTATATTGTAATGGAAGGCGACGGACGTTATACAACCTATTCCCTGTTATATGCTCCCCACCAGCGCTAGGTGCAAGAGACCCCTGTGAATCTCTGGCCTCCAGCATTACTAAGGGTCATGTGGGGTTGGTGGGGTGGGAGGGGTTAAAGTTTAAAGTGTTGTTTGCAGAAAGCAGTGGATCACCAGGCTGATTGCACTATACAAAATGCCAGTTTCGAAACTATCCAAGGCCCTATAATTCCATAGGGATTTTCTTGATCTCCCGCTGTAACTTTAGGAGGTCGGCGGAACCCCCAGAGAGATGGTTCGAATGGCCAAAGTTACGGCATGAAAGTGAGTGAAACGCCCACCGGTCTCGGGGCCTCGAGTTTCTCTTTTTTTAAATCGCTGGCCGACACCACATCAGCCCCCAGATCCGACCCTCCCACGGTCCCGACCCCCTCCTGACTGAGCACCATGAATGGTCCAGCGCCCACCCTCCTTATGCCAATGACGACCACCCCAGAAATAGACTGGGGTCGAGGCGTAAACGAATGGCGAGTGTAGGTCCTGCCCCACCGGAAGATCTGATTGTAGCCGGGAGGAAAATCCATTAATTATTGTACCAGGGAGATACCAGTTCTGGAAAATAAACCATGAAGTATCACTGGCCATGTAACACACTAATGTCCTGTCCTCTTCCCTACCCAATCCAGTCCATTGTCACCATTAATGCTTCTCATCATTCTTTATGTGATACACTTGTTGCACAACAGCAGTCCATTATTATTTGAAAAAAAATACTGTGGTCAGTCTATGAAGGCAAATGCCCAAGCCAAAACCACCACTTCACACACCACCCATATTGTATCAGTCATCATCTCTCACTGGTGCCCAGGACACATTCTAACTGGAGAAAGTGATGTGAAGGGAAATTTTTGCAGTTTTTCCAGATGGGACGAAAATTGAAGGTTGAAGTACCTCTATCAAATGTCACAAAAATTGAAATAGTTTATCAAGCCTGCTCGTGCAGGGCTTTTCCAGCCTGTGTACATGGGGCTATTCCAGCCCGTGTACATGGAGCTTATGTGGCGCACGTGTACATAGTTACTCCAATCCATGTATATGGTTTTCTGGATGACTTGAGTGAGCCTGACTGACATGCCCATTCAGTCTCTATCATGGAGGCCTCAGTGAATCCCAGGACTTGGAGAAGGTCTGTTGTGCTCGACTTGCTTTCTGAATTTTCCAGTTTAATGTTCTTTCGAGGATGAAATTTCCACAATTTCCCCCGCATGTTTTTTTAAATGATTCCTTCTCGGCATATGGGTGTCGCTGGCAAGGCTAGCATTTATTAGCATCCCCAGTTGCCCTTGAGAAGTTGGTGGTGAGCCTTCTTGGACTTTGGCCCAGTGACGATGAAGGACCGGCAAATGTTGGGCAAATTTTGATCAAGCAGCCTGAATATTCTGGCTGTACTCCAAGATTCACTCATTTATTATGGATTGTAAATTGTATTTTTCAGCCAGAATACAGGTTACATTCCATCTCTCTCTCTCTCTCTCTCTCTCACATGGCACTGGGCTCGATAGCAGTGAGGTGCCTCCCCTTACTCTGTCTCTCTTTTACCTGTTTTCTTTAATTTTTTTTTTCAAAAAGGACAGTGTACTCATCAAAATGATTTGGCAACTATTTGTGTTTGGGGATCCAAGAGCCGATCGAGCCGTGTCTAACTCTGGCCATGCACAAGCGACAGGATGTCTTTCACCGTAATTAATGTCATCGCATAGTGTGTGTGCTTGGAAGCAATGGCACTCTAATACAGAGCTGGATATTCTCTCCAATTTACAGTATGAGAGATCAAGGGAGGGATTAGCCATGTAAACCTCCTAAAGTGGCAGCTGCATCACTGTAACCAGCACATGACTATCTGAATCTATCCTTGACTTGCACTCCCCGTGAATATGTATTTGTGCATTAGCTGGCATAACAACATAGCCACAACTGTAACACAGACCAGTATCTCTCAAGTTTACTCTGTCGTGTTGCTGAGAGTACAGAAAGGCTTGGGAGAATTGCACTAGGAAAGAAAGACTTGCATTTATATAGCGCCTTTAGCAACCTCCTGACGTCTCAAAGTACTTTACAGCCAATTAAGTACTGTTGAAGTGTAGTCACTGTTGTAATGTAAAAAAAATGGCAGACAATTTGCACACAGCAAGATCCCAGAGACAGCAACGTGATAATGACCAGATAATCTGTTTTAGTGATGTTGTTTGAGGGATAGATATTGGCCAGGACACCGTGCAGAACTCCCTTGCTCTTCTTTGAATAGCACCGTAGGATCTTTTATGTCAACCGGAGAGCAGAGAGAGCCTCGGTTTAGCGTCTCCTTCAAAAGACAGCACCTCCAACTGTGCAGCACTCTCTCAGTACTGCACTGAAGTGCTAGCCCAGATCGTGAACCCACAACCTTCTGACTCAGAGGCAAGAGTGCTACCATTGTGTCAAGGCTGACACTAGGGCACTAACTGACAAGTCAAGTCCTGAGCCAAGTGGATGATATTGGGTGTCTTTCTATCTGTGCACCCTAAGGTTCACGTGGCAAGCGATGGGTCTGCAATTGATGGTTTCTGCTGTATCTTAACTTCTGCAGACAAGGGACAGATTTCCAAATGGTGGTACTATCTGGTAGCAAGTTCTATAGGCAGCATGACTTTCCCATGAAATGCAAGCAACTCTTGTGCTAGTGCTGCAGTCACCGTTTTGTAAAGGTCTGTCAAATGATGCTAGGGACACTGCTGATGAGGCTGATGTCACAGGGAGTGGGGTCATACAAGGTCAAACATTGTACTGATTTTGAATAGAACTAGGAAAATTATGGTGGTAAAAGAGTTCCATCAGAGAATGTTGAACTTGACACGCTGAATCAGTAGAATAGAGGAAGCTGTGATCAAACTGTACAGTACTCTGGTTAGACCGCACCTTGAGTACTGTGGCCAGTTTTGGTCAGGTGAGACACAAGAGAAACTTTCAAGCCCTGGAGGCAGTGCAGAGAGGAGCAATGAGGCTGATATCAGAGGTCTGAGTTAAGAGGGAACCCTGGAGAAACTTGGGTTCTCTGGCTGGGAAAGAGGCTCCTGAGAGATGATCTTATATAGAGTTATATAAGACAGGTGATCTCAGAGATACACAAGGCCTGTGATCTCAGAGCTATACAAGTCAGTTAAGAGTATAGAAAAGGTAAATGTGGAATAAATTAAATTGCAAGAGATGGACAAGAAGGCACTGGTTCAGATAAAAGTCAAATTTAGAGCTGATATAATGAACTTCTACACACTTGGGATCAGTTCAGAAGCAATTGGAGGCTGAAATGGGGGTAATTTAGGGGCATTCTGGATGGAGGAAGATGGGTCAAATAGCCTCCTGATCTATAGTTACCTTGTGAGCTTGTGCCTCTATTCTCCAAACTTCCACTCAGCAATGGCAGGTCAAACAGAAACCACTGTGGCACTCCACAATGACCAGGGATGCAGTACTGTAGTATCAGAATATGCTTGGTTAACTGAAAGATTCACAGATGGACACTGTACAGTAGAAAGCATTGTGCTTTCTTAGCAATTTGGAGATTGATTTTTCAGCATTGAATTCCAGCATTTTGGAATAACTAAGAACCTAGAGTTTGTAATTCTCTTCTTTGGGGGGAAAAGAACAACGATTTTTTTTTTAAACAGCAACTACTTGCATTTATATAGCGCCTTTAACGTAGGAAAACTTCCACGGCGCTTCACAGGAGCGTTATCAAACAAAATTTGACACCGAGCTTAAGAAGGAGATATTAGGACAGTTGACCAAAAGAGTGGTCAAAGAGGTAGGTCTTGAGAAAGATTTTAAAGGAGGAGAGAGAGGTGGAGAGACGGAGAGGTTTAGGAAGGGAATTCCAGAGCTTGACGGTTGAAGACACGGCCATCAATGTTGGGCAAAGGGAGTGGGCGTTGCACAATAAAACATGACAATGGCTATATTTGTACTTAGCTCTTTGTTGAGGCAGCCTTCTGTTGACTCCCTAACACAAACAAAAGGCAATTAAACATGAACATAGTCCCCATTTTGAAATGATATGAAAGAAAGGCGCAACACAGATCCAAGCGGTGGCTCATGGGAGTGTACTGAGCCACAAGAGGAATGTCGTGGCACAGCATGAGGTTTACATAGAAACTCTGTGTAAACAACAAGTATACAATGTAAAAACAATCTCCAAGGAGCAAAAGGTGAATTGGAATTGCAATGTAATAGTCACGTTGAAGCAACGGGTGAGCTTTGTGTTGTTTCTGTATTCATAAACATTTGATAATTACAAGAAGGACTTAAGGTTCTGTCAGCTGATGTTTGTCACTCTGGCTGCAGAAACCAAACGCAACATTAATTAAATTAATGACATTGCAGCTGATGTCACAGCTTTGTTTAATTGGTCAATTTGTCATGCGTTTGTTAGGCCGGCATAAATAATTAGAGTTGAGTAATTGAGTAGTTTATTACCTATCGATTATTAAAAATTATGTTCAAATGCCAGCCATGTATGATATACACATTTGTCACTTCATGGCTAAGTGATAGAGGCTGTCCTTTTAAATTCCAATCTCCAGTGACAATCCTACTGGCCCGAACCTCTGAGGCCCCAAATCATTAGGCCACCTGCACCATTTAGGTTACAGGCGCATTTGCAACTGGCCCTCTGCATAATCGCAGCTCACTTGATTTTAGGGTTGCCAACCCTGGTTGGACGTATCCCCAGAGGTTTCATCAAATGACTCACCGCTCCCACCATTGGTCGCTCAGCACATCCAACCTCGTGGCGCACTGCTGTCCTGCACCAATTGGAAAGCAAACAGACTCCGCGTTGGCCGACTGGATAATTCCTGACTCTCAATCAAGCAACGTTTCTCCCATCTCCAGTATTTTTATAACTAATGAACAAAATTGTTCAAAGCAAATGAAAAGAACGCATAATTATCTTTAAATGCCCCTGTGATTGTTCTCCCGGGCTGCTCCCAGCAGTGTCCAGGAGATTAATCTTTAATTCCTGGAGACTTCAGAAGACTCCTGGAGCGTTGGCGACCCTACTTGATTTCCAGTCACATTCCAACTCGCTCAACTCAGCTGGCATCCATATCCTTGAATTCTGTTGAACTGTGGCGCTTTAAGTCATGAGCAACTCCAATTCACCTATTGGCCCACTGACGGATTGTATGGAGTTCAGGAACAGACCAGGAAAGTGATGAAAAATCAAGATTTCTAGCTGAATTTGGCTAGTTTACCATCTTGATTTTTGGAGTTCGGTTGAACTTGAGCACTAGGATTACACAGGAAATCAGACAACGGTTTATTAAAAGTTCAGCAACACCAAAAAAAACTCTCCGCTGCAGCGTTGCTACAAAAAGGGTTTAAATGAAACTGTGAGAACCACTCCCTCGGGCTGAACAGTTCGGACTGTACTGAATACAACGAGGTTGAGCCTTTCTTTTCAACCCTGGCTGCTCCCTGATTGTTTGATGGATGCAGCCTTGGGCAATTGTCTTGCACGCTCTGCTCAGTGCCTGTTAGAAGGCCCGCACTCTAAATCTGTTCCGCATCATTTTAAAACAAATAATGTACAATGGTGGCTAAGTGCAGCAGCGAAGTACAGTATGTAATAAATAGCGACAAGTACGCAGAGGTAATGAAAGAACGATCTGAAATGCACAGAGAGCTCGGATCGGATTTTGTTTCAGCAAAATGCTGTTTGTAAACCCGGCTGAAGCAATTCACAAATGAAGCAGGCTGCAGAAGTTAGGGGAGCTAGAGCGGGAGGGAGAGAGCAGTAGATAGGAAGGAGGAGATGTAAAGACGGGAGGAAAAGGGGAAAAGTAGCTAAGTCCCTGAAAGACAGCAGTGCTGTTATTTTGATTGTTATACCCTGCCCTTCCTGTTATGAGGTTAAGATATTCCTCAGGCTGCTGCATTCCCCCTCCCCTCAAAACAACACACACTAGACCAGCTCATTGCACTTCCATCCTCTCGGAAGAGGCAAGCACAGGGGATTACAATAATGTAACACATAAATCTCATTCTAATGGATTATTATCATATTAATTGAGTTTTTGATGCTGTTTTAGAATTATAATATTTCAAAAGCCAATATCTCAATTGCGATAGCTTGTCTGATGTTTGCTATAAAATAATGACATACAATTACAGTATAACCCATTTAATCTCCAGTGAGCTTCTGTTCGCTGCCCACCGCACATAATGCATCAGAGAATAATTACATGGGGCAGCATGGAAATCTTATACAATGGATCAACCCTGTGCACAAGAGGAGTATTCAGGCTCTTTGCAGGGCACTGCCACACAATGATCTTTCCTTTGTTGAAGTGTAACTCACTGCATTGCATGTCATGGACAGAGTGACGTGTCGGAGAGAAAACTGAGCTGGGATGGCAAACTCATTCAGTGCTTTAAATATACTTAGCGAATCAGAAGGGAAATGTCACTCTCTCAAAATGTCATGGAAAAAGGGTCACGTTTTTAATTTTAAGTAGTGACCAGAGTAAATTCTCAAAGAACGAGAATAGGCCATTTGGCCTATCAAGCCCACTCTATCCACAGTCCGTGGATGATTGTCTCAACCATGGCCGCTGCTGCTCCATTACCCAAAATAATTCTTCCATGACTTGCAACAGATTTTGACAGCAAGTCGCATTTTTAGCATTGGCATGTTTGCCAATCCCCCTGCAAGGTAGGGTCAGCTTGTCGGCAAATGACCTGGATTTTAGTGAGCTCTACCCAATGTTTCTGTAGCTAGGGGTGACCTGGAACTTACCATTTTGGGGTTAATTCATTCCCAATTCAGATGTTCTTAGGTCAGATTGGCTTGGCCCTCTTTTTAAAGAGGAGACTGCACCAAACAGCCATCTCCAACTGCAACAGGAATTATATCTGAGCCGTAAAGCCAGTTGTTAGTTATCTTTTGCTGACAGTGAGACCGCCTTCTTTCCCCTCGTTTTTAAGATACTTTCTCCCATTCCTCTTTATTGGGTCATTTCACGTCATCCCTGGCCAGGAGGGGGAGCAGGGGAGCTCCTCCCCAGCCCCACCCCTCACCCCCATGCCTGCAGCCAGCAGGAGGTGATAGGTGTAGCCTATTGGTAATTTGCTATGTGACAGATCACAGGCAAAGACCTAGGGCTGGGTTTTCATTTAGGAGGCGGGACTACAACTTTCGGGGTTGCAGTCTCACCTCCATCGAGTTGTAGCCAACCCACGCGATCTTGACTTGATTGACCTTGTTGCGCCCACCCAGCGGGCTCAGCAGGCCAATTAAGGGCCACCCGGCAACAGGTGATGTCACAGATTGATATTTCATCTGTCAACCTTTTGACAGATGAAATATCAGCGTTCGACAGCTGTTTGAAGCTGTCAAACACTGACAATCTGTACTCCAAGTTAAATCCTTCCTCTCAGGATGATTTAGAGATCTCTCCGGAACAGAAAGCTGAATGCTGCAATTTTTGACAGATCGTGGCCATTCTGCTTTCTGTGCCGGTGAGATGATGGACTCCCGAGACCTGAAGGAAGGAAGGCTACAAAGGTAAGTAAAACTTCTTTAAACACTTTAAAGACACCAAACACACTTACCTCTGCACTCATGCACCCATCACTCACCTGAACACCGGACATCTCGACCCCTCCAAGCCCTTCAGCCCGACGGCCCGCCTCGCTAACTTGGCGTGGTTTGGAGCCGTCGGGAATCCCACACTTCAAGAATGAAAATAGGGATTAGGCTAAAAACTGCCTGTTAACTACCTGTTAACGGGCAGTTAATTGGCACTAATCCACTTCCCGCCTCGGGGTTAGGGTTAGGGTCGGGTACCTGCCTCCTTTGAAACTGGCATGGAGACGGGTGGGGGCGGGATGGGTTCGTGCCCCCCGATTTTGGGAATTTAACCCCCCACACACCTCCAATCCCACCTCCACGGGCCAATGAAAATCCTGCCCCTAGATTCCAGAACTCTGTGGCACAGTGCGTTGGGTGCAGGAGCACCATGGACCACTCCACCCACGGTCATCCTGCTTTTACGTTGGCTTTCTTTTAGAAGGGCAGCAACGTTGGTAATGGGTTTGTGTCATCACGCTGGCAATCAGGTCTGAATTTTTCTTAACCATAGCGACGCCAGTGTGTCGGGCTGTGCCCAGTGCTCCTTGCATATTGGTTACTCCTCAGCTTTAAGAGCTTGGTTCTGCCTGTTTCTTGCCAACAGTAGAATGCATCAATAGAAAGACTTCCAGTAATGGCCATATCAGTATGTATTAGAAGAATAAAGCTGCAGTAGAGTGGCCTTATTGAGGGAAATCTGCTACAGATATGATTGAATTTGAGTTCTCTACTCCCTTTCAACAGAATACAGGGACCCAGCGTGCCAGGCACTTTATCAATAGGCTATTGTGGATCTTTCTTGAGGATGATCATAGGTCAGCTCCGCAGGCGCCGTGTTGACTAAGTAAGATTGAAGAAATCCTGTCCATACTGTAACACAAGTGCATTCCGGTCTTTCCCTGTCTTGAGAGGATACTGCAAGCAGTGTGGTTTAACGTGTGCACACTGAACACTCTCTGAGATAAGTAACAATTCACCTATAAAATAAAGAGAAGCCGCTTCAGTGAATTCTTCCTCTCCTACAGCAACCCTGCAATGTGAGGCTCTGGAACAATTAATGTTCACAGCAGAGTAACTGAATAATTTACTGATGGTGTCACTCAGTGATAATATTAGCTTTATTGTGCTATGAACAGAATGTATCTGAATGATGTCTCTGTTGGGTTCTATGCCCAAAATGGTTGTGACTTGTACTTAACAAAATCTCTCTGACTCCTTTGATGAGTCTAGGTGTGAGTAGCTGAGGCATGTTGAAGATTGAATGAGGGCCTTGTGGATGTTATTGCATAGAATTTACAGACAGAAACAGGTCATAGAATCATATAATAGTACAGCACAGAAGGAGGCCAGTCAGCCCATCGAGTCTGCGCCGGCTCTTTCGAAGCGCAATCCAGTTAGTCCCACTCCCCTGCTCTCTCCCAATATCCCTGCAATTTTTTCTCCTTCAAGTATTTATCCAATTCCCTTTTGAAGGCTACTATTGAATGTGTATCCACCATCCTATCAGGCAGTGCATTCCAAATCCTAACCACTCATTGCGCGAAAAAGGTTTTTCCTCGTGTCGCCTCTGGTTCTTTTGCCAATCACCTTAAATCTCGTTATCGACCCTTCAGCTATTGGAAACAGTTTGTCTTTATTTACTCTTTCTAAACCCTTCCTGATTTTAAACACCTCTATAAAAACTCCTCTTGGCCTTCTCTACTCCAAGGAGAACAACCGCAGCCTCTCTTCTAGCCATGTAACTGTAATTCCTCATCCCTGGAACCATTCTTGTAAATCTCTTCTGTACCCTCTCCAAAGCTTTCACGTCCTTCCTAAAGGGTAGTGCTTAGAATTGGATACAATACTCCAGTTGGGGCCAAACCAGTGTTTTATATAGGTTTAGCATAACTCCCTGACTTTTGTACTGTATGCCCCTATTTATAAAGCCCAGGATACCATATGCTTTATTAACTGATTTCTTAACCTGTCCTGCCACTGTCAAATGTTTGGGCACAAGCACCCCCAGGTCTCTCTCTTCTTACACCCCCTTTAAAATTGTACCATTTAGCATATATTGTCTCTCCTCATTCTTCCTATCAAAATGTCATTCAGCCCAACTGGTCTGTACAGGTGTTTATGCTCCACACGAACCTCCACCCATTCTACTTCCTCTCTAACCCTATCTGCTATCAGCATTCCTTTCTCCCTCGTGTATTTATCTAGCTTCCCCTTAAATGCATCTGTGTTATTAGCCTCAACCACTCCATGTAGCAGCGAGTTCCACATTCTTACCACTCTCTGAGTAAAGAAGTTCCTCCTAAATTCCTTATTGGATTTATTAATGACTATCTATCTTATATTTATGTCCTCTAGTTTTGGACTCCCACACAAGTACAAATGTCTTCTCTATGTCTGCCCTATCAAATCCTTCATACTTTTAAAGACTCTATTGGGTCACCCCACAGCTTTCTCTTTTCTAGAGAAAAGAGCCCTAGCCTGTTCGTAATAAGGTGGATGAATTAGCTGCGCAAATAGATGTAGACGGATATGATATAATTAGGATTACGGAGAAATGGCTCCAGGGTGACCAAGGCTGGGATTTCAACATCCAGGGGTAGTCAATATTCAGGAAGGACGGGCAAAATGGAAAAGGTGGTGGGGTAGCATTGCTGGTTAAAGAGGAGATTAACACAATAGTAAGGAAGGATATTAGCTCTGATGATGTGGAATCTGTATGGGTAGAACTGAGAAATACCAAGGGGCAGAAAATGTTAGCGGGAGTTGTATACAGACCCCCAAACAGTTGGGGATGGCATTAAATGGGAAATTAGAGATGCGTCCAATAAGGGCACAGCAGTTATCATGGGTGACTTTAATCTACATATAGATTGGGCTAACCAAATTAGTAACAATACTGCGGAAGAGGAATTCCTAGCGTGTATACGGGATGGTTTCCTGGACCAATATGTCAAGGAACCAACTAGAGATCAGGCCATCTTAGACTGGGTATTATGTAATGAGAAAGGATTAATTGGCAATCTTGTTGTGCGAGGCCCCTTGGGAAGGAGCGATCATAATATGGTAGAATTCTTCATTCAGATGGAGAGTGAAGTAGTTGATTCAGAGACTTGGGTACTGAATTTAAATAAAGGAAACTACAATGGTATGAGGCGCGAGTTGGCTAGGATGGATTGGGGAATGTTACTTAAAGGGTTGATGGTGAATAGGCAATGGCAAACATTTAAAGATCGCATGAATGAACTACAAAATTTGTTCATCCCTGTTTGGCATAAAAATAAAACAAAAAAGGTGACTCAACATTGGCTAGCAAGAGAAATTAGGGATAGCATAAGATCCAAGGAGAGGACATATAAATTGGCCAGAAAAAGCAGCAAACTTGAGGATTGGGAGCAGTTTAGGATTCAGCAAAGGAGGACAAAGGGATTAATTAAGAGGGGGAAAATAGAGTATGAGAGTAAGCTTGCAGGGAACATAAAAACTGACTGTAAAAGCTTCTATAGATATGTGAAGAGAAAAAGATTGTTAAAGTCAAGCGTAGGTCCCTTGCAGTCAGAATCAGGGGAATTTATAATGGGGAACAAAGACATGGTTGACCAATTAAATACATACTTTGGTTCTGTCTTCACAAAGGAGGACACAAATAAACTCCCAGAGATGTCGGGGAACATAGGGTCTAATGAGAGGGAGGAACTGAATGAAATCAGTATTTGTAGGGAAATGGTGTTAGGGAAATTGATGGGATTGAAAGCCGATAAATCCCCAGGGCCTGATAATCTACATCCTAGGGTACTTAAGGAAGTGGCCCTAGAAATAGTAGATGCATTGCTGGTCATCTTCCTAAATTCTATAGACTCTGGAACAGTTCCCATGGATTGGAGGGTAGCTAATGTAACCCCACTATTTAAAAAAGGTGGTAGAGAAAAAACGGGGAATTATAGACTGGTAAGCCTGACGTCGGTAGTGGGGAAAATGCTAGAGTCCATTATAAAAGATGTAATAGCAGAGCACTTGGAAAACAGTGACAGGATCGGACAATGTCAACATGGATTTACAAAAGGTAAATCATGCTTGACTAATCTGCAAGAATTTGTTGAGGATGTAATTGGTAGAATAGATAAGGGAGAACCAGTGGATGTGGTGTATTTGGACTTTCGGAAGGCTTTCGATAAGGTCCTGCATAAGAGACTAGCGTGCAAAGTTAAAGCATATGTGATTGGGGGTAAGGTACTGACTTGGATAGAAAACTGGTTGGCAGACAGGAAGCAAAGAGTTGGAATAAACGGCTCTTTTTCCGAATGGAAGGTAGTGACTAGTGGGGTACCACAGGGATCGGTGCTAGGACCCCAGTTATTCACAATATATATTAATGATCTAGACGAGGGAACTAGACGTAATATCTCCAAGTTTGCAGACGACACAAAGCTGGGTGAGCGTGTGTACTGTGAGGAGGATGCAGAGAAACTCCAGTACGATTTGGACAGATTGGGCAGATGCAGTATAATGTGGATAAATGCGAGGTTATCCACTTTGCTGGCAAAAACATGAAGGCAGATTATTATCTGAACGGCAATAGATTGGGAAAAGGGGAAGTGCAACGAGACCTAGGTGTCATTGTGCACCAGTCGCTGAAGGTAAGCATGCAGGTGCAGCAGGCGGTTAAGAAGGCAAATGGTATGCTGGCCTTCATAGCGAGAGGACTCGAGTACAGGAGCAAGGATGTCTTGCTGCAGTTGTACAGGGCCTTGTGAGACCACACCTTGAGTATTGTGTGCAGTTTCGGTCGCCTTATCTGAGGAAGGATGTTCTTGCCATGGAGGGAGTGCAGCGAAGATTCACCAGACTGATACCTGGGATGGCAGGAATGATGTATGAAGAGAGATTGGGTCGATTAGGCTTTTATTCACTAGAGTTTAGAAGAATGAGAGGGGATCTCATTGAAATTATAAAATTCTAACAGGATTAGATGCAGGAAGGCTGTTCCCGATGGCGGGGGAGTCCAGAACCAGGGGTCACAGTCTAAGGATAAGGGGTAAGCCATTTAGGACTGAGATGAGGAGGAATTTCTTCACCCAGAGAGTGGTGAACCTGTGGAATTCTTTACCACAGAAGACAGTTGAGGTCAATTCATTAAATATATTCAAGAAGGAGTTAGATATATTTCTTAAGGCTAAGGGGATCAAGGGATATGGGGAGAAAGCAGGGGCAGGGTACTGAATTTGGATGATCAGCCATGATCGCATTGAATGGCGGAGCAGGCTCGAGAGGCCGAATGGCCTACTCCTGCTCCTATCTTCTATGTTTCTATGTTTCAGTCTTTCCTGATGGTTCTAATCCCTCAGTTCTGGTATCATCTCTGTGAATCTTTTTGCACCTTCTCCAGTGCTTCTATATTATTTTTATAATATGGAGACTAGAACTGTAGACAGTAGTGTGGTCTGTGGTCTAGGTTC
Source organism: Somniosus microcephalus (assembly GCF_052327205.1). Lineage (NCBI taxonomy): Eukaryota > Metazoa > Chordata > Chondrichthyes > Squaliformes > Somniosidae > Somniosus > Somniosus microcephalus. Next base: position 195,318,199 of record NC_140992.1, on the reverse strand, counting down.
TATACAAGTTTAACATAACCTCTCTGCTTTTCAATTCTATTCCTCCAGAAAAAAAAACCCAGTGCTTTGTTTGAACTTTTTATGGCCTTGTTAACCTGTGTTGCTACTTTTAATGATTCGTGAATCTGTTCCCCTTGATCCCTTTGTGCCTCTACCCCATTTAGACTCTTATTTTCCAAGGAGTATGTGGCTTCTTTATTCCGCCTATCAAAAGGTAACGGAAAGGGTAGGCATGGGTAGTACATTAGATGACCGGTACTTGGATTTTCAAAAGGCCTTTGATAAGGTACCACACAGTAGGCTCATGACGAAGGTTAGGGCCTGTGGGGTCGGGACAAATAGCTGAATGGATAGCAAATACGCTTTAAAAATAGAAAGCAGAGTAGGGGTAAAGGGCAGTTATTCAGATTGGAGGAAGGTAGAAAGCGGTGTTCCACAAGGATCAGTGCTGGGACCACTGTTATTCATAATTTACATTAATGATTTAGGCTTAGGAAGAAGTAACGCAATATCAAAATTTGCAGATGATATGAAACTGGGGGTATAACTAACACTGAGGAAGAATGCAACATAATACAAGAAGATATTAGGAAACTTGTAGTCTGGGCCATGATGCGCTATTGATGCGCTATCAATTACTCAAAAGACTGAGGTTAAGCGAGTAACTAACAGGCTTTTATTAACAAGAGAATGAAGGTGTGCCTCGAGTGGTCGACCAGTCCAGAATACAGAGGGACTGTGGAGCAGTCACCTTTATACCTGGACTCGTGGGAGGAGTGAGCCGAGGCATGTACAGACATGTACACAGTGGAATACAAACAGTGGTTTACCACATTCACCCTTTGTTTAAAAATGAGTCCGGCGTGGTGAAGTGTATTAAAAGTTTGTGTATTGGAGTCTCTCCGGAGGTCTTGTCTGCCGCTGTGATCGGCGTGGCGACGGCAGGGGTAGTGAAGCTTCCGGCGTCGAGTCCCGCGTAGGCTGGGGCACTGGTGTGTAGTCCTCGTGGGTGTCGAGCGGGTCGCGGGGCCCAGGCGTGACGTCTGCTGGGGTTGGATATTGGATCGTGGGGGGGGGGTGGTAGTGGGTAGTGGGTTACTGGGGCCCCCGAGGGTGCGAGGTCTCGTATGGAGACTGTGTCCCGCCCGTCCGGGTACGAAATGTAAGCGTACTGGGGGTTGGCGTGGAGGAGGTCGACCCTCTCGACCAGGGGGTCCGTTTTATGGGTCCTCACGTGTCTTCTCAGTAGGACCGGCCCTGGGGACGTCAGCCATGGCGGTAGCGATGTCCCCGATGTGGACTTCCTTGGGAAGACAAACATTTTCTCATGAGGGGTGGCGTTAGTGGCAGTGCAGAGCAGTGACTGAATAGAGTGGAGCGCATCGGGGAGCACATCCTGCCAGCGGGAGGTCGGAAGGCCCCTAGACTTTAAGGCTAGCAGGGCGGCCTTCCAAACTGTCGCATTCTCTCTTTCCACCTGTCCGTTCCCCCGGGGGTTGTAACTGGTGGTCCTGCTTGTGGCAATACCCCTAGCGAGCAGGTACTGGCGAAGTTCGTCGCTCATAAACGATGAGCCCCGGTCGCTATGGATATAGCTGGGGAAACCGAACAGGGTGAAAAGGTCGTTTAGACATTTAATGACCGTGGCACTGGTCATGTCCAGGCAGGGGATGGCGAACGGGAAACGGGAGTACTCATCAATAATGTTGAGGAAGTACACATTACGGTCGGAGGAGGGGAGAGGCCCTTTAAAATCAACGCTCAGGCGCTCGAAGGGGGGAGTGGCTTTTATCAGGTGAGCCCTGTCTGGTCTATAAAAGTGCGGTTTGCACTCAGCGCAGACTTGGCAGTTCCTGGTCATGGTCCTGACCTCCTCAATGGAGTAAGGCAGGTTGCGGGCCTTGATGAAGTGGAAGAACCTGGTGACCCCCGGGTGGCAGAGGTCATTGTGGAGGGCCCGCAGTCTATCGATCTGCGCGCTGGCGCAGGTGCCATGCGATAGAGCATCCGGGGGTTCATTGAGCTTCCCGGGCCGGTACAAGATCTCGTAATTGTAGGTGGAAAGTTCGATTCTCCACCTCAAGAGCTTGTCGTTTTTGATTTTGCCCCTCTGCTTGTTGTTAAACATAAAAGCAACTGAACGCTGGTCAGTGAGCAGGGTAAATCGTTTTCCGGCCAGGTGTGACCTATACAAAAGGGACGGTCTACACCTGTGCAGAGATGGAACTGATGTTCTCGGGGTAATTTTTGATAAAGCAGTTCGGGAGCATTTAAACTAGTATGGCAGGGGGCTAGAAACCTATGTAGTGAAATAGAGGAAAGTGAAAGGCAGACAGAAATAAATGGTAAAAGGGTGAGGAACAAAAAACAAAGGGCCAAACTAATTCATAAAAAATGTGAGCATAAAAAAAGCCTGAGGGTTTTATACCTTAATGCGAGAAGCATCAGGAACAAGGTAGATGAATTAGCTGTGGAAATAGAGGTTAATAATTATGATCTAATTGGGATTACGGAAACATGGTTGCAGGGTGAGCAGGGCTGGGAGCTTAACATACAGGGGTATTCAGTATTTAGGAAGGATCGACAAAAAAGAAAGGGAGGAGGGGTAGCATTGCTAGTAAAAGAGGGGATAAATGCAATTGAAAAGAAGGATATTAACTCAGTTAATACAGAATCTATATGGGTGGAGCTAAGAAATAGCGAGGGGCGAAAAACATTAATAGGAGTGGTATATAGGCCTCCAAATAGTAAAATAGAGGTTAGGGAGGGCATCACGAGGGAAATTAGAGAAGCGTGCAATAAGAGCACAGCTGTCATCATAGGTGACTTTAACTTACATATAGATTGGACTAGCCTAATCAGTAAAAATAATGAGGAGGAGGAATTCCTTGAGTGTTTAAGGGATGGTTATCTGGATCAATATGTCGAGGAACCAACTCGGGAACAGGCTATATTGGACTGGGTACTGTGCAATGAGAAGGGACTAATCAGTAATCTTGTTGTACGGGGACCCTTGGGTCAGAGCGATCATAACATGATCGATTTCTCACTCGAAATGGAGAGCGAAGAAATTGACTCAGAGACTAAGGTCCTGAATTTAAACAAGGGGAATTATGATGCCATGAGACGGGAACTGAGTAGGTCTGATTGGACAACGTTCCTGGGAGGACTGGAGGTAGATAAACAATGGCAAACATTTAAAGATAGAATGACAAAATTGCAAAAATTGTTTATACCAATCTGGCATAAAAGGAAATCTAAAAAGGTGACTCAACCGTGGATAACAGGGGAAATTAGAGACAGCATAAAATCCAAAGATAGGGCGTATAAAATAGCCAAAAAAAGCGCCAGAGCGGAAGATTGGGAACAGTTTAAGATAGAGCAAAGGAGGGCAAAGGGCATGATCAAGAGGGGCAAAATAGCTTACGAAAACAAGCTGGCGGAAAATATAAAAACTAACTCCAAAAGCTTTTATAAATATATCAAAAGGAAAAGACTGGTGAAAACCAAAGTTGGTCCATTGCAGTCAGATACGGGGGAATATATAATGGGAAATAAGGAAATGGCAGATCAACTAAATGCATACTTTGGGTCAGTCTTTACGAAGGAAGACACAAAAAACCTCCCTGGGATATTGGGAAAAATAGGGACATTGGCAAAGGAGGAACTGACGCAAATCAATATCTCTAAGGATATGGTGTTAAGGAAGCTAAAGGGATTGAAGGTGGACAAATCCCCAGGGCCTGATAACATGCATCCTAGGGTACTGAAGGAGGTGGCCCTAGAGATAGCGGATGCACTAAGGATGATTTTTCAGAATTCATTAGACTCGGGAACAGTGCCGATGGATTGGAGGGTAGCTAACGTTACCCCACTATTCAAAAAGGGGGGTAGGGAAAAAGCAGGTAATTACAGACCTGTAAGCCTTACATCAGTTGTGGGCAAAATGCTGGAGTCCATCATTAAGGATGAAATAGCGGAGCACTTAGCAAATGGGGACAGGATAGGACAGAGTCAACATGGATTTACAAAGGGTAAATCGTGCTTGACTAATCTATTGGAATTTTTTGAGGGAGTAACTGGTAGAATAGATGGGGGAGAGCCAGTAGATGTGGTGTACCTGGACTTCCAAAAGGCCTTCGATAAGGTCCCACATAAAAGATTAGCATGGAAAATTGAGGCTCATGGGATAAAGGGGAAAGTTTTGGCGTGGATAGGGAACTGGCTGTCAGATAGAAAACAGAGAGTTGGAATAAACGGCTCATTTTCTGAATGGCAGGCAGTAACAAGTGGGGTACCACAGGGATCTGTCCTGGGCCCCCAGCTGTTCACAATTTACATTAATGACCTGGATCAGGGAGTCGGATGCAGCATTTCCAAATTTGCAGACGACACTAAACTAGGAGGGGGGGTGGGCTCAGAGGAAGAGACCAGGAAGCTCCAGAGCGATTTGGACAGACTGGGCGATTGGGCGGATAAATGGCAGATGCACTATAATGTGGACAAGTGCGAAGTTATCCACCTTGGGTGCAGGAACGGGAGGGCAAATTATTATTTAAATGGCAATAGATTGGGAGAGGGGGAAGTACAGAGAGACCTGGGTGTTCTTGTACACCAGTCACTGAAGGCGAGCATGCAGGTGCAACAGGCGGTCAAGAAGGCAAACGGTATGCTGGCCTTCATAGCAAAAGGGTTAGAATACAGGAACAGGGATACCTTGCTGCAGCTGTACAGGGCACTGGTGAGACCACACCTCGAGTACTGTGTACAGTTTTGGTCGCCTCATCTGAGGAAGGATGTTCTTGCCATGGAGGGGGTGCAGCGGCGATTCACCAGGCTGATACCAGGAATGGCGGGAATGACCTATGAGGAGAGACTATGTAGTTTAGGGATGTACACACTGGAGTTTAGAAGATTGAGAGGGGACCTCATAGAAGTGTATAAAATTCTGACAGGTCTAGACAGACTGGATGCAGAAGGAATGTTTCCCTTGGCGGGTGAGAACAGAACTAGAGGACATAATTTAAGGATAAGGGCTAAACCATTTAGGACAGAGATGAGGGGGAATTTCTTCACTCAGAGAGTGGTGAACCTGTGGAACTCATTGCCACAGAGGGCAGTGTACGCCAGCTCATTAAATATATTTAAGAGGGAATTAGATATATTTCTACGGGCAAAAGGGGTTAAGGGTTACGGAGAGAAGGCGGGGATGGGATACTGAATTAAAGGATCAGCCATGATCTCATCGAATGGCGGAGCAGGCACGAAGGGCCGAATGGCCTACTCCTGCTCCTATCTTCTATGTATCTATGTATCTATGTAGTGCCTCCAATGACGCACAGCCTCCACAATAGCCTGGGCCTCCTTCTCAACAGCGGAGTGTCTGGTCTCCGGGCCCTGGAGGGTTCGTGAAAAGAAGGCCACGGGTCTCCCCGCCTGATTAAGGGTAGCGGCCAGGGCAAAGTCGGACGCGTCGCTTTCCACCTGGAAGGGGATGGATTCGTCCACTGCGTGCATGGTGGCTTTGGCAATGTCTTCCTTGATACGGTGGAAGGCTAAGCGGGCCTCTGCCGTCAAGGGAAAAGAGGTGGACTTGATCAGCGGACGGGCCTTGTCCGCATAGTAGGGGACCCACTGGGCGTAATAGGAGAAAAACCCTAGGCACCTCTTCAGGGCCTCGAGGCAGTGGGAGTTCCATAAGGAGACGCATCCGGTCGGGGTCGGGACCGATGACTCCGTGTTCCACAACACAGCCAAGGATGGCGAGGCGGGTTGTGCGGAATATGCACTTCTCCTTGTTATACGTCAGGTTCAGGAGTTGGGCGGTGCAGAGGAATTTTTCGAGGTTTGCGTCATGGTCCTGCAAGTCATGGCCGCAGATGGTCACATTGTCCAGATATGGGAAAGTGGCCTGCAACGCATTTTGATCGACCATCCGGTCCATCTCCCTTTGGAAGACGGAGACCCCGTTGGTGACGCCAAAGGGAACCCTAAGGAAGTGATAGAGGCGGCCGTTTGCCTCAAAGGCAGTATACTGGCGGTCCTCAGGGCGGATAGGGAGCTGGTGGTACGCTGATTTGAGGTCAATGGTCGAGAAGACGCGGTACTGCGCGATCTGGTTGACCATATCAGCTATGCGGGGGAGTGGGTAAGCGTCCAGCAGGGTGTAGCGATTTATTGTCTGGTTGTAGTCGATGACCAGGCGCTGCTTCTCGCCGGTCTTAACGACCACAACCTGGGCTCGCCAGGGGCTGGTGCTGCCCTCAATAATCCCCTCCTTCAGGAGCCGCTCCACTTCGGTTTTAATGAAAACCCTGTCCCCGGCACTGTATCGCCTGCTCTTTGTGGCGATGGGCTTACAGTCGGGGGTGAGGTTAGCAAACAGTGGGGGGGGGGTGACTCTGAGTGTGGAGAGGTTGCACCTGGTGCGCGGCGGGCAATTTGGAAGCTGCTGGCTGCGGACTGTGAGTGGGGGGAGGGGTCCACCGTACGCCATCGTAACACTTTTAAGGTGGCACTGAAAATCTAACCCCAGTAGGACGGCAGCGCAGAGGTGGGGCAGGACCAGAAGTTTAAAATTATCGTACACCGTCCCGTCTACTAAGAGTGTCACCACGCAGTAGCCGCCAATGTCCGCCGACTGGGACTCGGAGGCCATAGAAATCCGCTGGTGCGCAGGCAGGACTGGGAGAGAGCAACGCCGCACCGTGTCGGGGTGGATGAAGCTCTCCGTGCTCCCAGAGTCAAAAAGGCAGATTGTTTTGTGACCATTTACCTTAATGTCCATTGTGGACCGGGCCAGTTGGTGCGGTCTCGCTTGGTCCAGCGTAACGGAGGCCAGCGTAGGGGTCGGTGTGTCGTTGCGGGTATCAGATGAGGCGGTGTTGGGGGCCAAGATGGCGGCTGGCGTCCAAGATGGCAGCATCCATGATCCCCATGTGGCTGGAGGCGTCCAAAATGGCTGCTGTTCCGGTGGTTCGCACATGGCTGGGGAGGCCCAAGATGGCGGCCCGCACGGCCCACACGCGGCGCTGCTGGGGTTCGGGGTGGCTTTGGCCCTGCAGACGCTGGCGTAGTGTCCCTTCTTCCCGCAGCCCGAGCAGATCACATTTTTCGCCGGGCAGCGCGCTCTGGGGTGTTTGGCCTGGCCACAGAAGTAGCATTTCTGGCCTTGGGACACTGCTGCGGTAGTTGGGCCGTTGCTGGGATGTGGCTGGGGTGGCACGGTGCTATGAGACGGTCCTACTGTGTCCCAGGCTGTCGTTCCCCGCGGCGTCCACGGTGCAGAGGAGTAGGCATCCATGCCCCGGTAGGCTGCGTCCAATGATAGTGCGAGTTCAGAGGCCTTGTTGAGGTCGAGGTCACTCTGCTCCAACAGTCGCTGTCGGGTGTAATTGGACCTGTGGCCCGCCACAAAAGCGTCCCGGATAAGTTCCTCTGTGTACACGGCGGCCTTTACATCCTTACAACCGCAGGCCCGGCCAAACACAGACAGTGCCTGAAGGTATTCCTCGGTCGATTCCCCAGGTTGTTGTTTACGACTCCCCAGGAGGTGCCTGGCGTACACCTCGTTCACTGGGCGCGTGTACTGGTCCTTGAGGAGCTTGAGAGCAGCCGTGTACGAGGTCGCGTCCTGGATGACCGAGTACGCTCGGTGGTTCACTTTGGAGATCAGGACATCCAGTTTGTCCTCATCCGATTTGACCGTTGCAGCGGAGGCGATCAGGAATTTTTCAAAGCACTTAAGCCAGTGAGTAAACTTGGTGGATGCGTCCGCCTCCCGATGGTCTAAGTCCAGGCATGCTGGTGTGAGGATCTTCTCCGTTATAAAATCTTGTTAATAAAATTGATGCGCTATCAATTACTCAAAAGACTGAGGTTAAGCGAGTAACTAACAGGCTTTTATTAACAAGAGAATGAAGGTGTGCCTCGAGTGGTCGACCAGTCCAGAATACAGAGGGACTGTGGAGCAGTCACCTTTATACCTGGACTCGTGGGAGGAGTCAGCCGAGGCATGTACAGACATGTACACAGTGGAATACAAACAGTGGTTTACCACAGGCCATTAAGTGGCAAATGAACTTTAAAATACATAAATGTGAGATGATGCACTTTGGTAGCAAAACCAGAAACATCTCCTATACCTTTAGAAAATAAGAAACTGAATGGGGTAGAAGAGCAAAGGGAACTAGGGATACAGGTGAACAAATCATTAAAAGCAGCATCACAGGTCAGCAAAGCAATTAAAAATGCTAACAAAGCACTGGGATTTATTTCTAGGGGTATAGAATTCAAAAGTATTGAAGTTACGTTAAACTTGTATAAGACCCTGGTCAGGCTGCACTTAGAGTACTGTGCACAGTTCTGGTCTCCATACCATAAAAATGACATAGAAGCACTGGAGAAAGTGCAAAAAATATTTACAAGGGTGGTACCAGAACTGAGAGATTACAGCTATCGGGAAGATTGAACAGGTTGGGGCTCTTTTCTATAAAAAAGAGAAGACTTAGAGGAGACCTGATGGAGGTCTCTAAAATTAAGAATGGGTTGGACAGGGTAGATGTGGAGAGAATGTTTCCATTTGTGGGAGAATCTAAAACTCGGGGCCATAAATACAAGATAGTTACTAATAAATCCAATAGGGAAATAAAGAGACATTTCTTTACTCAGAGTGATTAGAATGTGGAACTTGCTACCACAGGAACTTGTTGAGGCAAATAGTTTAGAGCTTTCAAAAGAAAACTCAACAAATACACGAGAGAAAAAGATAATAGAAAGATATGCTGAAAAGCTAAGAGGAGGTAGATAGAATGAGAGGAGACTCATGGAGTATAAACACCAGCACAGACTGGCTGGGCCGAATGGCCTGTTTCTGTGCTGCATATTGTATGTAATTCTATGTAAAGAAAAATGCACCACCGTATCTATATTGAAATTAATATGCCATTTTCACGCCAATTTTGCAAGTTTATGAACGTCTTCTTGTATTTTGGCACAGAAGAGAATTCCCCTTAACTTGGAGAGGCTAAGAGATGTCACTGGAGTGGCCCATGCATTTATATTAGGCCAGTGATGTCCAAGAAGGGGCCAGTGGAACTAAATGTATCCCATGAGCTTCTTTGATCCTGCTGGCCACCTTCTGGCCTGCACTGTGCTGAAAGCTGACTCCAGCTCCTTCAACGGTCCCGTGCCTGAAGGACGGGAAAAGGCCCTTCTCTGATTGGTGGATTTTGACCAAGGAGGGACCAGCCTTGATCAGGTTCGGTAGATTGATTCCTGGGAGGAGGGGGTTTTTCTATGAGGAGAGATTGAGCAGAATGGGCCTATATTCTCTGCAATTTAGAAGAATGAGATCTCGTTGAAATGTATAAAGTTGTTGGAAGTCTTGACAGGGTAGATGCAGGGAGGATGTTTCCCCTGGCTGGAGAGTCTAGAACCAGGGGGCATAGTCTCAGGATAAGGGGCTGGCCATTTAGGACTGATGAGAAATTTCTTCACTCAGAGGGTGATGAATCTTTGGAATTCTCTACCCCGAGGGATGTGGACGCTCAATTGATGAGTTTATTCAAGGCTGAGATCAATTGACTTTTGGGCACTAAGGGAATCAAGGGATATGGGGATAGTGCAGGAACGTGGAGATGAGGTAGAAGATCAGCCATGATCTTATTGAATGGCGGAGCAGGCTTGAGGGGCCGTATGGTCTACTGTTGCTCCTATTTCTTATGTTCTTGTGTCCTCCAGTCAAGGCAACTTTGTGGAACTGCAGCATTCTCTCCCACTCGCCATGCTACTTTAGCGACCCCAGACAGACCTTTCCTGGTTCCTGCGTTGGCCGAGGGAATCGTGTCTTTTCAAGCAGGGATTATGTTCTCGAAGATAATCAAATGAACCTTGGGGAAAAAAAGGGCGAGAAAGGTGGAGGGAAGAGAAAGACCAGACGGCAGAGAAGAAGGAAATTAAAGAATAGGAGGGAGAGGACTGCAAGAGAGCGATGACCCAGAAGAAAGAAAGAGAGAGCGAGGGAGGACTTTAGCACTACAGGAACAGTAACACAGTGGCTATGTTACAGGACTAGTAATTCAGAGGCCTGAACTAATGATCCAGAGACGTGAGTTCAAATCCCACTATGGCATCTGGGGAATTTAAATTCAGTTAATTAAATAAATCTGGAATAAAAAGCATGAAACTATTGGAAACCCATCTGATTCAATAATATCCTTTAGAAGAAAATCTGCTGTCCTTAGGCCTGGCCTAATATGTGATTCCAGACCCACAGCAATGTGATTGACTCTTAACTGCCCTCTGAAATGGCCTAACAAATCACTTGGTTGTAACAATAATAAGAATAAAACCAGACGGATCACCTGGCATCGACTTCGGACACAGCAGCACACCCAGCTCAGTCGACCCTGCAAAGTCCTCGCTAGCATCTTTGTGCCAAAATTGTGAGAGCTGTCACACAGACTAGTCATACTCACAGAATCATACCTTTCAGCCAATGTCACAGACATCACCATCCCTGGGTATGTCTTGTCCCACCGGCAGGACAGACCCACCAATGGTATACAGTCAGGAGGGAGTGACCCTGGGAGTCCTCAACATTGACTCCGGACACCATGAAGTCTCATGGCTTCAGGTCAAGCGTGGGCAAGGAAACCTCCTGCTGATTTTCACCTACCGTCCTCCCTCAGCTGATGAATCAGTACTCCTCCATGTTGAACGGGAGGAGGAGGCTCCATGAATATCCCCATCTTCACTGATGCTGGAGCCCAGCACGTGCGTGCAAAAGACAAGGCTGAAGCATTTGCAACCATCTTCTGCCAGAAGTGCCGAGTAGATGATCCAACTCAACCTCCTCCTGAGGTCCCCACCATCTCAGATGCCAATCTTCAGTCAATTCGATTCACTCCACATGATATCAAGAAATGGCTGAGCAGACTGGATACAGCAAAGGCTATGGGGCCCGACAACATCCCGACTGTCGTGCTGGAGACTTCTGATCCAGAACTAGCCGCGACTCTAGCCAAGCTGTTCTAGTACAGCTATAACACTGGCATCTACCCGACAATATGGAAAACTGCCCAGGTATGTCCTGTCCATAAAAAGCAGGACAAATCCAATCTGGCCAATTATCGCCCCATCAGTCTACTCTCAATCATCAGCAAAGTGATGGAAGGTGTCATCGACAATGCTATCAAGCAGCACTTACTCACCAATAACCTGCTCACCGATGCTCAGTTTGGGTTCCACCAGGACCACTTGGCTCCAGACCTCATTACAGCCTTGGTCCAGACATGGACAAAAGAGCTGCATTCCAGAGGTGAGGTGAGAGTGACTGCTCTTGACATCAAGGCAGAATTTGACCGAGTGTGGCATCAAGGAGCCTTAGTGAAATTGAAGTCAACGGGAATCAAGGGGAAAACTCTCCCTCGTCATACCTAGCACAAAGGAAGATAGTTGTTATTGGAGGTCAATCATCTCAGCCCCAGGACATCGTTGCAGGAGTTCCTCAGGGCAGTGTCCGAGACTTGACCATCTTCAGCAATGACCTACCCTCCATCATAAGGTCAGAAGTGAGGATGTTTGCTGATGATTGCACAGTGTTCTGTTCCATTCGCAACTCCCCAGATAATGAAGCAGTCCATGCCCGCATGCAGCAAGACCTGGATGACATTCTGGTTTGGGCTGAAAAGTGGCAAGTAACATTTGTGACATGCAAGTGCCAGGCAATGACTATCTCCAACAAGAGAGAATCTAACCACTGCCCCATGATATTCAACGGCATTACCATCGCCAAATCCCCCACCATCAACATCCTGGGGGTCACCATTGACCAGAAACTTAACTGGACCAGCAACATAAATACTGTGGCCACAAGAGCAGGTCAGAGGCTAGGTATTCTGCGGTGAGTGTCTCACCTGACTCCCCAAAGCCTTTCCACCATCTACCAGGCACAAGTCAGGAGTGTGATGGAATACTCTCCACTTGCCTGGATGAGTGCAGCTCCAACAACACTCAAGAAGCTCGACACTTCCAAGACAAAGCAACCCACTTGATCGGCACCCCGTCCACCACCTTAAACATTCACTCCCTCCACCACCGGTGTACCGTGGCTGCAGTGTGTACCATCTACAAGAGGCACTGCAGCAACTCGCCAAGGCTTCTTTGACAGCACCTCCCAAACCCGCAACCTCTACCACCTAGAAGGACAAGGGCAGCAGGCGCATGGGAACACCACCACCTCCAAGTTCCCCTCCAAGTCACACACACCATCCTGACTTGGAAGTATATCGTCGTTCCTTCATCGTCGCTGGGTCAAAATCCTGGAACTCCCTCCCTAACAGCACTGTGGGAGTACCTTCACCACACGGACTGCAACGGTTCAAAGAGGCGGCTCACCACCACCTGCTCAAAGGCAATTAGGGATGGGCAATAAATGCTGACCTTGCCAGCGACGCCCACATCCCATGAACAAATCATTTTAAAAAAGTAGAGGGAGGATCAGAAAAGAAGCAGTAAGGAAGAACTTGCATTTATCTAGCACCTTCATAACCTCAGAATGTCCCAAAATGCTTCACTGAAGTACTTTCAAGTGTTGTCACTGTTTCAATGGAGGGAAACACGACAGCCAATTTGCACAGAGCAAGGTCCCACAAACAGCAATGAGATAAATGACCAAATAATCAGTTTTTGGTGATGTTGCTTGAGGGATAAATGTTGGTCCAGGACACCGGGAGAACTCCCCTGCTCTTCGAGAAAGTGCCATGGGATCTTTCTGTCTGAGAGGGCAGACAGAACCTCGGTTTAACATTTCAAACGAATGGCGACACCACCGACAGTGCAGCTCTCCCTCAGTACAGCACTGAAGTGTCAACCTAGTGCTGAAGTCTCTGGAGTGGGACTTGAACCCATAGCCTTCTGACTCCGAAGCAAGAGTGCTACGCACTGAGCCAAGGCTGACACCTTAGGGGCACAGAGATAGAGTAACAATGAGAAGAGAACAGCAAAGCACTTGGGTTTGGGGAAGGGATGATGAAGGGAAAGATGAGTGGCAGAGAAGGATGAGGCATTGCATGTTTCTTTTCACTTTATTGTGAGGGGGAGTCTTTATTGTGGGGGGGAGTCTTTATTGTGGGGGGGAGTCTTTATTGTGGGGGGGAGTCTTTATTGTGAGGGGGAGTCTTTATTGTGAGGGGGAGTCTTTATTGTGAGGGGGAGTCTTTATTGTGGGGGGAGTCTTTATTGTGGGGGTGTGGTGATTATTCTTGTTTTATAAGAAGCATTGTAATTGGTTGCCTGTTTTCCTGCCTTGAGATATATGCTGTAAACTTATTGGTTAGTTGATTCCATGTGACCTGTGGTGGCCATCTTAAATTCAGTTTCTACAGTGGTTGAGACTGGGTGCTCAACATGTACTTGCTGGTTTTTTAAGGTTAATAAAGCCTAGCTTTTGAAAGGCAATCTACTCTTTATCTCAATTTATTAACCTTTTGCTATAATGGAACGATATCTTCGACCGGAACGATTTAATGCTGACCCTAATTCTGCAGGAGTGGATGATCAATGGAAGCATTGCTTTCGTACATTCAAAAGCTTTTTGGGTGTGTTGGATCAGCAATCTCTGAATAAGTTGGATATACTAATCAACTACATTGCTCCGGATGTGTATAAGTATATTTTGGACTGTGAAACTTATGAATTGGCTATTGCTACGTTGGAAAAAAATGTTGTTAAACCCAAAAATGAGGTATTTGCACGTCACCTTTTATCTGCCCGTAGGCAGCAGGCGGCAGAATCCTTGGATGCTTATTTACAAGCACTCCGGCGCCTTGGTGCTAACTGTAATTATAAGGCCGTGCCTGCAGAATAACATAAGGAAGAGTTGGTACGGGATGCATTTATTAATGGATTACTGTCTAGATCAATTCGTCAGCGGTTATTAGAAAATAAGACTTTGGATCTTAAGAGTGCTTTTGAGCAAGCCTCTACATTGGATTTGGCTCAGAGAAGTTCGGATTCTTATGCTCTTTTTGATCGGCCTGCGACCATGGTTTCGGCAGTTCTGGATGAAAGGGAGTTACGTGGATTTAATAGGAGTGGTTTACCAGATTCCGAAACAGTTTCTACTTCGGCAGCTGTTGCCTCTAGGATTCAGAAGTGTTATTTTTGCGGGAACGCCCGGCACCCCCGTCTGAAGTGCCCTGCCCGGGAGGCTGTGTGTAGTAAATGCGGCAAGGGAGGTCATTATGCACGTGTTTGCAAATCGGTTGCCTCCTCTGCGACCATTCAGCCTTTAGATAGGGCGTTTATTGCATCAGTTTCTGCCGCCTTTTCCCATGGCCTAAACAAAGCTATAGTTATGGCCCAAGTTAATGGGTTAGAAGTGAAGGCCCTTATAGATACGGGCAGTACTGAGAGCTTTATAAGTCTTCAGTTTGTGAGGGAGAAGCGTTTGAAAATTTCGCCTGTTTCCTATCAGGTGTGTATGGCTCAGACGACTCTCACCTCACAAGTAGCTGGTTGTTGCCTTGTGAAATTAATTCTCCTAGGTAATACGTATACTGATGTACGCCTATCCGTTCTGCCTAATCTCTGTGCGGACATTTTGATTGGTCATGATGTGCTTCAATTACATGAGTCCCTCAGTCTTTCTTTCGGAGGAACCAAGCCACCTTTGTCTATTTGTGGATTAACTTCTTTATTCATTTCTCCATTATCACTTTTTTCCAATTTGATGCCGGACTGTAAGCCAATTGCTACCAAGTCAAGAAGGTATAGCAGTCAGGATAAAGAATTTACTACTTCTGAAGTTCAACGTCTTTTATCGGAAGGAATCATTGAACCTAGTTTTTCGCCCTGGCGGGCACAGGTAGTTGTCACCACTAATGAGAGACATAAGAAGCGAATGGTGATAGACTACTCTCAAACTATTAACAGGTATACTCAATTAGATGCGTACCCCCTGCCTAAGATTGATGAGCTTATCAATAAAGTATCTCAATATAAGGTTTTTAGCACTATTGACCTAAAGAGTGCTTATCATCAGATTCCTATCGCTAAGAGGGACAAACCATATACGGCTTTTGAAGCTGACGGAAAGCTGTACCAGTTTTGCCGAGTACCATTCGGTGTTACTAACGGTGTCGCCTGTTTTCAACGGGCAATGGATGCTTTTATAAGTGATAACTCTCTCTCTGACACCTTCTCATATTTAGATGACATCAAGGTGTGTGGCAAATCAAGGGTGGAGCACGATTTTAATCTAGAAAGATTCCTTCAAGTTGCGGAAAAAGTTGGCTTAACTTTCAATAAAGAGAAGTGTATCTTTTCGACCACCGAGGTAAATTTACTGGGGTATATTATCTCGGGAAACAAGATTAAACCAGATCCAGAACGGCTGCGACCACTGATTGAGTTACCTTGCCCTACTAATTCTAAGGCCTTGCAACGAGTTGTTGGACTGTTTTCTTATTATTCTAATTGGATTGCAAACTTCTCGCAGAAGATCCGGCCCCTTATTCGGGTTACGACATATCCTCTATCATGGGAGGCCAGGATGTGTTTTGATAATCTTAAAAAGGATATCCTTGGAGCAGTTGTGCATTCTATTGATGAGCAGGTTCCCTTTGTGATTGAGACGGACGCTTCCGATTTTGCAATTGGGGCTACCCTGAACCAAAATGGAAGACCTGTGGCCTTTTTCTCACGTACTCTGAGCAATAGTGAGCAGAGACATTCATCAATAGAGAAAGAGGCGTACGCAATAGTAGAAGCACTGCGTAAATGGAGACATTATTTATCTGGGCGACATTTTACGTTAATAACTGACCAAAAATCTGTGTCCTTCATGTTTGATGTCAAACATTTCGGAAAGATTAAGAATGATAAAATAATGAGGTGGAGGATCGAGTTGGCATGCTATCATTTCGATATAGTCTATCGTCCGGGGAAGGATAATGTTGCCGCTGATGCGCTGTCGAGGGCTTATTGTTCTGTGCTTCACGGAGATACGCTTATTAATCTTCATAATGCTTTGTGCCATCCTGGTGTTACGAGGATGATACACTTCGTACGCAGTAAGAATTTGCCCTTTTCAGTTGAAGACGTCAAGCGGATGACTTCGTCATGCTCTGTCTGCGCCCGGTGTAAACCGAATTTCTTTAAGCCTCAACGAGCTCATCTTATAAAGGCTACTTCTCCCTTTGAACGCCTGAGTGTTGATTTTAAGCGGCCTCTTCCTTCAACGACTCAGAATCGGTATACATTTACTGTTGTGGATGAGTTTTCAAGGTTCCCTTTTGCTTTTCCTTGTGCAGATGTATCAGCTGCTACAGTTATTAAATGTCTGACTCAACTTTTTGTCATCTTTGGGATGCCTGCGTATATCCATTTGGATCAGGGAAGTTCTTTTATGTCTTCCCAGTTGAAGGAATACCTCCAGAGTCGGGAGATTTCTACTCGCAGAACTACCCTGTATAATCCCCAGGGTAATGGACAGTGCAAACGATACAATGGGGTGATCTGGAAGGCAGTTATGTTGGCTTTGACATCTCGGAACCTTAAGAATACACAGTGGGAAATGGTACTGCCTGATGCCCTGCATTCCATTAGATCATTGCTTTCAACGGCTACTAATGTGACCCCCCATGAAAGGCTCTTCAACGATCCACGGAGATCCACTACGGGATATTCGGTACCTTCATGGCTTACTATGCAGGGACCTGTGCTGCTCCGACGCCATGTTAGACCGTCAAAGTATGATCCTTTAGTGGAGGAGGTGGAGCTATTGGAGGCAAATTCCCAATATGCTCACATTCGATTCCAAGATGGGAAAGAAAGTACGGTTTCAGTTAAAGACTTAGCTCCTTGTGGTGGCCAGCCCTCTCCTGAGGACATTAACAATAGCCATAATTCAGATAATGTTGATGTCGTCACAGATACTACGAACATTTCCAATCCTATTGCAGACACTTACAATTCTCTTAGTCTGCCCCCGATGGATGTTCATGACCCTCCCAGTCTACCTTCTAATGGGACTTCCAGTTCGGAAACCGTTGATAATCGGGATATTGATAGCCTCCCTGCAGAAGATATTTCTGTGTCTCCTGGTGTGGGAGGGCAAGGAACTCCATCAAGGCTAAGAAGGTCGACACGAACAAGATATCCGGTCGACCGATTAAAAATGGACTTTTAAAATAATTAATAAATTAATAGTAAAATGTTAAAATTGTTGAAGGCATTATACATGTATTGCTCTAGTCATAAATAACTAATTGTAAACTGTAAAGGCTACCTAGGTTGAAGTATATTTTAAAAGGAGGGGTGAATGTGGTGATTATTCTTGTTTTATAAGAAGCATTGTAATTGGTTGCCTGTTTTCCTGCCTTGAGATATATGCTGTAAACTTATTGGTTAGTTGATTCCATGTGACCTGTGGTGGCCATCTTAAATTCAGTTTCTACAGTGGTTGAGACTGGGTGCTCAACATGTACTTGCTGGTTTTTTAAGGTTAATAAAGCCTAGCTTTTGAAAGGCAATCTACTCTTTATCTCAGGGGGGGAGTCTTTATTGTGGGGGGGAGTCTTTATTGTGGGGGGAGTCTTTATTGTGGGGGGGGAGTCTTGCCTTTTTGTGTATGGAGCTTGGTTTATTGCGTAGTTGTATGCAGCTCACACACTGGTTCAGAAACGCGTATCTGACCTCCCCCCGCCGCCCCCCCCCCCCCCCCCACCCCCCTCGGCTCCAAAAGTTATATTAGGAGATATTTTGACGTGAGGCTGGGAGGATCCTGCATGATTCCCTACACAGCACCTTCTCAACCTCAGTTACTGAGGGAGCAGTGACCAAGCAATTGTCTCACCACGCTGTCAGCATGGCTTGAGACTTACATATAACAATCGATACCACATGCCAAAATTGCAAACGTAGCATTTTGTGTCCATCAACTGGGCCATAGTGGACATCCATTCTTTAATAACAATCCTTTCCCAGTGATGCTTCCACGTCAAGTCACTCATTTTTCTCAGTTATGGTTGAACAACTGAATTGTGTCACCCTATTAACTACAGAACAAGCGGATTTAGCCAATCAGAAATCCCCTGGAAGAGGTAGAATATGGGCATTGGTTGAAATATGAAAGCAGCTGGTGCAAACCCTGCCAGAATGTCCAAACTTTTAAAGTTAAAACTTTACCATCAGTTGCATCTTAATGATTTAGAAGAATTGACTAACTTGTCATCTGTTATCAATTATTAAAACTCACACTGGCAGCAGGAGCCTGGTAAACTGAGCTGCATGCACTGTTTGATTCGAGTGCCATGTATAGAGCTGTACCTCCCCCAGTCTCGCAGTGCTGCAAGCAAGCAGTGAGGCTATGACTGCCACGTTATAAAAATAGAATCAACACTCTTCAGTGCTTCTGTGTATTTAATCGCTGCTGTTTGTGTTATTTCTCTCTCCCTCTATCGGTCCCTCCCCTCTACCTGTCTCTCTCGATCCTTGATCTTTCTCCTCCACCAATCTCTCTTTTCTCCTTAGCCTTTCTTCCTCTCTTTCTTTTTCTGTCCTATCGGACTAGCTTTTCTTTCTTTCATCTTTCTATATCTCTCTCTTCTCTATCCGTCTCTCCTCCACTGATTTCTTGGCTTCTCTCTTCTCTACTGTTTCTGCCTCTCACTTCCTTCTATTTTCTCAGCGATTTGTCTATTTCTTTCTCTCCTGCTGATTCTCACTGTTCCATCCTTTTCTGTCATTTTCATTCTTTACTTTTCTTTTTGTCCCAATCACTGCTGTTTTCATCTACATGCTGCCCCTCGGCGACATCATCCAAAAACACAGCGTAAGGTTCCACATGTACGCTGATAGCACCCAGCTCTACCTCACCACTACCTTTCTCGACCCCTCCACTGTCTCTGATTTGTGTCACTGCCTGTCCAATGAGCAGAAATTTCCTCCAACTCAATATTGGGATGACCGAAGCCATTGTCTTTGATCCCAGCCACAAACTCCGTTCCCTACCCACTGATTTTTTCCCTCTCCCTGGCAACTGCCTGAGGCTGAACAAGACCGTCCACAACCTTGGTGTCGTTTTTGACCCCGAGATGAGCTTCCGACCACATAGCCGCACCATCACTAAGACCCCCTACTTCCACCTCCGTAACATTGCCCGACTCCGCCCCTGCCTCAGCTCATCAGCTGCTGAAACCCTCATCCATGCCTTTGTTACCTCTGGACTTGACTATTCCAATGCTCTCCTGGCTAGCCTCCCATTTTCCACCCTACATAAACTTAAGCTCATCCAAAACTTTGCTGCCCATATCCTAACTCTCACCAAGTCCCATCCATCCATTACCCCTGTGCTCACTCACCCATCACCCCTGTGATCGCTGACCTACATTGGCTCCCTGTCCAGCAACGCCTCGATTTTTAAAATTCTCATCCTTGTTTTCAAATCCCTCCATGGCCTCGGCCCCCTCTATCTCTATAGCCTCCTCCAGCCCTACAATCCTCCAAGATCTCTGCGCTCCTCCAATTCTGGCCTCTTCCGCAATTTTCCCCCAGTTTTAACCGCTCCGCCATTGGCAATCGTGCCTTCAACTGTCTAGGCCCTAAGCTCTAGAATTCCCTCCCTCTCCGCCTCTCTACCTTCCTCCTTTTAAGACACTTCTTGAAACCTACCTCTTCGGCCAGATGACCAAAAGCTTGTTCAATTATCTCCTTATGTGGCTCGGTGTCAAATTTTGTTTGATAATGATCCTGTGAAGTGCCTTGGGATGTTAATGGTGCTATATAAATGCAAGTTGTTGTTGTCTTGGCCCCTGAACAAATAGCCAAAGACAAGCTGCAGCAAAGTGCTCATGAATAGAAAATAAACAGTCTTGTGTATTTTGTAATGGGACCTTGCTGGTTATTTGCATGGTCCCAATGGGTAATAAGATTCTAAGAGAATGATTAATCTAAGAAATTTCTATCCACACCAGTTTTTGCGCTGGGAATCCATGGCGAACTCCTCTTCAAATAATGTCCAATCAAAACTGCTATGAAATGTAACCTGTTGTGTGCCTCTCAGATGGTAAATGTGCTGTCTGATGTAATGCAGAACCTCACCCCTCTCGAGAAGCTTCCACGTTTGACCACTGATCTGTACTGAATCAGCTGAGGGGACACTGGAGGTGTAACAATTGATGTCTGAATCCCTGGGCTCTGGGAAGGAACAATTGGAACTATCTATGTGGGCATTAGTTGAACACTCTGGGTAAAATGAAACTTTGGTAGGAGCACAAAACAGGCGATTAGCAGATCTCCCAACCTCCCTGAAGTCAATGGGAAAGAAATCGGGCAGGGTGTATAATGGGTGGCCGATCTGACCATGTCCGTTTTGCCCCCGTCGAAGTTGAATTTCACCCCTTCACTGTCTGGGCTCACATTTAACAAACAGTACAAGGTACTAGATGACTATTGCCATCCATGGGGCAGTATCTCAGCATGTAGTGCCACCTCCTGATGAGGAGGAGGAGTAAGAAGGGGGAGAAAAAACAACTTGGTATCAGACCCTGGACAATGTTAAACCATTCACAAATGAGCCACCACCAGTATACGAGAGGAATAAAGTATGCAGTGCCAAAATCCAGAAGTTTACAGCACATCACTGTAGACACAAGCCTAGAAACTACCATTGGCAATATCAGTGGGTGAACAGTTAACGTGCCAGTATGACTTTTCTCCACTCACCGGCTATTTTAACACCGCTATTAATCCATTTATTTTAAAGGTATTATCACTTCCGCTAAAATAACAGGCAGAGGAATGTTAAGTGTCCGACCTCTGGTATTGGCTGCAGTTGTTTAAAGACGACTGATAACCACTAATGTCAGTTTGAATGCATGGAGAATTTTTGGGGGAATAGTTAAGTAATTCTCCAAGTAAAACAGTTTGTCTGACACTGGAGGTCATATTTGTACATCTGATATCTGATGCACATCCACCTCTACTTACATCACCCAGACAACACTCTGCAAAAGTGAAAAAATCAGACTATGCACCAAAGCAAATGCAGAATTACTGAATGAAAAAGGATTTGTTAATTCTGAACTTCCATAGGTGGCTGGGCTAATCTTTCAAACACACAAATAGATGCCCAGGGTGATTCCACAACCTGGCACCCTCCATGGGGAGCAGCTGTCACGCAGTGAATTGCAGGAGCACAACCCGTGATTTTCTGTCCACTAAAATTAATGAAGAGAAAATCAAGGGCTACACACCCGCCTTTTCCCTATGTATGTGCTCCCTGTGAGTGCCGCTCCCTATGGGGAGCACCGGATTGTAGGTTTACTCTTGCTGTGAAATCATATTACCTTTCCTTACAGGTTCCGTGGGGAAGGGCTTATGATCTCATTAATTTGCATCTGAGTCAGTGAAACTAAATTATATTTACTTTTAAAGATATTTTTTGCATCAACTCTAAACTGGTTTTGTTTATAAAACTACCTGTTGCCTTATTAACAAAATGTGCCTTGCACCGATCCTGCACACCCTGAGTTGGCATTTAAATTATTTGGTTTCATTTCACTCTTCTCGATTTGCTGAACATGAGCTGGGATTGTGCACAGCTCCTGATGACAATAAACGGGGAAGGGTGGAAGGTGAGAATTCACATCAACGATGTGTCATTGTGTTTTAGCAAGAAGATAAAAAAGGGAGTAGGCTTTTATTTCAGTCCTTATAATGTGAAACCAGATCTATAGGCTGCAAAGTAAAACACATAGTGCACTTTCTAATAGGGTCTATAAACTTCAGAGTAAAACATTCATCAGTGTATACCCCAATAAGGACAATAGACTGCAATGTAAAATGCTCATCAGCATACCACTCCCCTTATCGGGTCTGTAGAATGCATGTAAAAGATTCATCAGAACATTGGGTTAGATGTGAGGGAGTCATCAAGCAAGTGTGATTGGCTTAGATGTAAGGAATGTTTGAAAAAGTGTGATTGAGTTAGATGTGAGGGAATCATTGAGCAAATGAGATTGGATTAAATGTGAGGAAATCTAATGAGTGTGATTAGGCTAGATGTGAGGGGATTATTGATTGTAATTGGATTAGATGAGAGGAATCATTGTGATTGGATTAGATGTGAGGGAATCATTGTGATTGGATTAGGTTTGAGAGCATCATTGTGATTGGATTAGATGTGAGGGAATCATTGTGATTGGATTAGGTTTGAGAGCATCATTGTGATTGGATTAGATGTGAGGGAATCATTGTGATTGGATTAGGTTTGAGAGCATCATTGTGATTGGATTAGATTTGAGGGCATCATTGTGATTGGATTAGATGTGAGGGAATCATTGAGTAACTGATTCATTTTGGCGTGATACGTTGAATATTTCAATAAATATGAATATGGTATTAATAGGAGAGGCTGATCATCTTATCATTGTCTCTGAGTATCTAATGGTAGTAGTGCTTAATGGAATTATCTGGGATTGGTCAATCAAGGATCTATCCTTGCCCCCCGCCCCCCACTTCTAGTTCTCATCTACATGCTGCCCCTCGGTGACATCATCCGAAAACTCAGCGTCAGTTTCCACATGTACACTGACAACACCCAGCTCAACCTCACCACCACCTCTCTCGACCCCTCCATTGCCTCTAAATTGCCAGACTGCTTGTCCGACATCCAGTATTTCCTTCAACTAAACATTGGGAAATCCAAAGCCATTGGGCTGGATTTTCCCGGGTCCCACCTGAAGGCCGGGTTTCCCAGCACGCTGTGGAATTTTAACTCCACAGCGCGCGTGCGACGTCGGGAGCGGGTTCCTCACCCGGAAGTCAGCCTGATCCCGAGCTTCGGGATCCCCGGCTGCCTGCAGTAAACCCCCCCTGGCCCACCTGAGTGAAAGGTGGAAGTGGGCGGGTCAGGGTTCACATTTTATTTCAACTTTCACTTGCCCCCCCACATCTCCAACCCCACCCGTTCTTACCTCAGAAAATGCCAGCCCTTGACTTCGGTTCCCACCACAAACTTTGTTCCCTAGCCACTGACTTCGTCCCTCTCCCTGGCAACTGTCTGAAGCTGAACCAGACTGTCCACGACCTTGGTGTTGTATTTGAATCCGAGATGAGCGTCTGACCACAAATCTGCTCCATCACCAAGACCCCCTACTTCCACCTCTGTAACATCGCCCGACTCCGCCCCGCCTCAGCTCATCTGCTGCTGAAACCCTCATCCATGCCTTTGTTACTTCTAGACTTGACTATTCCAGTGCTCTCCTGGCCGGCCTCCCATTTTCCACCCTACATAAACTTAAGCTCATCCAAAACTCAGCTGCCTGTATCCTAACACGCACCAAGTCACGTCCACCCATCACCCCTGTGCTCACTCACCCATCATGCCTGTTCTCACTCACCCATCACCCCTGTGCTCATTGACCTACATTGGCTCCCAGTCTGGCATCGCCTTGATTTTTTAAATTCTCATCCTCGTTTTCAAATCCCTCCATGGCCTCGGCCCTCCCTAGCTCTGTAAGCTCCTTCAGCCCTACAACCCTCAGATCTTTGCGCATTCCCGATTTGAATTGCTCCACCATTGGCGGCCGTGCCTTCAACTGCCTAGGCCCTAAGCTCTGGAACTCCCTCCCTAGACCTCTCCAGCTCTCTACCTCTATCTCCTCCTTTAAGATGCTCCTTAAAACCTACCATTTTGACCAAGCTTTTGGTCCTCTGCCCTAATATCTCCTTACGTGGCTCGGTGTCAAATTTTGTTTTATAACGCTCCTGTGAAGCACTTGGGATGTTTTACTACATTAAAGGCGCTATATAAATGCAAGTTGTTTGCTTATATTGCTATTATTAAGCTTAGTGAGACAGGTGCTTGTAATTGCCCCTAATTAGTGTGCTTTACTACACTGTGAAATCATATCTATTGCTCATGCAGGGTTTTCAAAATGAAGTCACAGTATAGAATCTGTATACAACATAAGTTGAAACATGGTAAAAATCACAACACGATGCTCATAGCCATGGAAAACCCAAATAACTAACCCTGACCACCTCTTCAGACCTCCAGTGAAGATAAGAGCAATTCTCTTTGACATGTGAAGATAGGTGGATGTTTCTACCAAAGAAAGGTAGAAAGAACTAGCCAGGAAGACATCTTCAATGAGCTCATTGTATTTGGTTAAACAATATCCCCTATCCAGTCTGAGAAGTTAATTATTGTTATTCATAGGTGGCATGCTGAGATCAATGGGAAGTTAATGTACCTTAAATATAGGAGGCAACCCTCACCCCTGCAGTGGCCATTCAAATCAATTCTTCCACTAGCAGCAAGGGGGCACACGAGAGAGTTCATGTCTCCTGAATCACAGTCTAACTTGCAGAAAAAAGAAAACAAATCTATTGTCCCAAACCCAGAGTCTTTACAAAAGATTTAATTCCATCCCTCAGAATTGAAAGCCCTCAGTAAGTGACAGTTCAGTCAACTCTTTCGGCAAAAGGGGCAATCAGTTTTATTTCATCCGCACACCATAGACTGAGTGCAGCTGACTGAAGACAAACAGAAGAGTCTGACCCTCCTCACAATGGTTGCAAAGAATTCTGCTGAACATTTTGTGTATTTCATTCTATATCTGTGTTCATGTTAATGGCATCATCAGGAGCGACTCTCTGGGAAGAACCTGTTCTTTATAATTGTTTGATTTACAGTTACAAAGATATCTAGAGATTTCTGATCACTTTAGATGCTGTGCAATACATTGTTGGACAGCAGTTGAGGACTTGCTCTGTAACAGCCTCTGTTTTCTTTCAGTTACCTAGACTGCTTAGAGCGGATCGGAGGGAGTGATTACCAGCCAACAGAGCAGGATATCCTCCGAACTAGAGTGAAGACTACTGGCATCGTAGAAACTCACTTTACATTCAAAAACCTCCACTTCAGGTGAGTCCATTTAAATAGAGCGGAATCACATCTCCCCACATAGGAGGGATTCTCCCCATCATATCAATGGATAATTGACCAAGCAAGTGCGACTGGGTTAGATATGAGGGAATCATTGAATGTGATAGTGTTTGACGTGATAAGTTGAATATTATAATAAATATGAATACAGCATGTAATAGGAGAGGCTGGTTGCCCTACTGCTGTTGCCTCGATGATACAGTACTGCTGTGCTTAATAGAATCAGCTTTCCTCACCCCTCCCCAACAGGGATCTCCACCCATCAGGTACAGAAATAAATAACAGACCAGAATCGCCGTCTTCCCCACAGATAGGGAACTTCTTCCATGCAATTACATAGATCAATGGCAGTCAAGAATTCATCAACTCCACATATAACCACATTGTACAAGTTGCAGATACTGGGCATAACCAGTTCAAATGTGTTTAAATGGTTTTCATTATAGTAAAGGGATCACACAGAACTCCGACCCCTCACAGCCGAGGATAATGCACAGAAAACAAATAATATGGCCATTAGAACCCAAATGTTAATGTCACACAGACGGGCACAGCCACCATTTACACTGCCTCAGCGTCAGATGACGTCGCAGAGGCAGTGAAGGAGCCGAGAGAGGTGGTGGACAGGTAGAGCTGAGTGTCATCAGTGTACGTGTGAAAGCTGACTTCGTATCTTCGGATGATGTCACTGAGGGGAAGCTTGTAGATGAGGAAGAGGAGGGGGACAAGGATAGATCCTTGAGAGACTCCAGAGGTAACGGTGCAGGAGCAGGAGCAGGACAAGAAGGAGGGGAGGGGGGGGAGCAGTCCAGTCACTGGGGGTGGGGTTGGGGAGGGGGGGGGTCGGTCCCCTAGGCACTGGGGGTGGAGTTGGGGAGGGGGGAGCGGTCCAGGCACTGGGGGTGGGGTTGGGGAGGGGGGGGGTCGGTCCCCTAGGCACTGGGGGTGGAGTTGGGGAGGGGGGAGCGGTCCAGGCACTGGGGGTGAGGTTGGGGAGGGGGGGGTCGGTCCCCTAGGCACTGGGGGTGGAGTTGGGGAGGGGGGAGCGGTCCAGGCACTGGGGGTGGGGTTGGGGAGGGGGGGGGTCGGTCCCCTAGGCACTGGGGGTGGGGTTGGGGAGGGGGGAGCGGCCCAGGCACTGGGGGTGAGGTTGGGGAGGGGGGGGTCGGTCCCCTAGGCACTGGGGGTGGGGTTGGGGAGATAGGGGTCAGTCCAGGTACTGGGGGTGAGGTTGGGATGGGGGGGCAGTC
This sequence comes from Somniosus microcephalus, assembly GCF_052327205.1. Taxonomy (NCBI): domain Eukaryota; kingdom Metazoa; phylum Chordata; class Chondrichthyes; order Squaliformes; family Somniosidae; genus Somniosus; species Somniosus microcephalus. The sequence goes on along the minus strand of NC_140992.1, from coordinate 195,291,991 downwards.
CAGGCACTGGGGGTGAGGTTGGGGAGGGGGGGGGCAGTCCAGGCACTGGGGGTGAGGTTGGGGGGGGGGGGGCAGTCCAGGCACTGGGGGTGAGGTTGGGGAGGGGGGGGGCAGTCCAGGCACTGGGGGTGAGGTTAGGGAGTGGAGGGGCAGTCCAGGCACTGGGGGTGGGGTTGGGGAGTGGGGGGGCAGTCCAGGCACTGGGGGTGAGGTTAGGGAGTGGGGGGGCAGTCCAGGCACTGGGGGTGGGGTTGGGGAGGGGGGTGGCGGTCCAGGCACTAGGGGTGGGGTTGGGGAGGGGGGGGACAGTCGCAGGCACTGGGGGTGGGGTTGGGGAGGGAGGGGGCGGTCCAGGCACTGGGGGTGGGGTTGGGGAGGGGGGGGGCAGTCCAGGCACTGGGGATGGGGTTGGGGTGGGGGGGGGAGTCGGTCCAGGCACTGGGGGTGGGGTTGGGGGGGGTGGGTTGGGGAGGAGGGGGTCGGTCCGGGTACTGGGGGTGGGGTTGGGGAGGGGGGGGGTCGGTCGGGGCGCTGGCGGTGGGGTTGGAAAGTGGGGGGTCGGTCCAGGCACTGGGGGTGGGGTTGGGGAGGGGGGGGGTCGGTCCGGGCACTGGGGGTGGGGTTGGGGAGGGGGGGGTCGGTCCTGGCACTGGGGGTGGGGTTGGGGAGGGGGGGGCGGTCAAGGCACTGGGGGTGGTGTTGTGGGGGGTGGGGTGGGGGGGGGGCGGTCCAGGCACTGGGGGTGGGGTTGGGGAGGGGTGGGGGGGTCGGTCCAGGCACTGGGGGTGGTGTTGGGGAGTGGGGGGCGGTCCAGGCACTGGGGGTGGTGTTGTGGGGGGTGGGTTGGGGAGGGGCGGGGGTCGGTCCAGGCACTGGGGGTGGGGTTGGGGAGGGGGGAGCGGTCCAGGCACTGGGGGTGGGGTTGGGGAGGGGTGGGGGGGCGGTCCAGGCACGTGGGGTTGGGGAGTGGGGGGGCGGTCCAGGCACTGGGGGTGGTGTTGTGGGGGGTGGGTCCAGGCACTGGGGGTGGGGTTGGGGAGGGGGGGGTCGGTCCAGGCACTGGGGGTGGGGTTGGGGAGGGGTGGGGGGGCGGTCCAGGCACTGGGGGTGGGGTTGGGGTAAGGGCGGGGGGGCGGTCCAGGCACTGCGGGTGGGGTTGGGGAGGGGTGGGGGGGCGGTCCAGACACTGGGGGTGGGGTTGGGGTAAGGGCGGGGGGCGGTCCAGGCACTCTGGGTGGGGTTGGGGAGGGGTGGGGGGGCGGTCCAGGCACTGGGGGTGGGGTTGGGGTAAGGGCGGGGGGGCGGTCCAGGCACTGCGGGTGGGGTTGGGGAGGGGTGGGGGGGCGGTCCAGGCACTGCGGGTGGGGTTGGGGAGGGGCGGGGGGGGGGGCGGTCCAGGCACTGGGGGTGGGGTTGGGGAGGGGCGGGGGCGCGGTCCAGGCACTGCGGGTGGGGTTGGGGATGGGCGGGGGGGGGCGGTCCAGGCACTGGGGGTGGGGTTGGGGAGGGCGGGGGGGCAGTGGCCAGGTTCTGGGGTGGTGTTTGTTTCAGACTCTTTCCCCTTCCCCAGGGTGTCGTTTGCATTTCGGAAGATTTTTCATTTCACTAAGTGACTTATTGTGAAGTGTATTATGGAATTCTCTGAGACAGTTCTAGATAGCTGCAGATTAGAGATCATGCGGCTCCTGGGAGTTGATCGCAGGTGTTTTTCACTAATTGGCCTGCGTGGGCGCTGACAGACTGCAGGGTTTCAATCATTAACCTTTTCAAGGACTGCCAGTGGTTTAACATAACAGATCAAAATTAACATTTTTTTTAAACCTACATTACTTCTTATAAAAGAAATAAATGTAAAACAAAGGAATTAAATTTAACGGATGCACACCAGATCAGCACAATTACATAACCCGTTTGAAACACAGACTAAACAAAGTATTATAAACAAAGGGTTGGTTCACTGTTCTCAGGCTAGTATACAGTACCCTGTACCCAGACTAGAACCCAGTACTCCCTACCCATGCTAGTTCCCTCTAATCTGTACCAAGGCTAATACCCTGTACCCAAGTTACTACTCAATGCCCCCTGTCCTGCAACCAGGCTAAGCCAGTGGCCAGCAACTACCTATTAACCTCTACTGAGTAGCAGTACCTTGAAACCTGTACAGTGATCTGTATTTGGTAATCTGACTCGTACCCACACCCTTGTATCCAGACCTATGTCCAGCACTTAATACCACGCTCCTGGACACAGCATCTGGTATCTAAGGCTGCTATCCTGGACCCAGTATGTAGGCTACTGTATATTGTGTACGCAGGCTCACAGATTACTACTATGGTATATAACTGGGATGGGCAGATTTACCCCTGTGGAACATTTATCAGGGTTTATTCCCATATGACCTGTATCCCCATGTGGTACATATTGGGATTGCACCCGTGTGTTATATATCAGAGTAATTCGATTGTTGTATTTAGCAAGGTTAGGCCCATGTATATCTACATATTTTGGGTTAGCCAAGTACAAGTGACAGGATCGGACAAAGTCAACATGGATTTACAAAAGGTAAATCATGCTTGACTAATCTACTGGAATTTTTTAGGATGTAACTGGTAAAATAGATAAGGCAGAACCAGTGGATGTGGTGTATTTGGACTTTCAGAAGGCTTTCGATAAGGTCCCACATAAGAGATTAGCGTGTAAAGTTAAGGCACATGGGATTGGGGGCAAGGTATTGACTTGGATAGAGAACTGGTTGGCAGACAGAAAGCAAAGAGTTGGAATAAACGGCTCTTTTTCCAAGTGGCAGGCAGTGACTAGTGGGGTACCGCAGGGATTGGTCCTTGGACCCCAGCTATTCACAATATATATTAATGATCTAGACAAGGGAACTAGATGTAATATCTCCAAATTTGCAGACGACACAAAGCTGGGTGGGCGTGTGTGCTGTGAGGAGGATGCCGAGAAAATCCAGGATGATTTGGACAGGTTGGGTGATTGGGCAGAAGCATGGCAGATGCAATATAACGTGGATAAATGTGAGGTTATCCACTTTGGTGGCAGAAACAGGAAGGCAGATTATTATCTGAATGGCAATAGATTGGGAGAAGGGGAAGTGCAACGAGACCTGGGTGTCCTTGTGCACCAGTCGCTGAAGGTAAGCATGCAGGCGCAGCAGGCAATTAAGAAGGCAAATGGTATGTTGGCCTTCGTAGCGAGAGGGTTTGAGTACAGGAACAAGGATGTCTTGCTGCAATTGTACAGGGCCTTGGTGAGACCACATCTTGAGTATTGTATGCAGTTTTGGTCGCCTTATCTGAGGAAGGATGTTCTTGCCATGGAAGGAGTTCAGCGAAGATTCACCAGGCTGATACCTGGGATGGCAGGAATGACGTATGAGGAGAGATTGGGTCGATTGGGCTTATACTCGCTGGAGTTTAGAAGAATGAGAGGGGATCTCATTGAAACTTATAAAATTCTGACAGGACTGGACAGACTAGATGCAGGAAGGATGTTCCCGGTGGTCGGGGAGTCCAGAACCAGGGGTCACAGTCTAAGGATAAGGGGTAAGCCATTTAGGACAGAAATGTGGAGAAATTTCTTCACTCAGAGAGTGGTGAACCTGTGGAATTCTCTACCACAGAAGGCAGTAGAGGCCAATTCATTAAATATAGTCAAGAAGGAGTTGGATATATTTCTTAAGGCTAAAGGGATCAAGGGATATGGGGAGAAAGCAGGGACCGGGTACTGAATTTGGATGATCAGCCATGATCGCATTGAATGGCGGAGCAGGCTCGAGGGGCCGAATGGCCTACTCCTGCTCCTATCTTCTATGTTACATGAGGGACTTTTGCCCCTGTGGTTATATATCGGAAGGGGGCGATAGTCCCCATGTAGAGTATATATTTGAAGGGTTATTCCTGCATAGCATTGATCAGGAGGGGGGGAAGTTATCTGAGTCAGTCACGATAACCAAGCTGATCTTCAACGTCACAAGATCTCACCAACATGCTCTGCCTTCTGCCAGCTTCCATTGTTGTCACCCACCCATTCGGCACATTCAGTTCACAGCCCCATTATCTCAGTTTTGGCCCTTCATATGGTCTTTTCCCAGCTGGCACTCACTCCATCACCTTCCAAGGGGCCAATCTACTGCCACCCATTGCAATTGCCTCACTGAAACACACGTTACTCCCGGGTGCTACCCACCATCCTCCTTGCACAGTGAATTTCAAAAACCTCCAGCCTCTACTTCTGTGCCTTTTGTCAGTAAAGAACTGTGAACTATAAACTAGTGTCGTAAAATCGCCAGTTGGTGAAGACGTATTGGTATGGCGAGAAGATATGTACATAGAATTACATAGAATGTACAGCACAGATACAGGCCATTTGACCCAACTATGCCGGTGTTTATTCTCCCACATTGGCCAGCTGGAGAAGGTGGACACACAGTCTGCTTACTTGGTGCAAAATGAAATCCAAGCCAGAATAGATCAGATTTTCAGCAACTTGGAATGACTTGAAATACTGACCAGCAAAGAGCCTCCAAACAGACGGCCGAACGCCAACCTCTGAGTGGATCAACAGAAACTCCTCCTCTTCATCTCACCCTCTCATTCATTTCTCTCTCATGTGCTTAATCTATGCCAGTCACCTCAACTACTCCATGTGGTAGCAAGTTCCACATTCTAACTACTCTCCGGGTAAAGAAGTTTCTCCTGAATTCCTTATTTGATTTATTCGTGACTGTCTTATATTTATGACCCCTAGTTTTGGATTCCCCCACAAGTGGAAGCATTTTCTCTACATCTACCCCATCAAACCCAATGTATGTTGGGTCCGGCCTCAAAAATGGTCTATAACTGACTGCTAAAAGCAACTGGCGTCTCACTGTCACTGTCCCGTGCGACCTGTCGGGAACTGAATGGCCTGTGCCCACTGCCTCCTCAGCCAAGGTCAGAAACGTCATGTTAATGGAGTTGCGGCCACAAGGACACATTCTACTTCTCCATGAAGGATTGCATGGGAGCATCACCACCACAGTCTCCTCTGGGCTTTCAGTCTCGGGGACAATAAATTATGGAAGTTAGGCTGGATGTTGTGATCCCTATCTGTCACTACCACATCCCCATAGCTGAATGAGAAGATCCCACTGGTTTGTCAGTCACCAAGTCTTAATTGTTATATTTTCTTCACAGGCTGTTTGATGTGGGAGGTCAAAGGTCAGAGAGAAAGAAGTGGATCCATTGCTTTGAAGATGTGACAGCAATTATTTTCTGTGTGGCACTGAGTGGCTACGATCAGGTGCTCCATGAGGATGAGACCACGGTGAGTAGGGCCCCAGGAGACACTCGGTGTAGGCCCGATGCCTGATGTGTGCGCTGACAGTTCATGGAATGAATGTTCAGGTCTCTGTCCTGCAAACAGAACTGCGTGTGTGTGTGTGTGTGTGTGTGTGTGTTCTCAAATAGTTGTGTGCATAAAACTGTAGAAGTGAAATTAAGATTAAATCTGCCTCTTCACGTAGAGAGTCTGAGAAGGGAGTTTGACAGAACTTGAATAGAAGGGAGGAACAGAACTGTGACTCCTCTTTTATCTGCGGGTAGTGGGAGCATTGAATTATAAAAGTAGTATCATTTGCGTTTAATAAGATTTTTGTTTTTCAAGCGGTGTAAAGTGCTGTGAGAGGCTGATTGTTGTCTCTGCAGATGTCCGTGAGATACTGAGTAGATGTGATGTGTTTTGGCTCTTGTGTATTTATTTTATTCCATACAAAGAGTTATGCTGCCTCAGGTACACAGTTTGACTGACGTGCTGGGTATCAGTCTAGCTGTACTTTATCTTCTATTGGAAATGTGTTGATCTTCACCATTTACATAGAGGCACAACGACTTGTTACCTGGTGCATTGCTGGTCGTTCTTTTTCCTAAGATATTAACTTTCACATTTTGCGATGCAATGAAAAATGGCTTAAAAATATGCACTTTATTTTAAGGAATCTGAAAAATAAAGCAACGAAGTAATTAATGTAGAACCAGGGCCCGAGAATGGAGCGGGGACCTACCTTGTTGGATTTTTGCAGCTATTATAATCCAGTTCCAGGATTCTCTGACCTGTCCAACCAAGCCTTTCTAACTCAACAGGAAATGACCCTCTGAAAAGGATCTGGACTGTTATAAATGCACATGCAGGATTTCTAATGCAACGAATGAGATTCCAATTGATGCAGAGCAAGATTTTCAAGTCTCTGACATGCATGTGTTAATAGAACAAGTCTTGGAGAGGTCAATTATTATCCCAATATAGACTCATAGTCCCCTTCATGTATCCCCTCTGCCTTTAAAACTATTGTAAACAGTAGGCTGATTGTTAGGATTGCATCAGCGTTAAAGGGGATATGAACTAACGATTTTGCTTCCCAGGTCCAATAGTGTGTCTTTAACTTGATGTGTTTTTATAATATCCCAGCATTCCTTCCTCTAGGGGTAATCAAAGGCCAAGTGATTGTGTGTACTGATGTGTTCAAATGATGGTACACACCTGTACGTTTTTGTATTCTGGAGCTGAGCAGGCTGGTTACTGTCAAATTTTCTACCAAGTTTCTCCACACTCAAAGTGTAATGTGTAAGGAGTTATTGATGCAGGACTATCATTGTAGGGTTATCCCTGCAGAAAACTGGAATCGGCCTGAACATACATTTGCATGTTACCATTCCAAGCCATATGGATTACCATGGAATTCTGATCCAAGCAAAGATGTCCAGTGATTCCCACCCATTCCCAGTGACTGTCAGCTACTCCTCTGTGCATTGTCATTCTGATGTCCAACTCCATACCAGACTATGAGTCGAACTCTGCCAAGTACAAGCCCCATTCCTGGTGTGTGTACCCAATACTTGTTTCTTACATTTGTTGAATATACAATCATCACATAGGGCCACATTTTTCATCTTCACGTACAGCACCATCAGCAGTAAAAAGGTGAAGGAATCACATGGTGTTGTATTGTTTCAGTGGTGCTAGCAGTCATCATGGCCTTGTGTGGACTGCCTTAAACTTGTAACTTGCTGAGATAGTTTATGTAATGATGAAACAACCCCAACACGACAACAGCCACCATCACTGACAGCAATACACCTTCGCTGACTCTTTCAATTTTATTTTTTTAACATTTAATTTTACACAAATCCATTGGGACAACACAACAGTTCTGGGGGCATGTTAAGAGTATTGTATTCCATGAGATACATCACCATGCTCATCGATAGCAAAACATAACAGTAATAAAGAATGATCTATTTCATTTTGTACAAGCAGATTACCAACTATACTAATTAGCATTTAGTAGTAACCCTTTTGGGGACATAAGGGTGATATAAGAGGGTTCCAAAGAAGACAGTATTGAATATATATTTTTCCCACAGGATAGTGAACATGTGGAGCAGGCTCGCAAAGAAGGTAGTTGATTTGGGTTCAATTGACATCTATGAAGGGATCTGGATCAATACTGTTGATAAAGGAGATTGGGAGTTGTTAATAATGCTGATTGATTTTTTTTGGAGGTAGAGGCAGAATCATAGTATTCCTTAAAATAGGAATCAAGAGGTGATGGCAGTAGTCCATGATACAATAATCATACCGCCTTTTGGATGGAGCAGCTTGTTCAACTGAAAGCCCTTTTCCTACATTGTTATATTGAAAGGCAATGGGAGAGTATTTTCTCTGTTTTCACAAGTCAAAATGACCTCTGGTGGTCACAGGTTAAAAGTGCATTATAATTAGACATTCAGCCAATGTAATGATGTTATTAATAGATACAAGGAAGTTCAGTGACTACTGCGTTACTCTGATAAATGGGATGGTCTGGGATAACAAAATGCTGAAAGCCTGAATTGAAAATAGACGATCCATCAGCATCTGAAAAGATAGGTTAAGATTTCAAGTAGAGATCCTTCATCAGAAAGGTCTGATCATAGCATTTTGTTAAAGTGTAATTACTATGCCCAAAGTGTTCAACATTGAAAGTAGCAGAGGGAGGTCTGATAATGTTGTCTTTCTCCACATCACTTATTGATTTTATTCAGCATCTTCCAGCATGGGTCTGACTGAAAGAATACAAATGATCATTGCTACAATAATGTGCTGTTGTTCAAATCTTTCCTCCTTGGAATATCGATTGGTCACGTATGTGAAGTTTCTGTCCAAGTGAACAGATCTGTGAGACTGGGAAGGGTTGTGGCAAGTTTTTCGAACTGCGACTCCCTTGAAGGGAAAATGCCGGTGTGGGCAGTGGAGAGTAGGTGCAAGAGTGAAATAGGCTTTTGCATCATGTTCGATGAACGCTAGGTGGCAACACTGTGAACTAAAGCAATGTCAATCAGTATTTAGGAGCTGTCATTGTCGTCAGTGAATGGCATAGCTTAAGCTGTAGAACTGAATTACATATTTTAATCATACTGAGGAATCTCTAGAAGCAAAATGCAATCAAAATGTGCTATTTGTGTGAATTTTCAATGGTTTCTGGCTAAATTCCACTCTATTCATTATGTAAAGAGACGCCCCTCTAGGGCATGCTGCATAGATGATAGTGATTTATTTTGGATTGCACTGTGACATAACAGTGTGCCTTCAATGCCGTGTGACCATCCCATGACTCTGGGTGTGCTTCGTCCTCCTTTTGCCTGCTCTCTTGGTATCACATCCCCGGGGGAAGGAGGCGGCCCTCCAACTACAGCCTCACGCTACAGCCTCTTGACACCATTCCACCACCGGCTGACTGTTGCAAACAAAATGCTAATAATGAGATTTTGAGAGACCAACCCAAATTGGCAGGTATGAAGCTTCTCTTGACCAAGAATTGAAAGCAGCAGTGCGACCTCTGGCCTGGACTTTGTCACAAGCTCCTCCCACCACCATATGCCATGTAGAAGACTTTCAAGTCTTTTCCAAATTTTTTCTTCTATCTTTTACTTTGCCTTGGCACATGTCCTGTAAAATGTAATGTGGTTTTTGTTTTGCTGTCCATGTGTTTGGTAGCCTTCCTTTTGGCACTAGACAAGTGTCTTCATGAGCTGACATTGTGGTGTTCAGTGGTCTACAAACTTTTTAATCTCTGTTAGTTCCTTCACTCCAGCCTATCTAAACCCATCTTTAAGTCATTGCTGCTAATAAAAAAAAAGGTCATGGCAAAGTCTCAAAGGTCAGGAAGAGGTCAATCACCGACTGTTTTCAAGTCTGGATTAATTCAAGGATCTCTGACATCCTTGGTTAATGTATCCAATTAATGTTTGCCACTGCTCTCTGGTTGCAAGGTTCTGCATGGATTCTGAGCCTAGAGATAGAAAAAGGCAGCAAGTCTTCAGCTGTAGTTCCCAATACATGCATGGTGCATGATTTATACCTTGTGTGTGTATGTGTATATATAATTAAATGATTTTTAAAAAAATAGATGCAGTTATAGCGTTGTGTAAAATGTTGAAGTAGCATTGACCTTCTGTAATTAACTTTGTACTTAATATATAAATTGTAAAATTAGATCTTTGCAGAGCTGTCAAGATAGAATTGCTGTGGTTTGGTTCCAAGTGTTTGCCATAACCAAGGGCGTTCTTTCTGTTTCAGAATCGCATGCATGAGTCGTTGAAGTTATTCGACAGTATCTGTAACAACAAATGGTTTACAGACACTTCCATCATCCTCTTTCTCAACAAGAAGGACATATTTGAGGAGAAAATTAAGAAATCTCTGCTAACTATCTGCTTCCCCGAGTACACAGGTAACTAGGCCACCACAGACAACTCTTGTGGCTAGGGGGGGGGCGAACACACAAGTCTGAAAAAAGGCAATTAAGATCATTTGATAATTTATTTGGAAGTTCCGCAGCTTGAATTTACATTCTTTGAATGTTAGTGTGTGAACTCGTTAAGCCTTCATACTCTCAATGTTCAAAAAGTTTACTTTCAAGGCACTTGTGTCAGGAAATAGAACCACAATGTTATTGGTTTATGAGCGAGTACTAGTTACATATGGCAATAAAATGATCTTGAATCTTGAATCTTGAAATGTGATGAGATGTCCAAAATAAGCCAGTACTCCAGGAGATGACGCACCCTAAGTCCATCAACAGAATTCTGAACACAAAGTACAACTAACCCTGGTCACACGCACTCCCCTTCAAATAGCAGAGATACACTCATCTAGATTACAGGAAAAATTTGCTATAATCATGATGCAAGTAAATCGTGATGCAAGTAATTCCTAATTCCTCTCGATTAGTTTAGGAGTAATTTAGTCAGGATTTTAAGATAATGTAAGCAGCATGCAAGGTAAGGTGGGCTCATTATAAAGCAGGGTGGGGATTTAGTTAAACATAATAAGTTAAACTTCAAAGGAAAACTGGAATTGCATTACCCATGATGAGGGACAATTCAGAGGGAGTGGGAGTGCTGCACTGCCAGAGGTGTCGTCTTTCAGATGAGACGTTGAACCAAGGCCATGTCAGGAGGTTGTAAAAGATCCCATGGCACTGTTCAAAGAAGAGTTTTCTGGGTGGCTTGGTCAATATTTATCTCTCAATTAACGTCATAAAAAACTGATTATCTGGCCATTTATCTCATTGCTGTTTGTGGGGGCTTGCTTTGTGCTGTTTGGCTGCTGCATTTCTCTACATTGCAACGTCAGTGAGAAAGAAAGACTCTAAGAGAAGGATGAACCAGCTGTGGCTAACTAAGGAAGGAAAGGATGGTATCAAATTGAAAACAAAAGCATACAATATTGCGAAGAATAGTGAAAGGCCAGAGGATTGGGAAATTTTTAAAAAGCAGCAAAGGACGACTAAAAAAATGATAGAGAGAGAAGTAAGCTAGCAAGAAATATAAAAACAGATGTTAAGAGCTTCTACAGGTATATAAAAAGGAAGAGAGTAGCTAAAGTAAACATTGGTCCCCTAGAGGAAGTCCTGTTACAACTGTACAGGGCGTTGGTGAGACCACAGCTGGAGTACTGCGTACAGTTTTGATCTCCTTATTTAAGGAAGGATATACTTGCATTGGAGGCAGTTCAGAGAAGGTTCACGAGGTTGATTCTGGAGATGAAGGGGTTGTCTTATGAAGAAAGGTTGAGCAGGTTGGGCCTATACTCATTGGAGTTTAGAAGAATGAGAGGGGATCTTATTGAAACATATAAGATTCTGAGGGGGCTTGACAGGGTAGATGCTGAGAGGATGTTTCCCCTCGTGGGGGATTCTAGAACTAGGGGGCATAATTTCAGAATAAGGGGGCACCCTTTTAAATCGGAAATTAGGAGAAATTTCTTCTCTGAGGGTCGTGAATCTTTGGAATTCCCTTCCCCAGAGAGCTGTGGAGGCTGGGTCATTGAATATATTTAAGGTGGAGATAGACAGATTTTTGAACGATAAGGGAGTCAAGGGTTATGGGGAGCGGGCAGGGAAGTGGAGTTGAGGCCAAGACCAGATCAGCCATGATCTTATTGAATGGCGGAGCAGGCTCGAGGGGCCAAATGACCTATTCCTGCTCTTACGTCTTAGGTTCTTATGTTCTAACCGTGACTACACTTCAAAAGTATTTCATTGGCAGTGAAGCGATACTAGGAGAAGGCTGCTGTCGATTCTGAGAGAGGTGATACTAATTGATTCCTAAAAGCCAGAGATCATCATGGATAGCAAAGCCTCTGGTTAACATTTGTACAAAACTAGAATAATTGCCTAACTAAAATATCAAACCCATCATGGATAATGCATTTCAAGTTTTACCTTTAAGACATTTTTTATGCTAAATCACCACCCTGCTTTATAATGAGCCCATCTTATCTTGCATGCTGCTGACCTTGTCTGTTCAACTCATGATATCATCTACTGGAACAGTCCATACAAAAAGACAAAGCACAATTTTACCAATAATAGAGTCAATTTATATAGTGCCTTTACCATAGAAAACTATCCCAAGGTGCTTCACAGAGGCATAATCAAAAACAGTTGTAACGTAGGTTCCAGATTTTATTTAAGGGATTTTGCTTCCCAATTGCTGCCAATTTCCTGGCTTGGTTGCACAGATCCTTGATTTCAGAGTTACTGCAGGCCTCTGGTACATCACCCAATCTTCATGTGTCATTGTAGACTGAGTTTTGGTAGGCTCTTCCACCATGGAAGGCATCACAGCTAATTTGAATCCTGTTCTCGGAGTACGTGCGCGCACACACACCTGTCACAAGGGGGATAGGGTATCAGTACACATGCATACAGAAGCCCTCGATTTTAACCTAGTCCACAGGGCGGATTCGGGTATGACGGCTGTTTTACACCCGGCCCGATTTTACGCTCTATTGAAGACACTTTGCAGTACCAGTCTGAGACTGAACATATGTGTCATGTAACTGCAGATATAGATACATAAAAACTAAAGCAATTGTTAATCCCAGTTGCATGTTCTGAACAGTTGCCTGCAATTGCAGCGGAATCCGGCAGAAGCTTGGCCGAACCCTTAGAGAAACGGTCTCCATCTCCATCTATGCCATTTCTGCGGGGTTTCCCGCCCAAGTCATGGCGGGAGATCGGGCGAACCTTACCCGCTGTGGAAATTCTACCCCAATGCGTTTATTTTCAGATCTGTGTCTCTGCGAAGGTTTTTATTAAAAATATTTCCCGACAAGCTTCCAAAGAAGCAGAACAGACAGCGAGACCACAGAACGTTTTAGCCCTGTTACTCACTGATTTAAAGTCTGTAGTAGATGTCTAGCACCAGAAAAAGCAAGAACAACCTTAAGTGTTGCTGATGCTATTTTTTTTTCCTGTGTGTTTGTCTCTCTCTCTCTCTCTCTCTTTCAGGCCCCAGCATGTTTGCTGAAGCTGTTTCTTACATTCAGTCCCAATACGAGAGCAAGAACAAGTCAGCGAACACGGAGATCTACACACACATCACCTGCGCCACCGACACCAATAACATCCAGTTTGTTTTTGACGCAGTAACCGATGTGATTATTGCTAACAACCTGCGAGGGTGCGGACTGTACTAGGGTCAGTCGGGCGCTGTAAAGGTGGCATTTTTGCAGACAATTCCGCCACCGGTTTTACTTCAGATTAAAACAAAACAACCTATTGTGCAGCTGCTGCTCGGGCACAGAGCGGAATTGGACAGATTTTATCTTCACTTGCATACACACGTGGGCCAGGCAGACATGCACACACGCACGCACACACCATGACACACGCACACACACACACACCACGACACACGCATCATGCCCCTTAGGGCGAAGTTATAATGCCACTTTCGCATTGATGTTTTGGGTGTGCCTCAATGCATAATTGGCAGTATAGCTCAGGAGACTACTGACAGCAGTACAACCAGGACGTGCGAGTCCCTCTTCCGGGAGGCCGTCTCATGTTGTTTGGAGTTTGCATCGAGTGCAGTATAACTGCATCCCTACTGGTACTGAGCCATTCACTCATACACAACCATTCACATTTTCAGCCACGCACGCACACACACACCTGGTTCTAACGCTCAGGATGCACACACACACACATTGTGCATGCTTATGTATTTTTCTTTGATGCAGTCAATATTGCCTATTCCCATTCTCTCTCCTCTGCCTTTTATTCATGATGTTTTCAGTTTAACTAAATTTATCCTTGGATTCACTTTACCTGAAAGGTTCCTCAAATTATTTTTATTTAAAAAAACGAGCATTGTATTTCAGAACCCATACTATTCAGTCACATTTGAATTTGATGGAGAAGCTGGTTTCGTTTAGGTTTTTCTTGGTGCAGTTGCTTAAATTAGAAATGTGACTCACTTGGGAAGAGATTGCTCAAGGATTGTTGAGGGATTGTCGGCCTTGTGCTGGGATCACTTGGAGCCCGGGGCTGTGTCGAAACACCAGTGACTGGGCACGTGTTATCTGGTCCGCGTGGGCCCATATTATCTGGTCCGCGTGGGCCCGTGTTATCTGGTCCGCGTGGGTCCGTGTTATCTGGTCCGTGTGGGCCCGTGTTATCTGGTCCGCGTGGGCCCGTGTTATCTGGTGCGTGTGGGCCCGTGTTATCTGGTCCGTGTGGGCCCGTGTTTTCTGGTCAGTGTGGGCCCGTGTTATCTGGTCCGTGTAGGCCCGTGTTTTCTGGTCAGTGTGGGCCCGTGTTATCTGGTCAGTGTGGGCCCGTGTTATCTGGTCAGTGTGGGCCCGTGTTATCTGGTCAGTGTGGGCCCGTGTTATCTGGTCCGTGTGGGCCCGTGTTATCTGGTCAGTGTGGGCCCGTGTTATCTGGTCAGTGTGGGCCCGTGTTATCTGGTCAGTGTGGGCCCGTGTTATCTGGTCAGTGTGGGCCCGTGTTATCTGGTCCGTGTGGGCCCGTGTTATCTGGTCCACTTCGGCCCGTGTTGTCTGGTCCACGTTATCTGGTCCGTGTGGGCCCGTGTTATCTGGTCCGTGTGGGCCCGTGTTTTCTGGTCCGTGTGGAGCGCGGGAAGCAGTGTGGTAGATGTGGGCAGAACCAGTCAGTATTGAGGCCGTGTTTGAATACTGTCCATGAATCTGTCCTCTTTGGGTTTTGCACTGTTAGAGCCACAGATGTTGGAACCCAGTAACTCTTGATATTTGTTGTACCTAACACAATCGGTCAATCGGTAGTGTAGAGCTCATTTCCAAAACTTTGGTTAGAATCAGACAGCCATTTGGCCATCGTACCGGTGCCGGCTCTTTGTAAGAGGTTCAGTGGCAAAACGTGCAGATTTCTTCAAATCTTCAAAATATTAAATAATAGCCCTTTTAAATACTTCACAATTCTAACTTCTTGTAAACCCTGTGTCTGTGTGTGTGGGGGGGGGGGGGGTAGGGCGGGAGATCCACTAACATTAAAAATATTTATTATAAATCAAAATATATACTAAAAACCACTATATATATTAAAGCTGAAATAATATATTACAATAAAATACAGATGACTTAAATCAAAATAATATAACAACATAGATTTTATTTTATGTCTGTCCCAGTAACTAGAGATTGGCCTTTCACAGGAGGCTGATCTTTAGTATTGTTTTTGGGAGGTTTGTTGATACACTGAGTTTTTCTGCAGTGTCCCTCCCTCTCCCCCAGTCACGGAGCACGTTTCCACATTTCTGGAATGACTCCAGTGCCATAAATACCGCGTTCGCCTTCTAATTGCATAGAAGTGCCTGACTGGCTACTGGCTGTCTGGGGGATGGAAAGGTTCAGAAATGGCTTTCTCCAATGTTCCTGAGAACACTGTAGGACACAGTCCTGTCCCTTTGAGAATTAACAGGACTGCACTTAAAGTTTTGGACAGAGAGCTCTTGGTATGGAAGAGACAACAAGCGGTGTTTTATATTCGCTGTTTTACACAGTTATTCCATTTGAGAGTTGCGGACATTTCCTTCACCTGCTGTATAATTCCAGCTGGGTGTTTATTTGTTCCCCGGCGAGGTGATGCACAGCACTGTAGCTGTCGAGTAGCTCGAGGAAGGCAAGGTTGAGTCAGTGGCCCGAATTTTATCTTGGGGGTGGGTCGGGAGTGTGGAGGGGGCTGCAATACGGTCAGAAAACCCCGGGTTTCCCTCTGGCCCTGCCAAATTTAATGGCAGGGCCTGATGAACATTTAGCTTGTCAGTTTCCCGCCCGCAGCCAGCCAGATGGAGAGGCTGGCTGGCTGTCAGGCGGTTGGGCCTGCGGCACCAGGCCACAGAGAGGAGGGAGGGATTGGGGGGGGGGGTTCGAATGATGGAGATCGTGGAGAGCTCGGAAGGTGAAGGGCTGGGAAGGTGGAGATTGTAGAGGGTTCCGAAGGTGAAGATCATGGAGAGCTCAGAAGGTGGAGATCGTAGAGGGCTTGGAGGGATGGAGATCATGGAGGGGTCGAAGGATGGAGATCGTGGATGGCTCAGAAGGCTGTGGGTGGGGGGAGTCGGAGGCTGGCGGGGGGTGGGGTCAGGGACCAGGGGGAGATCAGAAAGGTCGGGGGCAGGGAAGGGATGTCCAATCATGGGAGCTTGGTGAGGCAGGAAAGCTGGATCCAGCAGGTAAATGGAAAGGCACATACCTCCTGGGTCCAGCAGGTAAATGGAAAGGCACATACCTCCTGGGTCCAGCAGGTAAATGGAAAGGCACATACCTCCTGGATCCAGCAGGTAAATGGAAAGGCACTTACCTCCTGGGTCCAGCAGGTAAATGGAAAGGCACTTACCTCCTGGGTCCAGCAGGTAAATGGAAAGGCACTTACCTCCTGGATCCAGCAGGTAAATGGAAAGGCACTTACCTCCTGGGTCCAGCAGGTAAATGGAAAGGCACATACCTCCTGGGTCCAGCAGGTAAATGGAAAGGCACATACCTCCTGGGTCCAGCAGGTAAATGGAAAGGCACATACCTCCTGGGTCCAGCAGGTAAATGGAAAGGCACTTACCTCCTGGATCCAGCAGGTAAATGGAAAGGCACTTACCTCCTGGATCCAGCAGGTAAATGGAAAGGCA